>NC_142010.1:219064114-219765114 GCF_049901735.1 Notechis scutatus
GATTTTGGAGCACTTCATGCTTCCTTCCACACACGAGCTTTATGGGGATGCCGACTTCATTTTCCAGCAGGACTTGGCACCTGCCCACACTGCCAAAAGCACCAAAACCTGGTTCAATGACCGTGGGATTACTGTGCTTGATTGGCCAGCAAACTTGCCTGACCTGAACCCCATAGAGAATCTATGGGGCATTGCCAAGAGTAAGATGAGAGACATGAGACCGAACAATGCAGAAGAGCTGAAGGCCGCTATTGAAGCATCCTGGTCTTCCATAACACCTCAGCAGTGCCACAGGCTGATAGCTTCCATGCCACACTGCATTGAGGCAGTAATTTCTGCAAAAGGGGCCCAAACCAAGTACTGAGTACATATGCGTGCTTATACTTTTCAGAGGTCCGATATTGTTCTATGTACAATTCTTGTTTTATTGATTGCATGTAATATTCTAATTTTTTGAGATTGTGGATTTGGGGTTTTCATGAGCTGTAAACCATAAACATCACAATTATGACAAATCACGGCTTGAACTATCTTGCTTTGTATGTAGTGAGTCTATCTCATATATTGGTTCCACCTTTTAAGTTGCATTACTGAAATAAATGAACTTTTGCACAATATTCTAATTTTTTGAGTTTCACCTGTAGTGTGCAGTTCTGATAATTTAAAATGAATGGAACACAAATGGAAATGAAACAGGTTCAAAGAGGGGCACTAAGGGTGCTGTCAGCCTTGCACAGTAGTCCAGATAGAAAGCATGCCCAAATTAACTAATTTTACTTTATTGTAAAGTTACATTAATCAAATCTTGCAAATCTGAAAGTGTATTTCTCCATTGTCAAAACTAGAAAGGATCCCTTCTGTGATATTAACCATGCCTCATTGCTTCTGCAAGCTAAGCTGCCCCTTATCCCATCATCCCCCTAGCTGTGACCCCTCTCCCTGTCTCTCAAGTTCGTTCTTACATATCATTACAGGTAATAAGTGAACTGAACGTTAAATCTTTATGAAAACTCGTTGGATGAAATGGGTTCATTTAGCATGAGAAGGCTGAAGGAAAATATGATTGAAAGTAACAGAAAATTGTCAAATAGATAGTTCTTTATCATCCCAGAAAATAGGTTGTGGCATAATGAATTTTAATTACAGGAAGGTAGACCCTGCTTGATCTTTCTTTAAATAAATTAAATTCTGATACATAAGTGCAAGTTGCAGTTTCTCAGAGAAATAATCACAATAGCATTTGTATATGTGGAATTGATATAGGCATTTTATGGCTGAAATTCATACCCCTAAGGCTGAGCCAAAGTTAAAATAGTTTTAATATTATTCTATGTAAAATGATATTAATATAGAATAAGATTTATTATGCAGCAAAATTTGACAATGAAGTCATTGAAATAAGAAAACCAGCAGTCAATAAATACATCACCGACTTCATAGAGAAATAATGAAAGCCTTGGAAAAGATACTCAGATGTAGGGTTGTGTTTGTAGCTACGAAGTTCAAAATTATGCAGGCAATGATTTTCCCTCTGATAGTGTATGGAACTTAAAGTTGAGTTTGGAAGAAGGATAGAAAGTGTATTGATGCTTTCAAAATGTGATGTTGGAGAAAATTTCTGACAATACCAGGAAAGCCACTCCCCCGCTTAATAACTGAGAAATAACTAATTAATAATAAAACAAATAACTAGTTATCATATTTTGGACATATTAAAAGACTAGTAAAGTTATGAAAATCTATCATAAGATACTTTCGTATTTTTTCCTTTGTTTTTTTCAGCTGTTTGAACTAAGTGCACAGGAAATAATTATAAGAAAGCCAACATTTTCTAAGAAATTTAGTCTTAGAACATATTACTACATTAAAGGTTTTCTCATAGAACAAGGAATGGCATTTTATGCTATTGTATAAAAATGTTCAATACCAAGTTCCTTTGTAATGATAATACTCCTAGTTTCAGCATGTTTTAAATATTTGATTAATAATGAAGAATTCTCCCCACTTGATCTTTTACACTAAAGTTGACACAGAGGAGCTTAATTTTTTAAAATCTGTGTACACCATTTCCAAATTACTCTGCTATACATTTTAAGGTAGTGATACTTTATCACACACATAACCAAATATTTTTCCAATATGTCAAACAAAATTTATACTGATTTTTATTCCAGAATTCTGAGAAACATATTTTGTAAACTGAGGGATCCACAAGTTCATCACAGCATATTTTATATTTATTAGCTTACAAAGTGTACAATTCATTTAGGACACTAGCATTCAACTTAGCAGAAGCATTGTGAAAAAATTACAGTACATCTATGAGATACATTGAAAAGCTGAAATGTGTTACTATTACCCTCTTAATTACTTTGTTTGGAACATTTATTTTGGCAGAACAGTCTTAATACAAGATGTCTTAAATTCTCATATCAATTCTTTGATAAGTACAAAAATTAGTAAGATTAACTTGTTCCATTTCAATTTCTTTTCAAAAGTAATTTGATGTGCTTCATAATTCTTAAGTGTATTTAGCAGGTGTATCCCATAAATTTGAATTTTGTACATACATTTTGAACTGAAATATTGTCTTTAGATTCATAGACACAGCTAGTCTTTTACCATACACTGATTGCTAGAAGGAACTTTTCCAAAGGACTTATGCATTGTTAAATACATCTTTCTACACTTTCCATTAGATCAAGTTTGGACCCAGAAGCATATAGACATTTAATGTATTAGGTTTTTGAAATAAAATTATGTCATTTTAAAAGGGAACCTACTATGGACTGCAGTCCAGAGTTGCATAATATACTGAAAGGACAAAAATTCTGCTCTATTGTTTCAGGGGGGAAAAAAGCAAGGATTTAAATAGCTAAAATTACAATATATCTCTGGTTGGGAAATATAAAGATCATCAAATTCAGCCAGATTTCTCAGATAAATTTCAATTCAATTCTTGAAATAGTATCAGCAATAATGAAAACAACCTCTCTTCTACTTTAACTAAAATTTGAAAACAGTTAGAGATTGCAATAATTTCCAATTCAATCCATTTGAATTGAAGGTATTTTACTGTAAAGCAACTGTCAAGTGGAAAGCAAGTCATTCTGATCATTTTTGAAGTGTTTTGAGTTTGAAACATTTCTGTTCTTAGTTTAAAACAGCACTGTTCTGAGTTTAAACCACTGGGCTTCAAGCTTAAAATATTTCAAATTAATAATGGCTTTAATTAAAAGCTATGATATTGTGCTGAGAGAGTTATCAACAAAAAATTCCTTGTTATATATGACTTATATTTATTTGGAGTGTATTTACTTCAACTGAACTCAATTAACATTCACTGGAAAATATTTTGATGTTGTCTTAAGCCAGGGAGACTAGAAAGCTAAACTAACATCCACTTATGATATTCTTCTGAGAACTCATATTGTGATGAAGCAGAATTCCAATAATGTATGAACAATTCCAGTAGTGTCAACTATAGCAAAATTCTTGTCAGCAATTAAGTAGAAAAATTTCAACCAGTTTTCTTTTACGCAAATAATGGAATAATTTTCAGTTTTGATTTTTTTGGGGGGTGGTACCACATACTGTTTAATCAACACAATATGGGGAGGGGGAAGTACACTGTAAAACAAGAATACAGTGTGTAAAAATGCTGTTTACATTTTGGATTATTGATATTAGCAAAATTGTTTACAGCAATTACGTGAAAAGTCCTTCAACAAAACTGACAAAGTACATAGTTTCCGCAGTTTATTCCAAGACTGCCAAATTAATTTTACCTTAACAATCTTTAGTGCATGTGTCTCTAAAAAGAGACAAGGCTTTAAATAGAACACAGCTTTATTTCTATGTAGCTATTGTTTATTTCTAACAGTTATGCAGCAGAAATTGCAAGTGGAATTGTACCTACTATCTATCATCATTCTGAAAAATCATACTTTGCAGAGATTTATAAAATGCCTTCTAATATTTTATTTACATTTCAATATTTTAAAAGCCTTGTGTTGATCTACGCATTTCAATTTCCTATTACCATAGCCTGTGTAAAGGAAATGTTTGCCTTTGTTTTTATTTATGAAAGGAACCATTACTATATATTTAATCTTTCAGATTTCACTACTTGTACTTATTTTCTGAAAATGTAGCCAACTAAATGGCCACGTTCACTAAGTTATTAAGAAATGTTCTGAAGCAGTGTAGAATAAATAACTTTTGTAAGCTGTAATACAGCTACGTGCAGTGTGTACTGTACAATTACAGCCCCAAACCCTTTGTAAAACCCCAACATTCCTTCTTCACGTTTTATACTATTTATACAGTCTCTCATCCCTTCATACTGTGTATTGATGGGGAGAACTTCATATCCAAGGTCTGTATTGTCAATGATGGTGCGTGTCCCTTGAATATGAAGGCGATGCAAAACTGTCTCCAGTGGATATAGCATAACATCTGCACAAAGACTGGCAGCAAAGCTTGCAATAAGTTCAGGAAAATAAGCATCCAACATGTTTTGTACAGAATTAGAGTTCTCAGCTGGGAAGCTTGAAGAATTCTCTTTCTTTAGGAAGAAGAGGACCAGTTTCTGTACTGCCGAGCTGATTATGTAATGAAGAACTCCATGCAGAACTGTTGGGAAGGTCAATGCCAATAGAGGGAGTAGTCGCTTGCTATGGGGAACTCCAAAGCCCATTGCTCTGCCTATGCCCTCTTTCAGGCAATCCAAAATTCCAGGATTATCCCGAATGATTTCACTCTGTAAGAGAACACAGTATTTCAACTAGGTAAATACCCTGACTTTATGATTACTGTGACTAGTTTAAACTTATTCAGAAAAATAAGTTGATAGAGTCTTATTAGACTTCCAACCTATTGTATTTCAGGTTGAATAGGCTTTGATTTAAAGCAGGTGTGTCCAACCCACAGCCCAGAGGCTGCATGCAACACTGGACCGCTATAACGTGGCTTTACCAGATTTTAACTTTTAAAATTATTATGTGATTTATATACATTAACTATATTATATATATTTATATGCAGCCCAAGATAATTTCTCTACACTCAGTGCAGCCCAGGCAAGCCAAAAGGTTGGACACCCATGATTTAAATATTATGCCAAATGATTGCTCTAAAGCTTATGAAATTGTGGAAGGCATAATTGAAAGTTGGGTTTATCCTCTAGTCTTATATTCACTTTATATTATCTTCTGTAATTGATCCTTGCAAATTATATAACATTAGGTTTTTTCTGTATTCTAAGTTTTAATTTCTTGGTGATTATATAACATTAGGTTTTTTCTGTATTCTAAGTTTTAATTTCTTGGTGACTTCACAGAATATAGTGAATATATCACTATATTCTGTGAAGTCACCAAGAAATTAAAACTTAGAATACAGAAAAAACCTAATGTTATATAATTTGCAAGGATCAATTACAGAAGATAATATAAAGGTAGTAAATAATAATAGATAATATAAAGGTAGTAAAAGGGATCAAATATAGTTTGTAGAAGTAGTACAGGGGATCAGACATAGCTGTAAAGATTCTAGAACAGTGCTTCTAAACCTTGGCAATTTTAACGTGTGGAATTTTAACATGTATGTTTGTTAATCATCTAGAACAATGTTTCTGAACCTAAGCAACTTTAAAATCTGTGGACTTCAACTCCCACAAAAGTCCACAGATCTTAAAGTTGCTTAGGTTCAGAAACATTGTTCTAGATGGTTAACAAACATACTCAGTATTTGCCAGCTTTGTTTTTTTAAAATCTCAGTTCAAGATCTTTGGCAGACAGAGTAGCTGTGGGTATTTGGAACCTCTGGAGACAAGTATCTTCTGGGTCTGGATGGGGTGGCATTGCCCCAAATAGTCCCGGTGTGCAATCTGGGGATCCTCCTGGACATGCTGCTCCCACTCAAACAGCAAGTGGCAGTCATAACCAGGAGGACCTTTGTACACCTTTGGATGATGTGCCAGATGCGCCCACACCTGGACTGGGAGGCGCTGCTTACAGTAACTCACACCCTTGTAACCTCCAGATTAGAATATTGTAACACGCTTTACATGGGGTGCCCTTGAAGACCATTAGCAAATTTCAACTTGTCAGAATGCAGGGGCAGCAGGTAGTAACTGCTGCCAGATATATGGCACATGTAACACCACTTGTGTGTGAGCTGCATTGGTTACCAATGTATTTCTGGTAACAATGGTGCAATTCAAGGTGCTGGTGGTTTGAGACCAGGGTACCTGAGGGATTGCCTTTTTTCCCAGAGTCTCTACCTATCCAGCTAGGACAGAGAATGGACATGCTGCAGATTCTTTCAGCCAAAGAATGTCAGCTGGCAGGAGCGAGAAAGCGAGCTTTTGCTGCAGCACTCCCGGCTCTATGGAACATCCTCCCTTCGGAGATTAAAATGGCCCCAGCCCTGTTAGTCTTTTGTAAAACCTGGCTATGCTCCCGAGCCATGGCACCACATGAGCTAAGGGTCCTGCCTCCTGGTTATATTGTTAACGGGCCAAGATATCTTGCTATTATGTGTAAATTAGATGTTTTAACATTCTCTATTGGTTTTAATGTTTTTACTGTTTCCATTAAAATGTTTTTTAATTTTTGATTGTAATGTATGTTTGAATTGTAAGCTACCTAGAGTCATTTACTAACTAAAGAAATCAATCAATCAATCAAATAAATCCAAATAAATAAATAAATAGGGACTGGAATGCACAGATTTGCAACTATTATGCTTCCAATGCAGATAAAAATGGATTATGAAGTTCTTAGGGTGCCACCAAGTGGTAAGCACTTTGAAAAGCAATGCATAGGAAGGAAACTACTTGCTGATTTGTCGGCCACATTAGTCTCAAAACAATTATTGTTCATTATAGTTAATATGTTTTCCATATTAGAGATTAAATCAGTGGTTCCCAAACTTTTTCAGTCCACTGCCCCTTTGGTGCTACAAACTCATCCTCAATGCCCCCCACCCAGGGTTGGGATTCAAATTTCTGTGGGCATGGCCTAATTTGAGGGTGTGGCTTGGTGGTCATGTGACTGGGTGGGCATAGCTTGCTGGTCACGTGAGTGGCTGGCATGGCTTGCTGGCTGGACATGGCTTGCTGGTCACATGATGGGGTAGGTGTGATTTGGTGGTCATGTGACTGGGTGGACATGGCGAGGTGACTGGCAAACCAAATACAAGTGGTCCTCACTTAATGGCTGGTTGTGTAGCAAGTGTTCTAAGTTATGACTGGCCTCCCCAGAGATACTTGACCAATTTTTGGAGTTTTGACAGCCATGCACACACATACACACACACTCCCTTCTAACCCTGCTGGAGCAGGTCATTGGACTAGAATCGGCAAAGCATCTCTGATTAGATTCTAGCAGTGAATAAAATCTAATCAGAGATGCTTTGCCAATTCTTGTTGATTTGTTTTAATTGTATCTCTTTATGTTGCTGAATTGCATTGACATGTGTGTCCCTTCTTGTGCACAACCCAGAAGCTTTTGTGATTCTTTGCAGCAAAAATTACCGACCTCTGGCTTTGCTCTACTTTTCAAACATGCTGACACTGCCGCGTTCTAGGTGCCGGCCCCACAGGTCCACCCCATTGAGCCTGCAGCACCGAAAGGACCTGCCCAAGCAAGTCCAAGTGTAGCAGTGCACCAAGTCAATGGGGTGAGCCTGAGAGAGGGAAAGAGAGAGAGAGAAAAGAAAAAGAGAAAAAGAGAAGGAAGTAAAGAAAGAGAAAAGGGAAAGAAAAAAAAGGGACAAAAAAAGGGGGAGATGGAAGGAAGGGATAGAAAGAAAAAGAAATAAAGAAGGAGGGAGGAGAAAGATAATGAGATATTTATTCTAGTCCAATCACCTGCTCCAGCAGGATTAGAAGGGAGTGTGTGTGTGTGTGTTCTTGTAATTTACCAGTACATTTTGGTTTTGCCTTCTTCAAAATTGGCACTGTAATACATTGAGAAAAAGTAATTTTTTAGGGTGGAGATCTGGTCCAATGGATCCTGTTTAAAGCCTCAAGAAAATGTGAGAGCTTCCTGATAGTCTTGACCATGTTTCATCCACAAAACCTTTAATAGAAGCCAAAGATGTTTCAATTTGAAAAAGGACAGTCTAAACTAGGCCTCATTTCAATCTGATGCATCAGGTCTCCTCTCTCTCTCTCTCTCTCTCTCTCTCTCTCTCTCTCTCTCTCTCTCTCTCTCTCTCTCTCTCCCTCCCTCCCTCCCTCCCTCCCTCCCAGACTGGCTTTGCTCTACTTTCCCAATGTGCCTGCGGGGCCGGTTCTTTGAACATGGATGGATGGATAGATAGATAGACAGGTAGGTAGGTAGGTCCATAGGTAGGTAGGCAGGCAGGTAGGCAAGCAGGCAGGAAGACAGACAGACCTTTTGGATGGATGTAGGGATAAGTAGGTAGGTAGATAGATCTATATTGGTAGATAGGTAGGTAGACAGACAGAAAGACAGACAGGCAGGCAGGTAGGTAGGCAGGCAGACAGACAGACCTTTTGGATGGATGGACGAACGTAGACGGAATGCGACAGTGGCAGCACTTTGGGAAAGCAGTGGTGGCAGCTTTTTCCAACGAGCTGCTGCATTCGAGGTGCCGGCTCCGGTGCGGTACAACAGTCAATGGGCCTGCAGGGCCGGTGCCTCAAACGCCCCCCCTGCCACCTCTTAGCACCCTGCAGGCTCACCCATTGACTGTTGCATTGCTCTGGAGCCGGCGCCTCGAATGCCCCCCTGCTGCCTCAAACTCCCCCCTGCCTCGTCTTAGCGCCCTTCTGCCGGCCTCCTTGGGGATGCTAAGAGGTGGCAGGGGGGCGGCACATTGAATGCGGCTGCGGCGGCACGTAATGTGCCACCGCAGCCGCATTCGAGGTGCTGGCTCCGGAGCAGTGCAACAGCCAGCGCCTTGAATGCCCCCCCTGCTGCTTATTAGCACCCTTCTGCTGGCCCCCTTGGGGACACTAAGAGGTGGCAGGTGGGGCGTTTGAGGTGCTGGCTGTTGCACCACTCCGGAGCTGTTGCCTCAAATGCGGCTGCGGCGGCACGTTACATGTCGCCGCGGCCGCATTCGACGCGTCACCCCCGCCACCTTTTAGCATCCCCAAGGGGGCCGGCAGAGGGGCACTAAGAGGCAGCAGGGGGGCGTTCGAGGTGCCGGCTCTGGAGCGATCCAACAGTCAATGGGTGAGCCTGCAGAGCCGAAGCCTCAAATGCCCCCCTGCCGCCTCTTAGCATCCCCAAGGGGGCTGGCAGACGGGTGTTAAGAGGCAGCAGGGAAGCGTTCGAGGCGCCAGCTCCGGAGCAGTGCACCAGTCAATGGGTGACCCTGTGGGGCCGGCACCTTGAACGCCTCCCTGCCGCCTCTTACCGCCCCTCTGCCAGCCCCCTTGCCTCTTAGCGCCCCCCAAAAGGCATCCCACTGCCCCCCAGGGGGCGGTATCACCCACTTTGGAAACCACTGGATTAAATTAAGTGATTTAAAGAAATTGAATGGAACCCTGACAGAAAAAATGTTATTCTATTAAAAAATAAATATATGAAATCTGATCTTGAGTTGCATCTAACAATTTTGGAAATTTTAACTATGTTCCTTCAGAAGTGATTGGTCTAAGACAGAATGTAAAAGCTCAGTTCCAAGGCTACAAACTTCTGATTCCCTGGGAATTATACAAAAGAATATACAAATATGTATATATATAAAATCAAAACTTACTTGCACAGTTTCAATCAAACTTGCTGAATAAAAAGGCATTGCTATGATACAAGTCAACCTAGAGGAATAAAGACAGTTACTATTTTGATAATCAAAATCCAGTTTGCTAAAATCCAATCACATATTTTAATTTCAAACATCCCACTCAAGAATAACCTTAATTCTTTACAATTTAATTTATTTCAGACATACAGGTAATTCTCAGGTTGCAAGGATAATTGGAACTAGAATTTTTGTCACCAAGTGATGTGGTCATAAAAGCATGATGTCACATGCAATGGCAATTCCAGCAGTTCCTGTTGACGTTATTAAGTGAAGACTGGGGGATTGTTAAGCAAAGACACTGCATCTTCCTACTTCCAGTCAGCTACCCTATTGACTTTGCTTGTGGGAGGCTACTAGGGAAGGTCACAAATGATGCTCACATGATTATGGGCTGTTGCAACTGGTCCTAAATGACAACCAATGGCCAAGCACTCAGATTATAATCACTTGACTTTGGGAGTGTTGGGACAGCAAAAAATCAGTGGACCAATTAAGAATGGCCAGTGAATGAATGGTTGCAAGTCAATAACTACTTGTATTTTCTATTTCTTCAAACCCATTTGTGTATCATTTTCTGAATAATACTTAAATTCATTAATTGGAAAGAAGTAAAAAAGAAACGAGAATTCATCCTCAGTTTGCCAACTATGCTAATTTGTGTGTGTGCATCAAGGCAATCATCAGAATAAAATGAAGAAAACAGATTTTAGTATTAAAAACATCCTACAACCTGAAAGTCTCAAATTTTTCACAAATTGGCCTGTTCACGGTGTTGGATTACCTTTCAGAATTTTCAGTCAGAATGGTATTTTTTTCTATAATGGGGACTTCTGGATTTGGTACTTCAACAAATCCAGACAATCCTGCTCAAGTTGATGTTGTTTATTCTACAACAGGGAGGGTCTTGTTGTGCTTACCATTCACTTTTTGTTTTGCCTGTGTGGTTATTAATTTGAAACTATGACAACAGCAAGCATTTTACCAATAAAAACTGACAATCATACATACGCTTTTAGGGTCAGATGTCCTCCTATTTGCCTGGGATTCCATTTGTATGAAATTTCTCTGAAAATTTTAAAAAAGATCTCTTATTCATGCAGCAATTAGAATATACACCAAGTCATTACTTTATGCTATGTTGAGGGATGTCAGAAGCTCACTAGGAAAGTTGCGAATGGCGATCCCAGGACATTAGGATGTTGCAACCATCCTAAATACATGCCAGTTGCGAAGTACCTAAAGTTTGATCACGATTGTGGGGATGCTACAACGGTTATAAATCTGAGAACTGGTCACAAGTCACTATCTGCAGTAACTCTGAACAGTCATTAAATGGATGGTTGTAAGTCAAGGATTACCTGTGGTATGTTTTATTTTACTTATTAATACTTATTGGACCTTGCCACAATCTCGTTACTTACGTTAAAACTGAAGAAAAATTAAGACACGCTTATGAACAATACAGAACTGGTAATGGAGGTAAAGTTGCATTATAAAGGCAAAAAACAGAGTCCCCAAAGGATAAGAAAAGATGTGTATTCATTCATATCTTATACAGCAGAATATCTTATGAACTGGTAACTTTCTATAACAAACTCTATCCTTTTTCTAGAATTCCTACTAATCATTTCAGCATACATTATTATTAGTTTACAACACATCTGAATAAACAATACAGGTAATCCTCAACTTATGACCACAACTGAGCCCAAAATTTATGTTGTATATAACCTCTCATCACACTTGTTAAGAGAATCACTGCAGTTGTTAAATTAGTAACAGGGTTGTTAAGTGACTCTCGTTTCCCCATTGATCTTGCTTGTCAGAAGGTCCCAAAAGGGGAATCCTTTCACATTCTCCTGGGACGCTGCAACTGTCATAAATATGAGTCAGTTGTCAAGCAACTGTGGCAATTGTCTTAAGTGTGAAAAATGGTCATAGGTCCCTTTTTTCAGTGCCGTTGTAACTTTGAACAGTCACTAAATGAATTGATGTAAATTGAGGACTACTGTACCTGTAGATATAATGCTATATTCATATTAGATGTTAAAATAATTTCCTCAAAAATGTGGTTTATCCAAGAATGTGAGCATGCCTGCTTTATACTGATGATTCTAATCCAGACAGCTTTATTAGACATCCTGGTTAGTCTGCATACACGTGGTGGACCTACCTTCACAAGCATTTGGAACATGCTTGGTTAATACCAAACTCTCTTCCTCCTCCTACAGGCACAGGTTAGTGGATCAGCTCAGCAAAGGAAAGGAAGTAAGTGCCTCTACAAATAGTGCCATGTAGCAGTAGTGTCCACGTAACACTAAAGACGCTTTTTTAACATTCCCCAGTCAGCAGAAAAGGGAGACATTCAAATATATAAGCTTCAACTGAATTAGAACTGGAACTGGGTATGGCTAGTCTAGTTAAAAGAAAGACTAAGGGCGACATGATAGCATATTCCAATATCTAAGGAGCTGCCACAAAGAAGAGGGATCAACCTGTTCTCCAAAGCACCTGAAGGATGGACAAGAAGTAACAGATGGAAACTTCAAGGAGAGATCCAGACTAAAACAGGAGAAATTTCCTGACAGTGAAAACAATCAGTGGAACAGCTAACCTCCAAAAGTTGTGGGTGCTCCAACCTTGCAGGTGGATGGACTTGAAGACCTCCAAGATCCCATCCAACTCTGTTATTCTGAATGATTCTCATCATAAAACAATTATTAGAGTGGCTTATTTTGTTTACCAATTTAAACAAATAATCTCTCACATATATATGAACAATTATTAATATTTTACTTAACACAATGACAGAACACAATAACAGAAAATGATTATACCTTGGCAAGGGTGTGAATTCACTGATGATGCCTTCTGCTCCAAGGGCTATACCCTGGACAATGAAAGTACTCCCCATTCCTTTCCAAAGAGCTCTGGGGCCCTAAAATTTAAGTTATAATTTGTTCAGTATTGGATGTATTGAAAAAGCTGATGTTAACAAATAACCTCTTTACATATTGCTATTTTGTACTATTACACCATATGAGAAAGTCACAGTGCATAAATCAAATCAAAAACAATACAAAATTTATTGTTCTTTAAAAACTTGTAAGTTAAATTTAAAAATAAATAACCTCCAAGTGAGAGTAAATACTAACCTGGGTTTTATTGATGCTATACATAATGTTGATGATTGTAAAAGGAGTAAGGTGATAATTCTTGGCATGATAATTAACCTGAAAATATAAAGTATATACACAAGTGTAAAAATGAGCTGTCCTAAATTCATATAATTTGTAATATGACGTATATCAATGTGGTTCATATATATGCTAGATCGCTATTGCTTATTTTGTGTAGACAAATCATGATTACAAATCTTTAACGATGTGTGTGATTTGGATCCCTTGGATCTTTAGATGCAATAAATGTTGCATGAATACTTTTACATATTAAAAAAATCTAATCGAATCCCATATATTAGTGACAATAAATTCAAAACAAATGGGGCAATCATATCTACATTTATATTCTGTTGCACTTAAATTAGACGTTCCAGATTTTGGATCCAAAGAGTCCTAAAGTGGCATGGACATCTTGTTTTATCTATCTTTTCTTGTTTTGCATAGTAAACTGCATAGAAGAATTAGGAAATACCCTTAATGAAAATATGGACTTTTCTGAGCCATTATGGCTATGAGTAAAACCAGCAAAAGGTATGAATGCCTTTAGAGATTCACCAACAGGTACAGCAGCATTGCCTGCTTCAGATCCAAATACTAAAATGCATGTCTTCAAAATATTAGGATGACGATTTTTAGATCTTTCAGAAGACATGCTTCAGAACATGATGGAGCATATATGAAGTTTCTTTTTTTAAATCCATGAAGTTCCTGCTTTTTTTTTTTTTAAGGATTGTGCTGCTGCTTTCGAAGCAGCTCTGAAATGTCTCCATATGTGTATATGTACAAATATACACGCATCCATAGGGAAACAACTGGCAGTGGTTTATGAAGCTGTAAAGTTATCAATGTTGTACTGATTCAGAGAAGAGGTGTTTATGTGTTCCCAGAGGCTCCAAAACACTTATTCCAAAAGATGTGTATAGCTTGAATGAATTTCCTTAAGTATTTTACCTTAAAATTGGCTACACTGATAAAGATTTCAACAAATTCATAATTTTGGAAAAAAGGAGGAAGCTATTTCAACTTCTCATTAAAATATATAAAATATTAGACCTGAGTATAAATAAAGTTTAAACTAGGAACAATATAAAAGATGAACTCAGTGAAAAGCTATTCCAACTGTCTGAAATAGAAAATTCAGTTCTATTTTATTAAGTGGTTCAGTTAGAGCGGCAAAACAATTTATTTACTTGGTGTGGAACGTAAAGGTGCTTTTTCAGGAGGCAACTTGACTTTCTTGGTTTTTCTTTTGAAGACATTTTGCTTCTCATCCAAGAAGCTTCTTCAGCTCTTGGATGAGAAGTGAAACATCTTCAAAAGAAAAAAATTAGAAAGTCTAGTTGCCTCCTGAAAAAGCACCTTTGGGACAACCATGACCTGGATGACTGAGAATCTCTACAAACTTGATGTAGAAATGTGAGTTATTTGGCTGTATGTTATGCCAGGTTAAACTAACTTCATAATCTTGATATTTTCTACTTTACAAAAGGGAAGAAATACATTTTTAATATCAGAAAAAGTTATAAAATTGAATACGCTGTCCTAATTATATACAGAGAAACACAAAACAAATGTTTGAATAATAGCCTACAACAGCCCAAAGAATTTACCTGGCATTGCCGACGCAAAACAATGCAAGGATGAGCCAGCACATTTTCTGTGAATAAACTGTGAAGAAACAATTATTTTAAATGCTCAACTTTCATTAGAACATTAGTCATTCTAATTTGTTCAACTGTGATGTCTAGGAAATTAAGATTTATAACATATAGCTAACTCTCAATAAGCTTCACACATACATCTATCTGCCTTCTGCAAAAATCTATGTTGTATATTGAACTACAGCTTCTTTTGAATATATGAGAAATACAAAATATTTGTTCTAATATGGAAAATTGTTAAGATGAGTTATTCTGCTTCTACAAAATAAGAAGGCAGGGATAATGTGAGTAGTATGTTTCTTTCAGTAGCGATCTGCATTGAATGCATAGCATATGTTCAGAAGCCCCATTTATCGAAACCAAATAACCACTCTGTTGATTAGAAGATGGATGCTGTTTGGTTTTGAAGAGGTGTGTTGAATTCTGATGAAGAAAAATACCTGCCCCAAATAAGCTCATTCTAATAGACAACCTATGTGTTTCTGATATAACTTCCACAATCTTTTTTACATTTCAAAGCATCCAGGTTGTCCATCTCTGCTGAAAGACAAAGATGGGCTACTATAACATGTCAGTAGCCTGGCAATACAAACAGAGGAGAATAAAACCTACAAACCCCAGCAAAATTAATTCATTTACAGAAATGAATATACATAGGTATTAGACAGGTTTGATAACTGTCTAAACTAATCAAAGCTGTCAGTTTGATAATGTCTAGAAATCGTGAAATGTGAAATACTTGTTCTCTATTTGGTTTACATGAACTAGCTATGAAATCCATTTATACAGACACACAGCCACAAAAAAACCAAAACAAATCAGCATATCACATTAAGCAGCCAGACAGGAATTATTGTACGTTATGATCCGTGTCCAAGACTTCATCAGTCAGCCCTGCCACATGTAAGCAGCAAGAACTGTATAGCTGGTTTAACTACTTGTGTGAGAATGCCTTGCCACTTAAAAAGGAAAGCATACTGCACTATTGGCACTAGTTGCTAGGCAGCACACTTCTTAGGGGAGGGGTTATTCTCCCCTATGGTTACAATGGAACCTTTAAAAAGCAGCAGTTAAAAACCACCACAATGGCCAATTGGCAAAGCCCATCCTATTAGATTTGTGGTTTTGTTTTACCCTAGGATAGTGAGGGAAATGAGTAGTATGTGTCTTTTCTCATGAGAAATTAATCTGAGAGTTATAGTGCTTTTTGCATGGCCACTTAGATCTATCAACTCATTAAAAAATCTCATATAGTGAGCATCCCCTCAAGCAACTTCTATACTAATTACAACAAGGATAACAAAAAGTTTATACATACTTACACCATGTGCACAATTATTAGGCAATTAATTATTTTGACCATATCATCATTTTTATGCATATTTTCCACCTTCAAGCTGTATAAACTTGAATACTTAGTTGGCATAAGCATATCAGGTGATGTGTATTTGTGTAATGAGGGAAGGTGTGACCTAAGGAAATCAACATCCTATATCAAGGTGTGCATAATTATTAGGCAGCTTCTTTTCCCCATGCAAAATGGGCTAAAAAAAGAGATTTAATTGACTCAAAGTCAAAAATTGTAAAAAATCTTTCAGAGGGATACAACACTGTTGCAATTGCTAAGATATTGGAGCACGATCACAGAACCATCAAACGTTTTGTTGCAAATAGTCAACAGGGTCGCAAGAAATGTGTTGAGAAAAAAAGACGCACATTAACTGCCCAAAATTTGAGAAGAATCAAATGTGAATCTACCAGGAATCTATTATCCTCTAGTACTGTCATATTCCAGAACTGCAACCTATCTGGAGTGCTCAGAAGTACAAGGTGTTCAGTGCTCAGAGACATGGCCAAGGGAAGGAAGGCTGAAACTCGACCACCACTGATCAAGAAACATACCGTATTTGCCGGCGTATAAGACGACTTTTTTGCCCTGAAAAACATGCCTCCAAGTGGGGGGGTCATCTTATATGCCGGTAAATACGTTGTCACTCGGTGCAAGAGTGACGGGGGCGGAGCTCCGCAACTTGCGAAGCCCCTTCAAGCCCAGCCGGAGTCTCTCTTCCTCCTCCTCCCCCCCACCCTCCGCCCGGCTCGGGGCGCTTGCGGAGGCCAATCTGGAGGTGGGGTAGGGGTGGAGCGGGAGGGTCTCTGGCGGGGCCACTTCGCCCAGCCAGCCCCGAGCTGCGTAATGGCCCGGGGAGTGGGGGGGAGAAGGTGGTGGGGGTGGACTGTGGCGCCCCTCCTGGGCAGCGGGGCGGGGGGCGGCAATTTGCTCCTCCCGCTTCTCCCTCCCTCTTTGAAAGACCGGGAGGGCTGTGCTTAGGGCGGGGGGGGTGTCCTCGGGAAGTTCCTGATGGGACCCCGCTGGGCAGGGCCACCCAGCTCCCGAGCTGCTTTCCAGGGTCCCCTTGGGAAGAAAAGGGTCCGGTGGGCGGTGGAAGAAGGCGAGGGACCTCCTCCCGCCCCCTGTCCCGTCCCGTCCCTCCTCTTGTCCCCTCCTCCCTCCCCGCTTAAGAGAAAGATCCGCCTCCCGGCACCGAGCTGCCACTCGGCGCCGCGTCTCCCGGCCAGCGCGCGCTTGCGACTTGGGAACCGGCCAAGCGACTTTAAAACCGAGCGGAGGCCAGAGATAGCCAGAATTACCCTCCACACCACACACACACACACACACACACACACACACAGAGAGAGAGTTGGCAGCTGTCCATTCCCCACCCTTGGAGTCCCGATGGCACGCACGCGGGGGCTGTCACAAAGAAAGGGAGAGGAATTGAGTGCCAGCCTGAGAAAGGCGAAGCTGCCTCTCTAAAGCATTTTGGTGGCTTTGTAAGTTTGGGGGAAAGGGGCGGTGGTGTCAATCAAGAATTATATCCAGAATACCCCAAGTGTTACAACTTACCGTATTTGCCGGCGTATGAGATGACTTTTTTGCCCTGAAAAACATGCCTCCAAGTGGGGGGGTCGTCTTATACGGCAAGTATATAACAAACTCTATATTTTGAGTGGAAATGTTGGGGGCTCGTCTTATACGCCCAGTCGTCTTATACGCCGGCAAATACGGTAAGTTGAAATGGCAAGACTGAGACAAGAAATATCTGAAAACAGATTTTTCAAAAGTTTTATGGACTGATGAGATAAGATGACTCTTGATGGACCAGATGGAAGGGCCTGGGGCTGGATCAGTAATGGGCACAGAGCTCCATTTTGACTCAGATGCCAGCAAAGTGGAGGAGGGGTACTGGTATGGCCTGGTATTATTAAAGATGAGCTCGTTGGACCTTTCTGGGTTGAAGATGGACTCAAAATCAACTCCCAAACCTACTGCGGTTTTTAAAAGACACTTTCTTCAAGCAGTGGTACAGGAAAAAGTCTGCATCTTTCAAGACCACCATGATTTTTATGCAGGACAATGCTCCATCGCATGCATCAAAATACTCCACTGTGTGGTTAGCCAGTAAAGGCCTTAAACATGAAATAATGACATGCCCCTCTTCCTCACCTGACCTAAACCCTATTTAAACGGGAGATTTACGGTGAAAGAAAACAGTACACCTCTCTGAACAATGTCTGGGAGACTGTGGTTGCTGCTGCACAAAAAGTTGATAATCAACAGTTCAAGAAACTGACAGACTCCATGAATGGAAGACTTATGACTGTTATTGAAAAGAAGGTTGGCTATGTTGGTCACTCATTTTTTTTTGAACTGTCAGAAATGTTTATTTGTAAATTTTGAAAATAAATGAGATGGGAAACTTTAACAGATGAAAACAAATGAGTGAGATGGGAAAATTTTCATTTTTCATTTAGTTGCATAATAATTCTGCACACTAATAGTTGCCCAATAATTGTGCACACATAGATATTCTCCTAAGAAAGCCATAGGCTCACTTTTACTTTTTAAAATATTCTGTTTTGAGGTTTATTAACATTTTGGGTTGACTGAGCACTGTAGTTGTTCAATAATAAAAATAATCCTCAAAAATACAGCTTGCCTAATAATTGTGAACATAGTGTAGATAGAAGTAAAGTATATTACATCTATACATTTTGTGATTATTAAAAATTCTGCTTTCAGTAGAATGACGCTACTGAAGAAAATCCATATATATGTTGTAAACATTTCTTTTTATGATAGATAGCACTTTGGCTTTCAGGTTTAGTAATAAACTTTAAGCATCTGCAAAACCAATATGAATAGCAGAGCATGACAAACTAATTTATAAATCTACATTTTGTTGCAATAGGACAAATACATCCTCTTGCTGCTATTGTTTTTGCAAAATTTAGTAGTTAACTGCCATATTAATTCTGGATACAACAATTGCTTCTAGTATGATAAATTGTTGGTTTTGTTGCACAGCTGGTTCTTACCTACGCAAGATCCATCCAAACTGTAATATTCAGGTAGTTCTCAACTTACAACCACAATTGAGACTAAAATTTATATTAAGGCGGTCATTAAGTGAGTCACACCCAATTTTATGAGATTGTTTGCAATGGCTGTTCAGTGAATTACTGCAGTTGTTGAATCATGTTTTGTTTCAAGCAAAACTGCCTTTTTCCATTGACTTTGCTGGCCAAAAGATGGCTAGGAATGCCATAAATGATGATCACATGAGCCTAGGACTCTTCAATGATTGTAAATACATGTCAGATGCCAAGCAACCCTGATCATATGATTATGGATATGTTGTGTTGGTTGTAAGTGTTGTAAGTCACATTATTCAGTGCCATTGTAACTTTGAAAGGTCACTCAATAAATGGTTGTAAGTTGAGGACTACCTATATTTACAAGTCCAACTTTTCCAAAATATTGCTGGGATTTCTTTACTAATTTCTTTGGTTGTGAAATTGTTTTAGTATTGAATGTAATACTAGTCATGAGTAAGAAATTTAATTTATATACAGAAGCAACCGTAAATAATTTAAGTCAAATGCATTCTAGTTATTACTTTCCATGGTCTTTTATCATACCAGTATATCTCAGTATATACTAGTATAGTGTTCTGAAGTCTAATAATACTTTGGGGCAATTATTTATTCCAATTTGCTCTATAATGAATCTAAAGTTTCAGTAGATGTTGGATATGTTGAATGGAAATTATCTAAAAAGATTTTTAAAATCCTTTATTTACAAAGTAGACTAATGGTAACCAGGGGGCATAAAAAGTTCATTGAAATGACGCACTGAAATGACGCACTGAAATGACACATTGAATTGCAGTGCATTGAAATGACACATTGAAAGTGCTCAATTGTCTTTTAGTAACCACAAATTCATGAGATTATATTCATAGTGGATTAGTAAAAGGCTAAAAATTAATATGATCTAAATAAAATATGGAAATAATTCAGGACTCCTGTCAATTCTTTTACACCACATCAAAAGCCAGCTCACTAACAGAATCTTCAAAACATTTATGTGGCTCAACATCAAGCATAAAAACTCTTAAGACCCTTCTTATATAAATTTTTGAAAGAAATTAGATTTTTACAGAAATAGAAATTTCGATTATCACTTCAGTCTACATTGAAAACACATTACATATTGGGCTGAACTAACAGAAGCCCTTTACTCCATCCAATTCATCAATTTAGATCTTATTGGCAAACTGTTAATAAGATTTCAGGATTGGATACATACATTGGCAAATTATGGCTAACTAGTTATAATTAAACAACCCTTTGCTCAGATGAATTAATGATTATTTCCAAAGACATGAACTTCTTTCAGTTATGAGTTGTTTTTAAAATGTATCATTCCAAATTTTCACTAAGTTGAGACCAATTTGAAGAATTGTTGGTTCAAATTGAGATGTTAAACACAATCTCCTTCTAGATCAGAGGTGGTATTCAGCAGGTTCTGACCAGTTCTGGAGAATCGGTAGCAGAAATTTTGAGTAGTTCGGAGAACCGTCAAAGACCACAACTGACTGGAGATTTTACAGTATCCTTCCCTGCCACGCCCACCAAGCCATGCCCACAGAACTGGTAGTAAACATTTTTGAATCCCACCACTGTTCCAGATGAGTAATTTTTTCTAGTGTAGCTTTACTGCAAGCATTAGTACTAATAGCCCAAAACTAGGCAAGAATATGAATAGCCTTGGTTAGTTAGCAACATCAGACGGATTCAGATATTATCAGCCACTTAGAGTGATTGATTGACAAGGGCAACCACAAAAACTGAACATATATCGAGTATTAAATAGTTACTTAACAATATTAATAACTGTTAGTTATGAAAACACAACTGTAACATTTTACTTAACAATATTAATAATTGTGTTAGTTATGAAAACACAACAACTGTAACATTTTATTTAAAGTTTTAATGGCAGTATTAAATTTCTGAATTACACAGTGGGCATGACCTTTTTTTAAAAAAGGGGTCTTTGCATTTTAAAAAATGCCACTAATGAAAGATTAGACCTCTTACCTTGCCAAGCCAATCCCAAAGCCTGCAAACCGATTTATTTGCTCTAAAAGAGAGATAACCATCCATTAAAGCCAGAACGTGAGCAACACACTTCGGTATAGAATTTTTTACTATTCATTGCAATAAATTATATAGCAAATCCATAAATTTTAGCACATTAGGCATCTTTATTAACTGCAAGATATAGAATGTTTCTAAATAAGTTAAATATTTAATTTCCTTGTATCTCTTAAATAATATTCCAAATACTGTATAACTTTTTTGGGGAGGGGGGGACAAGATGCTTCCAAAAAGAGTCACACCTAAAGACATGGATTGCAGAGTGCTGGATAGCATCCAAAGAGTGTAAAAAGAATGTAAATTAGCACACCGTTTCCGGTAGCTTTTTCAAGCGGACCTAACCAATAAGGACTGCGGAGCAGACCTGCCTGACGCACCGGAGCACCTGCTGCCTAAGGGCGGAGGCCAGGCTCTTAATCTGCGCGTGCCACTCCCGCACTCGGCGATTTGTTTTACGCACCGGAGTTGGTGCCAGCACCTCCTAGGTACGGGTCCTCGTTGAGCCCAGCCGCCACCAAAGGTGTGCCTGCGGCGAACTGCGGCGTCTTTTCACCCCAATGGAGGTTGCGGCTGCCAGGAATGTCAGGCGGGGTAGTGACCCAGTGGCCTAGATCCGGCTTGGCCGCGAAGCCTCCGGGCTCCTCTCGGGCGCTCCGATAGCCCAGGCCGTCAAAGCCCTCGGGGCGCCGCGGATGCATTGGGCAGTGAAAGCAAGCAGGATCGGGGAAAACCAGCAGAGACAAGACCGGGAAGAACGAAGTGCTGCGACTCCCACTTTCTAAGCTTCACTTCCGGGTGTCAACCGGAAGCAAACCACGTTAGCTTGCCGAGCGATATGATTTCGCCTGGCTAGGAACGTAGGCTTCGTCCGAGCTTGGCGATTACCATAGCAAGGGCAATATACAACAAGTCACTAATTGAAGATTAGTGTAATTCAGTTCTGCAATTGCTTCTAGTAGTTGGGTCTATTTAGGGGTTACAAATAAATATCCATGGTACAAAACTGATCTTTATAGTAAAGCTGAGCTACAGTTTTTCTATAGTACTTTAAGCACTCAATTGCTCAAAAGGCACTGGTATGCAATAGTCTGCTTTACTTGCCCTTATTAATCCATACTTTGCTTAATGGTGGCTATTGACACAATTTGCCCAGTACCAGCAAGATCAGAAAGCCAGAGAGTAATAGTGGCTAAGATTAAGAACTAGGACTGGGCAGACTGAGGTTGAAGCTCATTCTTATCCATACAGGCATATTGGGTGTCTTTGTTAGCCCAACCTACTTTACATGGTTGGAAGAAAAACTGGAGGAGGAAGTGTATTAATTATACTTCTAATAACTAATACAAATTACAATAATATGCTAAGCCACAGCACATTATATTATGAGATAACATGCTATATGAGTCTCATGAGTTTATGTTGTACCCCATACAGAAAGGGAAAAATCACACAAATTATAATTTGAAATAGAATACCAGTTCCTTGTTTAGGTGCTGTCTTGTTAGACCAGTGGTGGGTAACTTTTGGGGGGCTGGAAACTGGAAGAGTAGCTCCCTGATGCGTGTGAGAGCCCCGAAAGCTTAGCATATGTGCGCTGGCCTCTTGGTCTTCTGGTTTCTAATGCACATGCACATGTGACGACCAGCTAGCCGGTGCACGCATGCACTCTGGGGAGCTGCTCTTTTAGTTTCTGGCACTCCAGGGTGTGAAAAGACCAGCTGGCCGGCGTGCATATGCACGTGAAGACCAACTAGCCGGGGGAGCTGCTCTTCCAGTTTCTGGTGCTTCCACATGCATGAATACCAGTTGGCAGGGGTGGGATTCTACCGGTTCCATTCATTTCTATAGAACCGGATGTTATGATTCTGCTCAGTTCGGAGAACCGGCAAATCATGCCCCTGGCTGGCCCCGCCCCTTCCGGCCACTTGCCTCTGATGAGGCTGAAGATATGCTGCTGAAGCTGCAGGGCTTTAAGCCCTTTCCTCCTCCCACCCCATCCCATTTGGAAGATACTGAGTTTTGCTCTTTCCTCCGTGCTTCCTAAGTGGCTGGTGTGCGTGCGTGTGAATTTAAGCCTCCTTCCTATAAAATCCATTCAGAAAACAAAGGAGCAGATATTGTTCAATTCTGCTTCCGCCCAGATTGCTGGGAGAGAGTTTAAAAGTATTATTTAATTGACTAATTCATTGGCTTCCTGGCACTTCTTGTAGTACTGAGCTTGCCTTTTAAAATCCAGCCTGAAGCCCAAGAGTGCTGGATTTCAAAATAAAAGCCAAGGAGCTCAGTGCTACAAGGAGAAGTTCCAGGAAGTGTTGTTGGAGCTGAGCCGGGCTTTAAAGCATAAAGTAGCCTGGAGCAAGTATCCATTGGGTGGGTGGGTGGTTTAATATCTTTAAAGCTGTGTCCTTGTGATGAAGGGGCAGTTTATATTACATTTTATAGATTAATCCACCAGTAGAAAATAGGTAGCATCCATTTGAGGTCAATCCATGCATTTAGTGAGGAGGAGGAGGAGGCAATATTAAATCAGATCCTTGGTACAAGGGGAAATCCAGTAGAAGTGTTTTGATGGTTCTGTCCAAGCAGAGACAGGAGTGTTGTAAATATGGAATCTTACTAAATCAATTCATACAGAGATACAATGCTCAGTATCTTTAAAGTTGGTAATTCTTTCATGTTACTGACTTGGGAGTAATCAAATGATCAGGTCTCATGCTATTTTGGGAATTGAAGTCCACATGTCTTAGAGTTGCTAAGCTTGAAAAACATCAGAAGTACAACTTCTTGTGAGCCTGGGTTATTTTCCTGCATTGTGGAAATAAGGAAATTATCCTATGTGCTTGGTGCAGAGATGCAGCTGAAATTTAGTTAGGTGCTAATTGGCAGTTAAAGCAGCTGATACATATAGTCTTTGACTTACAACTATTTGTTTAGCCTCCATTTAAAGTCACAACTGCACTTATATTCCCCCTCCCAAGGGATGGACAGAGAGAGAGAGAGAGAGAGAGAGAGAGAGACACACGGAGGGAGGGAAAGAGAGAGAGACCAAGAGAGACACAGAGAGAGGGGGGAGGGAAAGAGAGAGACAAGAGACAGAGAAAGGGGGGGGGAAGAGAAACAAGACAAACACAGAGAGAGAGAGAGAGGGAAAGAGACGAGACACAGAGAGGGAGGGAAAGGGACAAGAGACACATACAGATAGAAAGGGAGGGAAAGAGAGAGAAGACACAGAGAGAAGACATAAAGAGAGACAGGGAGGGAGGGAAAGAGAAAGAGACGAGAGGAGAGAGAGAGAAAGAAAGAAAAAATGGAGAAAGAAAAAGAAATGAGAAAGAGGGAGAAAGAAAGAGAGAGAGATACCTGTTTAAAACAAAATAGAAAAAATGCTCTTTGAGTGTTTAAGGTTGCAGACCCTGGGTTAGGCAAACACTATGGTCATTAAGTGACCCTTGTGGTCATTAAGCAAACGCTGTGGTTGTTAAACAAGTCCATTTTCCCCAATGGGTATTTTTAACCGGAAACCAGAAGGAATTGTTGGAAACTGGCAAAAAACATAGAAAACCTCAGTCACAAGGCTGTGTGGGATGTTGTAACTGGTCATAAGTGTGTGTATGCATGCGCGCGTGCTCATGGCTGTCAAAACACAAAAACAGGTCAAGTAGCTCTAGGGAGGTTAGTCATAAATTAGAACACTTGCTAAGCAACTGGCCATTAAGTGAGGACCACTTATATTTGGTTTGCTAGTCACATGGCCACCTAGCCACGCCTACCCCAGTCACATGGCCAACAAGCTACACCCACCCAGTCATATGACCAAGCCACACCCACAAATTAGGCCATGCCCACAGAACCGGTTTTTAAGAAATTTGAATCCCACCCCTGCCAGTTGGCCAGTGTGGATGTGTGCACCGGAACCCGGAAGAACAATGGGCGACAACTAGCATGCTTGGAGAGATGGCTGTGCATGCCACGTCCAGCATGTGTGGCAGGTTCGCCATCACGGTGCTAGACTCTTGCACTAAACCTCTGAGTTTCTTCATGGATTGTCAATAGTAAGGATTGTTTTCAATTCTGTCTTATGGAGAAGAGAGATTAAACCAGTGGTTCCCAAAGTGGGCGGTTCCGCCCCCTGGGGGCGGTGGGATGCCTTAGGGGGGTGGTAAGAGGCAAGGGGGCCGGCGGGGGGGTGCTAAGAGGTGGCAGGGGGGCGTTTGAGGTGCTGGCCCCGCAGGCTCACTGACTGCTGGCCATGCAGCCCATTGACTATTTCATCGCTCCATAGCCTCGAATGTGGAACCCGCGTGCGGTGAGCCTTGCCAAGCCTGGGGGGGGGAGAGGTGGGAGGTGGTGGAAAGAGGGCGCCTTAGCTTGCAGGCTGCCCTCTTGTGGAAGTGGCGGAGGCATGCCAGAAGGCCCAAAAGCAAAACCCTCCCAAGGCGCGCAGTGGAAGGGGTGGGTACAGCTGCGGCTCTCCAAGGCACGTGGCTCGGTTCGGTTCGGCTCTACGTGGCTGTCCCAGACCTAGAACCTAGCCCCCTTTGCAGCCCGGTTCTTCCGACCGAGCCCTGCGCTTGCTTGCTTGCTTAATTTCCAAGCAATCGTTCCCTCTTCCTCCCCTGGTCTGGGCTGCTTCCGCATGCCTTCCTCCTCTTGGGCGGAGCATAAAGATGGGCAGAACTTTTCACTAAAGTTGGGAGTCTCTGAGCGTGTGCAGAGTACCTCCCCTTGCTTGGCCCGATGGAAGTGAACCTTGTGTTGAACCAAAGAGAGTGAGTCGACTGCATTGCTGCAGGTTGGCATTGCAAAATTGGATGCCAAAGGGGGCTGGAGAAGGGGCAGAGAAGGGGGCTGGAGAAGGGGCAGAGGGGCAGCTGCAGGGGGCTGGAGAAGGGGCAGCGGGGCAGCTGCAGGGGGCTGGAGAAGGGGCAGAGGGGCCACTACAGGGAACTGGAGAAGGGGCAGAGGGGCAGCTGCATTAAGGAGCAAGAAGATCTTAGCCATGGTTTATTCATTGACTAAGCCGGAATCAAACAGCATACTAAACTCTAAACCAGAATGGCTGGGTTGATATATTCAGCCCGTGTTTCTCAACCTTGGCAACTTGTGTGGACTTCAATTCCCACTCTGGCTTTGCTCTACTTTCTCAAAGTGCCACTGCTGTTGCATTCTTTTTTTCTGTCCGTCTGTCCATCCATCCAAAAGTTCTGCCTGCCTGCCTGCCTGCCTGCCTGCCTGCCTGCCTGCCTGCCTGCCTGCCTGCCTGCCTGCCTGCCTGCCTGCCTGCCTGCCTGCCTGCCTGCCTGCCTCTATCTATCTATCTATCTATCTATCTATCTATCTATCTATCTATCTATCTATCCATCCATCCATCCATCCATCCATCCATCCATCCATCCATCCATCCATCCATCCAAAATGTTTGTCTGTCTGCCTGCCTTCCTGCCTACCTACCTGCCTGCCTACCTATCTTTCTGTCTACCTATCTACCAATATAGATCTACCTACCTACCTACCTACCTACTTACCAATCTACTTACTTACCTACCTACCTACCTACCTACCTATACATTCATCCAAAAGGTCTGCCTGCTTGCCTATCTACCTATCTATCTACCAATCTACCTACCTACCTACCTACCTGTCTCTCTCTGTCTGTCTATCTATCCATCCATCCATCTATCCATGTTCGAACCGCCAGCCCCGCAGGCACATTGGGAAAGTGAAGCCAGTCTGGGAGGGAGGGAGGGAGGGGGAGAGAAAGAGAGAGAGAGAGAGAGAGAGACCTGATGCATCAGATTGAAATGAGGCCTAGTTTAGACTGAGGCCCTTTTCCACATTGAAACATCTTTGCCAGCACATTGAAACATCTTTGGCTTCTATAATTAAAGGTTTTGTGGACAAAACATGGTCAAGACTATCAGGAAGCTCTCACATTTTGTTGAGGCTTTAAACAGGATCCATTGGACCAGATCTCCACCTGAAAAATTACTTTTCCCCAATGTATTACAGTCTCTCTCTCTCTCTCTCTCTCCCTTCTAACCCTGCTGGAGCAGGTGATTAGACTAGAATAGATATCTCATTATCTTTCTCCTCCCTCCCTCCCTCCCTCCCTCCCTCCCTCCTTCTTTATTACTTTTTCTTTCTGTCCCTTTCTTCCACCACCCCCTCTTTCTTTGCCCCTTCTTCCTTTCCTTTTTCTCTTTCTTTTCTTCCTTCTCTTTCTCTCTCTCTCTCTTTTCTTTCTCTCTCTTTCCCTCTCTCAGGCTCACCCCATTGACTTGACTTGCTTGGGCAGATCCCTCCAGTGCAGTGGGCTCAATGGGGTGGACCTGTGGGGCCGGCACCTAGAACGCGGCAGTGTAGGCATGTTTGAAAAGTAGAGCAAAGCCAGAGGTCGGTAATTTTTGCTGCAAAGAATCACAAAAGCTTCTGGGTTGTGCACAAGAAGGGACACACATGTCAATGCAATTCAGCAACATAAAGAGATACAAATAAAACAAATCAACAAGAATTGGCGAAGCATCTCTGATTAGATTTTATTCACTGCTAGAATCTAATCAGAGATGCTTTGCTGATTCTAGTGCAATGATCTGCTCCAGCAGGGTTAGAAGGGAGTGTGTGTGTATGTGTGTGCATGGCTGTCAAAACTCCAAAAACGGGTCAAGTATCTCTGGGGAGGCCAGTCATAACTTAGAACACTTGCTACACAACCAGCCATTAAGTGAGGACCACTTGTATTTGGTTTGCCAGTCACCTCGCCATGTCCACCCAGTCACATGACCACCAAATCACACCTACCCCGTCATGTCACCAGCAAGCCATGCCAGCCACTCACGTGACCAGCAAGCTATGCCCACCCAGTCACATGACCAGCAAGCCACACCCTCAAATTAGGCCATGCCTACAGAAATTTGAATTCCACCCCAGGGTGGGGGGCACCGAGGATGAGTTGGTAGCACCAAGGGGGTGGTGGACTGAAAAAGTTTGGGAACCACTGGATTAAACTCTTTTCCATAGACATAAATATGGGCATAAACTGTTTCAACTCCTCTCCTCAGGATGCTGCTATAGGCCATTGCATGCCAAAACAACTAGACACAGAAACAGTTTTTTTCCTCATGGCTTCACTCTGCCGAACACCTAATTCCCACAGTACTGTCTTATGTCTAAGGATAGTTACCTATGTAGTAGTGCTGTATTACTATTACCCTTCTCATCTTTCCTATTACCTTCTCTTATTGGTATCTTATGATACTTATTTGTATGTACACTGAAAGCTTATGCATTGGAGACAAATTACTTGGTTGTCTAATAAATTTGGCCAATAAAGAATATTCTATTATATTCTAAATAGAGAGAAAATGTATTGAAACTTGATCTGTCTGAAACATTGGTGATTGAAAATATTAAAATAGACTTATTGTTAGAATTATTACTTTCACTCATGATGAATTTTCCTATCAATCAAAAGTCATTACAATGTATATCATGTATGATAATAGAAGATATATGTGCTATATGTAATACTAGGTAATCCTCAACTTATAACCACAATTGAGCTCAAAATTTCTTTTACTAAGCAAAACAGTTAAGTGAATTTTTTGCGACCTTTCTTGCAATAGTTGTTAAGTGAATCACTACAGTTGTTAAATTAGTAGCACGGCTATTAAATGAATCTGGCTTACCCACTAACTGCTTCTCAGGAGGTCACAAAAGGTGACCCCAGGACACTGCAACCTTCATAAATACATGCCAGTTGTCAAACAGTTGAATTTTGATCACATGACCATGGGGATGGTGCAAAAGTATGAAAAATGGTCATACACTACTTTTTTTCAGCGCTGTTTTAACTTCAAATAGTCACTAAATGAATAATTGTAAGTGAAGGACTAGTACTACTGATTTTTGATAGAAACGTTACAAACCTTCTGGACCACATTTGACTACATCGGTGGACCTCCATCTGTGTCTATAATTTTAAAGGAAGCCCCCACTCACACCCCATCCATCGCTGAGAAATGAATGTGTAAACGTTTGAATTCCCAAGAACTTTTTAGATAAATCGTATAAAAAGGGGCTGGGGAAGATGCAGATAAATACAAAATCAGAGTCACCCAAGTGGTTTACCAGAATTGCATTTATGAATCAAATGAATAGTTAATATTGGTCATTTATTCGGGAGGAAGAAATAGGTTCGTGGTACTTCTGAAAACACAAAGGCCAATTTCTTTTAATTCCCTCAACACTGTTCAACTCTCCTTAAGATTTATATTGACTGTTTCCTAGTATGATTTGATTGCTTATTGTACCCTATGACTATCATTAAGTGTTGAACCTTATGATTCTTGACGAATGTTTCTTTTCTTTTATTTGCACCAAGACAAATTCCTTGTGTGCCCAACTAGGCTTGGCCAATAAAGAATTCTATCTTTTGGATTCATCTCTCTCATTTTATTTTATTGGTGTGGGGTGCATTTGTTTAAAATACTTAAATTCCCAGAAGGCAGACCTTCTCCGGCTCCTTCCGTGTCTCTTGCCTTGAGTTCGCAAAGAAAGGGGGGAAAGAAGAAACAAACTACATTTGTCATTAAAACAATCCCGGTATTGATCCCCGCTACACATAGCTCCTGTTTACAGCAGCGGCATAATACAAAACGCGGCGCAGGAATAGCCGCCAGGGAGCTGGGATCTCAAGCGCTAGAGATGAGCTTCCTCTCTCCCACTCCGTGGAGTTCCGTCCTGCTGCGTCCGTGGCAACGGTCGTCCCGACTCCTGAAAACCCCGCCAAGGTGGCAGCGTGGCGCCGAGGTGCTTCTTCTTTTTCGCCGCCTCCTGCGAGCACGGTAAGTTTAACAAGACAGTCGCGGATGCGGTCCAAAGTCGGAAGCTTTGCAAGGGAATGATTTTAATCCCGGCAGGTTGCCTGGTAACCCGGTTAGAGTTGTCCTTACCGCTGGTTTGTGAGCTGCGGTTCCGCGTCTGTCTTAATGCCCGCCCAGGTGAGGGGCAGCACCGGCGGGATTGAGCTAGTTAAGCGGGTTCCTTTGGACCTGCTTCGTACTCGTAGTACTGGGGACTGGAAACTATATCTGAAGAAAGCGCCGAGAAAACAGTAGGAATAATATTGGTTGCTTAGGTGAGGACGGGAGTTCTGGGCTGTAAAGTTTCTGAGGACCCGCTAGAGGGCGGCAGTTAGCATGGTCTGTTATTTCTATCTATTTCTGCATGTTTTAAATCGGCTCTTTTCCCATTCACAAATGATATTGCATTTTATTAAATGGCATTTGTTTAGGCTAAAAAGGCGCTCCTGGGCTCCTGATTATTTGCCAATACAGCCTCTTCCTACAGTGTTTGTATATTCTGCTATCACATAATCCTTGTTATGGTGATTTGAAGTCTTCGCTGGTGTATATTTGCCAACAGAGCTGTTATAGGGTGCTGTAAGTCTGTAGAAAGAAAGTGGTCTAACTCTAAATCAGGGGTCTCCAAACTTGGCAACTTTAAGACTTGTGGACTTCAACTCCCAGCATAGCTGGCTGGAGAATTCTGGGAGTTGAAGTCCACAAGTCTTAAAGTTGCCAAGTTTGGAGACTTCTGCTCTAAGCTGTCCTTTAGAACAGGTTTCTCGAACCAGTGGATAAGCAGACATCAAAGTGTCCCTATTCGAACAATGACATGACAAAGTTTGATTTCATTGAGAGACAGCTAAGTGAAGTAGTTTAATTTATTTGTTGTACATCACTTTAAAAAAGGAATTGTTTTTAAAATTATTAAATGACTTATATATGACAAATTGGTTAAGCTGCTGGCCTAGAAACCAGGAGACAGTGAGCTCCGACAAAATCCTATTGGGAGACTTTTAAGTTTCACATACACACAACACATCTCTTTAATTGATACCTATTACTATTTATTATAGATGAGTGTGTAGTCATTGATCTCCACCACCCCTCCTAGAATTGGTTAATTGAGCTTTTAAGATTATGTTTTTATTAAAAGAAAAGAGATGCCTTCGTTAGGCCATGCAAGCCATGCAAAACGTATTCTGCTAACTCTAAGGATAGTATTCTTCATTTTAGCGACAGTCTGGGTGATGTGCCAAAAGTGGATCCAAAGCCAATAGGATATTATTGCCGTAGCTGTTTATTATCACTTTCAGGCTACATAGTCTTATCTAAGCACACAAAAATGTCAACATGAAATAATATTTTAAGTGGTTTATATGATGTACAGTATAATAAAAGTACATTGTTTTTCTCTGTCCCTTCCTTAAAAAGCACAAGAGTTCAGTAAAGAAATATCTCATAAGTAATCTCGAAGCCTGCGCTAAAGGTGGATTTAATGGCAGTGCAATATGCTTCCTGTCTTACTACTATGTGCTCAGTGTGTGTGAGAAAGTGGGGGGAGGGAGGGAGAGAACAAGCTTGGGAGAAGCAAAATTTCTCAATCTAGAAAAAAGTGGCTATGTGATTAAGTTCAACTCAGTTCTAGATTGAGATATTTTAAATATTGCAGCAATGTCATTTAAATGGGGTACAGATACTTTTTTCCTTTATGTGAACCAATGTGTAGCCATTTAAATATTTTGAGTATCATAACATAAACAGGAGTTGGTGAGATAGTGTCTGTGGGTACCATGATGCATCTTTTCCCTCCCAGAGGTCACCATGCATACACACATGTGTACACACTGCTGTTTGTGTGGTGTATTGGCTGCCGGTTTGCCTCTGGATGCAATTCAACGTGTTGGTTATCACCTTTAAAGCCCTGCCTAGCTTGAGTCAAGGTTACCTGAGGAACCATTTCACCTTGATAGGAATAGCCTATTCTACCTAGCCGATAGAAGGGGGCATGCTGCAGACCCCATCAGTTAAGGATTTTCAACTGATGAGTTCCAGGAGAAGAACCTTTTCTGCCATAGCTCCTTCCCTTTGGAATATTGTACCACCCCAGGTGAGATCCGCACCCACCTTTCTGACCTTCTGAAAGACTGAACATCTGGCTCTGTCAGTTGACTCAGGGCTCCCATTCAGGAGGTGACTATTGGATTAGGAAATACCTCTACCTTTGTGCTTCATGTTTGCCTCCTCTTCATCTTTTAATGGTATTTATTATTATTATTTATTGTTTTATTATTTTAATGTATACTAGTTTAATGTTTGTAAGCTGCCCTGAGTTGTCTCTGACAAGATGGCCAATGTAAAGGAATCCAGTAGGTTTTTACTTCCCTAGTTGTAGCTAGTTTTAGGTGACAGTGCTTATTTCTGTTTCCAGGCCATTGAGTCAGTAGTGTCTGAAGATGTTTCCATGGTCATGTGGTCAGCATGATATCACACTGCAGTGCAGTGCAGTGCAGTGAAACAGAGTGCTTTTACTTTCCCACTTAAGTGGTACCCATTTATCTACTTGCATTTGCATGCTTTGCCTGATGAGATGGGTGGCATATAAATGTAATAAATAAAATAGTTTAAGATCCTGAAATGACATACACTTAGACCTCATCAGAATGTAATGTAAGTAAATGTTATCTAATGCCATGTAAAAGTCCAATTTCTCAACTATACTTCGAATATTTCAAATTTCATGTTCTTTCTTATAATTGAATTGTTCATGTGTTAGCCTCTTTGAATAGTCATTTTCTTTCCTTAACTTTTAACTAAATTTAGTTGTTGAGTTTTCAGTGTAGCCATCATCTGAAAACTGCGAAGAAATTGCGGCGTTGAAATTTATAGGCAGTGAGAGAAATATCAGTAAATCCTGATAGTAGCTGTGAGTGCTGTTGGAATACTGAGCGACTGGTAATACTCTCAGTGATTTAATGTTAGGATGAGAAGGAGAGTCTTGGACATTTAGGCTGTGTCTTTTTTTTGACCTGTCTCCAGACAGACTCATGAGTGTGAAGGACCAATGATAAAAGTTCCCTTTCCAGAAATGTACCCCAGCAAAAACAAATCAGTCAGTGCAGTTGACTTTTTCTAAGAAAATCTTCATTATAAGCATAAATACTTTTTAATTACTCATTAACTAATATAGAATATGTGGTGGAAAGCTATTTGTAAAGTTGTATTTATTTGATGAAATTTGATCAGATTTATATGGAGCACAATTTACTTAAGTTTTTTTTAAATTTCCAGAATAGAGCATTTTTTGTAAGAGGAAATATATGAAATAATCTATACTATGGATTTAACCATGTTTTCTAACTAAAGTGGAACATCTATAATTTGCTAAATCTTAAATTAAAAAACAAACCAAGCAGGATTGTGTCAGAGTTCCAGAAATTGTCTGTTTCAATCAGTAACTCTGAGACAAGCATATTCTCGAAGTGCTTTAATTAAAAAACTGAAACTTGGCACATCTGTGGAATTACAGAACTAAAGTTCCTTCCAGACTTCCCACAATACTCAATCAACGCCCACCCCTTTTCTCCCACATCATCAATCATGTGAACCAAGCACATTTCAACTATAATTCTTGCTGCGCCATAGAAAATGACCTTGACAGTCTTACATATCTATTATGTCTACTGAAAATTACTCAAAGAACAACACCCCCTTTTTCCATCCTTTGTAGCTAGGTGGCAGCTTTTAATAAGGATTCCAAAGCTGACAGATTGTTTCTTGGCAGATAGTAAGGCATCTAATAATAGCTTCCTCCGTTAATTATTAAATGTATCGTATTCCTTTTTTTATTTGTTTGTTTCAGAAGGAATATTTGAGCCATAGGCAGAACACCAGTAGTACTCACGAAGGATATTTATGGCTTGGCTTATATAAATGAATTATTTTATCACATATTAATTATTTGGCACTCTCATGAGTTTATCCTCTATTTTAAATGTCTTCTCTGTGTATTTCCAGATAAGATTTTATTCTGTGATTATTTTGCCTCATATTGTACTGTGGAGATGTGGGGAGACTGCAAGATATCTATATTGTCTGAAGGCTGGTGTTTTCCAATGGTTCTCTGTTTCTGATTAATTGTTTTAATTTATTTACATGAGTTAGTCATTGCCGTTTTAATTTGTGAGGTACACAGAATCATGTAAGTGAGATGGCCTTCCTTTTAAATTGAACAAAATAAAATAAATAAATGAAATAATAAATTTGTAACATTCCTAACTTTTTTCATAAGGAAGATCTTTTTTATTAAAGAAAAAAATGTGGAATTGCTGCATTATTTATCTTCGTTATTGGCGCTTTCTTTATTTATCCTTTATTATTCTTTATCTTCATTATCCTAATCCCACTAGTGGCATAAACTATAATCTATGGCAATTTTAGTTTTCTAATCTGTTTTTTGAGATCCTTCTTAACACAGCCCTAAAGAGAGTTCCAATGACAAATGCCACAATGAACTGTATTGGATTTTATCCAATTAGATTAGATACATATTAGATTAGAGTATGCTGAAAAGAGGCTGTAATCCTGACCATACAGTAGAGTAAATTTTGTTGAATTTATGGAATGATTACAGATCATGACCATTTGTTCAGCAACTGTTCAAAATTAGGACAATGTTAATTGTTGATCAAGGGAGACTTAAAACTGGTCCTTGAAGTTGTGGCATCACAGCATCCATGCAATTACTTGATTGTGATTTGGACTCTAGGCAACTGGGTTACAATTACAACAGTTGTAGTATCCCATGGTCACTTGATCATTGCAACCTTTCCTTCTCACAAGGAAAGTCGGTGGGAAAACTGGCAGGAGGTTACAAGGTACTCCTGCTGTTGCTGCTTTTTCGCCTTCCTGCCTGTGGTATCCACCCACCTGCCTCTGCTCTGTAGCATTTGCTTGTGGAACGTGATTGTCCATGATTCTCACCCACTGACCTTCCTGCTTGGGATTCCTTCCTTTTCTTCCTTAGTGACATGTGCAGTCCTGGGGTTATGACAGGAACTGGGATTGCTGCTGCTGCATGATACAGTCACATGACATCACACCTTTTAACCTCATCACTTAGCGACAGAAATTCTGGTTCCAGTTGCCATTATAATCTGAGGGTTACCTGTATTTCTGATAATAGCATAGAATCTCCACTATAAGTCCTTAGTGGTGGGACTTATCTCCAGGGGGGATGAGTTTGCCTATTGAGATGAGGTGGACCAGTTGTTTTTGTGGTGTGGAGACAATAACTTGGTCCTCAACACCAATAAGACGAAGGACCTTATAGTGGACTATAGAAGGAACAGATCAGACATCCAGCCCTTGCTTATCAATGGAGACCGAGTGGAACAAGTGGCCAGTTTTAAGTTTCTGGGTGTTAATAAAAGAGGACCTGACCTGGGGTGCTCACATTGCAGCACTGGTCAAAAGGGCCCAGCAGAGATTATACTACCTGAGACTTCTCAGAAACAACTGAATGGAAAACTGCTGGTGACATTCTACCGCTGCACCATAGAGAGTATTTTAACTTACTGCACCTCTGTATGGTTTGCCAATTGCACAGTGGCAGATAGGAAAGCACTCCAGAGGGTTAACGTCATTGCCAGAAGATCATTGGCGATTGATTGCCTTCTCCCCTCTTTGGAAGAGCTTTATAGCTCCCGCTGCCTTAAGAAAGTTCAAAACTGCAAGCAATTGGACTTTTCCCCTTCAATCTAAAAGAATGAACTTCTGAAGACCAGGTGTTTGAAAAGGAATCCTTTATTGAAAGGGATTTTATCTCAACCCTAGGCAAAGCAGAGTCTAAGATATCTCCAGGCATACAGTCATAGATAAAGGAAGTTAAAATCCCTCCCCTTATTCAGATGTGGATTTAGTCAGACAAAGAACCAACATGTTAATTCTCCCCTCCCCTTCTTTGGAAAGAAGAAATCTTAGCAGAAATCTATCTTAGCAGAGTTCGCAGGAGTATCTTCCAGAGCTGGAATTTTTATGGTTCCTTCTCATCTTGTTATCTCTTCAAGAGGTGACAAGTTTCTGGACATCTGGCTCCACTCCTCAAGTTGTATATCATATGCAAGTTATAAAGAATCAATATAGGATTTAATATATTCAGGTTACATCAAAGAGGATTACTTGTACCAACTCCCCCCCTTCCATTGAAGAATGGCAGATACATGGATCTGACAAAAACATTCTCAAAGATCCATCTCATCCAGGGAACCCTTTCTTTTAACTATTACCATCTGGCAGACGGTACAGAATAATAAAAACAAGGACAAATAGGCTGAAAAATAGCTTCTATCCCAGGGCAGTAGCTCTTTTGAATTCTGCTGTATAGTGCAGTATTGGTGTACTGTTGGGGGTTTTCGGTTCAATGTGAGGAGGGTGAAGGATGTGTGTTTGTGTTTATTTTCATGGTCATGGTCATGATGTGCACTGAAGATGGTGTTTGATTTCGTTGTACGAGCTGCAATGACAATAAACTAAACTAAACTATACTAAACTAGATAGTCTTAAAATCAAAGACAGGATCATCTATTACATGCTTTCTTTAATGCTACAGGTATAATTTTATTATAAGGTATCTCTGATGTGATGATTACTATCTGCCTTCTTTGGAAGGGCTATAATAGAATATATATCTGGATAACGTCTATATGCTGTACATATTCAGCAACTGTGAATGGTTGCCTCCATTCAAAGGTTTTTTGGGCGGGAAGGGTATGTTTTACTTCTGACATTTATAAGCAATTATTGTTACATTTATCAATAACATAGTTTAAATTATATTTTAGGAGTTTATATTTTAAATATTTTAATAGATATAATTTTAATGGACATTTCCATTATTTAGCTCTATTTGGTGGATAATATGGTAATTCTTTGATATTATATTGCCTACCACATACCAATTATTACCGGTAATAACATTTAAATTGATTAATCAAACATCATGCTAGTCTGGTGTGTTGGCTAATTAACTATCTGATCAAGAAGTAATAATGAAATAGAGACATTGGAATAAATCAAATAGTTTGGCATGATTCCAGATGCAATTCAACTTAATTATATTTTTTGGATGTAAATAGTATAACATAATTTTAGCTATTCTGTTATGAATATTTGATTAACATAAATGTAGTTTAAATTGTTTTTTAAGTGGAGAGCTAAAAAAATCCTAAGTTTTTAAAATTGCTGTTCCTTTTAGGATATCCATATTATTGTTTTTGTTTTGTTTTGTTTTGTTTTACAGTTCCCTGGACGATGTGAAAGAAAACTTTTAAAGCTTAGTCTTGTAGATGAAATGGTAATTTTTCCTTTTGGCTATACCGTTTTTGGTTTTTGTTCTAAGACTGAATTTACAACACTATGCCCATTTTAAAAGTGCCAGTGCATTATAACTTTGGCATTGTGTCCCGTGATGAACACGAAAGGCTTCATCACAGACTGGTGGCTCAATATATGAAAAAAGATTCAGCTGATTTCAAGAGAAAACCACGTAGGTAAGTTTAAATATTGATAATTGATGTGGTATTTATACGTTTGATGTTTTCAAGATTCTCAACCCAGATCTTAAGCAAAAGAGCAAGTTAGCTAAACACTTTGCGAGAGTTTAAATAAGATGCCATCAAAATGTAGAAAATGAAAGATATGATGTACAATGCAACAGGTAGCACATGACATCACCTTTGCCTTTTCAGCCTATACTAATAGATTCCTGTACAGGTAGTCCTCAGTTAACAACCGCTAATTCAGCAACTGTTTGAAGTTATGTCGGCACTGAATGAATGGTACTTATGATCTGTCCTTAAAGATCTGGCCATCCCAGTACTCCTGTAGTCATCGGATCGCGATCTGAGCATTGGGCAAGTGGCTTGCATTTATGATGGTTGCGGTGTCTCATGGTCACATGATTACCATTTGTGACCTTCTCAGCTGGCTTCTTACAAGCAAAGTTAATGGGGAAGCCAGCAAGGAAGGCCACATGTCGCTCCTGTAAATCATTCCCCTTCTCATCAATTTTTCTCCCAAAGAACCTAGCCAGGAGTGTGAGATCTCAGGATTCTCTTATTCTGTAGTGCACACATCCCTTATGTGGTGTCACGGCTGCACTTGTGTAATGCCATGGCAGCCACACAAATATCTTTTTGCCACCAACAGCAGCTATCATGATCTGGTTACATTTGTGCTGGGCTATGGCTTGTGCACTCTCTTGCTATCTGGAGTGCCCTCCCCTCCCCATGCGTGGCTGTCATCGCATCATTCCATAGCAACTACTTACCTGCCCACTAACCTACTTGCGAGCTGCCTAGGACTTGCAACTTCCTGTTGTCTTACTCATTAAATTTGCTTGTAAGAAGCGGGTGGGAAGTTGTGAGGAAGATTTCACTTGATGACCCACCATTCTTAATGACAGCAATTGTTGTTGCTAAGCAGTGCTGTCATGTGATATTGCGCACCAATGTGCCTATCATCCCTGTCTTAATGTTCCCTTTTATTCGTATCTATTTTGTGTATAAATAATCATGTTTATACTACACATATTATCAAATGCATACTTGACAAAATAAATAAATAAAATAAAAATAAAACAATTACACTCTTAGGGATGGAAACTTTGGTTCCAATTTTTGATGTTAACCAGTAAATTCTGCTTTGGATCATTTTCTGGTGCATATTATTTACTACATGTAAATAATGCTTTCTATATATACAATAGCAATCTGTTCCAATGGTGGTATCTGTACCACTTGTGGACAGGCGGATACTATTATATTTCAGTCAAAGATAGGAAGCATTAACATAAATAATAAGAAAACATAATAACTATCACTTTAGGGAAAAAGGGGAATAAGAAACCAAAATAATCTTAGCGCTTAAACCGAGTTAGCAAAAAATAAATCTGTTCTCCACATTTAGGAACTAGAATATTATCCCATGCCCTGGAACTTACTGGAAACTATTAATAAAATTCATATTTAAGGAATTAGCTCTCTATTATAATTGTAATAGATGGAGTGAAACACTCAATTTCTTTTGTTGGGCTCATTACTTAGAATAATATCTGTTTGCCTAAAGGAAATAGTAGAATCCATATTGAATCTCATCTGTGAGTCATTATCAGTAGTCCTGTCAGTTGAATTTAAATACATTTTAAAAGTTGATTTTAAGAGTTTGCTATCACCATATTAAGTGGAATTCTTATATGACAATAATTTTCTTGAAGAGAACTAATAGAATTAATTTCTGTGATACCTTCTTTAAAAATAAAAGAAACAAAAGATTGCTTGGAGGAGGGTGGTAATGTTACTTAAATACACCTCATCACGTTCTTGACAAAATGACTTGAATCTTAATATCTTTTAGATCTGTGTGTATCTTGTAGAATATGAAATCAGAAGTTGATTACTGTAATCATTTCTGGCCTGCAAAACCCAGACAAGCACTAGACATAATCTGGAATAACCTTTCTTCTGCAGACTTGCTCCTTTCCTGACTTCACTTAAGAAGATGCTGAAAATGAGTTATTTTGCAGAGTGTTTAGCTTAGATCTTGCCATCAATTTCTTTTCATTGATTTCTTCAAGTAGCTTTTATATATTGCTTTGTTTTAGTTTTTAATTTATACCTTGGATACTTTAAATTATATTGTATAAACCAGAGAGGATTGTTTTTAATTGTGGCAAAATATAAGTGCAATACATAATTATATAAATAACAGAGGAGATGAAAGAGATTGCTAAATGGGGGAAAAACCAGGGTCAAGGGTGACAATGAATTATGTGTCTCAGAGTCGGCTAGCTGTCATGATTCCAGCAGTTACCCCCATCTAAATCACGAGTCTTGAGACAATCTTCCAAAACTTAAAAAGGATTTATTGGGAGTTAACATGTCCAGCAGTGCCTGGGTATAGCCGAGTCTGAGACACATAATTCATTGTCATCCTTGACCTTGGTTCCCCCCACCCCCACCCCCTGGGTGTATTGTAATTCATATTCTCCAATGGAACACATCTATAGCCAAGAGTCATCAATCATGCTCTCCAGTTAGAATTTTGCGCGGCAGAAACTTCAGTAACCTAGTTACTATCTTTGAAAACCTTTATGGAATGCACTTTTGGTTTGCAAGCTGACGCACTGCTCCCCGCTCCCTTTCTGTTGGCAACTCTAAAAAGACCATAGAAATATTTTATGAGTTGACAATAAATATGAACTATAATACCATATGAAACATTTAATATCTACAAGTAATATTGAATGAATTATTTCAGGCAATATTATGGTAGTTAAATAACTGATTAAACAAAAATGAAAAGATATAGTTTTGCCTTAGAATTTCAAGTGATTCCTGTGTTAAAACTGCACAAAATTGGATGTGTTATAACAAATATAGTGAACATACATTCCTTTACTAAGGGTGGATTCAATAATTTTTTAAAAATAATAACCCTAGCTAAGTGTTACTTTTTTCCAGAAAAAATTCCACACTTGCCACAAGGTGGCTCCTTTGTTTATTAAAAACAAAAAAGTGAGAATCATAGAAGTGGCTGATTCACAGCAGAAGATAAAATCCAACAAAACTGATGCAGATACACCCATAACAAATCCATCACATTATTCATTCCCTTTTGGGGTAAGCAGTGTTAAGCCAAGTGTGGAAAAATAGTAAGCAAAAATAGTAAGCAAAATAAGTTTAAAAATGAAATTATAGAAAAGGAAAGAAAATATAGGACACAATTGATAAAAAAATTCAAAATAGGCAAAATAACAAGGTTGAAGCTTACAGCATGGCCTTGATAAGTGCACTAATTGATATTGTGACTCTTAGGGAAACCATGCCAGGAATGTAAGGCCAGAATTGAGAATCCCTTTTCCAGTTCACTAGCACCTATTTAATCTCAGAAAAAAAAGAGAACAGGAATACCATTAATAATTGTATGTTTAAAAAAAAGGCTAGGCCTAAGTGTCCAGGTTCACAGTAGACTTACCAATTAATCATTTTGCAATAATCAATCCACTTCTTACTAATTTGTTTCACCCAAAATGTCTACTTCAAATAAAAATCTGGCTTTATATTTCTTTTTTTCTTTTTAATTTTATGAAATCAACAATGTTCCTTCCTTCACCTGGCATACATTTGTATTTTTGTGGCTCAAACTGCTCACTTAGTTTTTATTCTGGAAGAGATTTGAAATTAATTGCCCTTGGTACTTGTAAAGATAGTGAATTCTCTTTTCTTTGGAAAACAGTTGGGCAAAGACCTAAAGGTTTTCAATAGCAATGGAAATGCAGGAAGAACTTCTTGATCATCACATTGTTTTCGTGACCTCTAAGTCAAACACTACTTTGAGCAATTCCAACTGAGTTACTAACTGTAGGCAGACAGAACTTTACAGTTACACTGAGAGATCTTAAACTAGTACCCTCAGGATATACTACATCTGTTCAGTAGAAAGATATCAAGTACAAGGGAGAGACGATAATAGATTCCTTGTACAGAAAGTGTGCATCCTGAAAGACCCACTCTTCAGAAGGCAAACAACTTGTTCTTGTTTTCCTAGTACTTAATCACTATTTGTTTAGTGACCGTTGAAACGGTAATAACCACTTGTTCAGTGATCATTCAATCTTACAATGGTGCTGAAGGAGTGGTACTTATGATCTGTGCTCAAAGTTCCATCCATTGCAGTGTCTCTGCATGTGATTGTTCAGCACCTGGATTGCAATTATGACATTGTAGTGTCACATAGTCACACGATCGGAATTTGTGGCCTTCTTTGCTATCTTCCTGCAAGCAAAATCACTGGCAAAGCTGGCAAGAGGTTGCAAATGCGACCATGTAAGATTGCACTTAATGATCATGTGGGATTTGTTGAACAATTGGACATGCAGAACTGCCATGGCTGAATGGCACAGTCATGTGATACTGGGCTTTCCAATTGCATCACTTAATTCTGGTCCCAAATGATGTTAGTAAGCAGGTATTACCTTAAGGTGGAAGTGGTAAAGATGCACAGGAATGTACCAGCTAGGAGCTTTGGTAACTCCCATCTAGAGAGATATTGCCTGGGCAATATCAGTTCCAAAGCTAATGAACATATTGAATTCTGAACTGCAACTTCTTAAGCTAAATTACTTTCAGGATAGAAAACCAGTATTTCCATCTAGATAAAGGAGTGGCCTGTCACATATTGTTTTGATCTTAACAGGACAGAATTGTCAAGTCTGTAGATGCTATAAAATTTATTGTAAAAGGGAGGCAGCAGCAGAAAGTCCTTGTATATATTAAAGATTGACATTACATAATGGATCTTTTAAAATTAAATAAGCTTTCTGTTCTTTTATGCTTGAAATGTTAATTCTATGTATTTATCCAATTAAATTGATATTCCCTTGGGTATATCTTTCTAGAAATCCATTTGAACTTACTGAAGAATTCATTGAGAATTTCAATAATGCCTCAGAAACAGAAAGAAAGGAAGCATTCATAGATCTGGCTAACAAAATGCTTGTTAGATGCAAGGTTTGTATATGTAGGATTTATAAAAGGTTATTTATAAAGACCATCTGTTGAACCTAAATGTTTAGGGTGCTGTTTAATACTTGAGAATTAATGAAAATACTTTTTACTACATGACATTCATTTTCTTTTTAAAGTTATTCATACAAAGATGTGCAGAAAGGACAATGTTAAAATAATTTGTATTTGGACATCTAAAATGTATAAGTAATTGTCAGGCTGAAAATGCTTGAAATACTTGTTTTCTTTTTATACATAGTCACGTTGAAGTAATTTCATGAAAACAATCTTGGCGGTGAGGAAAGGACATCTTAGTTTTAATTATTGCCTCTTGTTCCAGGAAATGAGGAAAAAGAAATGGCCTGACAGACTTTCCCTTTGTAGTCAAGTTAAATATTGTTATGGCAATCTAGTATAAAAATAAGGCAAAGTTATTCCAACTCTGACAGATTTATGTTTAAAAGCCTACTCCCAAATGCCTGAAGATGTTTCATTGTATTGGTTTTGGGTACCACATGTGCCCTCTTCACAAACTGGCTCAGTGCAAGTCATTGCTGGAATGCAGAGCTTGTAATTAATTGCTCTTTATTGCAAGGCACTTCAATTGATGGTAACAATATAATTACACACAGTATTTATCTTCTTATTTAAGTCTAACCTGAGGGATGAAAACATTGCTATCTCGGCTAGCCCTTGTATTTTCTTGTCAGCATGTTTGTTTTAAATGTTATCTTTAAGTAGAATTTTACATATGTTGACAATACTAGTTTTTTGCACTGCCATTTATCATGTTTCTTTTATTTATTAGAGCAGCTCCATTTTCCAGTCTTGACAAAAGATGCCACTGCTTTAAGAGTCTTATGCATTCCTTAAGCAACGTCAGCAACATGTATTCCAAGCAGAAGGCTGAAAAATGTCAGGTTGCTTTAGTTTAGTTTAGTTTACTTTACTTTACTTTATTGTCATTGCACTTTGTACAATGAAATTAAATACCACCTTCAGTGTACATTATGACTGTGAAAATAAAGACAAGCACACATCCTTCAAATTCTATACATTGAATTGAAAACCCCTGATATGGCATTAATATTGCACTATACAATAGTGAAGATAGAAGCTGTTTTTCAGCCTATTTAATGAATAGCTCAGAGGCACTACACTTGTGCAGTCTGAAGAATTTCTTCTGAATCTCTTCCGAATGTGCTCATTTCATTAGTTTTTAGTTCATTTCCAAGTCTATTGTTAGCAGTGGAAAAATGGTATTATAATCTTTTGCTTCTTTCCATTTTATATTCTGGACAGAGACGATTGGGTCTCAATGTATTAGGTTGTGGGAAGTATGTGAATCTTCCAATAGGATGGACTGAGGCAATAATGTTATCGCAGTGCAAAGGAGAAATTAGTGAAGGTATGTTGCTTTTTCATTTTAATTGATATACATTTTCTCTTTTTGCTGAACAAATGCTTCTAAATTATGAACATAGGGACCTCATAAGGAAGCTGTTATGTCTGTTTGTTCAATATAAAAATACACAATTAGCTAAAATACATCAACATGCTATTGGAATAATGATGTTGTTATGCAAATGACTTAAATTGATGCACATGACATAATTTTCTTAACATGCAAAATGTTATTTCAGAAGAAGTAAATTGTAAAATTAAATCAATATACATTTTAACTGTCTTGTCTAGACTACATTGGATGCAATTAATCCATTTGGGGGAGACACCTAGAAGGAAATTTATGCTGTTGTATCTAACATCAGTAAATGTTTGCTACCCTTAAAATAAAGTTTTTTTTCCTCTCAGATAGCATATGCTATCCCTAAGATTTTGTATCGTGTGCTTTGGTCTTAGAATGATTCCAACGGCTTATGCAAATCCATTCTTACACTATTTTAAATTATGGATGTACAACTAGAGGCCTAAAAGCTGTATAGGGCCAATTATCAAGATTAATTGGTTTCTCTGAACAGTTGAAATGTATTTGTAAGAGAAATGGGTTGGTATATGGGTTCTGGGCTGCAAAAATCTGGGCAAACATAAGGAAGGTGGCAAGAAGTAGCTAAAAATGTTAAGGTTTTTCTGCCCTCTACTCTGCTGTATATTTTCTGTTTAATAGGGGCCCAGGAACCAAGAACTCAAAGTTGAGAGGTCATTTTATGCCATTCAAGGGGCTTCTACTGCCAGAAACCTATTCTGGCCTGAGATTTGTCCATCAAGCAGTTAAAGCTCCTTCAAACCAAGTTTGACTTTGGGAGATTTTATGGAGATGTCTGTAATCTATTAAGCAACAAGTGGATTATTGCCCTTTGAAATGTTATTTCACTTTCAAAGTTCAGTTAATAATCTTAGAATTAATTATCTGCCATTCAAATACTATCTGCTTAGTTTTTTTTTCTTCTATATCTGCTCAGGATTTTTACTATACTACTGTACGCAATTAACAAAACTATCTTTTAATTGAAAAACAAATAATAGAAACAAAAGTAAATAAATAAATAAAAAAGACCAGCTTGAAACTAAGAAAGGGGGGTAAGGGGGTAAAATTACCTTATATATTAGACTTATCAACAGTCACTGGTTAGTAAAATAGTGACTGTTTAACTTTGTTGTGTCCAGGGAAGTTGGCTGGGTGCAGCCATGGGATGAATGTCCCAGAATGTGAGACTTCAAGCTCAGATATAATTTTTCAAGAAATTATTCTTGCAGTAAGCAATCTTTAAAATACATTTCAGAGTTTTCTTTAATCAGATTATTCTGTTCTCGCTAAAAACTACTGAGAGAGCCCTCATAAGTCTAGAAGGTGGTTAACTTGTTTGTCATGACTGAATCAGTGGTGGTATTCAAAAACTTTTACTACTGGTTCTGTGGGCGTGGCTTGGTGGGCATGGCCATGTGACTGGGCGGGCATGGCTTTTTTTGCAGCCCCCACCCGTTTTTGGGAGCTTCTTAGCTACAGAGAAGCCTCTGGGGGGACATTTTTGCTACCCTAAGGTTCCTCTGGGGCTCAGGAAGAAAAGGAATAGAGCATGGGAGGGGCATGCAGCACTCCTCCAAGCTCCGTTTTGGGAGTTTCCTAGCCTCAGAGAAGCCACTGGGGGAGCGTTTTTGCTCCCCTAAGGCTCCTCTGGGGCTCTGGAAGGCAAAAAATGGAAGGGGGGCTGAGCTTCTCCCTCCATTTTTTGCATTCCTGGGCCTCAGCAAGGGGAATCCTGGCACAGCTGAACTTATCTACAGCTGATTATTGGGAGGGGAAAAAAAAGAAAGAAATACCTTAGGCGAATGTCAGGCAGGTGGGTGGGGTGAGCGAGCATCGGGAGGGAGGGCGACTGGTTGGGGGGCGTGGCCAGCCAGAACTTACTACCGGTTCGGCGACCCACGCCAAATTCTTGCTACCGGTTTGCCCGATCCGTTGCGAACCGGCTGAATACTACCACTGGACTGAATGGTAAAAGTACATGCCTGAGCATGCACAATATGCACTTAAAGTTCAGAATTGTAACTGCTGACATCACAATTTATTAATTATATTTTTTGTTGAGGGTCTATTTTCAATCTTTTTGTTTTATACACATGCTTCCTCCTGTGAAGAAATTTTTACCACTTTTTGAAGATCAGGAAGCCCATGGTCACCTCATCCACTTCTCTTTAGGTAGCCATTTCTTTTTATTTTACTCGTCTGCCTACCGCTAGAGCTGTTTTTGTTTTAATCTCTGCTAAATCGGACATTCCTCCTTCAGTGAAAAACCAAAGCAAACTCTGATTCTACCTAACAGCTTGCAGTTTTATTTTTTTTGCAACTACAAAATAATGTACATTCATCATTCTTCCTTTTGATTTCATTTTCAAATAAGATTGCTTGAGAAATTCTTTCTGAATTTAGATGTGAATAGGGTGTAATTTAGCAAAATGTGTAAATACTGAAATAATTTACCTTAAATAATGAAATGCTTTCGTTTTTTCCCAATTATACAATGAATAAAATGATAATTGACCCTAAAGATTATGGGGAATTCTCTAAAACATCATTCGTTCTCTGTCTTAAAATCCTTGAAGAACAGAACATTTTTAAAAAATGTTGGTGGATATCTCGTACCTAAGCTTTTATTTGAATTAACAGTAGAATTAAAATAATTTGGAAATACAGGATAGATTAGAAATAAAGTGGTTGGATAAGGGCAATAATAATGATTGACACATCTGAGATTCCCTTCCTTGTTACCTGAAATATGTATGCTGGTTGGTGATTTAAAGCTTAATAGTGACCATATTCTATACCTAAGTATGCTACTTTATTTTGTTAGTTTATGTATTTATTCACTGCTAAAATAGAATGGGATGTCATTCAAGGAGATCTGTAACAAGATTGTCATGTTTTATCATGGATAGGAAATAGGGCTTTGGAATAGGCCACAGCTTTCCCCCGATAGTTCATTTAAACTGGAGACCAGCATACAATTCTGATGAAGCACAGACTGCTTAATACAGATAACCCTCAAGTTACAACAGTTCATTTACTGATTGTTTGAAGTTACAACAGCACTGAAAAAAGTGACTTATGACTGTTTTTCACACTGACAACCATTGCAACATTTCCATAGTTGTGATCAAAATTTAGATGCTTGGCAACTGACTTATATTTATGACAGTTGTAGCATCCCAAGGTCAGGTGATCACCTTTTGTGACCTTCTGACAAGCAAAGTCAATGGGGCAACCAGATTCACTTAACAACTGTGTTACCTGTCTTAACAACTACAGTTATTTATTTAACAGGTAGTAAGTGAGGCAAAATTCACTTAACAAATGTCTCACTTAGCAACAGAAATTTTAGGCTCAATTGTGGTCGAGGATTACCTGTACATTACTGGAGTCAAAAAGAACAAACTTAAAAGTGGGGCTGCAACAGCTCTTTGTATATTTATGCAAATTAAAATATCTATAAGATTGGATTCGTGGATGATAAATTATGAACTAAAGCAGCATATATTAATGAGTAGATTCTATGAAACAATGGGTTGGAACTATAGAAAATATGGAACAAATCATGGTGATCTTGTTTCCCAGAGCATGTGTTTACTTTCTAGGTTTGTTCACATTCCTTGACCTCCTAAACATTTTGTGGCTGAGCTGAGTGGGTTTTATTATTTTCAAGTTTCTGGGATGGTAGTAGGAGAGGGATACTTGTGCCTCACTTCACTTGTCCTAACTGGCTGCGTATTTTCACCTTTAATATTTCTATTCTTCGATATTCTCAGGAATAATGGAATTACATCACTTTGCGTGTGCTGAGTGTGTGTGTGTGTGTGTGTGTGAGAGAGAGAGAGAGAGAGAAAGGGAGACAGAGAGAGACAGACTTAAAACTGAAACTGTTCTAAACCCTATCAGTGTAAATAATATTTAGATACCTATTGAATTGATTCAGATATGCTCTTCTATTTACAGAAGGCGCTTCAATCCAGGAAAGACATGGAATCAGCAAAAATCACTTGCCTTTTCCATATTTTTCATCTGGTAAATCATAAATGTCTCTAAAAGATTATGGAATTAAGGCAAATATACATGTTCCAGGATAATGTTGCAGGATCCAATCTGGGTCAGTCAACAGGTTATGGAATTATCTAGAATAATCTTTTTTATCCTGGAATCTTCCATAACCAGAATTTCCAGCCAGCATGACTAAACTGAGTCAGTGTAAACTTGTGAGTTTGAGCTCACATGAAGGAATTTGACAGATTTGTTATCACTATTGTTTAATAGTTTTTACAAAGCACAGATGGTGATCCCTCAGCTTCCAGAACTCTAAAGCCACTGGAGACTGCTATCTTACAGTCTCCTTGAAGGGAGCTACTGTCTAAGAGCAGGGCTGTCAAACTCGTGGACTGTGGGCCAGATGCATCATGCGCTGGCCACGCCCATGCCTGGTTTAGCAAAGGAAAAAAATTACAATATGTCATGTGATGACACTGTGATGATGTGAGTTCGACACCCCTGGTCTAGAGTAATTGGGGGTAATATGTGTCCTTTCCTTTTCCAGAAAAGAATTCCAAGAACTGGTCTTTTCACAGTTCTTCATTCTGCTATACTTATCAGCTCCACTCTCAGTGGAGAGTCATCATGAGATGAGAGTGGAGGTTCATTTTCCGAGCTTGTGGGTTGTTTCCGAACATTTCGTTACCATACTAGGTAACATCTTACCTACTTTAGGGGATGTCAGTGTCAGTGTTCTTCTGCTTATAAAGACTGTGTGTGGTCAGTAGGTTTTGTGATGGGGAGGTCACATCTTGAGTTCTTCATTCTTGGTGGCCCATTCAACTTTATTGGATGGCTTTATTATGCAATAGTATTTAATTCACATTCTGACATAAATATTTTAGCAACTGTTGATCAAAATTATGAGAGGGATGAGTCTTAATTACATTTTCATCAACATGATAATCAGAACAGACAAACAATCTGGAGGAAATTGATTTAACACTTGTTATCTTGTTCAGAATTTGGCAAGCATTGTGTTGCAGGTGTGATGAGTATTGTGTGAAATATTAAGTTTTTGTAGACTTGTAAAATATTAAGACCAATCTGAATTTGTTTTTCCCTTTCCTTTTTTCCTTTAGAAGCTCTTGAGATTCTTGGAATTTCATTGGATCATGCCCCTATTGCTCCAGAACACATCAGTATTTTATTTTTTGTAGCGGAATGCATTTTGTATAAACTCTGTTACGACGCAGCACAGAAACCATATCTATTCTCATGTGAAATCAAATTGTTGAAGGTATGCTATGCTTTTAATATTGACACATTGGTTCCACAGTGATTATATGAACATTATATGCCAATATCCCTTTAGTTTTCTATGGAGACTTGCTCATTCTGCAGGATTGGGAAAGAATTCTTAGTTCAGGAACTGCATTTGGCAATCACAGTTTCAGATACTACTCGAAACACGTTTTGCTTTTCTGATTATTTACTTTTTGCTTTCTTTGTTTTGAAATGTCATTTAAACTTTTTTTTCTAGTAAGTAATGATTTTTGGTTAATAACTAAACATTTTTATGTTCACTGCTTTAAAGAAATATTACAGAAAAATAATAAAGAAACATCATCTCCCTTTTAAAAAGAAAATGAAACATTTATTGATGAAGATTCTCAGTCAACCAGGCAGAGTTGTCTGGAAGTTGATTCATGGCAACTGATCTTTTCTTTTTTGGTTTGAAAGATTTTGCTGCTTATTCAAGTAGATTCTTCAGTCTGAAGAAGTACTGAGATAAGCAGTGAAAAGTTTCAAAGAAGAAAAAAAAAGGTCCAGTTGCCATCAACTCCAGACAAAAATGAAACAGCGTAGTTGCTAAAATATTAGGATAAACTAAAGTAAGTCTATACTTTACCAGATATACTGTATATAATTAGCCTCTAAAGACAAGTATGGATTAACTTGATATATTAATTGGTAGACTGTTGTTGCTTTTGAACCCAACTCAAATTATGCACCAACTCAGAGTTAAGCAAGAATTAAACTTCAAAGACTTCGTACATAAGCTGTGTTTTCAGACTTTCAAAATTATGCTAGAGTAGGGACCCAACCCACCCATTAAATCTGCATTCATAGTAAAAAAAATAACCACATGCAAAATTACATTTCCCTCAAATAATGACAAGAACAACAATCACCTCAACACTTGGGCAATTCCAGTCATTAGATATACAAGAATGTGGCTTGGATAAAGGAGGTGAAGAAGGAAAAAAAAGGAAGCTGAAATGAAAGAATATATAATAACTGCAGAAATGGTGGTGAAAAGATTAAGATCAAGAATTGGCCAGAACCAGGAGAAGATTAAGGGCTCTGGGTCTTGATAATTTAAACAGAGAAGCCTCTGCCATTTAATACTACAGAATTAGTAATTGTCAATAAGAAAGACAAAAAAATCTGGATAGTAGATGCTGCAATATTTGAAAAACAGCAGAATAAACGAAGTGGAGAAAATCAGAAAATATAAAGACCTCCAAGTAGAAGTAGAATGACTGTGGCAAAAGCAACAAAGATAGTACCAATAATAATATAGGCACCTCTACTGCAGTTCTAAAACATTTGGAGCATCATTTGAACACCATTGGCACTGACAAAATCACCATCTGTCAATTGCAACAGGCAGCATTATTTGGAACAGCTTACATTCTACAATGATAACTTTAACATTATCAAACAGCAACATCTGCCTATCCCAGGTTCTTGGGAAAGACTCAATAGGTGGGTAAAAATGCCAAATCCTGTCTAAACATCTGGCTAACTCTGCAGCCAATCATAATAATACATTAAGGCAGTGTAAAGATTATGGATTTTAATCCTTTCTTATGCACAACGCTGGTTGGGTGACTTTGAACCTATTCTACTCTGTCAGCCCTAGGCAGTAATAAACTGCTTCTGAAAAGGTCAAAAAAACTGCAAGGTGCAGTTGCCGGGAGTTAAAAATGATTTGAGGACACATCTTTTAAGTTTGTATGTGGCCTACTATTATATTTTCTAGCCTATTAACTTCAAGAAATACATAAACATTTAAAACTCACTGTTACTTATATTTACAAATTACTTGCATGATTACATTGTGGGGCACAAATTAGTACTTGCTTCAAAAATAGCTGTACAAAGCAAAATTTTACCATACATGTTATTGTTTGTATATTGGGTTCTTTGTTTTTGTAAGCTGCCCAGAGTCACTGAGAGTGAGTTGGTGGCCATACACATTTCCACAAATAAATAAAATAAAATAATAATAATAATAAAATAGTCAGAAAGTAAAGGGAACATTAGAACTGATCGAATCTCTGGATGGAGATTATTTCATAGGATGAGGTCCAACATTGAAAAAAATACTGTCTCTGGAGTCCCACCTTTCTCATTTACATATTTGGAGAACCTTTTGTGTCCTCATCTGGAACAGTAGCGTGTAATGAAATAGTTCTACATGAAGCAGATAGTAATAATTGAAAACAATGCAAATAAGTCAACAAAAGTTCTAAAATAGTATATTTAAAACATAGTTAAAAAGCTATAGTATAGTATAGAACAGGTGTGTCAAACTCACATCGTCATGGAGGCATCATGTGATGTATTGGGATCTTTTTCCCTTTCACTAACCAAGGGGTAGGCATGGCCAGCACGTGACGCATCCAGCCCTGGGCCGGGAGTTTGACAGCCCTGGTATAGAATAACAGTGAGATAAATGAGAATACATAACTGAATACTTAGATAAATAGATATTTATTAAATTGTTTCTGATCACTTTTATATGGACACTGATAAATACATGGATAGAAAGTTATAGAATAAATACTATGTATGTTTCTTTTGACAGCTTGGATTTTTAGTCTTTTTAAGAATACTTCTGCTATATTTATTTGGTTACCAGAGGTTTTCCAAAGAACACAAATTCAGGCTTCACACTGGCTTGAAAGGTACATTTTCTTCAAAAAGAAAAAGTCTGTTTATCTTTGCTATATTGTAACATACTTTGGAATCTTCCTTGACCAACCTAGTTGTGTTACCCCCCCCAAAAAAAAAAAAATCAAAAGAAACTTGAGGGCAGATCCAGATTGACATCTTCTATTTACTCCTGCCTATTTAATAGGAACATGAAACATTTGATATAGGGAATGTATCTGACCTACATTTATATTTTATGACATCCTTAGACTATTTTTATAAGCTGTCCATAAGTGATTGGTTAAAATCTTCGGCAAAAGCAATCTAGTCTTTTCCAGTAAGCATGGGATAGATGGCTGGAGCTAGAAGAAAGAGAGGAAAGGGCAGCACTGGTCATTTCTTGCTCTTCTGCTGGCAAACACACAGTCTTGATCTGATTATTCTTGACCTCAAGAGAATATAGGCATTAACCCAGGGGTGTCAAACTTGATTTCATTGAGGCCCGCATCAGGGTTGTGTTTGACCTCAGAAGGCTGGAGTGGGCATGGCCAGGTGGGCGTGGCCAACTCAACATCACTTGTGTCAGGGGAGCCTATGATGGCCCGAGTGCTCTGCCAGTGAAAACAGGCTTCTGAGCTCTGTTTTCTGCTACAACGGCCTCCAGAGCTGGGAAGGACCGTGGATGGCCCTCACAAGCTCCATCTTTGGCTGCAATGGCCTCCTGTAACCCTCTGCCACAAAAACTGAGCTCAGGAAAGCTGCATGCAGCCCTCACAAGCTCTGATTTTGCTGGCAGAGGCACTGAGGACCGGTCCTTCGCTGTTTTCAGGGCAGCCCCATGGGCCATATCTAAGCATCCACGGCTGCATCTGGCTCACAGGCCTTGAGTTTGACACCCCTGCATTAACCAAAAGGAGTTCTTTTTAAAAGGGACAACTCAAGAGAATATTGGCACTCACCAATCTGTTTATTACCATCAATCCTGATTTCCTTTCTTAAGGACTTTCATTTCTTTAATTTGTTTTAAATCTGTTTTAGAAAATAGTGTTTATGATGGCATGTGTGTGTGGGGAGAAACATGACTTGATATGAAGATCATACTTGGTTTCCTATAATTAATTGTAGGAAGAACTTGTTTTCCACAGTCTGGTCTGGACTCATTTTATAGTTTAAAAGAAAGTTATTTCTGCCAATAAACCTTTCATTGCAAGTAAAAATAACTGTTAGAACAATATGATTTTATCCCAAAGATCAGTTCCAAATTATGAATAGAATTTGCTCAACCTGAATTACCCTGAAGGCTTTTTGTTGTGCTGCCATGATCTACATGTTCCACAAGAAAGGGATTCTGCAAAAGGTTAAATAGTGTAGCATTCCACTATTTTCTTAAGAGTTCCCTGAAATTCAAATGTGACAATCTGAGAACTTCATGCTGGTTAATGTGAATGAAAAAGCAGCTAATGGTGTTTGACGACACCAGAATAGTTTTTGCTCACAATACTGGTATTTCTAATGAATGCTAAATATTTCCCTAATATACATCAGATTTTTGGCATACATATGCATAGCCTGCAGTGACTCAGCAGGCTGGGGGGGGGGGGGGGGGACTGCTGCTGCTAATATTGCAGTGATTTTGCAAACTTGCCACTGCTGTTGGTTGTCATGGCCACACATTCATTCCCAAAATCAAGAATATAAAGTCAGACAATTAAAAACAATATCAACAATATATTTGTATCTCCCTCATTAAAGGATTCCCCCCATATGGAATAGCCAGTATAAAAAAATAATTACACCCCATCCTGCAGTATATTTCTCAAAAAATGCTATAATATGATATTGGATATAGATTGAAAAATGGCAGTGAAAAAAACTTGGTCCACAAAATATTTTATTAAAACTCATATATACATTTCATTAGAAATAACTTTCACAGATTTGCGCTATCTTTATTATCTGATTATGTTAGTAATTCTTTAAAGTGTAATTTCAGAAAACTTTACATGTTGCAGCTTTTTGCCATAGCAAATCTATTTAAAAAGAAGGTTCTCATTCCACTTGTAGCAGTAATGATCAAGTGTGTGTTCCTTCATTAGATGTTACTGGACAGCTGTTTTTTACATTGTGTTAAGATGCATTAAATATTCTAATCTATAATATTTTCAAGATGGATGAAAGCTGCCACTGAAATTCATTGACCTACACACAAAACAGCAAGTTGGTACAGTATTAAGCAGATTGCTTATATTATCAGCTTGTTCTGTCTGCTTCATTGTAAGCAGCTGTTGCTTAGAAGAAACACATTCAATCCTTCCGTTCAATAAAGGAGACAATAGCCAGAGAAAAATTCTGTGTACTGAGATTGAGGGATAATAATTCAGATCTGTAATTTAATATAAACTGAGTTAATTTACACTTCCTACAGATGAATCAGTATGCCTCTACTTCCTGCATTTTTGCCTAAATATTGGATTGCAGTTCTTTTATAAAAGTAGGTCTATATAAAAAAAAATTAGGAAACATTGCAGATAAAAAGACAACCATAGAAGACTACAACCTAAACCAACTGTTTTTTATATAGATTTTTAAAAATTCTACACCAAGAGTTGTAAAAAGAAGATAGAGGAAACATTTGTGAAAAATATGTCAATAATATAAGAAGGAAAATGACTTCTGTATCTTATACAGATTATAAAATTCTTCCATTAAAATTGTGCATGTAGTATTTTGTCAATCCACAAGAGGTCACACAATATTTATATATCCATTCTAGAAAATTCTTTGCTAAAGATTCTTTTCATTCTAACAGTGGTTGAAGTTATATAGTATCTAAAATTCGACAGGACAAACTAACAAGGTATTGTTGTTGTTTGTGCCATAGCATTAGCCGCATGTGAAATGTGCTATCAACTTTACCCAAACATCCTTTTTATGGTGCAGTTTATGCTGAAGGCTGGAGAAATTATCTGTGAAACAGCAGTGGTTTTTGAATCACAATTAGAATCCCAGGAAAATTTAGAAGAAATGGAGGAAGAAACGCTTCATGACACAGTAGGTAGCATGTAATTGATATATGGCACATCAAGCAGCATTACCATGATTAAATAAGTATGATTAGTAATTCAGTGAGAACTTTAACAGTTGAAGTGGCAGATTGGCAATAGTAAAAAAAAAAGTTATGGGTTATCCTGTTCAAAGCCTGGTTCTTTGAACTATTCCCTATCAGAAGTATATCCCTATCAGATGTATATGTAGGCATATATAGAGATATGGAGAATTGGATCCAAATATTCATCTTAACAGAAGTTTGTTAGTTATGAAATGTTGCGTATAAAACCCATTTACCACTAATTTGGGTGGCCTCATCACAGAGACTTAAAATCATACTTAATCTTGGTTCTTTGGTGGAGCTTTGTCTTTTTTTGTTATTTTCTGAAACTTTTTAGTCCTCAGAGATGTGCAGAGAGTACATGCTTGCCTGCAGAAAGACAAAATCTGTGGTTCATGAATAAGTAGCTCTAGATCATGGCTGTTAAACTTGCGGCCCACAGCCCAGATGCATCACGTGTTGGTCACACCCCTGCCTGGTTTAGCGAAGGGGGGAAAAAATCCCGATTGGTCATGTGACACTGTTGTGACAACACGAGTTTGACACCCCTGCTCTAGATTAAAGCTTAAGATGTTTTAGACATATAATATGAAGGTAAGAGCTATTGAAGGAATTTCTGATGCTTGGAAAATAACAAATTAAAAAAGAAGCCAACAGAAGTCAAACTAGTTAAATGCTATCATGAGTCCTGCCACTAATGACACAAGCAAAAGCTTACAAGTACTGAAGAAACCAGTACTAATAGACCATTCTAGTGAATGATACCCCTTCAGTCACAAAGAGTTGGAAGTGACTAAAATGGAACTGAAAATCTCTTGCCTGAAATTCTGGAAAATTGCTTTTGAGATAGACCTGGTATTTACAGTATAACCTATGCTCTTCTTCAGGTGTATATGGCTACCACACTACATAATTACTAATCATGCTGATAGTGACTTATGAAAGTTGTACTCCAAAATATCTAGAGGCTACAATTTACTTATCCCTGTAGTGGACCATAGATCAGGAATGGGAGAATGTGAACTTTTGGATTTTATTTTCTGGCAATTTCAGGCAATATGATCAATGATGAGAAATGTTGAAAACTATCATTTTAGAAGTCAGAGCAGGTTCGCTTCCCCTGCTATTGATAATTTGGCATTTCCACCATTTTTCTCAATGGCCATGCTTTATAGAAGTTGTAAATCAAACTATGTGGTGTAGGGAATCTTGACACCTTCCAAATGATCTGGATTCAGATAAAACAGATCTTTTAATATAAGTAAAGAAATCTTTGTGCTCAGATAAAGGAATGTTCACAAATACAAGAATAAAATAATCCACACTTAATGTAGAATAAAATAATTTGGGCAACTGATTGACCTGGATGAGCTCTTCTCTTTGTTACTGGTTTATTAGACTTATAACCCTTCTGGCTGGCAAAGGCTTCCTGAGAGGCGATGTGCTTAAGTTTTAGTGGTGGTGAATTCTTCTTTGAGAGAGAGTATGGTTCTTTACCCCTTAAAGAAGCATTGGTCAATTCTTTTGTCAAGAAGCTGGATTAACATATACTCAGGGGTGGGATTCTACCAGTTCGCACCTATTTGGTAGAACTGGTTGTTAACTTTCTAAGCAGTTTGGAGAACTGGTTGTTAGAAGAAATTACTGGCCTAATCCTGTAAGGAAGGCAGGAAGGAAACATTCTGGTGTTGCTTACAGAAACTGCCTCTCCATTAACTTTATTACATTCTTGGCAGGACTAGATTTCCTGTCTCAGGAACTTCTCTGGAGTTTTTTCCCCCCTCCTTTGCTGGTACTTTGCTTGTGTGGAGTGACCATTCAAAGTTACAGTGGCACTGAAAAAAGTGACTTATGACCATTTTTCACACTTACAACTGTTGCAGCATCCCCACAGTCATGAGAGGCCAGGCGAGGAGATGCGTGCCTCGATGTGAGTGATATTAAGTTGGCCAGGCCCAGCCAATAACATGACCACCAAACCATGTCCACCCAGTCACATGACCACCAAGCCACACCCACCACCTAAGCCACACCCACAGAACCAGTTGTTAAAAAATTTGAATCCCACCCCTGCATATACTGGCTAATTTTCAACCAGTAACCAATGTTCCTTTTTAGGGAAGGTTATTGAGAAATGGGTCATATACAAGCTTCAGAGGATTCTGTAAGAAGCAGATTAACTGGATTTCTTTCAGACAGATTTCAGACCAGGGTATGAGATTGAAACAGAATTGGCTGTGATTTTAGATGACCTCTGGTGGGAGTGGGATGGGATAGTGCATCCATTCTTGATGGCTTTATTTATTTTATTTTATTTTATTTGGTTTGTCAATTGTTTTCAAGATAATAGGTGTTATGTCTCACCTGTGCAAACGAGGTGAGAAGTCCAAATTTCCAAATGAATATAAACAAGCAAACAAGTCCAGTAATTTATTTTATTTTATTTATTTATTTTATTTATTTGATTTGCCAATTGTTTACAAGATAATAAGTATAAGTGTATACATAGTTGTGAATACATGAAATGGGTACATATAAGAAAAATAAAAGAATAAGAGAAACAATAGGACAGGGACGGTAGGCACGATGGTGCGCTTATGCACGCCCCCTACAGACCTCTTAGGAAAGGGGTGAGGTCAATAGTAGACAGTCTAAGGTTAAAGTTTTTGTGGTTTGGGGAAGAGACTACAGAGTTGGGTAGAGTATTCCAGACATTGACCACTCTATTGCTGAAGTCGTATTTCCTGCAATCAAGTTTGATGCGGTTTACTTTGAGTTTGTATCTATTGTGTGCTCTTGTGTTGTTATGGTTGAAGCTGAAGTATTCATTGACAGGTAGGACATTGCAATGTATGATTTTATATACCATGCTTAAGTCAGACCGAAGACGGCGTAATTCAAGGTTTTCTAGTTTTAGAATTTCAAGTCTGGTGGCATAAGGTATTCTACAACGAGGAGAAGAGTGGAGAACTCTTCTTGTGAAATATTTCTGGACTTTCTCAATTGTGCTAATATCAGATACGTAATGAGGGTTCCAGACTGATGAACTGTATTCGAGTATTGGTCTAGCAAATGTTTTGTATGCTCTGGTTAGTAGTGTGATATTACCAGAGAAAAAACTACGTAGGATTAGGTTAACAACTCTTAATGCCTTTTTGGCTATGTAGTTGCAGTGGGCTCTAGCACTTAGATCATTAGAGGTGAGTATTCCAAGGTCTTTAATGACAGGGTTAAATTCCTTGAGCCGAGAAAGTTCTTGGCAGTCTCACACAAGCTGTCTGCCAAGTCCGACAATAAAGCAGGAATATAAATCACAAGCTGTCGCCACACACAGGATCTTCCGAAGCTTCTCTCACTAATTAACACGTCCCGAACAAGTTCTCAGAGCGAACACACCCACTTTTATTCCTTGTGGGGCGTGTCAGTCCCTCATCTCAGTCTCTGATTCGTCCTTTCTTTCTGCGTTGCAACTCGCACTTTTTCCTGCGCTGTTGCCTCGCATCAAGCCAGCATTCCTCAGCTTGATCTTCAGTCAGAGACTCTGATACGCTCTCCTGGTTATCTGCCGATACCTGAGGCACAATCAGGGAGGAAGGTCTTGCTGAAGAGGAAAGACCTGGGGAGGAAGGCAACTCCAAATCCTCTAGCAAAGCAGGCTCAAACCTCAGAGCCAAATCCTCCTCTTCCTCATTGTCCAAGTCCTCGACCTCTGACAAAGCAGGCTCAAACCTCCGAGCCACAACAAATAGGTATAAGTAAAAACATAGTTATGAATACATGGATATTGTTAGGAATATAAGTCACCTAACATGTATTTAGGTTAGAAATATATAAACCAGGATAGACATTTTAAAACTGTATCTTTAAAAAAATGCAAAACTGTAATTCGGTGTGGTTTCTCAAACGGCCATAAGATGGAGCCAGAAACCTGGGTTGTTTAGTCTTAGTCTCAGAAGAGAGTGTGAGTCAGTCTCTGTTTCCTTCTGTTGGAAAGTATTGCCGTTCCTCCATTTTTCCTAATTGACTGATATTCCTGGATTTAATGTAAGTCTGTTACTGAACTGTTTTTTGACACTGGACTTTGTTATTGAATTATCCCTGGATTAAAAACTGACTGATTTAACCTGTGAATGACTTTGGACTGCCTATTTTGAACTTTGCTTAAACCTTTATTGAAAGTAAAACCCTACATTTACTGTACAGTGTATCTGTGTGCTGTATGTGTATTATTCAAACACTACTCTCAAAATACGTCTCCCTGTATGCGCTCATTCTCCTAATGGGGAATTACCTCAACAGATATATATAAGAAAAATAAAAGAAACAATAGGACAGGGACAGTAGGCACCTTGGTGCGCTTATGCACGCCCCCTACAGACCTCTTAGGAAAGGGGTGAGGTCAATAATAGAAAGTCAAAGGTTAAAGTTTTTGGGGTTTGGGGAAGAAACCACAGAGTCAGGTAGAGTATTCCAGACATTGACTTGATGAGCTATATTTGAGTATTGGTCTAGCAAATGTTTTGTATGCTCTAGTTATTAGTGTAATATTACCAGAGAAAAAGCTACGTAAGATTAGGTTAACAACTCATAATGCCTTTTTGGCTATGTAGTTACAGTGGGCTCTAGCACTTAGATCATTAGAGATGAATACTCCAAGATCCTTGACAGAGTTTGGATCATCAATAAGGTCTTGACTATTCAGCCTGTATTTTATTTTCTGATTATTTTGCCAATATGTAAGACAGAGCATTTATTTGTTGAGATTTGAAGTTGCAATTTGTTTGACCATTCTGATACATAGTCGAGGTCTTTTTGCAGGGTAGCAGTATTTTCTGTGGTGTTGAATAGCTTTACATCATCAGCGAAGAGAACGCAGTTGCTCTTAATATGATCACAGAGGTCATTTATGTAGAGTATGAAGAGAGTTGGTTCTAGAACACTGCCTTGGGGACACCACTGTTGACAAGTACAGAATTTGAAAGGACATTCCCAATTTTGACCATTTGTTGTCTGTTTGACAGGAATGCTTCTATCCAGTTATGCAGTTGTCCAGAGATACCATAAGATTTTAGTTTTAGTAGTAGTTTGTCGTGTACCACTGAATCAAAGGCTTTACAGAAGTCTATGTAGATTGCGTCTATTGCTTTGCCCTGATCGAGTTGTGTAGTCCATGTTTTTGCAGTGAAAGAGTTTTTTCAGAGGCTGGGGAGAAAGGAGACACAGAGGGAGAAGAAGCCTGCAGGCATATCTGGGCCTTTCTCGAGGCCTACAGGAAGCAGCTTCCTTGTCCTCCCTTTCTAATTTCCAGCCACCGAAGCTGTCCTCTTACCGGCTGATCGGGTGAACCTCCCCACACTGCTTTGCCCTTGCAGTAGCACTGCAGGGTATCTGGGCCATGGCAATAATCAGGGCAGAGTGGGGAGAGCCATTCCCAGCCCTCTCTGCCCAGAGACACCTTATTGCCAGGACACATGGTGTTGAATCCACTGTCCTTTCAACCTGGGCTGAAACTCATACAAGGGTTAAGATTAAAGAGTTCCAGCATGTCAGCTGTAACCGGGCTCAAGGCCAAACAGCTGCCCAGGCACTCAGCAAAAGTGGGCCAATCTGTAGCTGGGCTCGTTGGGTGTCCTCTCCACCTGCCCTCCCTAATCAGAAAGGAAACAGTTGCCCTACCTGGCAGGATGGAGGAAGACTTCAAGGCCTTTGCACCAGGAACCTCACAAGATGGCAAAGCCACCAGGCAGGCCAATCTATGGAGACCAGCAACTCCACCTTGTCTAAAAGCAGGTTCTAGGATTTCATACTTTCCATACCATGGATCATGGTATCCTTCTGGACTGGCTGCAGAAGTTGAGGGTGGCTGGCACTGGTTCCCTTTCTTCTTCCATGAACTGTTCTAGTCAGTGTTGATTGGGAGTGACAGATCCTACTCTTGAACTTGACTTTGGGGAGTGCTGTTGCGTTTGATACATTCTCTGCTCCTGTTTAACATTTATATGAAACCACTGGAGGAAATTAACCATAGCCATGAGGTGAAGTACTGTCATCATGCTGATGCTACCTAGCTGTATATCTCCACCTTGGTGATGTTAGTGATGCTGTTTTTTCCTTGCACAATAAAATATTCTTTATTGGCCAAGTGGACACACTAGGAATTTGTCTCTCAATGTAAGCTCTCGGTAAGCTCTCAGTATACATGCAAATAACAAAGCAATATAATAATAAGATACCAATAATAGAATGTAATAGGAAAGTTGAGAAGGATAATAGTAGTACAGCCCCGCTAGATAGATAAATACCCTTAGGCATGAGACAGTGCTATGAGAATTAGGGAATTACTTGACATTCTAACTTGATCATTGGAGGATGTGGAGGTCTGTATGGGGACCAACAGATTGCAGATTAAGGGCTTTGAATTTTGGGGCCATTAGGACCATACATATACCATATTTTCTTCTAGGAAAGGCAGCATTGCCCTAGACTGATATCGTGCACAAACTGGGGGTCATTCTGGACTGTGACTCCTGCTCAAAGAGCAGATTACAGTTGTGGCTAGGAGGGCTTTTGCTGACAAGGATGGCTACCAGTTTGCTTCCAGGTTCAATTCAAAGTGCTAGTAATCTATATACTACTTAGCCTCTATTGTCTGTTTGTAACCTTCAGTAAGCCACACTGGTGCATCATAAGGCAACAATTTTTGAAACAAGTTATTTCAAATGGGCTAACTTAAAAATGTGTCCAAAATTGGGGATCTATTGCTTCATGAAATTAAAATTGAAGGAACTTCATAGAAGTTGTATTTGTAAACAGCCAGCTGCAGTCCTATTATTGTGATTTCTGATGCTCCTTGCCAGCTTCCCACGAGCAAAGTCAATGGGGAAGCTGGCAGAAAGTCAGAAATCACTTCTGCTCCCACTGCTTTTTTCTCTGCCCATGGTCATTCAGTTTATCTATTTAGGTAACAAGAAGTATCTCTGATCTGATGGCTTAATGAGTCCTCTCGTGACCTATAAAGTACTATACAACATGTGATTAGCGTATTTGAGGGACTGCCTCTCACCAATCAAGTTTACTTGTCCCATCAAATCTGGCAGAAAAGGCAGGTCCAGTCCAAGAAGGAATGTCATTAGAGTATGTGAGGTCTTCAATTTGAAGTTGCCAAGTCTGAACAACAGTGACTTAGAGCAAAGAGAGGTTTCAAAGAATTTCAGAATAGCAGGTATGACCCATATAGATCTCTGGAGAGATGTATTTTAGGTAGCATATTGGAGAAGGTGTATCATCTACGTCCTAATAGATGATATTGTTTAATTGGAGGGGCCTTGAGTACACTGCTCAATCTTACTTGGCAGGCAGAAACTATTAGACAGTCCCTCAACTAACAACCTTTCCTTTGAATTGAGAAGCTGCCTTGACATGTATTCTGATATGAAAGCAGTGGATAAACTAAAAGGTTTTTAGGACCATAGATGAAGAATAAGACAGAAATCGAGTCTAAGCTTCAGGTTTCAAATTAAGAGAACCAGTTTGGCTTTACGAGATGACAACTCCTGATTTACAGTGCCTTGTGAGATTGTTTGCTGTTAAAAATCATTTGCTGTTGCTGTGACATATGTTTCTGATTCCAGCAGGTTCTGCTTAGCCAACCAGCAGCCCTTCACTTGTACAGTCCTGATAGATTCAATGTCTGCTATTCTGCATGGTTGCAGATATTCTTCTCCCACAACACCCTGTAGTGGCCTGGGTGCTTTTTTTTTTTTTTAAGTGAACCATGATATTGGCTGCTGGAGTTTTTCTCATCAGCTGTGCTTCCATGATTAATATTGCTTTTTGCTCAGATAAAACAAATTTAAAAGACCTTGTAGTAATGCTGCATGCATTAGGAACTCAGGGAACTGCTTCAGTACTATGCTAGACTGTTACTCATCCAAACCCATATTGTCTGTTCCAATCTTTACAAGGTCCTATTGGACTTCAAAATATAATCCTTCAATTTCTTAGTTTTTTTAAAAAAATGATAAAAAATCTTGTAGAAATGATAGCTATAATTTTTGGTAATGACTGATATATTGTGACTGAAAAAAATAGGTCTGTGCATACTTCAAACATGCAGAGTCACAGATCTCTAGAACATCAAATAAAAATGTACTGTTCTCTAAATACAGTATTTATGTCTAGCTGTTTTATTATTTAGGAGCAGCCTAAGCACTTGTCTTAGGGATATTCAGAAAACAAAGAATAAATTCTTATTTGGCCTAGCTGCTGTTCTGTTCCAGAAGAAATGAAAGTTTTTGTGAGATGGTAGGTTTCAGTGGTGGGATTCAAACATTTTTACTACTGGTTCTGTGGGTGTGGCTTGGTGGGTGTGGCTTGGTGGACATGGCAGGGGAAGGATACTGTAAAATCCACATTCCTTCCCCACTCCTTGGCGGAAGGTTACTGCAAGATCCCCATACCCTCCCCACCCCACTAACCTGCTTTCCAGCTCCGTTCTCCTGTGCAGGGCAACAAAAGAAGACCCTCGCTGGGACTTGGTAGACAGAGAATAGATGGGGGCGGGGCCAGTCAGAAGTGGTATTTGCTAGTTTTCTGTACTACTCAAAATTTCCGTTACTGGTTCTCCAGAACTGGTTAGAACCTGTTGAATACCGCCTCTGATAGGTTTCCCATGAATTTATAGTAATATACTATTGTGCCTTTGCTTTAGGAGGAGATGGGAGATCCTATGATATAGGAAATGGGACAAAACATGAGTTCCTGCCAATGCAGGTTCCACCACCCCATAGGACTGAAGAAACAAAGCAAATCTGCATTTATCCTAGAACATTAGTTGATATAGTTAACTCTTGCATTTAATTGATTAAAAACCCACAGCTGAAGATTCCATTCGGGCTGATTCAAAGTGGTGCTATCTCTGCTTCCAGAGAGGCCCTTATTTGTATCCTAATCTCACAAGCTTAAGTTAATGCAGTGCAGAAGCTGCAGCACCTCTTCTGTATATTTCAGCATGATCTGGAATGGAAAACCCAAGGGCTAGAAGGTCTGGAAGCTATTTTGTTTTAAATGACCCAGGGTTCCTGTTTTATTCTTCCTGGCTTCCTGAAGGATGTTACAGATATGTGTTCTGCAATTTTGAAAAATTTGAGGAGTAATTTATTGTCCAGAACAATTTAATATATTATAGAAACTGAGTTTCTACTATAACTGATTAATAGCAATTGAATCACCACCCTGATATTTTTAGCGCTCTCTTAATAATGTCCCTGAAATCTTTTCTGCTCTGTTACTTTTTATAGAGAGATTCAAAATTATGCCAAAAGAATGAGAGTTGTTTAAATAAGGAAAACAAAAATAGAGTTATAAAAGCAGGCTGTATATGGAACTGAAACATGATGGTGGATTTCTTCCATCTATTTATTCAGCTCACATGATTGCTATGAGGATGGGTTATCTGAAGAAACTTCAGGCACAAGTGATTATGAAGAGATTTTTTGTTTGTATGATAAACATTAGTACTTAGTAAAGCTTTCTCATATTAAATATGTGTACCAAACTTTTCAATTTAAGTACTTTAAGTACTAGAATTGGTTCTTTAATTGGACTATGGAGAAGCCTTTTATAAGCCTAAAATTGTAGTTTTGTTCATGAATTTCTTCCTCTAGTAATTTAGAAGTACCTTGCTCCCCACAGTCCCACCACATTTATGAAAAAGATGCTCTTCTTTTTACATGCTCAGTTAAGCTGATAATGTTTTCAAAATTACTGAACTGGATTAAGAATATTGGGCATCTTTTTCCACAGGTTGAACTGTGACAATAATATAGGTGAATCTCTCTAATCACAGCCTAAATATTATAAAACAAATATAAATCAATCCGCTTCCCCCCTCCCCAATTATAATAATCATGGAATTGCACAACGTTGTAGAGTGGCCATATGCAGGGAAAAATAAGTGTACAGCTCAATGTTTCAATTAATTCTTACATCTTTAATTAAAATTAATTAAAAATATTAGATTATAAAGAAATCAGTACAAATGTTTAATATTTTCCTTGATTAAAACAGTTGCTATTGAAGATTTATCCTTCATTATTTGAATAACTGACAGATTGAAACACAATCATTAAATGAAATAGTGATATTGTGAGACAAGCTTTTGTATCTAAAACTAGGTAATCTTGATCCAGATGGTTTCAATTTCAAATGATGCCTTCTCTAAATTTAAGATAATTTATATAAAATTATTTTCATGCAAAAATGCATTTAATTAAAATAAATCTTAATTAAGATTTATGGAGTAGTATTTGTTTATTTTATTTTTTGTGAATGATTCATAATATGATCCCCGTAATTGCTTATGGTACAAAAAGGGGAAGCATCATGCATCATATATCATACAAAAGGTGTACCCTCCCATCTTTTGCAATATTGCAAAAGTTCCTGAGAATCTTTTTGTATGTGGTACACATGCTTAAAATAGCACCGTGTTGTATGTTAAAAAAAATCACGCATCAACCTATGCAAATAACTTATTTCTTTGTATATGGAATGTATTCTTATGCCATCTATCAGATAAGATTACAGGTATATGTACCTGTAGTACCTGCAGTATATATGGGGATAAAGTAACTATAAAAAACTAGGGCTGTAGACTGATTAAGTCCATTTTCAAAACTGAGTCACCCTTACCATTATTTGCTCTAATTGCAGCCCTTTGGAGTGGTGGTGAGATTGTGTGTTGAGAGTAAGAGAAATGCATTTATTCATTGTACAAACAATCCATCATTCTTTATATCACATAAAAAGTATTTGGATAGTTTTATATTTGAAGCTACTCTGTCTTGCAAATAACTGATTTTTTTTCTCATCTTATTTTCCATTCTCATTTGACCAATGTTTGCTTCATCAATTGTCTTAAATGTAATTTTGCTTTCCTTCCCCCTTCTTTGCCTTCCTTTTTTTCTACATCAGCAAATATTCTAGGTTCTAATATTCTACTTAAAGAAAATCGGTATCATTCATCATCTCACTAATTATTCATTAGCATTTTTTACTACATAAAAGTGTGTTGTTTCTGTTTTTTTAAAAAGTGATAGCCTTTATCCCTCTTCTCAGTTCTTCTTTGGCTCTATTGATGTATGTTTGAATTAAAATATTAGGCAGTGCCATCAAACACACCAATTACTACAAAAGTTGGAAATTTTCATTCCCCCATAACAATCTATCTGCTAACTGTGCTATTCTCGTAAAACACACAAATCTGTCTCAAGATGGATTGGAAAACTTCCATAGTAGAGATTCCAATCATGAAGCAAGAATGGGGAGTTCACACACAGTTCTACTTCAAAATTAATGCAATCCAATGAAAAACTAACATCGAAGAACCTAGTGAATCACAGCAAATGGACTGCTGTTTTTTTTTTGAAGGAAATGGGCGTTGGTTCTTACCTGATACGCCTCTTCTCGTGGAACTGCGTAGAGCATCCAGAGAGTGGAAGGTGCTTCAGTCCTTCCTTCTCACAGGCTGAGTTATAATTGAAGAACGCTCCTCCTTCCTCCACGTGGCTCCTCCATGCGTTCTCCCAGTTTCACGAAGACGAGAGGACAACCACAATCCTCTAACTGAACTAGTAAACAACTCAAGTATATACAATAACGATCATTGGCCGAAAAACAGAATTCCCTACCAGACGGACCAAGAAGGGTGGGGCTGGATGCCTACGCAGTTCCACGAAGAGGCGTATCAGGTAAGAACCAACGCCCATTCTCCGTAGAACTGCTGCGAGCATCCAGAGAGTGGGACATACCAAAGCATGTTTGTCCTACGGGCGGGACTCCGTCTGGATTGGAATCTCCTTAGGATCCCCAACCACTTGCTGTAGGACTCGCCTGCCAAAGGGCGCTTCAGCCGGCGAAAGTGTCAATCTTATAGTGGCGTATGAAAGGTGACGGAGAGGCCCAAGTGGCCGCCCAGCAAATGTCAAGAAGCGAGGCTTGAGTAGCCCAAGCTATTGATGTAGCTGCGCTCCTGGTGGAATGAGCCGTTATCCCACTGGGGATTGGAAGAGCTTGAACTGAATAGGCCTTGGAAATGGTCGCCCTAATCCACCGGCCTACCGTGGATGGTGGTACCTTTTGACCCAGCGTTTAGGCTGAAATGACAAAAACAGGGACTCCGATCTCCTGATGGATTGCGTGCGACATATGTAAATATGCAACGCCCTTCGAACATCGAGGTGTGCCATTGCCTCTCCCTATCATGCAGAGGCTTTGGACAAAAATTAGGTAGGACCAACTCCTGCGCCCTGTGAAAAGCAGAATTGATTTTTGGTAAAAGGAGGGGTCTGGTCTCAAGACAACTCGATCAGAATGAAAAATGCACAAGTCCTTCCTCACGGATAGAGCTGCAATTTCAGATATCCTTCTAGCTGAGGTGATCGCTACAAGAAAAGACCACCTTAAAGGTGAGAAACTGGAGTGGTACCTCCCTGAGAGGTTCAAAGGGAGGCCTAGTCAAGGCCAGGAGAACTTTGTTAAGGTCCCATGTTGGATATCTATGCACTCCGGCGGCGCAAATTAGAAGCCCCTTTTAAAAAGGCCTTAATGCGAGGGTGGTGGGAAAGAGAGCTGAAGGAGCCGCCAGCCACCACCGTGAGAGGGCCGCGACCTGTCTTCTCAACGTGTTGGGAGAGAGACCTTCATTTAGGCCATCCTGTAAAAGGCTAGAATTTGTGCTATAGAAGGAGAGCGAGGATTGACAGAGGATTTTCGGCACCACTTACAGAAGCTGTTCCAAGTTGAATCATAAATTCGAGTAGTGGAAGGCCTCCTGGCAGCCAGAATGGTATCTATGACCTGGGTAGACAAGCCTTCTTCAATCATCGTTTCCCGCTCAACCTCCAGGCGGCTAGCTGCAGCCACTGTGGTTCTGGATGAAGCAGAGGTCCCTGTGACAGGAGATCTGGTCCAGTGGGATCCTCCACGGCGGAACCACCGATAGACCGTGAAGATCCGCAAACCACGGCCTCCTGGGCCAATATGGGGCCACTAGTAGGATCTCCGCCCTCTCGAACAGCAACTTCCGAATTACCCTGGGGATCAGCGGAAGCGGAGGGAAGGCGTACAGGAGGCCGGGAGGCCACGGGCAACGCAGGCGCGTGGTTCTCTGCCCCGTGGGAAGGGAACCGAGAGAAGAACCTTGGTGTCTGCGTGTTGAGCGGCGAGGCAAAGAGGTCTACCAGAGGAGACCGAACCTGTCTGCTGCTTCCTGAACAACCGCGGATGCAGGCGCCACTCTGCTGGGTCCAACGTGGCCCTGCTCAGCCAGTCTGCCTGGGCGTTGGAGACCCCGGAAATGTGCTCTGCCCTGATGGAGAAAGATGCGTCTCTGCCCACCGACAGAGTCGCTCGCTTCTCTCATGAGGATGATGGAGTGGGTGCCTCCTGACGGTTGATATGGGCTTTGGTGGTGGTGTTGTCCGTAAGGACCAGAATGTGGTGCCTTCTCACCTGAGGAGCGGCTCGCAGGGCTAGGTATACCGCATGAAGCTCCAACCAGTTGATGTTGTGTCGCGTTCGAAGGAGACCAAACTCCCTGGGCTGACAGAGACTGCAGATGGGCCCCCATCCGGAAGGCTTGCGTCTGTCGTAGAGTGACCCTTTGGGGCTCCTTGAATAGATGACCTCTGTTGGTAGAAGGTCGAGTCCACCAAAGAAGGGATGAGAGAACCCTTGGAGGTATCCTTACCACTGACTTGATGTGCTCCTTCCCGGCGCTGGTACGGCAGAAGGAACCACTGCAAGGATCTGGAATGCAAAGCGAGCCCATGGGATAATAGAAATGCAGGAAACAAGTTTCCCCAGAAGCTTGGATAAACTGAGCAAGGACGCTTTACCAGTTCGCCTGATAGTCCGGATAGCAGTATGAATACTATGAAGCCTCTCCTGGGAGAGGAAGACCTTACCCTTAACAGAGTCAATTACAGCTCCTAGGTGAGCTATGCGGGTGGAAGGGCTAAGTTGGCTCTTCTCCCAATTCACTAAAAACCCGTGATCTTGTATCACTGAAAGGGTAACACTAGTATCCCTCTCGGCCTGCTGTCGGGAAGGGGATACGATAAGGATATCGTCGGAGGTAACAATGGATGCGGATGGGAACCTGTCTAAGATGGGCTGCCAGAGCTGCCAGCACCTTCGTGAAAGACCTCGGGGCTGAAACAAGGCCGAAAGGGAGGGCCACATACTGGAAATGTTGGTTATTATAACAGAATCTCAAATACTTTGAGTATGAGGGATGAATGGGAATATGGAGGTATGCTTCCGACAGGTCAACTGGCGTGAGCCAGTCCCTTCCCTGATACCCTGTAAAATAGACTGTAGAGTCTGCATCTTGAACTTCTGGCACCTGACAAAGCGATTAAGTCGCTTGAGATCTAAAATAGGTCTCCAACCCCCTGAATGTTTAGGCACCAAGAACAAGAGAGATAAAAACCTCTTCCTCGTTGAGAGGATGGGACAGGTTGGATGGCCCTAATGTCAGCCAGATGTTTAATGGCGGAATCCATAAGAGCCCGCTTTGTAGGATCCCTAGAGACAGGTGAAATCCTGAAATGTTCAGGGGGGAGAGGAATTGTAGAACGAGTCCAAAGCGCACGGAACTCCTCACCCAGGCATCCGAAGTGGACCTCTCCCAGAGGTCTGCAAAATGCCTGAGACGACCGCCTATGGGGAGAAGGTCTGAGGCCCTATCTGGGCCGGCGGGAGGCCCTGTGACCGGAGCCTCTAAAGGGTCTCCTAAAGCTGCCTCCTCTTCGGCTCCTGTCTCCTGTATCACTTCGGTCGTGGTAGGATGACCGGCGACGGGGAACCCTAGAATCTAGGGGAGAATGACGACTGGTATGGGGGCGAAAGGAGCCCCTCCGAAAGGGCTGGGACCCTCTAGACTCCTGCCTGCGAAAAAGCGAAGGAAGAAACTTCTTCTTATTTCGAGTTTCCAAAAGCAAGGGTTCAAGGGCAGGCCCGAACAGCTTCCCTTCTGCCAAGGGGCTGAAGCCAACTTGGATTTATTTTTAACATCGGCCTGCCAATGCCGAAGCCAAAGTAATCTCCTAGCTGTAACATGGGAGGAGATGGCCCGGGAAGCGAACTTAACCGAATGAAAGGTGGCATCAGCCGCGAACTCCGCCGCTGCTGTGATTTTTGCAATATCCTGATGGGCCCTGGTATTAGTCGGGGGATATGCTGCTTGAGCTGCCTGAGCCACTTGATGGAGGAACGGGTGAAAAAGGAGGCGGCCGTGGCCGACCTGATGGCCCAGGCATCGGACTGGTGAGCTCGCCGAAGAGCCATCTCCGCCCGCTTGTCCTCTGGCTTCAGCGCCCAACGCATCCGTGGGGTTGGAAGAGGAGGTCAGCCTCACAATTGGATCGTCTACCTCCGGGTGTCTAACATAGAAGAGAATGCTGGGTCCAGATTAAACATCCTCTTATCCTGACTAGAGGGGCGGGTGTAGGACCCACCGAGGCCAACTGCCTCGCAACCAAGTCTGAGAAGATTGGGGGCCGGAATAACTTCTGCTTCCACAATCGGTTGCCTGAACATGAGGTCATCTGGATCCTCCGAAGTCGATGGCGGTGGATCAGAAGGAGATTGAGAGGCCAGGCCTGAGCTATTCTTAGCCTTAAATAATAAGGACTTAAATAACTGGGGTTTAAAGAGGCCCACAACCGTCGGTTGTTCGGGAGAAATGCCCTCGTCCTCTGACATTTCCCCCTCCATAGGGTCCCCGAGAAGGAAATCAGAATACTGCGAGGACCCCTCTCTCAGAGCCTTCCTCCTCCCGAAGGGCTCAAAGCCCATTTCCTCCTGTTCCTGCGAGACCTCCTGAGGCTCCTCCCCTCCTGGGGATGGGGCATCCGTATGAGAAGGTACCTGACCCTGCTGGGGCGCCTGCCCGAGAGAGAGATCGACCAGATAAAGATTCAACGTCGGAAGTCCTCCTCGAGAACCAGGTCTGGATAGCTGCTGCATTCCATCAGCTATACCCTGACGGATAGCAAATTGCATCCATTCCCTGATACTATCAGGGATGATGGTTGACGGCGGCTCCTCAGGGCGAAGACCTGCAGCGGTTGGCGTGAAGGTCGCCTCTGGAGTACGGGATGGCTGGCGGCTCGGGTGGATGTACTGCACCTGGAGGGGAAGAACGACTCGGCAGGGGAGGGGATGGGCAGAGGTAGAAGGTGGGGTAGTTATAGTGTGCAGTTCTTTAGATCGTTGCTGAACTCCTTTTCCAGAGCTTTGTGACGCCTTAAGGCGTCCTTTTGGGAAGCACTGGAGGAGTCCTTGTCCTCTTACGAAGATAGTGCGTCTTCGATTTGGCCTTCAGGGAAGAGCCAGTTGGATTGTTCTCTGCCATGGTATCAAGGAAAAAAAACCTTACAACAAATATGGCGGTTGGCACGCCTAGGAGTTCGGCTTACAAACGCAAACCGGTTTTCCCAAATCAGATCACGTCCCCCTTTGAATAAAAATTTTTTTTATTATTTTTTATTTTTATTTTTTATTTTATTTATTTATTTATTTATTTATTTATTTGAATTTGTTTTTTAAAACACCAAGTACTAAAAAACACAATGAGAAAACTATCCAAAAATATCTACACAAAAGCTTGCTGGAATATATTATAAAATAACTAATAATAATAATTTCTTTTCTCCTTTTTTTTTTTTTTTTTTTTTAAGGGCGGGGCCCAAGGACAGGGCCAAATAGGCACAAGGAGAAAATAATAATAAAAATTATTAAATACAAATCCAAATGAGCCGAATGAACGCAGAGGCCAAAAAATAAGGGAAGCAAAATAAGTATAATAGGTAGGCCTCTTTAGGCAGCCTCCCAACACAATGGGAAGTACGTGCCCGCGCCTCTGAACAAGCTGATTGATACAGACAGAAAAAGCCAACAAGAAAAAAACCTCTAAAGGAAAGACAGCAGGGCCGGAACCACAGTGTCCTCCAATAAAAAAGGGGGCTCCACGCGGCCTGACGGTCCCGCTTAGGGCCTCAATCCACACAGCTTAAATCCAAAAACAAAAATTACACACAGCCAGGAAAAATATTATTTAAAATAAAACAAAATGGCGCCGGCCACGAGGCGGTTCCAAAATGGCCGCCCGGCACGGCGAGGCAATCAGGCGCACCAGTCCTGTTCGCTTACCAGGCAATCAGGAACAACGAAAAGCCAGGGCTGGGAGAGGAAGCGTTGCTTCCTCTAAAGCGTTCTAGGGGGAATGATAATAGTGCAATAAATCAAGGCACGGAGACAAGCGGCTGGATAAAGGCACGCTCGGAAATGCAGAGAAAGAGAAGAGGGGTGGGGGGCGAAAAAAGCTCCGAGCCCTTAAACCCCTTCCTACAGGCAAAAAAACGCCTCACCAATTAAATTTAAGAGCACACTATCAACGCAGGGACAAGGAGGAAAGGAATAAAGGCAAACCTGAACACTTAGAAGCAAAAAACTCTGAAAAACGGCCAAGGAACAAGAGATCGCTGCCTGCTTTCTCGAAGGCTGAGTGAAAACTGGAGAACGCATGGAGGAGCCACGTGGAGGAAGGAGGAGCGTTCTTCAATTATAACTCAGCCTGTGAGAAGGAAGGACTGAAGCACCTTCCACTCTCTGGATGCTCGCAGCAGTTCTACGGAGAACAATAACAGCAACAATATGCAAACAACACAAATGCATGATGAAAATGAAATTAGAGGAATTCATCATGAGAATATAATACTATTAAAATCAAATTTTAGTTAAAAAGAGATGCAAATCTGTAAGGAGAATTGCCAATTAATTTTGTATTTGCAATGTCTTATTAATGGATTTAACTTTTTGTTCTTTTTGGTAGGCATTCACGACTGCCAGCTCAGCAGCTGAGTTAAATTCCAAACAAAAGCGATTCAGAATTAAGCCATTTCTTTGGCACAGCCTTCTTGTTTGGGTTTGTGTACATAATAGCACCTCTGAAATAGATGCAGTCCTCATGCATGTCCTATTCTATAAGGAACAGCTTCATCAAAAAAACTGGTAAGGGCAATCTTATAACTTGATATACCCTTGATGGAAACCACTTTTGTGCTGAAGTGTTACATAACCTTTATGCCGAAATGTTAATCACTCTACAGTTGCTTGTCAAAAAGATTTACAATTATTGTGCCAGAAAGAGAAGCAATTTATATACTTTGTATTGCTTCACTTTATCTAGAAATTGTTTCTGTCTTTTTGGCTAGGACATTTTACCAGTCTGCTTTTATTAAATTATGTCTGTTATTGATAGCAACTTCATTTCATGATTTCAAAGTACATTATCTGTCACATAACTAAACAGCTGCAGTGCAATGTGCCAATCTTTCTTCTGGGACCGATACTTGCCTTCATTTTTGGGTGCTCTTTATGCAAAGTGTAATAAAACTAATTTTGCATGCTTACAATTAATTTTATGCTGGAACTGTATTCTTGATTGCTTCTTTTAATTGAAGCCTCAACAAGTTATAATTGTAAACTGCACTCATTGGAAATTTGCCTTATGCTTAAACTATTTTGCCAAGAAGAAATTTCTCAGATATATAAAATTATATGGAATTATAGAAAAGCTAATGATATCCTTGTTCTGTGATTTTGGTCTGAGATCTTTTTGGTGGGTTTAAAAGTTGGCAAAATGGAGTAAACATAATTATTTTTGAGGATTAATTTTGTATTTCTTCTGTTTAACAACATGGAGGAATGTCAACACAGGTTATGTTTTAGCTGAGTGTCAGATGGTCGTGCATGGCTTCCATTTAAAAATAACTTCCATGGTAACTTTAATTTTATGTAGAGCCATGAGTTTTATTTCCACTGAATGAAGGAGGGAAGTATGAAAAAAAATTGACATGATTCAAGCTGCAATTACTGTTGTTTTAGGTGTCAAACAGCAATGCAGTGCAAGGAGGTGGTCACACTGTTTTGCTTAGCTTAATCTTTATTTTATTTTTTATTTATTTTATTTGGTTTGTCAATTGCTTACAAGATAATAGGCATAAGTAAAAACATAGTTATGAATACATGGATACATATAAGAAAAATAAAAGATATAACCAGGCAAATAATTTATATAACCAGGCAAAGCATCCCTTGAAATCTGTATGTCTCTAATGTGGATTCTTCATAGTGCTGAAGTTGTGTGGAGATCCTAAACAAAAGCAAAGAGGCATATTACAGTGTAAATATTGACAGAGAAGTTACTAGACCAATCTCACTGAGCACTGGAAGGCAATACCCTAACTATTTGCCTAAGCATCAAGAGATACTTTTCTGATTCTGGTCTGGCTCTTTATTGAATGACTTGTTCATGTAAAGAACAGTCATCTTTACTTAATTGCCTGCTAGACCATATGTTGCCTTCAGGCTAGTAGCTGTGACAATATTTATAACAGTAATATCTAAGGAGCCACAACATCAACATAACGTAGTGAAACTAATTCAAGATGAAGGGTTATTTATATGGTTTCTGTGTAACCAAATCTTCATAAATTCTAGAATACACATGAAAATACTTGTTTATTTTTGCCTGTTTCCTCTGAAATGTATTATGCATAATAATAGAATGATATTTCTATGTACATTAAATCCACTGATCTTTTTATAAGATGCAATTGAAGTGTTATGGTAATTTGGAAGACTATTATTCTTGTTATCCCTATAACAGTGAGAATCTACACTTATTTCTATTTTCTTGGCTTAATATTGATAAGCAAAAGGGGAAAAAAGGAAAGAAAAGCTCCATGTTCTCTGAAATGTGCAATCTTTTAAAATGAACCTTAAAATGCTAATGGTTCAATGGTGCATTGGAGCTAAGGAATGTATCCATAATTGCATGTTTTCAAGATGGAGCACCTAAAAGCCACGCTGAGAATATTAACCATAGGTATCTTTTTATCTGAGATAGTGAATTATAGGATGCAACAGAACATAACTATGTTCTTCATAAGTGCATACAATGGAATGCTTAAAAATGTAACCGTTCTCTGCCTTCTCTTTCCCTTCCCCTCCCTTCCCTTCCCTTCCCTAAAACATACTAAGTCTATAGAGAGGGTACTTACACTTGAGTAGTGACCTTGTTTTTTTTTTTTTTTTTTTTTGTAACTTTGTTTATCAGCTGCCCCAGGATGAAAACTTGCTTTGATATGTAATACACTAAGTTAAACCACACTGTTGATTTTAATTTAACATTTCAAAAATAGTAGGCTTTGCTACTTAAAAATTATAGTGAATAGCTGTGGAAAATAAAAATCATGTTAAATAGAACTAATGGTGAATTTTCTTTTTCAATATGAACAGCCTGAGTTAATTCTTAATAACAATCAATTTGTGAAATATTTCCTTTCTCAAATACTAACTTGGTATTTGCCATGCAGCTCTCATTCCTAATAATTTCATGAGTTTGAATAGACTTAAAGCACAAAGAAATATTATATTGCTTTAAGATATACTACTTACAGAGTTGTACTGATACATTCTTTAATCATTATTTACTTACCCATTGCACAATTTAGTAGTGTTTTCTTTTCTTGGTGTTCTGCTATTCAACATCAATATTCCTATTTTTGCTGGTAACATATATCAAATTTGTCTTTTGATCACCTGTGGGGAATTCGGCTTTTTTGGTTACTTTTCTGCTGTAATTGCAGAAGTCCTTAATGAGGGTTTTCATTGCTTACTTGTCCTCTTTAGTTTGTGCACATCTAATTATAATCATGTCTCTACAGTAAAGCACACAAAATGAAATCAATAAAGACTTAGTATAGTTTCCAGTATTCATGGGTTGACTTGATCATTGCCTTTAGAGAGCAACTGAATGGAACAAATTGTTGAATCTTTTTTTCTTCTCAGACAGGTTTGAGCAAATTGAGCTTATTGTTCAAAGCAGAATGTGAACAACATAAGCTACAGTCAATTTCAGTCTGCACATACTATACAGAAATATTTACTGGAAGGATGGGCAGAAGAACATGCAGACTTGGCAAATTATGGCCGGTGCCCTGTTGGATTTATTTTCTAAATGCAAAATTATTCTGGTCATTGAGTGTACTCCCACAGTTTAGTTAGCCATTCTTCTGAACAGAGAATCAAATGTCTTTTTCAATGAAAACCATATAAAATATTTGCAGTTGTTAACATATCCAAATACCTATGAATGGGAAAATAAGGTCTGTGTATTAAAAATGATCACCTGAAGACCTCTAATTGCAGATAAGTAGGCAAATGGTTTATTATTTGGAAAAGGATGATGCTCATAAAATGAAAGACAAGGTCCCTCTGGGCCTGCAACTAGAGCCCTTATCTATATTAGATAAAATTTGAATGGCTCAATATAGCCCTGTGAGGTGATTTGGAGGAAAAGATAGTCTAGATAAGTTGCCACCTTTTTCATAGAATTGCCCTGCAGAAACAGCAGGAACTGCTCTGTTAGATCCTAGCAGTCTCATGATAGTTTGGCCCATTTAAAGCATTTTTGAAGAGGTAGTCCCAGACTCTTGCTTGACCCTAGGAAGCACATGAATGGGAACTACTCCCCAGAAACCCACCAATTATTTTTAAGGAGATCAAGGGTCTTTCAGACACCATTCTAAAGTTTGGAATAATGTATGCAGAATTATATCGCTGACTGAATGGAAGGCAGTTTTGCTCTTTGGCAGAAAAGGGATGACAAGGTGTAGGATTAGTTTGTCTTTATTCACAGCATGGGTATGTATGTTGATTGGGGAATGCACTGGCAAATATCACAGAAATCAGAAATATAATTTGTAAGACAGGGGTGTCAAGCTCACATTGTCATGGTGACATCATGTGACATATCAGGACCTTTTCCCCCTTCGCTAAATCGGGAGTGGGCATGTGACATATCCGCCCTGCAGGTCAGGAGTTTTAGAGCCCTGTTCTAAGACAATAAAAAGAATACATTATATTCTTTAAAAGAATATACTATGTGACCAAGAGTTCAGATGGTTTCAACATTGTCCTAGATAAGCTCCAAGTCAATATAAAAATGGATATAACTGAAGCAAGGTCTTCATGAAATCTTTAAGAGATCTAAATGCAAAACCAAAAACAATAACAACAAAGAAATGACAATCAGAGTGCTATGATAGCTGTAAGATTATACACAACAAAGAGGAAGAGAAAATATGGGCATTTCAGAGAGTATGTAACTGGGTTACATTGGGTGAGACAGAACCAGAGGTGCTATTTGACTGGTTTGCACCTATTCGGGCGAACCGGTAGCGGTTGTTTGGCTTGGGTCGCTGAACCAGTGGCAATCCCTGGCTGGCACGCCCCCAACCCGGTCGCCCGGTCGCTCACTTGCAATCGCTCTCCTAGCTTTCTGTTCCCGACGTCCTCTTTCTCCCCAGGGAAAAGGAAGAAAGGCATGGACGCTGCAAGTATCACTTTCCCCGTGTGAGTAAAGTGCCTGGAGTGAGAAAGGGGGTGGGGGTGAATCGAGCCTTGGAGCACTTTTGCAATGTAAAAGAAATGCATTTTGGAAGCAGGTCTTTTAAAAACTCCTCCAAGGATTCCCCATGGACGCTGCAAGTATCGCTTTCCCCTTGTGAGTTAAAGTGCTGGAGTGAGAAGGAGTGCGGTCTGACAGAGGGGGTGGGGGAATCCACTCAAGCCTTGGAGAAATTTAAAGGAGTTGCTTCCAAAATGCTTGTCTGTTAAGTTCTCTCTCTCTCTCTCTCTCTCTCTCTCTCTCTCTCTGTGTGTGTGTGTGTGTGTGTATGAGAGAGAGAGAGAGAGAGAGAAAGAAAGAAAGAATGAAAGAAAGAAAGAGGAAGGTAGAGAAAGAAAGAAAAAAAATAGGTGACAAGGAATGGCTGGGAGGGGAGGGGCCAGGTGAGGCACCCCTTGATGTGAGTGACATTGAGTTGGCCACGCCCACCCAGTCACATGACCACCAAGCCATGTCCACCCAGCCACATGACCACTAAGTCACACCCACCCAGTCACATGACCACAAGCCACGCCCACCAAATAAGCCACGCCCATAGAACCGGTAGTAAAAAAATTTGAATTCCACCACTGGACAGAACAATGATGTGAACTGTGATTTCCATCATGAAATCAGCCCAAACACCCAGCTACTACCTTGGTTAGGAAAAGGATGAGTAGGAAGATGTGAAAGAATGATTTTATTCAATTAAAACAGCAACATGCCTTCCAGTAGTGTGCTCTTGTCTTTTTCTTGCTGGAGAAATAAAACACAGAATTACACTTGGTGGGAATTTGGCAATGGTAGATAATCATCCAATTAAATTATGTGCTTTTCACTTAGGGATCAATTTGGAGGCATAGTTTAACTTATTTATCGGCAACTTTTTTGACAATGTGTGATTTATAATATAAATTATATAAGATCATGGACCAGGTCCTTTAGTTTTAGGGTGTAATGCAACAGCCAAACCAATTATATATATATACACAACAAAAATATTTCAAAAAGTCACAGGGTTTTGAAATCTTCAAGGAGTCCCATTTGTTTATATGAAAAAAGTATTTCTGATTCAGAGAGGATAGAGTGCACTCTGCAGCTTATCATTAACTGAGGAAAGGAATGGAAAAGATCACTTTCAGAAAGTTGTCCAAATACTGTATATTCACCTTAAAAAGATTGTATATCTTGTGTCTGGCAGAATAAATCGTAGTACCAGGTATGCATTAGAGATCTTTATAAATATATGCTGACCAAAGTAGCACTGCCGTATATCCTAAAACTAATAAGCATCAGCAGAGTCATCTTGCTCTTCCTAGAGGCAATAGTTTTTGTGAGATGTTGACATGAATGAGCCCTACTGAATGAATTGTTTGCTCCTTCGGTGTATCTAGACACCATGACATCTAGACAGTGGGCAGGTGGTCATCAATTTCAAGAGAGTGGGGAAGCAAGAAGCAGTTGAGAGAAAGTATAGGCATTAGACTAGAGTGGGTAACTTCCAATGCTTGCTCCAAGTATCACTTCTGAAATAATGTTGCTCCATTCTCCCTATTCCCAAAGAAGATGAAAAACTGGTGTGTAACAGGGGCAGAGAAAGTAGCAAGTCATGAACTGAAGGCTTTGGGACTGGACAAGATTTGTGTTTTCATTTGGAAAAATATAGGGTATAATGGACAGAGTTTTAACCTTACAATATTTCCTTCTTCCCTTTCTCCTCTGGTCAGTTAGATGATGCAGGCAATTTGATTGCCACAGTTTCATACTGATGGGTGTCTGTGGTATAAGACATAACAGAAACAAGAAATATCCTTTAAATAAGAAAGAATATATCAAAATAAAAATAAATACCCTGAAGAAGTTCAACAAAGCATGTTACATCTGTGGAAATTGAGCGAAAAAACCCAGAAATTAGTAGGAACTGCTCCTAGCAGCATTCAAGGGAGTTGGGCTCCTGCCAAGCATTTCTAAGCTCTATGCAAGTACAGCACCTATTTGTGTAAGCAGAATGACTGCAAGGAAGAATAATATATTTTTTCAATTTTAAATATGCTTTATCCACTGTATCGCTTACTCTCCTTGCCTGTACTGCTTCAGGTAAAGACATTATTTAAATGTCCGTTTCTTTTACCAACTTCATCAGATTCATAGGCTGGATTTATACCAGTATTGTATACTATTATTGTATCAGTTGCTTTACACTTAGAATGGATGCTGATGTTATTTCCCCTTACAAATTTACATTTTTCCTTACTGCTTTTATTACAGTTCTTTAGCTCAGTTACAGCTAGTAGGTATTTTGAGCTTCAACAATGACAGGATCCTACTTGGAGAAAGTACACATTATTTATATAAGCAGAAAAAAATGAATATTTTTTAAACTTATAAATTTAGAGTCAAAGAAAAAGCAGAAGAAAACACAGAGTAATAAAATGGATTAAGAGGAAGCACCATTTAAAGGGAGTAACAGGTAAAATACCTTAAAATTAAATAAGAATGATGTAAATAGGAGATAGTGTTATCTGTAAAGTTAAACAATAGGGGCATGACATCTTGCTAATGTTATTGCCTTTCCATGTGAGTGGGAAAGATCCTCCAAAATAGTTAGGGATAGCAAAAGAGTTGAGGTAAAAATTCCATAAAGAATTATTTTGGGAATTGGATCTGTGAGTTTGAAAATCAAGAACTAAAATGTGTTAGTTTCCTTCCGAAATAGCACATTGCTATTGGTACTTGGGGTACAATAAGAAAGATAATTTGCATCTGGAAGCATGGAGAGTGGAAACCCAGTCTGGAAACCCAGACTGAAGTAACTCAGTCTAGAAAATTAAATCAATGTCATTGGTGTTCGTGAAGTTGAATAGAAGAGTTTAGTTAGAAAGATTGCTAATCTAATTTAATTGGGAAAAATATCTAACATCATTCGGTGAAGTCAGGAAACAGCAGGGAATCTACCAAATGGAGGATGAGTGGGCATACCTCATGCCTACTTTCTCCCAAATTAAGTGGTCAGAAAAACATTTCTTTTAAAAATTGTGTCAAATATTTAATACTGAACAAGTAGGTGGAATAAACCTGTTTTTGGTCTCTGGCTAGGGAGCCGTAACAAAAATGAACATGTGTGGTGGTGATGTTCCTGCTACTACAGTGCTATTGTTGTCCAAAGCAAGTGGCCTGTTTTTCAGTTCTCTTTATTCTCCCACAAGTATGCCTCATGCTGATGTAAATGCAGTGGATATTTTGCTATACTGTTGTCAGTGTGCTTATTGCACAGCAATTATATTTTGTAACTCTATCACCACCATTATACTTGCATAGATTTCTTCTGTTATTTGACATTTCAGTTAGTCCTTTTTAATGACCACTGTTCAGTGACCATTCATACTTGTGATATGCTCAAATAGCGGTGGTTACACCCAGTCCTCAGAGTTCCAGCTGTTGCAGTATCATTACATCATTATAGCTCATCAGTCTGGAACCCACATTATGTATCTGATATTAGCACAGTTGAGAAAGTCCAGAAATATTTCACAAGAAGAGCTCTCCACTCCTCTACTCATTGTAGAATACCTTATGCCACAAGACTGGAAATTCTAGACCTAGAAAACCTTGAATTATACCATCTTTGGTCTGATCTAAGTATGGTATATAAAATCATACATTGCAATGACTTACCTGTCATTGAGTACTTCAGCTTCAACCATAACAACACAAGAGCACACAATAGATACAAACTCAAGGTTTACCGCACCAAACTTGATTGCAGGAAATACGTCTTCAGCAACAGAGTGGTCAATGTCTGGAATACTCTACCTGACTCTGTGGTTTCTTCCACAAACCCCAAAAACTTTAACCTTAGACTGTCTACTATTGACCCCTTTCCTAAGAGGTCTGTAGGGGGCGTGCATAAGCGCACCAACGTGCCTACCGTCCCTGTCCTATTGTTCCTTTTATTTTTGTTATATGTACCCATTTCATGTATTCATAACTATGTATATACTTATACCTATTATCTTGTAAGTGATTGACAAATCAAAATAAATAAATAAAAAAAATAAAAGTAAAAGTATCCTGCAGTCATATGGTCATTGTGAGCTTCTTTGCAGCTTCTGACTAGCAAAGGCAATGGGGAAGCTGGTAGGTTGCAAATGGGGACCATGTGAGGTCCTTGCTTAACCATTGTTGGTGATTCACTTCATGATGTCAACTGGGAGTGCCAGAATTGCCATCACTAAGTGGAGTCATATGATGTTGTACTTTATAACTACGTTGCTTAGCAATAGCAATCCCTGTACCAATTGCTGTAGTTAACTGAGGACTATCTGTAGTTCTCATTTGTATGTTTGCAAAAGAATTGCTTGTTCTGCCTAGAAGTTCTGATTTTATATACTGATATATAGGTATTGAAATGTCCTAAATGTAATGTATTCTTTCATAATTCTCTTTCCAAGATCAACAGTATTTACTGGGGAGTACTATGACCCTGTATAACCCATAGGGCGTACAATTTAAGATTCAGATTGACCTAAAGTGGCTACACTGAATGACCATCCTATAATATTAGTAAGATATTGGTTGAAGTCCTGTGCTGATAGATCTACTTCTGCCTGCTAAGTTATAACAATAATCACTTGTAAAAATATTTAACAGCCTCCCAATTAAAGAAATCTGAAGTTATTGTTTACGTCTAAAGCAATCATTTTATTAAATTTACATACAGATACAAAAAGTATGAAGATAAAGCATACTTAATTTGTATAAAGATCACTTTAGAATATGAAGTGTCTATAATTTTTAAAATTCTGCATCTTTTAAGCATGTAAATTATAAATTATTACAGTAATATAGCATAAGCTTGTGAAAATCATAAATATAAAAGCATCTTAAGGAAAATAAAAATTGATTTGACTGGCTAGCTAATTGGCTGAATATTGAAGTTAGTTATTTAAATATGAAATAGCCAGAGGAAAGAATGATATCCATATATTATGGCAAGATTAATACATCTTTCAGAGCATGTTTATTATATGAGAGGAAATGCTAAAAACACCTTATAAGCAGTATCAAGTTACAATTATTTCATATGTTTTTTTGCTGTTTTCTAAATGACCACTGTGCAGTCGATTTGGTAGCTGTTAGTATTGATTAATTATACATACTTCTGGCCTATTATTATTGCTTGATTATAAAACTTGCAGAGTTGCTGAAGCTTGTTAAGAGTTTCAGTTAAAAAAAAAACAGCAGAAAAAAACACCTTAGACTCAAGGGTCCTTGATTGATAATAGAAAAAGTGAGATTGTAAACAAACAAACAAAAAAGGCCAGCCCCACTTTTAAGGCTTGTCTTATTTGGAGGGGAGTGGGGGAGGAGGAAAAAAGGGCAATAAAATAAAAGAATAACAATGATGCTGAAACAGTCATAGAGAGTGAAGACAAAGGGGCAATGAGTTCAGCAAGATGAGTAGCTTTACTGGGGAAATTAATGTGTTTCAGAGTACCACAAATGATTTGATATTTATATATACATAGACTCGAACAAATGAGATAGTTGCTGAATAAAATGTGGCTTTCACTGAGTGTTATGGGAAGCAAAGCATAGAGCTTATTGAAAAAGCTTAATTGCTCTATAAAAACTCTTGCAATAGTTTTGTAGAACAGTGGAAATAAGTCAGGAATGTTTAGTGTCAAAGCCACTATTACTGTAAAGGACTTTATAAGCATAAACCAAACATCTGCCAGAACTTAAAGAGCTTTCCAAACATTAAAAAATTGGGCTTAATTGTAGTTTAATTAAATAAAATAGTGAAATTTTAAAAGAAAAGATGAAAAATGATTCACAGTGGGACAGATTTAACATTTACAAGAAGATATGAAATGCCATCTCTGTGGAAACGTCTACTGAATTACCGTAGAGCTGAAATTAGGAGTCAAATCAAATATAAATTTACAATAGCATACCAACAGACAGTATCAGATCAATATGAATTAAGATATCATCTGTCATCATACATGATCAAGTATTTTACACAGAAATATTAGTTTTATGAAGATCTAAAGGCAAAAGCTGCCCTTATACAAAAATATGCAGTATAATCCAGAGAACGATTAATTCAATATTATAGTCTGAGCAGTACCACTTGGTCAGAACTGAGGATAGTTTTGCTAACCTCACTTGGGTTGACAAACTAGAACTAGCAGAAGGCTATTTACAAATGGAAATATCCTGAACTATTTTCTCATCATAATTTTATCTATAATAATAAACTTGTTTTTGGAGCAGTATCTATACCAGCACTTTGGCAGAGAGCCATGAATTAAATGTTACAAGATTATTTAGGCACCTAGAGTTATTTAGATGACATAATTGCATTTGGAATGGTGTAGTTCATCTGCAAGACGTGCTGCAGAGGTTGGCAAATGGTGGCCTTCAAACATAACAGAACATATATGAATTCTATTACTTATTTGGTTGCATCTCTGGTGCACAAAGCATATGGAAGCATACAGACAATATTCCATATAGATTATTCAAGCAATCATAAATGCTGCAAAGCCATAAGACATAGTACAGATATTATAATTTTTTAGGTTTGTGATGCCTCACAATGTGGCATCAATTAGGTTACATCATATGCTGTGAAAGATGACAGTGAATGCCATGTTGTTGATACAGGAAAAAAAGGCTTGGTTTGGATGATATGCATTTCAACCAGTGTTTAAATGGAAGGGAATCTATGTTCCGTTATTCATCAACAACCACAACTATTAATCTCCAATCCTTAAGAGTTTTGTTTACAGCTGTTGCTCAAATGAAACACTGGTCTTTGTTCTATGGAGGGCACAGATCCAAATCATATACAATCATACCAATGAAATAGATAATTTACATTGTAGAGGCAAGTGAAACAATCCATAGAATCCACATTATATTTCTTTGATATTTTTTGTAGCCTTTTGTAGTAGGAATCTGAGGAATATTCATATAATGTGAGTCATGACTGAGATATTTGCAGAGAAACTAGGAGAAACCCAATAGAATCGCCAAATCAAATATTGGTGATGTTCTCAGGTGATACTTTACACTGAAGCTTAAACTTTCTCAAATTTAATTTGAGTGTAGTTAACTGAAAGAAACTGAGAAATGTTTTGATGATGGAGCACAATATATTGATCAGCTGAAAACTAGAGATGCATAGAAAGAAGTGAATGATATAAGTTGCAGATTGTAATTTATGAGTAATCCACCATGTTTAGCCCTTCAAGGTAGTTCAGACAAGAAGCACAACTATGAGTGTTAACTGTACTGTAAGGCTACATTAGCACAATCTTGCAAGACTGAAAGTCTTTCTTTCTTTCCTTTTATTCTGCTGAAAGCTAGGGCAGGTCCTTTCTGAAATGCTTCTCATGTCCTTTCACCTTCTGTGGCCCGACATATCTTTTAATGCCAGTTGTCCAGTTTGCTGCTCTTCCTCTTTTCTCCTAAGATCATTCTCATATACAATTACATCCACCAATAATATATGCTCCTAAGTTATTATAGGACTATGCATCGGAAGTTGTTCCATGATCTCCAATATTGTCAGAAACCCTAAGCACTCCCATCTGTCATGTTATCTCTTATTCAATTCAAAAACACCACAGCACAAAACTGTGTTAACAGAGAATGGGTTTGTATGTTAGTGAAAGAAATGTAGTATATTGGATTATTGTTATACTGACTGATTAAGCATGTATTTGATCTAGTATACTAGCAGGATCACCCTTGGCTAAGGAATACATTCTCATTCTTACAGATTTATTGAAACTAGTTCTTTCAAAAAATTCAATAATGATGGGCGGTGAAGATTATAAAGCTATCTTCATGTTTGATATAATGAAGTTTTGTAGGTAACTGCCTATCTATTTCCCAATTCTTCACAATTAACATTTAAATAATTTCTTCTAATAATTTATAGTGAAATTTAAATAGATCTGTTTAACTCTACAGATCCAAAAAGTGCTCTGAGGCTTTGGGTGGTGGTAGAATTGTAATACCTATCAGGAAATACACGTACACACTTCAATTCATATATTTTCCCAGTTGACATGGCAGGCAGCTAGAAAAGATAGTCACGTGATTCTAAGAAATGATGGAGTTGAGAGTCCTAGGTGCTACTTTGCATGCACACATGCTTCAAAACTTTTTTTTCCTGATTTTTGTCTGAAGAATTACATAGTCTTAGTTCACTATAATCATGGGCATATCTATATTTTTGTTTGGCTAGAGTTTGTTCGCTGTTATAAAAGTGCAAAGAACAACAAGTAAGATGATTAAAGGCCTGGATACTAAAACATATGAAGAATGGTTGCAGGATTTGGGTTTGGCTAGTCTAGAGAAAAGAACTAAGGGTGACATGATGGAACAGCTTGCCGTCAGAAGTTGTAGATGCTTCATCACTAGACAGTCACTTGTCTGAAATAGTATAGGGTCTCCTGCTTGAGTGGGGGGTTGGACTAGAAGACCTCCAAGGTTCCCTCCAGCTCTATTCTGCTTGATTAACTTAAACTGATAAAAATAAACACCTGGATGGAGGTATTCATGTTGTGTAAAGATATCATGTTGTGTAAAGATCTTCTTACTTAGAATGCTTTTGAGAACCACACAAGGGAAAAATGTGTAATGTGTGATAAATTAAACTATGCTTGCCAAGAGAACATAGCACAAGAGACTCACACATAAAAGAATGTAAAAACGATTAACTGAAAAGTGAAAAAAGTCTAGTTTGATAAGACCTGGCTAAAAATCAAAATGATTATTTCTTTATCTATTTCTGAATAAAAATAAAAAAGCTGGAATCTCTGTGGTGTTTCCTGTTGCTGCTAGATTCTGAACATGTGATCTTTTGATATTCTATGTGGCTGCTTCCCTTCCTCAAATGTGCTTGCTGTGTGCTTAACCATAGGCATTTTGTGCTAGCATATTGGTAGACAGTTACTCAACCTATAATTGTTGCTGAATTAGTAATGTATAAGCATGCATCGATGAATGGATATATACAATGTATTAATAAAAGTGCTACTCAAAATGGCTGACACTTAAGAAAATACTTTGTATGGGATATTCTATGCATTCAACTGAATTACACATAAAGATAATTTGGTACCAGCTAAATCCAAGAGAATTTAACATTATTTTTTAATGATGATGTATTTTTCTTTTGAAAAAAGTGGACTAATGTTTGCCCTTATTGGTTTGAAATACCTAGGTTGGAATCAGTACTGGCCTTGATGGTACTGGGAGAAAGTGCCAAATTAAATATGTCATGTCTGAAAGTTTTAATGGACCTAGTGAAATATTTTATTTCAAGCTCTGTGCCTCTTCAAAAACAGGTAAGTGCCAAGTTAACCTTGGTGTAGAAAAAAATTGTTTATCATTGTGCTATCCCAGATGAGTTCTTCCAAGATCTGCATTGATCTTGCTGTAGCCAATGCTCTGTAATGTTTCTAAATATGTACCGTATATGCCGGCGTATAAGACGACCCGGCGTATAAGACGACCCCCAACATTTCCACTCAAAATATAGTTTGTTATATACTCGCCCTCTTCCGCACGCCTTCCACTTTTGCACTTTTTTTTTTTTTGAGGCACTTTTGTCTACCGTGGAAGCGAATCCCGTGAAGCCGAAAGGAGCAGCCAGCCTTCTCCCAGCTCCCAAGGAAGCGAGGCTCGCACCGCCCGGGCTCCGCTGAGGTATCCGGCTGGGGCTGTCAGGAGTTGTTACCGCTGGCGCGGCTCCGCGCGGCTCCAGTCCCGTGTTGCCTCGGGAAGGAAAGGCAAAAGGAAGAGCCGCGGCGGGCGCTTGCAATGGCAGCAGCGGCTCCTGGTTTTGCCTTTCCTTCCCGAGGCAACGCGGAGCCGCGCCAGCGGTAACAACTCCTGACAGCCCCAGCTGGATACCTCAGCGGAGCTCGGGCGGTGCGAGCCTCGCTTTCCTTGGGAGCTGGGAGAAGGCTGGCTGCTCCTTTCGGCTTCACGGGATTCGCTTCCACGAATCAGGGCAAAAAAGTCGCAAAAGTGCCTCAGCCGCGGGCAGCTGCAGTGCTTCCCAATTACTATTTGCCGGCGTATAAGACGACCCGGCGTATAAGACGACCCCCCAATTGGAGGCATCTTTTTCAGGGCAAAAAAGTCGTCTTATACGCCGGCAAATACGGTACTTTAGAACTGTAAATATGTACTTTAGAACTTTTTTTACACATCTTGGTTCCTATTTGATTAACATTTTTTTGTATAGGAAAAAAATAACAAGAAAAAGATGTCATGTTGGCACTGGCAAGTAGGATACATATATACAAATATCCTCAGAGAAATCTGTTTGCATGGCATTAATGCAGAATTACAAAAAACCGCTTTTCTTGGATTCTGTGACTGCGGAAAGGAACATGATAATGACAAAGAATTAAGAGGAGCAAATTTTCTTGATCTTTTGAACGTCTGCCTTCCATTTGATGAATGTAAGTACCAAAGTAGTAATTTTCTCCTGCATTATGTATAGTATGTGCGTGGTTCAATGGTGACCACATTATGGCTCATATGTATAGATTCAATGGTCAATGGTCTATGTGACCAATTCATTTATGCCAGCTGGTTGCTGATTTTTTTTCTAAGTTGCATCTCTTCTTTGTATTTCTGCATTATATATGTGTATGTGTAACAATTACTATAAAACATACCATTGAAGATTTGAGAGGGGGTCCAACAAGAAGATCAGGGATGGGGATAAATCCAAAGCTCTTGCTGCCTAATTTAGATAACACTGTTGTCTTTATATTGCAATTCTGAACTTGTCACTTTAGTTGTTTTTACAAGGTGCATTTCTCATCACATAGCTCTTGATAACATCAACAGATACACTGATCTGTAAAATGAATATTAAAATCTTAAACTTATACACATTTCAGTTCAAAGGAATATTCGAATTACCATTGATGCTTCTTTTTATAAGGGCATGACAACTTGTAATTAATCAGCCACTTCATACTCTTCTTTTGAGAATAATTTCAGAAGTTGAGATGTCATCTTGATGAAATTCACACTGATACTACATACTAAGAACAAATAAATCAAAGAATTTACAAAATTAATCAGGTGAGAATAAGGTTGAAGTATTTTCATAATCAGTTTAGGCAATGCTACATCTTATTATACAAAGTTAAAATGAACTTAAAAGGAAAATTAAAAGAATCCCAGTTTGCCCTAATGTGAGTATGAGTTACCAACCACTTTTTAAAACTAGGAATGTCCTCTTTTACTCCAGTCACCAGAAAAGCAATTTTCACCTGTCTTTTTCTACTAGGCTTCAAAAGTAGCATTTTCTGACTTTTATGTCATAAGCAGCCCTGTCCAGTTCACTTCTTGTGCTTCATTCCATTGGAGAAAGAGGCTTTCTGCATTCAGTGCCTTCTCCTCTCCAGCCATTGTCTTACATGGACATTGTTTTAACAAGTTCACCACTGGGATGGTGAAACTGTTCATTGATGGAACAAAGAAATTGTAGACTTGACTTTTTGTTTTAACCAGGGATTGCTACTTTCCCCTTTTATTGCAAATGGAAGTGGCAATAAATAAGTAATTAGAAAAAAACTAAAACAATAGTATTTTACCTACCACTTTTTTGTCATTTTGTCTTTAATAAAGGTTATTAAAGCTCAAGTTCATAAAAGAAATCTAGGTGCCAATAGAAACATGGCCATGGCAGGAGCCTGAAAACTTATAAAAATGGTATAGCTTTCTCACAAAGTTGAAACTACCTATGCCATATGTATGCTAAGATCTAATACAGAGGTGTCAAACTCATGGCATCAAGTTGTCGTCATGTGACGTATTGCGACTTTCCCCCCTTCACTAAACTGGGGGTGGGCGTGGCCAGTGCGTGATGCATCCGGCCCACGGACCGTGAGTTTGACACCCCTGATATAGAGGACAGACATTGTAATGAACCAGGTAAAAAGATAGCTTTAAATGTTAAGATGGGGTCTTTGTGAAAAGAAATGTTTTGTGTTTAAAATGTATTTGGTGCATTTTTTCTTCCAGCACTAGTATTTGAGATAATAGCAGAGGTAAAACACCTGCAGAATTGCTAAATACATTCTTTTTTCTCAGTGGTTACTCAATTAGCAATGAGCAGTGGGAAATTAGAATATGAAAAGAATCATTTTTCTTTTCACCTTGCCTGAATATCTAATAAGTCTCTTTTTCTTCTGTTCTTTTTAAAGAGCTTTTGTTGCTGAACTTTTTATGCCACCTTCTACCATCTGCATATTCACTTGCTGCATTGTCAGGAACATATTTCTTTCAATATATTTAAAGTAACAGTTTTGATAGCTGCCATGAGGTCATGCAAAGCAGAACTGAAGACAGCCTTGTGATGCTGTTGGGAACTTGGATGAGTAGTTTTGTAACAGATTTCTTTCAAAATGTCTAGACGTGTTTATTAGATTACAGTCCACTTTTTATGACAGTCCTAGCATACTGCCATCTGCTTATCTTTGTGTATCTCTGTGTATATGCAATAACAAAATGACACTTGGATATTCTAGGTTCTCTTTTCTCTCTTCTTTTAAAAATTCTGTAATAAATTATCAGTGCTTAACTCAACTGGAAAAGAACCAAATGGTTTACTTGGTAAATTGTGAGTAGCTTGGTTGGCTGGATCAAAAAATTATATTGTTCATTTTAAGGTGAATTGAGTTAATGCAATTGTTTTGAATAGAATAGAATAGAATTCTTTATTGGCCAAGTGTGATTGGACACACAAGGAATTTGTCTTAGTACTCTCAGGATACATAAAAGAAAAGATACATTCAAGAGTCAAGAATCATAAGGTATAACACTTAATGATAGTCATAGGGTATAATAAGCAATCAAATCATACTAGGAAATTGTCAATATAAATCGTAAGGATACAAGCAAATCCTTATTGCATGCTGTAACTTAGTTTTCATAAAATAAACACTTAAGAGAGAAAATAAATCGGGGTGTCTGTATAGGGAGATTCCCTGAGATTATCACAGTTTATACATAAGTCTTTACTCTGCAACTAGCTAAAAGGAAAAGCAACTGGCCCCAAATTGGATTTTGGAGGGAGATTAGAGTAATTGGGAGTACCTTTCTGAAGACAGAAATTTCACACTGACAATCAGTATCCGATGGCTTGATTAGGTGCCTGCCAAGTGTTTCTATAGTATCATTTTTTACATAAACCATAACAGAATCAGCCCAAGATATTTTCATGTACTTTTGGGTTGTATACCAAACTTACATATTATCATTTGTTGCCTTATTTGTTGATTTATACATTTATCAATTATAAATTTATATATATCAACTACTTTGTCAATCACAAAGTAGCTGTAGGTCGCTTATAGAATATGATTAAAATTTAAATAAAAACAACAATCAGCAAAATAATACATGGCACGGAACAGAGCTTATATCTAATGCAAACATGTTCTCCACCCTCTACTTACAGGGAGCAGGACACTAAGGGCAGTGTTGAAAAACTAATTAATTTCTAAGTTTTAGCAAGATATGAACATAAGAATAGACTTGCTGCATCACACCATAGTCCAACTTAGTCCAGTTGCTTGAAGAAGATACAAGGAATGTGTCTTCATTAACACATAGGGAAGGGAAAGAACTAATCAAAACACATTCAGTATTCTTCTGTCAAGAAGAGCTACTTTTTTGTTACAGTAAAATAATGTGTACGTCCCTTTTCAATATATTGTGGTCTTAGCTTAACAATCTTACACACATTAATTTACAGAACTTCTTGCAATTTATTAACTGTTTTGGGAGCTCCCTCCTGTATCCGCTATCCACACAATTGATAAACTTCATAAATAGCCCTTCTCTAGACAGTTTAGATTTATTTGCACTTTTGTGCTCCTAGCTTTTTCTACATTATATATTTTGGAGATCCTCTCTTTAATTGCATTGCTAGTTTTCCTCCAGTAGCTTCAGTCTTCTTGTTCTTTAATACAGGTGCACCATATAGACAACTATGAAAACTCCTTTGCATGACAAATATTCTATTGTAGTTAAAAATCTTGAGAAGAAAGTAGAAATGTTTGCTCACAAATGTGCTAATTAAGTACACTAAGTCAATAATTTTCTAAATGTTCATGCATCTGGCAAATAAACAAACCCCCAATTTTGGAATACCACCAGTTATGGCAGCTCATTTGCTATAATCTTTTATGTAGTTCAAAGTGTTATCTTTACCTCTAGTCTTGCTTCTGGCAAATATGATGACCACAGGATTTGATGAAATCATCAAGCACATTCAAAAGCCAAATTATATTTTATTTGTTCATACAATGGAAACTTTGCAGAGTTTTGCAGTAAACTGTCATATCTGCTACCATACAATGCATGCCCCTTCCATCCATCCACTTAGGAAATAAGAGAATCTGATGTCTGCTTGTTCTACTTGCCAACTATTGATTGCTGTCATATTTTATTGCTTTTCAAACTGAAGTCTACACCTGACCTTAATGGAAACGTAATAGCATAATTTAAATGAATTTTTTTTAAAGTGCAAAGGTTTATTTCTGATTGTTGAAATGAGAACATTTGGGTGTGTCCCATACACCACTCTGTGCTGAGGCACCCACTATTTTTCCAGTTGACACTCACAATTTTTCATTCAAAAATCATTATGGAATAGTTTCTGACTTTACTGTCCTGAATTATTTTTTTCTTTGTATATATGCAAATAAAGAGCTGCTTCAGATTCTCCACAAAACAGCAGTTCAACTACCTGGTAACTTTGAGCTTGATCTTATTTTTATACTTTTTTTTCCCCATAAAAAGTTCACTTATTTGGAATAACCCCTGACAGATTGTGATGTTTTTCTCTAGTGCGAAACAAAAAAAAATCATTTTAACACCCTTTGTATTTCTCCCCAGGCATCTCGCAGCTGCTGGCAGTGGGGAATCTAGTATTTTATATGTTCTTTCAGCTTAAGCAATTAATTGGGAATCTTATTTCCCAGCTATGTTATTATTTCCCTGCAATGTTATTAGCCCCTGTATTCTTTTTAAAATGTAAACTATTACCTATTCAGCAAAACATCTGATTAAATACTGTCTATAAACAGGACTGTGTCCTGTGATTAATTCAGTTACTGATTGTTGCTAGTAGGTGTGTGGCTAGTACATAGCCATGTTTACTCCAAAATGAATCTTACAAAAAGGATTTTTATAATTTAGGTAAATATGTGCAGCAAGGATGGACAACTGCAGTTCCAATAATCCTTAACTATTAGTCATGCTGGCTCCGGCTGATTGGAGCTCTAGTTCAACATTAGTTGGAGAATCACACTGCTTTTCTCCATGTAAAATTGCAAGTTTGATACCATGGACTGATTTGTACTTCCAGCTTGCCCTGCATGAGGACGCTCCATTTTGGAAGAACAGGAGTGAATTTCATCAGCTTTAGACCAGCCCTAGGCTGTTAGGAAGGTGACTCCCACCTGTGTTTTTTTCCTCTGCATTAAAGTAATATTTTCCCTTTCTGCCAGGCACACTTCATTCTATTTTACACAGTTGTCTCAGTTCAATTAACTGGTATATGCTCTGGAGGGCAGTCACTGTAGTCACTGCTCTCTGCCTCCAATGGTCATTTCATGCTGGGATGCCTACCCTGAAAGGCTAGATCTTTGTTATGATATGTGTATGTGTTTGTGTGTGCTTGTATGTTCAGTAGTGGAATAATGAAATGTTGGCTGTTTCTTTTAACTGAGTGATACTGACAAGGCTTTTGTCAAGTTTCCCATTCCAGCCCAATTGACAGGAAGAATTATAAAACTGTTTTTGTAACAGCCGCTTGCTCTCCTGGCATGGGTGAGAGGAGAAAAGCAGCAGAAAATCCATAGTTGAGGGCCGTGTTAATTGAGTTCTGAGTAGAATTTTGTAATCAGAGTGGAGGGAAGGATTGAAATGTAGGAAATAATTTCTTAAACTGACTTAATTATCTGCCAGTTTACACATAGGAAACAACTACCTGAAGACTGTGGTGCAAAAAAGTCCCATGTATATTTACTAAACAATAGAAAAAAAACACCAAAAAAATAGTGAAGCACATTTCCTGAGCATGTACCCTGTAAATCATGGGTGTGCTCATTTCTATTGTAAGGGACTCACTGGAGAAGAGCCTAATGATGGGAACGATTGAGGGCAAAAGAAGAAGGGGATGATAGAGGTGGCTGGATGGAGTCACTGAAGCAGTAGGCATGCACTTAAATGGACTCTGGAGGATGGTTGAGGACAGGAAGGCCTGGAGGAATGTTGTCCATGGGGTCATGATGGGTCAGACACAACTTTGCAACTAACAGCAACAAAAATTGTAAGGGACAAGCTGACTCTGTCACTTTACAGCTTTCATCTAACTTAGGCAAAATGATCAGAAGAGAAGTTGATATGTGCTCGCTTCGGCAGCACATATACTAAAATTGGAACGATACAGAGAAGATTAGCATGGCCCCTGCGCAAGGATGACACGCAAATTTGTGAAGCGTTCCATATTTTTTGTCAATAGTGGTGTCCCCCAAGGCAGTGTTCTAGGACCAACTCTCTTCATACTCTACATAAATGACCTCTGTGATCATATTAAGAGCAATTGCGTTCTTTTCGCTGATGATGTAAAGCTGTTCAATACCACAGACAATACTGCTACCCTACAAAAAGATCTTGACTATGTATCAGAATGGTCAAACAAATGGCAACTTCAAATCTCAACAAATAAATGCTCTGTCTTACATATTGGCAAAAAAAATCAGAAAATAAAATACAAGCTGAATAGTCAAGATCTTGTTGATGACCCAAGCTCTGTAAAGGACCTTGGAATACTCACCTCTAATGATCTAAGTGCTAGAGCCCACTGCAACTACATAGCCAAAAAGGCATTAAGAGTTGTTAACCTAATCCTACGTAGCTTTTTCTCTGGTAATATCACACTACTAACCAGAGCATACAAAACATTTGCTAGACCAATACTCGAATACAGTTCATCAGTCTGGAACCCACATTACATATCTGATATTAGCACAATTGAGAAAGTCCAGAAATATTTCACAAGAAGAGTTCTCCACTCCTCTACTCATTGTAGAATACCTTATGCCACCAGACTTGAAATTCTAGAACTAGAAAACCTTGAATTACGCCGTCTTCGGTCTGATTTAAGCATGGTATATAAAATCATACATTGCAATGTCCTACCTGTCAATGAATACTTCAGCTTCAACCATAACAACACAAGAGCACACAATAGATACAAACTCAAAGTTAACCGCACCAAACTTGATTGCAGGAAATACGACTTCAGCAATAGAGTGGTCAATGTCTGGAATACTCTACCCGACTCTGTAGTTTCTTCCCCAAACCCCAAAAACTTTAACCTTAGACTGTCTACTATTGACCTCACCCCTTTCCTAAGAGGTCTGTAGGGGGCGTGCATAAGCGCACCAACGTGCCTACCGTCCCTGTCCTATTGTTTCTCTTATTCTTTTATTTTTCTTATATGTACCCATTTCATGTATTCACAACTATGTATACACTTATACTTATTATCTTGTAAACAATTGGCAAATCAAATAAATAAATAAATAAAATAAATAATTAGTTCCCACTTCTTGTTGCCAAGATGATTACATTGATATATGTTCATGAAGTCACAGGGAGTTGAGCTCATCAAAGGAGACTTTGCATCTGTTTTATAGATACAAAGGATAATTTGCTTACTATGCCCTTCACTTCAGCAGAGGAACAGCCAATATGCAAAAAAATTGGACCTTCCTTCCTTCTTTTCTTCCCTTTTGTATTTGATAGGAGATGAGGTGATCTTTTTTGCACAGGCCAACAGAAGTAATAATCACTGATTAGCTTGGCACAGCTTCTGAAAGGATAGAGAATGAAAGTATGAAAATCTTTTAATTGCTGGATGATTATCTACAATTCTTGCAATAGAAACGAAGGGAGACAAACAATTTCTAAGAATCTCGGAATCATTCTTTAAATGCACATTATGTTAAAAAAGAGTGATTAATTTATGCTACCTCAAGGCATGGAAATAGCTACTAGTTGTAAAGACTTAGAAGAATAATGAACATTTAATGGAGGATAAAATTGTTCGTGGCTGTAAATCATCATGGGGCTTTCAGACACTACCATAGTATTTATAGGAAACATTCTTGTGTGTCCACATTCTATTTATGGGTTTCGTTATGATATTTGATTGATAAAATTGGAGAAGGAGAGCTCTTTGCAGAAAACTGGGTTTTCCTAGAGCCTGGCTCCCCTTTCCTCTCCATTATTTAGTGCCCAATCTTTTCAGCTATTTGTGGGAAGAAGGGCTTGCCTGTTTGTCCTCCTGATGTGGGAAGGGATGGGGGTCTCCTTGATTCAGCCCCTGTAGTTCATTGAATTGCTTTCTTAATGGCAACAGCAGTATGACTCTTGCCTTCATCCAGGACCACAGCAAGCAAAGAAGCAAAACCACTCAGTGCATGAAGATAGCACAACTGCAGTTGCACTGCAGAAACAAATCAAATGTTCACTGAAGGATATGCTCCATCTAGCTATTAAACAAATCAATCTTTTCCTTGTACAAAGCATTGTCACTGCTTGCGGCAGCATCAACTAGCACTGCCCTCCTGTAAGGGCAGCAATCTACTGGTCTCTTTGTTGATGTGTCACAAAGCAGTTCGGGAGGGGGAGGCTGCTGTTTGCTTGTGCCCCATTTTGAAGATAGGAGGAAGCCATTGGTGAGGCTACGGAAAGAGCTCAATGTCAGAAGTGAGGGAAAAATCACCACCACTTTCATGTGAGGCATTTTTAACTTTGATGAGGCATTGCTTGCTGGTATTCAGCTGGAAATGGAATTAAAATAACAGAATGTTGTGTCTGTTGAGGACTAATCAATTTATTACAGCATACGCTTTTGTGGACTACAGAGCTCTGTAATGAATTTGTATTTTTAAAATGCCACATGACTCTTGGCTATTTTTGCTGCAACAGATTAATGAAGTTAACTCTTTGCATATTAGACATGTAGTGTCATACAGAACATTTAGAAAAGTTCCATTTAGCAATGCTCATTGAACGAGCAAGGTTTTTAGATCAATGCCTACACCGGTGCTTCTCAACCTTGGCTAATTTAAGAAGTGTGGATTTCAACTCCCAGAATTTCCCAGCCAATAGGTCATGAGGCTGGGGGATTCTGGGATTTGACATTCACACATCTTAAATTAGTGAAGGTTGAGAAACACTGGCTTGCACAAATCTAAACATCATTCAGCAAAAATCCTCTGCAGTGTTAATTATTTTAAAAGCATGTAACTGACCTTTTTATTGCACTGGCAGTGCTTAGATGATTCAAAACAATGTACAATTGTAAAATAAATCACGAAAGCTAGAAAATACAGTAGAATGATTACTTTACCTTCCATGCAGTTTCATTTCATTGCTTCTTGATCAGCACAGCAGTAGCATTGCTCATGAATTGCTTCTTAATTGCACCTTAATTAGCGTAATTGGTGAAACAGTGTTATTTTGTAGTACAATGAAAAGAATAGAAGAAATTAATAATTAACCCCTCTTCCTAGTGGAACTGAGTGAGTGGGAGTCATGAAGATATTATTAATCACTCTATAGAAATGCTGCTGCTCTGAACTGGAAGCAATAAAAACCCCAAAGAAAAATGTTAATAAGCAAAAGCCAGACAATCATAAATAGCTTCAATTGTTCTTTGAAAGTCAACACCTGATAAGCTAGCACTAACATTCTGTTGGTTTATTTTTTAAAATCTGGTTTATCAAACAATGGTAGACAAAACACTAAAGTTCAAATATTAATGATATCATCTGGATTCTTTTTAAAGAGGGAAATAATGTATCTAAATAACTAAACTGGAAGCAGTTAGAGAGATTGCTGTTACTTTTTTTACTTCTGCGATAATATGGCCAGCCCAATGGTGAAAGTCAGGGGAAGGAAGTAGAGTGATGTAAGCAACATCATAGTATAAGTCCTGCCCCCTTTTCACTGAAGGCTGGAGCTTTCAGCCTAATGTTTGAAGGACTCAGGTTGGAATTAGGAAAGTTTGTTAAAGGAATTGCTGATGCAGAAAGTTGCAGCTGTGATGTGTGTAACGATGGTGGATTATTACTGCCTAGCAACAAGAAAGTTACAAGTTAGAAAGACACATTAGAAGGCACTTAGATATATAAACTTTGGTAACCTCCAGCTTATTATAATAGTAAAAGATGCACCTCTTTTGATAAGAAAGTTTATTAACATAAACATGAGATGTATGAAGGAGGGTAAAGTAGAAGAAAAGAATCAAAATAAACATGTGTCAAGGAGCCAATATTTGATTCTTAGGGTGTCAAGTTCCTTAATCAAAGCTATTAATATAAAATTTGTGTTTGTGCATTGTTTGGGGTCTTGGCTCCTTTAGCTGCTGAGATTCTTTTGCTGAAGTATTCCAATAAATAAAACTGAAAATGCCATTTCTTGCGTCTGTGGTCTTTATTGGCACCAGGCTCGGACCATTTTGGGTACAACATGTTGTGATGTTGCTTTTGTCAAAAGCCTGTAAATTCCTCTGGCTTACCTTTACTGGCAACTCTTTCAAAAGTCATAACATTCTTGGACTATTCTGTTAGCAGTAGCATCACAACCATCTGTGGACTAGAAAGATAGTTGCTAGGATGCTAGTGTTCTATACCAAAGGCTCAGTGCATAGAGAAATGCCTTTTAAAAGCAATAACAACTAATTTAATTACTTACATGGTAAAATGCTTTCCATAATTGTTTAAAGGATCTTGACATGTCTAAATTTGGCCTGAGCTTGCAGAGGAGTCAGCCGTCTGCTTTTAAAGCAGAATTCTATGTGGATTTTTTGATTTGATCAGAAAAACATTTCTCATATTTTGAGCAGTCATGTTATGGCACTCTGGTCTACCATTATTTCAGATAACGATCCCTTCTGGGTTATACGTTATGGTGTGATCTACAATCTTGTTATCCTGCGTAGTGAACTATTGGGAGATGTGAATCGAGAAGGATTAAGAAATGCTGTCTGGCGAACTTTACAAAAACAAAAGGGTGCTGAAAAGGATAGTCGAGTCCTGGATGCAGCAAAAGTAGCAGAGGTAAGCTTGAAAATATAATAGATGATTTAAATCATTGTCCAAATAATGTTATAACTTCAACAGCTTTTTGTCTCCTACTTTCCCTACCACAACAATCCTGTGAATTGAGTTAGGCTGAGAAGAGGAGTCTGCCCCAAAATCACCCAACTGGCTTTCATGTCTAAGGGAGGCCGAGAATTCCCAGTGTCCTTGTTTCTAGATCAGGGGTGTCAAACTTGCAGCATCACATTCATGTCACGTGACTACTCATGACATTTCCCCCCTTCACTAAAGCAGGCATGGGCAAGGCGAGCGTGTGATGCATCTGACCCTCAGGCCGCAAGTTTGACACCCCTGTTCTAGATCAACACCTTAATCACTACACCAAATGTAACTGGTATTCCTTCATATCTCAGCAGCTTTTAAGGCTGTATATTTATTTCACAGCTTTTGTAACTCACCCCAATCTGTAGAGTCTCAAAAGAATACAACAGAGCAAAAATATTTGATTTCTTTTCCTAAACAAAGCTTTCACTTATTTCTATTAAATGTTTTTCTATTTTTTCAGCCAATGTCCCTAACTTCTTTTTCAATTTTGTATTTGTTTTTAGAGAATATAACTAAGATTGATTTCTTGCTTTGCTTTTCATTTATTTTATTTATTTATTTATTTGATTTGCCAATTGTTTACAAGATAGTAAGTATAAGTGTATACATAGTTGTGGATACATGAAATGGGTACATATAAGAAAAATAAAAGAATAAGAGAAACAATAGGACAGGGACGGTAGGCACGTTGGTGCGCTTATGCACGCCCCCTACAGACCTCTTAGGAAAGGGGTGAGGTCAATAGTAGACAGTCTAAGGTTAAAGTTTTTGGGGTTTGGGGAAGAGACTACAGAGTCGGGTAGAGTATTCCAGACATTGACCACTCTATTGCTGAAGTCGTATTTCCTGCAATCAAGTTTGGTGCGGTTTACTTTGAGTTTGTATCTATTGTGTGCTCTTGTGTTGTTATGGTTGAAGCTGAAGTATTCATTGACGGGTAGGACATTGCAATGTATGATTTTATATACCATGCTTAAGTCAGACCGAAGATGGCGTAATTCAAGGTTTTCTAGTTCAAGAATTTCAAGTCTGGTGGTATAAGGTATTCTATAACGAGTAGAAGAGTGGAGAACTCTTCTTGTGAAATATTTCTGGACTTTCTCAATTGTGCTAATATCAGATACGTAATGAGGGTTCCAGACTGATGAACTGTATTCGAGTATTGGTCTAGCAAATGTTTTGTATGCTCTGGTTAGTAGTGTGATATTACCAGAGAAAAAGCTACGTAGGATTAGGTTAACAACTCTTAATGCCTTTTTGGCTATGTAGTTGCAGTGGGCTCTAGCACTTAGATCGTTAGAGGTGAGTATTCCAAGGTCCTTTACAGAGCTTGAGTCATCAACAAGTTCTTGACTATTCAGCTTGTATTTTATTTTCTGATTTTTTTTGCCAATATGTAAGACAGAGCATTTATTTGTTGAGATTTGAAGTTGCCATTTGTTTGACCATTCAGATACATAGTCCAGATCTTTTTGTAGGGTAGCAGTATTGTCTGTGGTATTGAACAGCTTTACATCATCATTTTTTTTTTTTACATCATCATTGGAATAGGATTTAGCTATACAAATAGCCCCTACTATAACAAGGTGAAAGTGAGAGAGTATAGGGAAATGTTTTAGCTGTAATCCTGTTTTCTAAAATTTCTAGATCAACTGCTATGAAAATAACCAGTTTTCACCTTTTGTTTGGGCTATGTTTCCTTCTGTGAGATAGCCATATCACTTTCCATAATTACATATCTCTCGCTCCTGACCCCCAGTATAATTCCTGTGTCCTATAGTTTCAGGAAAGCATAGATGGTTTTCAACCTGCTCACAAACCATCAAAGCTTATAGCACAAATGTAGCTTTGATTTAAATATTTTAGCAAATGGCAACACTTGACCAGTCTTATCTGAACTTGGAAGCTAAACAGATTTGGATTTGGTGAATTTGGATTGGAGACCACCAGGATATAACAGGCTATAAACTAGAATGAGCATATTATACAGACATTCCTTGACTTATGACCGGGGTCGGATTCAGGTGGTTCAGTTTAAAAATATTTCAAAGTATAAAAAGAATGGGGAAGTATGTTACAGGCAAAATTATGCATACCTAGACTTGTTCCATGAGCCTTGTCAGTACTTTTTAGTCACTGGAACCAGCATTGCAATATTTAAAAAGGGTTAAATTGTTTTGAACTGTCAAGTCACCTGGTGAGTGTGTGGCCATATAGTTTAAAATGTTATGCTGTTAGAAATATTAAATAACAGACATGTGAGAAAAGGCAGGCATGATTGACCTACTATATATGCTGTTTTTTTTTGCTATCCACAAAAGATTATACACCTATGTTTTAAAGCTAGATCAGAGTAGTTAAGAAGAAACAAGCAGAAATAAAGTATATGTTGGCATTTCACAAAAAGTCATGTAAAGATAATGTAATACTTATGTAAAGGTTGTGGAAGTAGCATATAATTTCCAAATAGGGCAATATTTCTCTCTCACAAGGATAAAAAGTGTATGTAATATATTTAGGCATTAAATGTCAGGCAGCTTGAAAGAATATGTGTTTCCCTTTGAAAGCAGACCTTATTTTTCATAGAGTTAAATGACATTGGAGAAATACAATTTATAATTCCAATAGATAAGGAAGATTAATTTGTTATAATCAGCCAACTTTAATTATACATTAACAATTCTGCCTGTTCTTATTATTTTAGGAAATTAGATAAGAAAGTCTGATTTATTATAACTGAAAGAGAAACACTTAGAATATTTAGATGTAGCTCTAGAGATCATAGAAAATTTGCCTGCTGATCACTCTAAGTATTCCTATATAAGCACCCTGGCTGTATTTCTGAATAAATGCAAATTATGAACCAAAATTCAGTTTATACAATGAAGGCTCATCTCCGAAAAAGAGGGGAACAGGTTATTTGGGTCAATGGGTCAATTAACCTTTAGCCAATTAAACTCTAGCAAGTTAAATTTAGAATAGAATAGAATAGAATAGAATAGAATAGAATAGAATAGAATACTTTATTGGCCAAGTGTGATTTATTGGCCAGAATTTGTCTTGGTGTAAATACTCTCAGAATACATAAAAGAAAAAATACATTCATTAAGAATCAAGAATCATAACGTACAACACTTAATGACAGTCATAGGGTACAATCAGCAATCAAATCATACTAGGAAACGGTCAGTATAAACCGTAAGGATACAAGCGACAAAGTTACAGTCCTACAATCACAAGTGGGAGGGGATGGGTGATGAGTGATGAGATGATTAACAGTAATAGTAGTGCAGACTTTGTAAATAGTTGGACAGTGTTGAGGGAATTATTTGTTTAGCAGAGTGATGGCCTTCGGGAAAAAACTGTCCTTGTGTCTAGTTGTTCTGGTGTGCAGTGCTCTGTAGCATCGTTTTGAGGGTAGGAGTTGAAACAGTTTATCTTTATTTAAAGACCCCTGCAGGATGTGAGGGGTCTGTAAATATTTTCACAGCCCTCTTTTTGATTCGTGCAATATACAGATCCTCGATGGAAGGCAGGTTGGTAGTAATTGTTTTTTCTGCAGTCCTAATTATCCTCTGAAGTCTATGTCTATCCTGTTGGGTTGCAGAACCAAACCAGACAGGTATAGAGGTGCAGATGACAGACTCAATAATTTCTCTGTAGAACTGTATCAGCAGCTCCTTGGGCAGTTTGAGCTTTCTGAGTTGGTGCAGAAAGAACATTCTTTGTTGTGCTTTCTTGGTGATGTCTTTGATGTTAGGTGTCCATTTTAGGTCATGTGATATAGTAGAACCTAGAAATTTGAAGGTCTCTACTGTTGACATGGTGTTGCCTAGTATTGTAAGAGGTGGTAGTATAGGAGGGTTTCTTCTAAAGTCTACCACCATTTCTACGGTTTTGAGTGTGTTCAGTTCCAGATTGTTCCGGTTACACCACGAGGCAAGTTGTACAACCTCCTGTCTATATGCGGATTCGTCGTTGTCTTGAATTATAAGCCTAGGGGAACTAGGAGTGTTTTCCTAATTCTCCAAAATTACTATTCTAACAAGAGTGGAAAGGAGCAGTGTTTTCTCCCTACTGGGCAATGCAATATGGGTGTCCTTTCATTGTATATGTATGCTAGAACTAATTTAAAAAAAATTCTTTTTAGGTTTTATTTAAGACTTGTCTGCCTAGAATGAACTAGAACAGTGTTTCTCAACCTCAGCTGCTCTAAGCTATGTGTTTACACAAGCAATGTCAACTCCCAGAATTTCCCAGCCAACAAACTGAAGTTGGTCCACACAGTTTAACGTTGCTGAAGTAGAGAAACATTGGCCTAGAAAATGTATTACTAGCATTCATAGAACATAGTTGAAAGGGGCTTTAATTCCATCCTAGTTAATACAGAACAGGTCTTGATTGTCTTTTTTGTGACACAGATGAAAATACTTGAGAACTTTCTCAAAAAAGTTGTCTTTTTTGAAGCTGACATATCACATTTCCTCTTTTTCACTTTATAAAGCTTCTTTTTCACTTTATAAAGCTTAACTTCAAGCTTCTGATTCATCTGTGTTGTACTCTTTTGGAGCACTTTCTTTGAATTTCTTTAAAATGTGATCCCCAGAATTACACATAGTACTTTGGATGCAGAATATAGTGGAATGACTACATCCTCGGATTTGGAAAATATAATTCTATTGATACAGTTGTTGGAAGAAATATCCTTCTGGGTTTATTTCCAAGTAGGGGAAAAGACACTGGAATCATAGAAGTTGCTTGGAAAGAAGCTTTATTGATGAACAGGATCACATGCCTTGGAGCTCCTGGGAGAAAAAGGGGAAGAGATGCTGAGAGTCCTTGGGTTTTATGCCCTCTCTGGGCTTTGAATTTGAGCTTGTCTTCTGATTGGTTGTCAGACTCCCATGGGGCCATGCAGGGGTAACTTGGTAGGTTGTCTTTTGAGTGCCAGGCTTCGTTGACTCTTGCTGGTTGATGATGTAATGAAAGGGCTTTGGGCAATTCCTATTATGGCTCTGCTTGAAGGAAGTAGATCTTTGTTATGTGGAATAGACTGGCCCAGGCTTTAATGGTCCATTAACAAAGGTGACGGGGCTGAGTTTCTGCCTCTCTGAGTTTCTACTTCTCTTTTAGGGGAAATATTCTGCCTTTTTAATGTATCCTAAGTATTTCATTTTTCTAAGAGAGGAATGGGTGCTAGCTTCCGACACAGTCTAGAATTGCATGGACTCTATGGTGAAATGTTACACTGCTGATTCATTCCATTCATTCAACCACAATTCTATGATCTAGTTTCAAGCCATGTATCACTATCTGATACTTATGGGTTTTGATATTTTTTCCTAATGAAAAGCTTTGCACTATTTTTTGTTATTATAAGAGTGTACTTATCTAATCAATCAAGCTAATTTTGAATTTGGTTTTATAGATTATTAGATATCATGCCCTCTTTTGTGTCATTGCAAATAAGAATAAGTAATTCTTAGTGTAAATGTGGAAAATCCTTCAGAAAGAAAGTTGTGGTGGCATGGCTAGAATGTAGCATTGTAGGCTACTTCTGCTGACTGCCAACTGCCAGCAATTTGGCAGTTTGAGTCTCACCACTCAAGGTTGACTCAGCCTTCCATCCTTCCAAGGTCAGCAAAATGAAGACCCAGATTGTTGGGGGCAATATGCTACCACTGTGAACTGCTTAGAGAGGACTGTAAAGCACTGCGAAGTGGGCTATAGAAGTCTAAGTGCGTTACTAAGTTCTATTTTAACAATAGTAGTAGGATATTAATCTTTATGACAAACATGAACATTAATATATTTGTTTCATTTAACTGTGAAAGACTTACATTGACAAACATAGGGCTTTGCATCTTTATCTGTTTCTAATTCTAGAGTAGGAATTAGGAAAAAGCATTGGCCACCTATTATCTAATACAACACATATATATACCTAAATGAATGAAATTTTTGAGAAAGTTACTATTAATCTTGGAAGAAGTACTAAGAGGAAGAGATCTTCTCAATGCTCCATGAATTTGCCATAATCAACCCATGCACATTACATATTAAAAGGTCTGACTGAAAGCAGCCTGAAAATTAGTTTAGGATTTCATGTGTTATTAATCTCAAATTCAGAAATGACAAATTAAGATTAATTATTGGGATAGAATGTCTATAAACACACCTTTCTCTGATTGTTAAATGCAGTCAGGACCACCAAGTCTGAAGAGACAATTCATTTTCAATTTCATTGTACACATGTTGTGAATTGTCAATAAATGTTTGATTGATTGATTGACAAGGTTCATTGGACTGGGAAACAGTGTCCTCTGGCTGCCTGCCCATTATACTGCTTGTCTCTTTGCCAGTATTCTTTTTTAAAACTTCCTTGCCATACACAGTCTCTTTTTGCCTTGGTAAGACCACACTTGGAATACTGTATCCAGTTTTGGTCGCCACGATGTAAAAAAGATGTTGAGACTCTAGAAAGAATGCACAGAACAACAAATATGATTAGGGGACTGGAAGATAAAACATATAAAGAATAGTTGCTGCAATTGGGTATGTCTAGTTTAATGAAAAGAAGGACTAGGAATGACATGATAGCAGTGTTCCAATATCTAAGGGGTTGCCACAAAGAAGTGGGAATCAACCTATGTATTCTTGAAAGCACCTGAAGGTAGGACAAGAAGCAATGGATGAAAACTAATCAAGGAGAGAACCAACCTTGAACTAAGGAGAAATTCTTTTACGTCCCAATGAACATCTTGAAACTTTTGCACAGAAGTGTAACTGGATTGCTGATTGAGTTTTCTTAACTTTTTTGATTAGATTAGCTAAAATTCATGAATGATGTAAAATCTGAAAACATAATTTGTGAACCAAGGTCCTTTCATGCAATCAGTTTATAGGAGAATAAGTGAGCAGTTATGACAGTTCCTGTAAGGGATATATATGTTCTCTTGTAGAAGTCTAATTTTCCCTGCAGTCACGACATGACATTTGGAAAGGCCTTTTGTGAGTTAAGACAACATGGGTGCATTCAGTCTTTAATGAATCCTTTCCTCTCAGCATACTGGAAGACTTAATAAAGAAATATGATTTCTTATTGGTCAATTTGCCTGATACGTAAGCCAAAATCAGGTCGATAAATCCTTTGACATCATGCAGTGAATGCTCTTAAATAATAACATATGACTATAATTTATTTGCTAATTTTTCTAGTGGCTGTTTATTTTTTTTTATAGTTTATTCTCTCTCAGAGTGCCTCAGAAACAAGATCATGGGGCCATAAGCATATATGAGATATAAAAAATGGCTATTGTCATCATTTCTATGGGCTCATTTATCACATATGACATTGGCATATTTAAAGCTTCAATTTATCCGCTGATTGGAGGATATGATTCCCTGAATGTTGACCTCAAAGAACAGAGATTTAAATATGTGTGTGTGTATGTTGCAAATGTTAAGATGAAGATTTGTATTTTATATTTTGATATTGATACTCAGAAGAAAATGACTTTGAGATAATCTTTAAAGCAAACTCAGATTTGTATAAGCTGATAATTCATAAAGATGTAGTAACATAGAAGCTCCATCTACCCTATTTAATACCATTCTACTCTAATGTTGTGAAACCATAAATAGCATCACCTTATTATATAGAGTAGAATAATTCTGAATACCACAGAACTAAAACCACTAAGTAGTATAGCAATAAGTTCTGAAAAGGAATAATATGTGCTCCAGAACCACTCATTTGAAAAAAAAAAACAGGGATGTAATAAGCTGGAGTTTCCCACGTCTTCTTTTACCCACGATCTAACACTGGCAACGAGGATGGGATCTTAAGACGAGATGGGAGCAGCGAGCATGTGGCAACCGCAACTAGAATGACAAAAAGAATCGGAACAATGGCCGGATCCAACACGCCACCCACACTGTTCGACCTCACAACAGACGACTGGGAATCGTACGTCGACCGATTCCATATGTTCCTAGAGGGAAGTGACCTTCTGAACATTTCCAAACAGAGGAAGTGAGTGGTTTTCCCTCATACATTGCGGGCTTGCAGGGTTCAAAATGGCCAAAGCACTATCGGCGCCCAGCGATGTCAAGATGATGGCCTGTCCTGACTTGGAAAAAATCCTGAGGGCACACTACATCCCCCACATCCTGTTTGATAAAGTGTGGCTATTCTATTCTGTCTCAGTATTTTTCCATAAGAGAAATCCTGCTTAGCACGTTTACCTCTCAGAGCAAAGTTCACTAAACTGACAGAAAAATAACTGACAGGAAGAAGCTAAATTGATAAGATTAACACAGAGGTCTGTGTCAGATAAAGTAAAGACATATTTCACAAAAGCCTGTGAAAGGATGTATATTCAATTTCACAAAAGTCTGTCAGATAAGATGTGTATTCTGTAAAGACATGTTTACCGGAAAACTATTAATCAATAAGTTCGTTACTTGTATCACGGAAGCCTGTTTTCAAAAGATAAAGTTTGTAAACTTCTTTGTCTTTCTGTAAACCCCCCTCACCCCCCTCTTTTCAGCATAATAAAAGAGCACAGCGTAGAGCAAGCAGCAGCCTGAAAATCCCATCTGTCTCAGGCTCAAATGGGGCAATCCCATCTGCCCAAAGCAATGCGCTGTCTCACCTAAAGAAATCTTCGTCTTGTGTTCTTTTTTCTTTTAGCTTTGCAATCACTCTTGCGAGAGTCCCTCAATCACCCTGGCTAGGGTTAAACTCACCCTGGATAGGGTCCTGCTTTTGCCAAACTTCGCCCTTGCGAGGGCTTCTCTCTATCTCACCCTTGCGAGGGTCCCTTTCTGAGAGGAATTCAGCAATCAACCTGAAGATCTAAACAACAGACCGGTCGCTCAACGCAACAATAAAGAGACACGAGTTCTACCACAGGGACCAGAAAGAAGGGGAGAGCATCAGCGATTTCGTTGCAAACCTACGGGACATCACCGGGGCTTGTGAATTCCTCACGTGGACGAAGCGATGAGGGATTGTGTAGTCCTGGGGCTCAGAGACTTAACATTGCATAGCTGCTTCCTGACCAAACCCAAAATAACCCTGAAGGAGGCCATCGAAGAAGCATCAGCTATGGAAGCATCCCAGAAATCTGCCGCCTCCATGAGGAAAATGAACAAGGCACCACAGCCACCACCGAAAGAAGCCACTGCCATCCACCACAAGGACATCGAGTCTGAGTCAGAAACAGATGATGACAAAGAAGTGAACCAACTCCGCTTGGAACAAAGCCAAAGAAACTGAGAGAGGAAAATAAAAGACTTTTGCTGCGCAGGATGCAAAGGAAATCACCCCTGCGACGCCATCTGCCAGTGATGTGACTGACGGGGACACATCACAAAGGCATGCCGAGCAGCGCAACCCATTACCAGAAGGCAGAGGTCAAGTACACCCCCTGGAACAGAACAACCCAAACAGGAAGCCAACAGAACCAGTTCAGATGAAACTGAAGGAATGATGAGTTGGCCATCAAGAGAGGCGAGACATACCAAACAGTGACTGTTAGGGATATACACCCTAGCAGAACCTGCACGGCAGTCAGGCAGGCAGGCAGATATGTGAGACAAACGTTGTTGTAGTTTACACTCAGTAAAACAGATACAATGTGCTAGTTAAATAGTTTATTCCAGTAAGATTTATAGCATAGTCAAACAGTCCATATATCATACACTAGATCAGTCCGTCCGGGGATTAATCAGTTGCAAAGACCAGTGTCGAAAAAGAGGTCAGTAAACTTACAAATATCAGTCCAGTAATATATCTCTTCGCAGTAGAGATATGAAGAAGTCAAACCTCTTTTCTTCTTTCAGCAACAGCAGAGAACACGCAGTTATCAAACCATCAATCCATCATCGTCAGCAAGCAATCCAGTAAGCCAGCAATCAATCAAGTTCTCTTGCTCCCTCTTATGGCGGTTTTACAACCGCACCCAAAATTACATGCTTTGCAGTTTAAAGTGACACACACTTAAACTCACAATCATAGTCTATATATATTATTTTTACCCAAACTACGTTAGGTAACCTATGTTATTCCTAACAGTGACATTCCAGTACGACCAATGCAAGGAAAGTCCACATCCAAGTCACCATAGAAGGTAGGCCATGCTGGATGGAAGTGGATTCTGGGTCATACCTGTCGATGGTATCCTGGGATACCAACAAACCACTCAGCCCCGGCATAACCAAAGACTAACTGAAAAGACAGAAACTAATACTAATGCCTGTGATAGGCATTGGAAAATTCAAAGTGGCTTTCAAAGGCTACTCGGGATACCTGCTATTAACAATAGTCGACCGGGACCGACCAAGCCTGCTGGGACTAGAATGGTTCAAACTGCTAGGCATCAAAGTCACCGGAATGCACAGCATCACCGAGTGGGAAGACAGCCTGATGGAGGAGTTCCAGGACATCTTCAATGGAAAATTGGGCAACTACTCGGGGTCACCCATCTCCTTTAATCTAGACCTGACAATAGTCCCCATAAGACTAAAGGCGAGGCGGGTCCCCTTTGCATTAAAGCCAAAAATAGACAAGCAGCTAGATAAGCTCATCGCCCAGGGGATCCTAGAACCCACTGACCATGCAAAATGGGAAACCCCTATTGTCACCCCGGCAAAGCCAGATGGGTCAGTGTGTATCTGTGCTGACTACAAGGCTACCCTAAACCGCGCTCTCCAACAAAGTGCGTACCCCATCCCAGTGGCACAACACCTGTTACATTCCCTGGGATGGGGGAAGGTCTTTGCAAAGCTCAACCTCGCAGAAGCCTACCAACAATTACAAGTGGACACCGATATGGCAGAAGCCCAGACAATCGTAACACACAGAGGGACATTCAAATGCAAGCGGCTACAATTCGGGGTCAGCGTAGCCCCCAGGCTATTCCAGAGCCTCATGGAACACCTCCTACAAGGGTTAGAAGGGGTGGTGCCTTACTTCGACGATGTCCTTATATCAGCAAAGGACAAAGGACAATTGCAAGAGCGCCTAAGGGAAGTGCTGAACGGAAGTGGGTCTAAAAGTAAAAAAAAGGAAAAATGCCAGCTAGCAGCAAACAAAGTAGAATTCCTGGGCTACCTAATAGATAGCAAAGTAATCCACCCCATGGAAAGCAAAATGAAAGCAGTCAAAGAAGTCCCCAGGCCAACAAACAAAACAGACTTACAAGCCTTCTTGGGACTAATTAACTTTTACAATATATTTTTTACCGCAGAAGGCGACAGTTGCGGAGCCATTACACAAACTGCTTGACAAGAAGGCAGCCTGGGCCTGGGGGCAAAAGGAAGCAGCAGCATTCCAAGGCATCAAAAACATCATTACATCAGACCACATACTAATCCAATACAGCGAAATGTTACCCCTGATACTAACAGGTGATGCATCACCATTTGGGATCAGCGCAATAATCAGCCACATACTGCCAAATGGAAAAGAAGCCCCCATAGCCTTCTATTCAAAGACATTGTCCAAGCCAGAACGAAATTATAGACAGATTGACAAAGAGGCTCTAGCAGCAGTAACCGGAATCAAGCGATTCCATGAATATGTATATGGCAGGAGATTTACCCTGGTCACCGATCACAAGCTGCTACTTGGGATCATCGCAGGGAACAGGGCCACCCCGAACATCCTGTCACTTAGGATGACGCGTTGGACAGAGTTCCTAGCCGCATATGATTATGACTTAATATATAGACCTGGAAAAGACATAGACAATGCCAACGCACTGAGTTGATGCCCCCTATCCAACCTGGACGAGGACCCAACCCCAACCACATCCATGCTACTCATAGAGACTCTCGAAAGAGCGCCAGTGACAGCAGCTGACATAGAGCAAGCGCAAAGGACAAAACCCTGGCGCAAATGTTGAACTGGATGGGGAGGGGATGGCCAGAGACTGAGGTGGCCAAAGATACCAAACCTTTCAGGAACAGACCAACCGAACTATCGATTCTGAAGGCTTGTGTACTATGGGGGGATCAGGTAATAATTCCTGAGAAATTACGGGAGGACATACTTGAAATGTTGCATACAGAACACCTGGGGATAGTTAAAATGAAATCCCTGGCAAGAAGTTACGTCTGGTGGCCAGGGATGGACAAGGAGATAGGGACCTGGATGGCAACCTGTAAAGCCTGCCAAGAATCCAGACCGGCATCCCCCACTGCACCCAAACACGAATTGGAAATGCCACAGGGACCTTGGTCGAGAGTACCTATCGATTTTGCCGGGCCGGTAAAGGGACAAACATTTCTGGTAGTGATGGACGCATACTCCAAATGGTTGGAGATCAGCATCATGCAGTCCACCACTACCGAGGTCGTAATTAAAACCCTTAGAAAATTATTCACAATACATGGACTACCAGACATAATAGCGTCCAACAATGGGCCACAGCTCATGGCCACCCAATTTGAAGTGTTTCTAGCACAAAACGGGATATGACACGCCCTATCAGCACCAGGTCACCCATCTACAAACAGACAAGCAGAAAGAATGGTACGATCCATGAAGGAAACTCTCAGCAGATTAGGGCCAGGGGACACCCAAGCTAAAATAGACAAGATTTTAAGCATACAACACATAACACTCAGCGCAACAACCAACAAGAGCCCTGCCGAACTATTGATGGGAAGGAAGCTAAGGTCACAGCTAGATATGCTACACCCCCATTATAACTCAGACACCCCTGTAAATTCATCCAGCGGCTGCTGGACATTCCAAACGGGCGACCCAGTATACTCCCGGAACCTCACAGGGGAACCCCTATGGATACCCACGAGGGTTTCCCAGGTAACAGGGCCCCGATAATACAGGGTGGAAACAATGGAGGGGCGAAGTTGGAGAAGACACATAGACCAACTTAGGGCCCAACAGATAAAGGGAGAACCTGAAATACCAAGCACAAGCAGAGAGGAAAGGGGAGACCTTTCACAAGAATCCAACGCAACCAGAGACAAAGGGGAAGACCTCTCCCAACAAAAAAGACAAACAGAGAAGGCCCTGACAACTAACGAGGCACACCCTCGACAACTAACAATAGCCCTGAATGAAGAGTGCGAATACGTACCTGAAATCCAGCGATGGGTCAGCATGGCCAGACAAGAAGACGTCCAAGAAAGAAGCGAAAGGGCGGCCTCTAGTGGAAACAAAATGGCTGCCCCAGCCGGAAGGTTCCAGGAGGTTCCAAGGCGGAAAACAGGAGAAATGATAAATCCACCCGAACAGCTCAAAGACCAACCAATGACTGAGCTGCGCAGGTCCAGTCGCACCCACAAAAGCCCCACCTACTTGCGCGACTACGTACACTAGGCGGGACAGGATTGGGTAAGACTGGACCAGTGGGGAGGGGTGTTAGATATTAGCATACTCACTTCTGATTGGCTGAGCCGCAGGAGCGGGAATTCAAACAGCCGTCACTGGTTGAAGCTGCAGACAACCCTGCTATAAAAGGAGCTGCCGCAGCTGCCGTTCTGAGTTCTGTAAGAAGCAAATAAAAAGAGCTGAACGAGCTGGAGTGTCCTGCATCTTCTTTTACCCACGATCTAACAGTTACCTTTTATGTTCTCCTATTCTACCTTTGTTTAGATATCTGAAATAGAACTTGTATAATCATGTAATCTTGGGCATCAATCTGATAAAAAACTCCAGGCTAGAGAAAATATTGGAAGATGGCCATCTGAGATAGTGGGATAAATAAGGTTTATTCTTCATGATAGAAACTGGCCTTTGGTCACTTTCTCAATTAAAAAATAATAGAAAAAACATGTTACTGAGAGGGATTTAGCTTTTTCTTTTTAAATACCAGGACAATCCTTTGAACAAGCATAAATCTCTACTTGCCTGAATCCAGCTACAGAAGTGGGAATGAGTCAAGATGATTATCTATGAGCTAATTCTAGCTGCACTACTCCCAGAGAAATGAAGGTTAGCAAATAATAAAATAATAAATACAGTAGTGCTCTGTTAAAAATTATGCTTTTCCCCAAAGAATAATCCAGTATATTGGATCACTTAAAATGCAAATGCACAAATCTTATCACAACTAAATATATTGCATTTTCTAAATTTTAATCATTTTTATGGACAGACTCTTATTGCTGCCATAATATTTTGCACAATTGGAAAGCTGTGGCTGGTGCAACATGTACTGGGAACACATTATGCTAGATATTTAAGGCTTTATTTGGTTTCTTATAATGTGCCATGTCTCTTGAAGATGCTGGATTTCTTTCTTAAGCTGGCTTACAAAAACTCTAAAAATATTATATAAGGACTATTTGTACTATTCTTCCTCCGTATTCCACTACAATTGTTAAGATCATCCCTACTTTTTTCTATAGATCTATAATTTCCAAATTGAGCTTGCTGTTCCAGTGCTGCAGCAAACTTGTAGAGCTACTGCAAGATATTTTTTAACTTTTTGAGGGAAAGACACAGCAGTATTTGACACGTTGATACCATGTGAACTACTAACTTGAGATAGTTCACAAAGCTGACCTATAGACACCAGCAAAAATAGAACAATAAAAATTGATAAAGTTTGAGAACCTCTGCTACAGATTATTTAGATCTGAATAATAGCATTTATTATATGTATTTAGTAACAGTATTTTAAACTATGCTTCATCCTAGGAAAGACCAATTTGATATTTGACATAAAAATTAAAATATGTCAGAAATCTCTTTTTAATGTTTTATTCATAATTTTAGCAAATGTTAATTCTCAGGTTTTGGTTTTGAACTGATTAGAGATGCTATACCTATATATGAAGTGGAATAAGGACTAAAGTAATCTATGGTGGGATTGTCAAGAAACTGCTATTTTGAATAGGGTTGGTCTGACTTCCTTGCTAGAAGTTAATGATGGACTGATACATTGAGCTGGCTCTCTCTAACCTAAGAGCAGACCTAATCTTTTGGGGACGGCCTATGCAACTCATGGAACCTAGATAAATGTCACACTTATGTGGAGAGGTTCAAAAAAACTGAATTTTTGAAAGAAAAAAAAGTTATTTTCCTGCAATCAGTAAGAATTGAGCTTGACTGGAAGGAGATTTTAACTTTATTTTTGAAAATGAGGATGCTGAATGTTACAGTGCAGCAAATATTATTTATTAAGCTATTTTCTTAGGATCTCTTCCCATTTTTAAAAATGATGGAGGATGCCCCAAAACATTTTGTTTGTATGGGTTACATTTATTTACCTTATTAAAAATAAAAATTGACACATTTTCTTCCACTACCACTTCTCAAAATTGCTTGATAGGATTTTAATACACAATTATTTTTCAACGGACTCCTGAGGGAGTCTTGGGAAAGCCCAGTGGTTGTTGGATCATACTTTGTAAAACACTGCTATAATGGATAGGCAAATTCTGAAATGTATAGACCTGGGAAAACTAATGTATTGCATGGGGTGGGCTATCAAAAAAATTTTTTTGTATTCTCTTTGACCCATACACTATTCTTTATGATGTTCAATGTTAATATTTGTTTTTTTCTTAAAGATGTCAGAAAATTATACCTTGATTTTTTGGTGATTTGGGCCTAGCAAGCCTCCCTGGAGCCTCAGGGGAGCCAAAATGGGGTGCGGGAGGGCTGTACCATACTCCCTGCACTCCATTTTGTGCCTAGAAAGCCTCCCTGGAGCCTCAGAGCCCAAACAAGATGCGGGAGGCTGCACCGCCCCCCACGCCCCGTTTTGGGCCTAGGAGGCCTCCCTGCACTTACCTGGGAGCCAGAACCATGTGTGTGTGGACTCCTGGGAGGGGTGGGGCGGGGTGGGGCAGGATCAGTTGGTTTTCAGAACTACCAGTTCACCAATCTGGATGTAAAATTAACATCCGGTTCACGTGAACCAGCCCAAACCGGCTGAATTCCATCCCTGCACTTAGGATTGTGACTTATTGATTTTTGAATATATATTGGGTGGATGGGTGGGAAGCAAGGAACATTACTGTGTGTTTTGAACTAAATCACAATAGTTTAAGTTAGTAATGATTCCTGGGAAACTTGGAATAAGAACTTGGCTTTTGTGAGCAGTCCTAAAGCATTTGGTGGTACACTGAAGAAGAATCATGTCTAAGTGCTTTCTGCCATCTGTCTCACAACACACAAAAACACTGACAGAAAGTGGTTTTTTCTCCCCAAAAAGATCTCTCACTTCTTATCTGTGACAGTTCTTTTTTGACCTTCTGTTTCTGGTTATTATAGACAGACTCCTTTTTAACTAAATCCTTTTACTTTTATTCCCTTGCCTATTTCTCATTTCTCTCTCTCTCTCTCTTGGTGTGGTCACTGCTGAATTTTGCTGAATTGAGCACAAAATAACAAAAGCTATAATAAATACTGGTGGAAAATGAGCTCATCTCAAGGTTTTTTTCTCCCCCCAAGTGATTTTTCTATAATTTGAGAGTGGCTGTTCAAGAAATCCTATCATTATAGAATAATATGCAATGGCAGATGCTGCTTTCCTCAGTCACAGATTTGATGCTGATAGTACTGTATGTCTTTTTCATCCTTGGATTCACTCTTGGGGGTTACCCCATGCTACAGTGGAGTTTATTTTGGCCACAGAGCAGACAGCAGAAGCATTCTGGCCTGGTTTCTTTCCATAAGGAATGTCTCTAGTTGCCATGTTTTTGTCTACTTCTCTAGAACACCATCTGTGAATTTTCTATTGTCACAGTAATTCTATCTATTTTCTTTGTGCAGAAATGATGCCATGCTCTCATTGATTGGAGGCTTATTTGTGGCTATAAGCTTAATTCTCTCTAATGTTAGAATACCATATGCCAGTCTTTAGAGTCGATATTCAAAGGCCTTGGCTATCTAAGTTAAAATGTGAAGAACCATTAGAAAAGAGTTAAACGAAGTGCATTTTTCTCTTTCTGGGGGAACTCTTTCATATGGGTGTTGTCCAGTTATTGTCACTTATAGCGTGGAAAAAATTCTGACTCTTAAATTATTTGGGAGATGGAACAGCATGACTGATTTCTCATACACTGAGCCTTCTGGGAAAATGGAGCCATCTAGAGTTGATGCTGGGAGAATTGTCTCCTCTGTTCTGCCAAGTTAATTTCTCTAAATCTATAATTTCTCCCCCCAAAATACAGAGCCTAAATTCAGAGGAATTATAACTTAGATTTCCAGTCACAGAAATCATGTTGGATGTAGTCATATTTTCCTCAGTGATAACATATTGTTTATGCCTGGAGCAGAGAAGTCAGCTGGATCCAAAGTAATAAACGAGGAACAATTGGACATTCATCACACCATAAACTGTTCAATAAGACAAGGGTTACTCTATAAAATATGATTTTACTTATTCTTTGTTTCTTATTCTGAAGAACAGAAATATGAATTAGCCACCAAGGACTGATTTGCTACTCTTATGTCTCATCACTTGTTTTCTTGTAAAACATTGTGTCAAATGTCATCTGGCAAAAGCTCTGTCAGTGGTATATATTTTATGATAGTTGTGCAACATGTAAGAATGCAGTCTGAAAATCTGAAACAAGACAACAGGAATGTACCTGGGATTTAAATTATAGTTGGTTGAGTAAGGTTTTTTGATTCAAATGGAACATGATGTAGATTACAGACTTTCTCAAACTTTCTGGAAATAAATAAATAAAATATTGTTGGCTATCCAGTTTGGAAGTACAAATAAGTACCAAGAATTATGACCAGCTTATTTCTGTTTTTAGGCTAACCTCACAAAATTTGGGAAGAAAACAAAAGAAAGATAAAAGAGACAGTTTTTGTATTAGCAAACCTGAAGTGATTTTAAGTGTTCTACTACAGAGTAAACAGAAGACAAATCAAATAGGATTATCTAGTGCTAAGAGAATGTGGATTCCAGAAAATAGGTCTCTAATTAATACTCAGCATTTCCCTTATGCAAGATTTGTTGTTGAGTTGATTATCTTGCTATTGCTAACCCACCCTTCCCAAAATAATCCTATATTTGGAAAGTATTGAAATCTGAAATAGTAGCATAACGTAACAGCATAATAATAAGCACGTTATACCCAAATAGAGATCTTTTATATTTAAAGATGCTTTTAAGTTTTTCTTTTTAAAAAACATTTCCTGTTCTATCTGTTTACTGTTATAAGGGCTAAAAGATTTAAAAGGAACCCTAGTTTACTCATAAAAGGGTTTTTTATGTATTAGTATAGTCATCAGTTATTTCTAGCATTTTAAACTCAACTTGGAAGAAAGATCCAATCTCTTGTCAGAATAACAATGGAGCTGGTTAAAACACTGCATACACTTTGAAGTTAAAAGGTTTAGCTATTGCAACCTAACAGGGTTTTGCCCAAAAAGTAAACGGATCCTATTTAAAAATAAGGTCAATATCCTACAATAGTAAATAATATATAAGTAAATAGAACAAGAAGTAAACAGTATAAAATCGTAAATGGGTAAATAAAATAATTAAATCTCTATGGATTTTATTTAGAAATAATATGTCCAGAATACTACTATGAATCCAGACATGAAGTAATTTTGACCATTTTTCACAATTACAACCTTTGTAAGGAGCTGCCCCAGCTGGTCCCTCAGAAAAGCAAGACTCTTGATTCCATTTGGTTGAATCAAAACGAGAGAATATGGTTATAGTAAAGTCAGGTGAAATCTGAAAAAGCCTGCACAAAGTACAAAGCAATTCTTTCATCCCCCAAACCCAATCTCCCTGACCAGTCCACTGGCAGCCAATGTGATGCCGCAAGGTTGTTTTGAGAACTCTAGGTGCTAGGCAGATAACAATTCACTCTCAGGCATGATGGCCTTGAAACCAAGCTGGAACTGGCTGGGAGGGAGTTTGCTCCATCTCTGAAGACAAATTCCCCTCCCTAGTTCCCAGGTAACACATGAATTTCCTTCTCCTGCACTTCCCAAACATGAGCAAAGTGCAAATTCCATAGGAAAAATCTATGGCAGATTGAAATGAATCCCAATACAGAGTGTAATGGAGGACGAACTGACCACTCAGCAAATAAAAAATTTGCCACCATGTTAATCTTTAAACTATTTTAGTGGCTATTTTGATGTTAATTTTAATACATTGTTAACCTTTTATATTCTATATATTTTTGTTTTGTTAACTACTTTCGTACTAATCAGAGCAAAAACAAAAAGAATAAATCAAATATGTGGATAAACATAGAAGCATAGCCAAATATTAAAATATGTGCTGCCAGCAACACATAGGATGAGAAATATAGAATAGAATAGAATTCTTTATTGGCCAAGTGAGATTGGACACACAACGAATTTGTCTCTGGTGCATATGCTCTCAGTGTACATAAAAAAAATATATATTCATTAAGAATCATAAGGTACAACACTTAGTGATAGTCATAGGTTACTAGTAAGCAATCAAATCATACTAGGAAATAAATAAAACAATATAAATTGTAAAGATACAAGCAACACGGTTATAAATTACAACATTGACAAAATATGTCAAAATAGATCATTTTGAAAATATTTTGGGGAAACCTTTTAATATTTCTATATGTTTATAAATGATATCAACATTAGCATTTCAAATTAAACTAAATCTGCTTGGACTTCAAAGAACAGAAATGAGAAACAATCTTACACTTATCACCTTTTACATGACATCTTTTGCATCCTTCCTGAATAGAGCATCGTTAGTAAATTAAAATTATGTCTCCTTTGGGAGAGCCAGTTTGATATAGTAGTGAAGGCATCAGGTAGAAATTGTGAGATCATGAGGTCTGGTCCTGCTGTAGACACAAGGCATCTGGTTGACCTTAGGCCACTACTCACTCTCAGCCTTAGGAAGAAGGCATTGGTAAGCTACTCTTGAAATCTTACCAAGGCATGCAGTTGCCAGGATTCAACAGCAACTCAAAGACATTAAAAAAAAATCATATCTCCTTTGGTATTAGATATAGCTCAATTTGCCCAGTCATTTTATTGTTTCAGGCAATAAATAGTATGTTTTCCCCCCTCTAGGTTGAAGCCAAAGGTCAAATAAACACTTGCTTTTCATCAAATTCTACCTATCTCTTGTCATCCCAATGTATTGGTTGGAGAGTCACTACTGCCATGTGTCATCACTTCCTGCCACCCATTGGTCCTAATATCCCTTTGTCTCGTCTGCCTGAGAGGAAACCAGTATTATTGCCGCATCAAAAATTGGAGCCAGTGGTTACAGACAAGAAAACCAAACGCTTGTCTTTAAGGTATGAATTTCCTGGACCTGATTGTTTCAATAAAAATATTTAATGTGTTTTGATATCCTTTTAACCCTTCTCATTTTCATCATTTTCATAGCTTATAAGGTTTTGGAAGAAATATCTGAAAATTAATTAATTGGTGTGGATCAGAATTTTGGATGAAGTAAAGATTTGTCTACTTTGAAGTAAGGGGTCCCCTCTCTCTCTGTCTCTTGTTTCACCTTTCTGCATGGTTACTAAATTTAAATGAGGATTTTGAATAAGGAAAATATTTGACATGGCAGTATATAAGATTAAAGCTGTTTAAATTTCTTTTGAAAATTCATTCAATCAAGTCAGTTTGAGAAAAGGTAATGATAATCCAAGAAAAATAAATGTTAGAGTATATTAATAATATATTCATGGCCTAATTCTGACCATATCTGTAGAAGAGATTCAAATAACTATGTATTTTAATCCCAGAATTAAAATTTGTGATTTCATCTCAGGATGATTATGTTAATGAATTTATTTATTCTTCCTGACTAGCCCAGGAACATCCTACCAGAATGTTCAGGTGGTTCTGTCTTGGAAGACTTGAATTTATTTCTCCGATTATCCTAACTAATTTGTTGACATTCATCCTCCATGATCATCTTTCTTCTCCTTTACTTTTCATTAAGTATTGTCAATCAAATTGAAGCCCTTGAAGAATGTAGACCTGTCAATCCTTTTTAGTCGGATTTATTGACTCTCCTTAAATTAGTAATCAGAGCAAACTATTTGGCAGCTGGGGCTGTTATTTTATGGAAGCAAGGACAGCAGTTGATGGATCAATATGGTATTTACTGTATTTTTCAGACTATAAGATGCACCAGACCATAAGATGCACCTAGGTTTAGAGGAGGAAAACAAGGGGGGAAAATAGTTTTTTGCCTCTGTGCGTCCCATTTTTACCCTCCCTGATGTCCAGAGGTACTCTGAAGGCCAAAAATGGTCTCATTTTTAGCCTCGGAAGCCTCCACGGGTCCCGTTTTTGCCCTCCCTGACATTCAGAAGCACTCTGCAGGCCAAAAACGGACTTGTTTTTGGCCTCCCCAACTCCAGGGAAGGCAAAAACGGGACCCGCAGAGGTCTCCGGAAGCCAAAACAGACCCATTTTTGGCCTGGAGAGTGCTTCTGGATACCAGGGAGGGCAAAAACAGGACGTATGGAGAGTTTGGGAACCCAAAAACAGGCCCGTATTCACTCTATATGATGCACAGACATTTCCACCCACTTTTTTTTTGGGGGGGGGGGAGTGTGTCTTATAGTTTGCAAAATACGGTATTTATTTTTAAGATTTATAAGACCACCCAACTTTTGGCAGAAGACAGCATAAAAAATAAATAATTTAAAAAGAAAAAAATAACAATAAAGAAATACAAAGTATACGTGCAAAATGTAATATATAAAATGATGACCAGTGATATCACTAAAGGGGATAGAGGTGAAATTTCAGAGCTGTATCATTAGGTGATTTTTGTTCCTACAATTGTCTTGATATACACTGGTTAAAAAAAAATGTTGCTTGAATATGGGAAGCCCCATATTCTATCTTAATGATAGAATTTCTGATGACTTTAGAAACCATAAAAATAGATTCCAGAATTTGCTTAGTAATAAATATAGTTTACTTGCCCACAGATCAAGCATGCCAACTTTAAGATGGGTTACTTTTGTACTTGATCTTAGAAGGGTGTGCTTAAGTACATATTAAAAATCTGATGATGACCACATGAGAAAACTGGACAGAGGAATGTAAAAACTAGTCAGAGCAGCAAAAATGTGATTCAATACACAATTGAAACTGAGATACTTTTAAAGAGATAGTTTGTTGATTTTGGCAGTGACTATGCTAAGAATTTTGGTGACAACTTAGGAGAGAGCCTGGATGCCTGTGTTACATCATTAGGGGACACAAACAACCTGTAAGCTGTATTTGTTCATCTCTGATTATATTGATAATCTTATGGTAAGAATACCACTAGATTTTTGCAATATTTTGAAGTTTTGCATATCTTTGAAATTAAGACCATTTATTAAAGGACAAATATGAAAGTATACTAAACTAAATTTTGCTTGCCATTAAGTAGGTCTTCATGTCAGTATAAATCAAATCAATTGAAATGATGCTAATAATATCCAAATGTTGATTAGGTAACACTCTACTATAATCAAAATGGTCCTGGGTACCAATTTTGTTGTGGGAGGTAAAGCAACTCCATTGTCATTCTCTACAGATAGTCCTTATGACTGCAAATGGGACTGGGATTATCATTGCAAAGCAATGAGGTCATAAAGTATGATGTCAGGTGATGACATTGGTTAGCAATGGCAATTCTGATTGCTCTTTTAACCCAAGACATGTGGGTTATTAAGCAGGAAGTGAGGGAATTCCAGGTAAGGAGCGGGGTGATTTTGTGTCCTGGCTTTAGCAAATGGGAAAGACATTCATGCAATTGGCAACCAAATTGTAGGCATGATAGAGGCGCTTGGAGATAAAGCTTTCAGTGGTCCTGGGTATGACAGAGGGGAGCATTTGTGGGAGCAATAAGTTTGCAATGAGATGTATAAGGACATCAGGATGGCTTGTCGGGAGAAATGATGACAGAGGGGAGGCAAATGAAGTGGAGTTGTGGAAGCAAGAGAAAGCATGCACTTGTCCACAACAACTTACTATCGGCTAAGGAGAAGGAATAATCCAAGTACACATTCTGTAATCCAGTGCCTCACAAGAGTTTGAAAGTACCAAAGGATGAGCTAGAGACTTGGTCAGAAACGCTTCAATATCAACGTGAAGCAGAAGTCAAGAACAGGAATTCACAAAGCCAGATGTCAAAGTTGCTTCTTGTGTGGGAAGCAGACTCTGTACAGTTTACATCCTCTCACTGTTTAACATGCAGAGGGGAGTCTTTGTTGCCCAGTGGTTTCCAAAAATGAGGATCTGGGCTTGCTTGAAGGCAGCATCTTGTGTTTGTTTGCATGGCACTTTGTCAGGGTGCAGGGTTCCCAGCCTAGCAAGTTTGTCTTGCTTCTTGGCACCGATGTTGGCCAAAAAACGATTAGTACCATCTGAAGAAGGGACTGAGGGATATTAGTACTGGATTTAGTCCCTGTTAAATCGCCAGGGGCAGGACCTGGTGGGACCTGAGCCACCTGTCTGTTGGAGCCTGGCTCTGAGGCCATTGCAGAGGTCTGGTGCAGGCTGCATGTAGGTTGGGGGAGAGGGGTGCTGTGGTGTGGAGTGAGCTTAGGAAGGCCAGGGAAGGAAGACATGGAGTGCACATAAATCTCTTTGAAGGAGGGCATTGGTGTGTGTGTGCATATGCGTGAGTACTGGGAAGTCAGGGTAAAAGGGTGGGGAGTACAAGTGAATGAAGAGGGAAGGAGCAGGGGTGGGATTCAAATTTTTTAACAACCGGTTCTGTGAGCGTGGCTTAGTTGGTGGGCGTGGCTTGGTGGTTATGTTATTGGTTGGGAGTGGCCAACTTAATATCACTCACATTGAGGCACGCACCTCCTCGCCTGGCCTCTCATAACTGTGGGGATGCTGCAACAGTTGTAAGTGTGAAAAATGGTCATAAGTCACTTTTTTCAGTACCATTGTAACTCTGAATGGTCACTCCACACAAGCAAAGTACCAGCAAAGGAAGGGGAAAAAAAACTTGAGAGAAGTTCCAGAGACAGGAAGTCTAGTCCTGCCAAGAATGTAGTAAGGGTTAATGGAGAGGCAGTTTCTGTAAGCAACACCAGAATGTTTCCTTCCTGCCTTCCTTACAGGATTAGGCCAGTAATTTCTTCTAACAACTGGTTTCCCGAACTGCTAAGAATGTTAACAACCGGTTCTAGCGAATAGGTGCAAACCTGTAGAATCCCACCCCTGGGAAGGAGGATGTAGTGTGGGCAAAGGCATTGTGGCACTGCAATGGCTGCAACTTCAAGGATCAGACATTAGTCCCTTTGTTCAGCAATATTAAAACTACAACCAGTGGTTAACAAATGATTGTAATATGTGGACTATCTGTAATGAGCTTTATTTGGGACAGTGATTCTATATGTGAATAAGTGTGCTTTATGTCCCATTTTCTCTCCACTCATAAGTAATACCCGGTTTTGCTGCAGAGTTACCCCTAATACAATTTAAATGCCCTGAATGGAAAATGTAGGCAGAGCTTTTGTTGTTAAATTGTTCATTCCTCTATTTAAAAACAGAACAATATCCAGCTATGTTTTGGGTTTTTTTTAAGAATGATGATATAAAAATATTTTGCTTCAGATTTTCTGCCTCTGGAACTGCATTTTGTTGAAACAATAAGAACAGTGGTAGTAAAGTGTGACATGACTCACCATCCCATGTAATTTGGCTTGGAGTTCCTGAAGAACATTACAATATCAGTTTTATTTGGATATAGGGTAATTGAGAAGAGATTTCTGTTAATTATACTTAGGGAACTTAACAAGCATTATTGCAAAGTAGGAGCAAACACAGCAAGCTGTAATTAATCCAAAATACAATAATTCCTCCTGGAATCCAAAAATTCAACCAGAAGCTTCCTCGTTCTTTTGCATAATTCTTTAAAAAAACATTTTCTCTTCACCCCCCACTCTGTGCAGACTGTAAAAAAGTTTCCTATGGATTTCCTTGCCGAATTGCCTTTGTTCTGCACAGGAAATCCTATTCTAGAAGCTCAGTGTCCCTCTTTATAAAACACTCTGTTTGATTCAGTAAATCAATTAAATGTATGCATGGAGTAGCACACAGAAGGGAGGATGAGAAATGGGAAGGTTGCCTTACGTTTCATAGTAGTGTTTCTCAAACTGTGTTCTGCAGGACATGAACATCAATATCACTAAACAACTTGAAAGGAACCTAATAGTTGGTCCCAAGATTCAAAGAAGTTTGGTTCAATTGGAATCTATTCGGTTTCACTAGTCAGACAAGTCCCCTATTCCTGAGCAAAACTCTCTTTCCTCGGCAGAAAAAAAACAATTAAAAAAATTGCTACACAACTTTTGCCTGAAAATTCACAGAAAATAGGAGACTTTAAGTAAAAAAAAAAGTCATATTTTCTTTCCCTTTAGTATAATTGTGTGAAAATATTCTTTGGTACTTGGTAGGCATGGACTGAATATACGATGTTTTGAAGACCTTAACAAATCTCTTTCTAAACACTAATGAAATATGCAGGCATAGCTTGTAGTTCCCTTTAAGATTTTTAATCATTGCAATTCCTTAAGGAAAATAAAGGACATTATTTATCTAATTAGTCCTTATTTCAGTATTCCTCCCCCTTTTTTACAAGCATTCTTCGGATAATAACTCATTGGAGAAATCCAGGGTTTTAAAAGATGTCATGGGATGCTCTGTAAAACTTGTTTTTCCATTAAAACTCAATTTCCTTGAGGGTTGGTGGGGGGATTTCAGGTTCCTCGTGGTCTTCAGATTGTACATCCTGCCATATAGTTTGAAAACTATAAGAATTAAGTTTCGTGTGCTTGCAGGCCTTTAGTGAACTAGGGTTTATCATACAAATACATTTTGAAACAACTTGGTAAAAATATGCCATTATTATTATTTTAATATTGCAAGTAGTATTGTAACTGAAACTGATGGGTGATAACTAGTATAATCACATCATGGCAGAAGCAGAATTGGAACCTGAAACTGCATATTAGGCTGTTAAGTATTTATAATGCCACCTGTGAAATTACACATTTTGCATTTGTTGTTGCATTATGGCCTTTGGCTTCTGAAAGAATTGAATGAAAAATGAATGATGAGTTTAACATCAGACAGAATAATGGAATATGACCTCAAGACCTTTTTTTTTTTTTTTTTTTACAAAAAATGTCCTCATAACTATAAATATTCTGGACAGTTGGTACTGTTTTTTTGTAAAATATCTGATAGACTAAGAGAGAAATAATAGGAGGGATGAGAAGGAGGGAAGAAGAGAAAGTTAAACATAAAATAAATGAATTCAAATAAATAACATTAACACAAGTCAGCCAACAAAATATGAGTAAATGGGGTGCATACCAATATTTTCATTTTCTCAGCCATGTGTGTGGAACTTCACACCTTTTAAAAACTTATTTTAGCTAATCCTTTAAAGAAACTTCAAGGGATTTTTTATTTATATATTATAGGCTGGATCTATGTTCCATTTTGGGCATACTAATGTTTCCATGCCAAATAGAAGTTCTGAAAGTTCTGCAAATAAACAAACTATATAGGGAAGCTCAGGAGAAGGCAGAAGACTGCCACTTATTTACAATACAGGTATCCTCGATTTATGAGTACAGTTGGATCCAGAATTTCCTTTGTGAAGCAAAATAGTTGTTAAGTAAGTCACTCCCAGTGTTAGGATCTTTTTTGCCATGCTTAAACAAATCACTGCAGTTGTTAAGTGAATAATATGACTTTTAAGCAAATCTAGTTTTCCACATTGACTTTGCTTGCACAAAGCCAGCTGGAAAGGTAATAAATGCCTGACTTTTGATCTTATGACTTTGGAATTGCTACAACAGTTGTAAGTGCGAGGACTAGTCATAAGTCATTTTTTTCAGTTCCATTGTAACTTCAAATGGTTGTTAAATGAATGATTGTAAGCAAGAACCAGTTGTAAATAAAAATCTGACATCGATATTCCAATACTGACGATGATGTGCACATTACATTTTATTTTAAAAAGTCATACTTGGGAATATTGAAGGGAGCAAAAATGCACTTCTTGGTCTTTGGCTCTCAGTGAAGTGAAAGACATGTTAACTAAGGCTGTGGGAAGCTTCAAAGAATGCTTAGCTTTGAAGAAATTTTGAATGAAGTAAGGCACTAAGTTGATTCATGAAGCAATGTGCTTCCCTCACTTTTAAAAGCAAAGTGAAATGACTGAGTGAGATTGACAACAGTGTGTATCAAAACTGTTTAATATAGTCTTTAATCTACCTACATTGTCACATTTTAGACCAGTTGAAATTTCTGGGTGGTCCATAGTGCAGTTCCATGTAAAGTGCATTACTTTACTCCATAAGGAAATGACTAGGGGATGACCAACCTTGAGCAGGATTCAAGAATTTGCACAATTTCCACATAAGATGATGTTGATCTTGGCTGTAAAGAACAGGAATCTAAGAGAACAGTCAAATTGTATCTGAGTAAACACTACTCCATCAATAGAATTGTGAAAAATATCTTGAGCTAATCATTGCTCACATTTTTTTCTCTGCAGCTCATTGTGGGAGAGTACAAAGAATCAGTTTCCAATCTTCCTAGCTACTAAATTACTAGTGCTCCCTTCCATGTTTTTCTTTATATTTTGTGCATTACAGGTTTTGCAAAATGAATTCCGAAGAAGATACTGTGATGGGAAACTATGCAAGGAAAAAGCAACTGGGAAAACATAACAAAGGCAAAAAAATCTTCTAAAAGAGCTCTTGAATTCTGAAGGCCAGCATGTTGACAAATTTACAGTCAAGTATTTTTCTCAAGTGGTGTAGCCATTGGTGCATGTTGCAGTGGTGGGTGGGCTGGGGAAAGAAAGAGCTCCATTGGAAAGGTATGCTTTTGAAGGCCAGTTTAATAGTTGACTTGACACAAGAGTTTGAACATGTAAGATAAACATTTCCAGTACTAGGATAACAGATCACTTTGAAAATACGAACAGCCATACCCGTTCAAAGAAAAGTACCACTTTTGCTATATTTTTAATCAAATGGAATCAGCTCCCAAACAGGTGATATTGGCTTTGGATCAATGAAGTCCAAAGCCATTCCTGAAATTGTACATAGTGGGTCAGAAATCTATATGGAAATATTTTCTGGTGCCATTAATACATGATTTGGGTTCTATTGGTACAGTTAATCCTTGACTTACAACCATTAGTGTAATGACTGTTAGAAGTTACAACAGAACTGAAAAGATGACTTATGACTGTTTTTCACACTTATGACCATTGCAACATCCCCATGGACAGATGATGAAAATTTCAGCACTTGGCAACTGGCATGTATTTATGACAATTACAGTATCCTGGGGTCATGTGATCACTTTTTGCAGCCTTCTGACAAGCAAAGACAATGGGGAAGCAAGATTCACTTAACAGCTGTGTTACTAACTGCAGTGATTCAGTTAACAACTGTGGCAAGAAAGGTTGTAAAATGGGGCAAAACTCACTTAACAAATGATTCACTTAGCAAAAGAAAATTTGGACTCAATTGTCATTGTATCGAGCACAGGACTACTTGTATACGAATGCCTACTAGAGAGTTTGTTTAAGTGGACAGCTTGTTTGAAACACTTAGATAACCGAAAATGGAGCGGAAATGTCTCTTAGAGAAAAACAATAGCATTTAGGAATATAACACTAAATTATTTTGATGAAATGGATAGTAATTCCCATTAACTTTTGGATTTTAGTTGTCAGATTGTTCATTGCTTTTCAGCTGTATCATCAGTTGTATTAAAACAACACCTAAAGCTTACATTTTTATAACTCTTACCATTCATTAAGTTTGATGACAGACACTTCCAAAATTTTGGCTTCACATTAACCTATTACATAGTCTGGATCACAGAAACCTGCATGATCTTTCAGCATTGTGCCATCATGATTGCAAGCCCTATCCCTTCTGGAGATGTGTGTGACATCAATGACAGACATAAAAATAAGACGAAGCTTGTATTGCAATACTGGGGTGATGCTTTCTTCATTTCCTCCCATTGGACTCTGTAGATACCTCTGGTATCAATGCTCAGGCTTTTCCTACATGGGCCTTGATTAATTCAGAGGATTGTTTGGCAAATCCACCTCTCCTGAGAGGACTCTGATATCATTATAAGCAACAGCTTTGCAATATTACATAAAAGCCTTCTGGATGTGACCATTGCTTTCTTTTATTTCCTAAAGCAAAGACCTGGTTTTCTTGATAACTTTTATTAAATTTAGTGCTTTTACTACTGTTATCTTCTGTAAGTCAGAATTCTATTAGGCACTAAGACATTTCTACTAAAAATAAGTATTACTGACTTCAGGAATCAATATAAGATTGCAACCTTATTTACTTTTGCTTACAGTTAAATATGAGCTCGATAATGGCCTATAACTGCATAAACAAGTGCAATCATAACCATATTTTTGGGAGCAAGGAAAGTATTTGCAGTTTTAATGTTTCTACGTTTTCAACTGAATCCATTCCTAAACTATATTCTCTCATTTGTATTACAAAACTTAGTTGTTTAAAAAAGAGGAGATAGTCATGTTCTCTCTAAAGTGGAGCATCATTTCAAAATGTTGCAGTGTCCTGTCAGCATTATCCATTTCTAGCTGAAATTCTCTGCATACTATAAATTTCCTCCTGCACTTTGGTACTCTATGACTTGTCTCTAAGTAAGATTAATCCAGTGCCTCCTTCTAAGACAGCACAGCAGCATCAAACACTAACCTTGTATATTTAATAAACTGTCATATTCATTTATCTTCCTGAGCAGCCTACATGTCCCTTTCCAGCTGTGTTTCTGCAATTTAAGATTAGTAATTGTTTAACATCCATCATACATAAAGAGAATTGTCCTTACCCACTTAACTCTTGACCAAAGAGCAGTAACTGGAGCTTGTCACTTTCTTTTGTGTCTTAGTTGATGTTTGCAGATGAGAAAGCACAGATAAAAATGTTTAACAGAATCCCCTGTGTTTTTACTAAGTGAAGAAGCAAGCTGTACAAGATAGCAGAAAGAAAGAAATATGCAAAAAGACACAAATCACACACAGAGATAAGACCATAATACATGGTGGATAAAAAGTAGTCTAGTGAGATCTAAACGAGGCAGTAATTTTAGTTTAAATGAAATTTTTGGCTTACTTTAGTTTAGATAGTTTAATTTTTATCATCTTTCTTCATTCATAAGAAATACCAGGACAGAGTACTTAATATGATACATTTCAGCAGAGGCAATATTCAGCATGTTCTGACCAGTTCTGGAGAACGGGTAGCAGAAATTTTGAGTGGTTTGGCAAATACTGGCAAATACTACCTCTGACTGGCCCCGCCCCCATCTATTCTCTGCCTCCCTCCTCTGCCTGATCGGCTGGGTCTTCCTTTGTTACCCTGCACAGGAGAATGGAGCTGGAAATTAGGTTAGTGGGGTAAGAAAGGAATGGGATTTTGCAGTAATCTTCCCCCAGGAGTGGGGTGGGAACGGAGATTTGACAGTTTCCTTCTCCTGCCATGCCCGCCACACCATGCCTACCAAGCCACGCCCACCAAGCCATGCCCACAGAACCTGGAGTAAAAATTTTTGAATCCCACCACTGCATTTCAGTATAAAAAAGCAAATGGTGTGAAAATAATGCAAATAAATGAAGTAAACAGATCAATCATTTAGAAATCGAAAGATCCTTGTGTGAAAAGCCTTACAGGTAGTTCTCGACTTACAACAATTCATTGGTGACCATTCAAAGTTATAATGGCACTGAAAAAAGTGATTTATGACCATTTTTCACATGCGACCTTTGTAGACTTCCCATGATCAGGGGATCAGAGTTCAGATGCTTGGCAACTGGTTCATATTTATGACCGTTGCTGTGTCCCAAGGTCACGTGATCCCCTTTTGTGATCTTCTGACAAGCAAAGTCAATGGGAAGCCAGATTCACTTGACAACCAGGTTACCAACTTATCAACTGCAGTGATTCACTTAACAACGGTGGCAAGAAATATCATAAAATGTGGGAAAACTCACTTAACCAATTTCTCACTTAATGACAGAAATTTTGGGCTCAGTTGTGATCGTAAGTCGAGGACTACCTGTATTTTATACAAGTAAAGGAGTATTTATTCATTTGAATTTATTAGCTGCCCAATGGACCTTAGTATCTCTATTGAGAAGTGGCTGGTGCCAATATGGAGAAGTTCCCTACTTTTGTAATTATATATTTCTTCACTGATACTATTTTTGAAAAAGTGCAGCGTTTCTCAGCTTAAGCAATTTTTAAGAAGTGTGGATTCCAACTCCTTGCTTGCTGGGGAATTCTGGGAGTTGAAGTCCCCAATCTTGAACTTGCTAAGTTCAAGAAACATTGATATAATGTCTGCATGTCTACTTAAAATAAGCCCCACTAACTTAAGTGAAGTTAAGTTTTTATGTAATCTAAAATCTTCTACCTCTAAGGTGATTTCTGGACTACCTAAAAAAGATGCTGATCACAGGAATTTTAAGAAGAGGAAATACATAGCAAATTAACTTTAATTAGCAGTAGGAGACCAAACAGCCATGCTGCATTGGTTAAGGGAATATGTGTAACAGGTGAATCAGGAAAAGAAATCTTTCTAACATATAATGAGGAAGGATTATGTTAGTATTTTCCCCTTTTCTGTAAGAAAGGCACACTTTCACAAAATGAGTTAGTATCCAAATTACCTTCTCACATAAGCATAGTAATGTTGTCCACTGTAACTTGAAGTCCCCAATATAGCTAAACCGATTTTGGAAATAAAAGTTATTAAGTTTAGCACATATTTTGCTTTTGCAAGATTAGGAAAAACTGTGACGTAGTTATTATGAGAAAAAAAAAGTCTGAAAATTCGCGGAACTGTTGACAACACTACACTAGAAGGAACCAGCTCTGAGTTGGTAGAAAACAGCTTTCTATGTTCCTATACTATATTTTCACGACTGTCTCTTGACAAGGGAGGATTAGATATTGTAATAATCCCTATACCCGAGCTTTAATCTTAAATCCCTAGAGACCGTCAACTGGAACAGATTACAGCCTATGGTTTTAAAGCCAAACTATGAATATTTGGCAGGAGTGGGGGGAAGTCTAGACAGAAACTGAGTCCAATAGCCACTAAATAGGGGTCTGATACGTTGATGTTTTACTGCATATGTGTTGTGCTGATATATTAAAGTTGCATGGTAACATTTCTAATTATTATTATTATTATGGTTTGCAGTGCTGTCATCCAGATGTTTAGACTGGATTTTACATTTTTATCTACCCATTGAGTCCTTTCCAAGGATCTGAGATGGGTGGATGCTATTTTTTGATATTATTAAAGGAATGTAAGCTGTTCCAAGTGAAGCTGCCTTTTGCAATTGACTGATGATGATTTTGTTAATGTCAGTGGTGTTCACATGTGCTCCAGATATTTGGAGATTGCAATCAAGGTGCCTATTACTATTGGTACTATCTTTGCTTTGTTTTGCTACAGTCATTTTACTTCTATTTGCAGGTCTTTGTACTCTGTGATTTTCTCCAGTTATTTTGTCTCCCATTCTGCTGTTTACAAGTTCTGCAATATCTACCATCCAAACCATTTTCTTCTTTCTTATTGACAGTTGTTAAGTCTTTGGTGTTACTTGGCAGGTGCTTGTCTGTTGCATTTTAAAGTTGCCAAATACTTCAGTGTCTTCATTTTCTATAAACCTTTGTCTATTTTATGTTCACACCAATTCTTGCTAACAGGAAAATAGTTATTAAATAGTATTTCTTGCAGATCTTCCAATGTACCATTGTTGCTACTTTTTCATGCTGTTGTTTATAATAAGTCTGGCAGACAGAGAGGCGTGGAAGCAATACTCAAGGACATTAGCGGACCTCGCCAGAGCGCGAGACAAACGCTGAAGAAAAAGAAGAAGAAGAAGTTTATAATAAGTCTGTGTGAACTTGGCAAATAACTAGGTGATCCACTGTTTTCTTTCTTCAGCTTCTTTACAGAGGCAGAATTTGCTTTCTGTTGCCACTTTGTATGTTGTAATATAGTCCGAGACACACAGATAAAACTATGAAGCAATCAGCAAAGAGAATATATGATCAACCTGAAGCTAACCTCACTATAGTTGTTCATTCTCTGGCCATTTCTAAACTAGAGTGCATAATTCACTGCAAGTGCATCTTCTCTTAACAGAAAATGCATTGACATCAGACTGCAATACGTAGTAAACAGTATGGTTGGCTTTAGGACTCCCAATATATATTTTTCTTTAAGGATCTTTTTTTTATCTATTTATAGCCTCAGGGGTGTGCCCCAGGTCTTTATTAACTGCACAGAAATTCCGTTTTGGTTGTATGCCAGTTCTGATATACTTCCTCCTTTCTATAGAGATTTAGATGCAAAAGGGAGGTGCTCTGGCTGTTTCATGCACCTGCTAGAATGTGGAGGAACAAGGCCCTTCTCTACCTGTTAGGCTAAGCAGGGTTTTTTCCCCAGTTGGTCATTTTATAGTTGTCTTTATAATGTTTTTTTTAAGTTTAACAATATTAATTAACCACATTTTAAAATATTTTGCTTAAGTTATGAAGCATCTACATCAGGGGTGTCAATCTCGATTTCATTGAGGGTCGCATCAGGGTTATGTTTGACTTCAGAGGGCCGGGGTGGGCATGGCCAGCTCGATGTTACTTGTGCGATCAAATGCCACTTTTGCTAGTAGTTTGTTTTGCTAACACTCTGCCAGTGAAAATGGAGCTCATGAGGGCAGCATATGGCTGTCCTGGGCTCCGTTTTCAGCTGTGACGGCCTCCTGCAGCCCTTTGCCAGTGAAAATGGAGCCCAGGAGGGCTTCCTTCACGGGCTGTTTTCACTGGCAGAGGCACTGTTGGCCAGTCCTTCGCTGTTTCCAGGGTGACCCTGTCGGCCAGATCTAAGCACCCCGCAGGCCAGATCCTTAAGTTTGACACCCTGGTCTAGATATATATGTGATTGAGCTCTCGCTCTATAAACTGCCAACAAGTCACACTGTGTTTGTCTCAGCAGCCACTACTACTCATAAATGCATAGGTAAATAAATGTATTTATACTTGATGCCAAAACATCAATAAAACCGATGTTAAATGCAATGAATTGTAAGTAAGAAACCATTGCAGAAATGGGATTTAATACCGTGTGCATAATTTCTAAAACCATATTAAGGATTTTTTATTGGCCAGGATAGCTAACCCGGATAACTAATCACTGCATGTGGTTAGTATATGCAATTTTAAAAAATTAAGAACAAGAAATTGTTAACAGAAAAGAACACTATGCAATCATATGCTAAGATCATCATATTAAATTTGTGACTGGCTTTATAGAGTGGATAAACATTACAAATACATGTTCAAATGAGATAAAATAGAAATCAAATTATATGTCTAAAATCAAAACTACTGAAGTGGAATGACAAAAGCACTATTGTCATTAATTTAACCTGCAGCCTATCTGAATATTGTTTAGACAAGTTAATTTGCAGATTGAATTTTATTCTATCATAGTCAGCATATGTCATTACTAATTTTCAAAAAATTAATAATGCCCTCATTCTGCACATTTTTCAAAACCAAATTATCGCTACAAAATAAGCTCTTTATGAATTGAGCATACCAATATTACACGATTCAAATGTGAATACTGTTCTTCCCCTCATGAGTAGAATTCATTGTGAAGATTGCCATTACATTGTTCATCTGGTTTGTTGGAGCAATCTCCATCTCTCCATGTTGATTATAGCAAATATGTCCTGCCAAAAGAAAATGCAGCAATCCTGTTTCTGCAAATTTCATTGGTAGGAATAAAGCTGGAACTAGTAGAGTACTGTATGGGGCTCTTAACAAAAGAGGAAAGTTTTAAGAGAAAATATGGAGTTCAAAACTTGTCATGTGTCAGGTCCCAAGAACCAAGAAAGACACATGGAATGACTTCTGAGCAGTTTCTTTTATTGTTCCTAACTTATAGACAGAAATGTTGCCATTTCATGTAAAGTAACTTACTGGTATTTGCATCACTGTACATATACTCTGAAAAATTGCTAGGGAGAAGCCTTCTTAACTCTTTCTCCCAGCCAAACTATGTATGTTTTGCTGTCTCTTTTCCCTCTGGAATGCAGCCCCTCCTTCCTGGGAATCCAAACTACATTCCACCATATCATGATCTATAGTAACGTGAACAGAAATCCTGACAAATCATATCCATATTTACTTTTGGTTTCTCCAATCAATATCCTCTTCTATAAATTATGGTTCCTCAATCTCCGGTCTGAGGCCACGTATACTTGCGTATATTTAAAGTAATCTTTGGATTTCAACAGCTGTATCTGAACATAATATTTCTTATTCATACAGATGATTTAGAGCAGTGATCGCCAACCAGTGGGCCGGGGATCACTGGTGGTCCGTGGGAAAATGTTGGTGGTCTGCAGAGAAATGTCACCCCTCCCAGGCACCCCCCAAGCAATTAATGTGGAGTGTGAAGGATGTATGTTTGTGTTTATTTTCATGGTCATGATGTGCACTGAAGATGGTGTTTGATTTCATTGTATGAGGTGCAAGGACAATAAACTAACTAACTATTCCAGGCTGTGCAGGAACACAAGCCTGTGCCACCTAAATGGCCCGCGGGAACACAAGGCTTGCATCGCTTGCATTGTGAACAACACAAGGTAGTGAGGGGAGGGGGAAAGGGCAGAAGGGGGGAACTTGCCCCATTCGCCTCACGCACCTGGCCTTGCCACCAGGCTGCTTCTTTCTGCTTCTTTTTTCTTCTGCTTTTGGCAGCATGCAAGGAAAGTATCAGAAGTCTTTCTTTCTCTCCCAAACTTCACCAGAAATGAGTCTTTGGGACCCTGCAAGCATCCTGCTCCAAGAGGCTGCGCCCAGCACGACAAATCTCACAAAGACTCATTTCTGGCAGAATTTGAGGGAGAGAAAGAAAGACTTCTGCTGCTTTTCTTGCATGAAGCCAAAAGACTCTCTCTCCTCCCCTGAGAATGGAGCTGGATACGGTATCCTGCAATCCCAAATAAAGAATGATTGATCAGTAGGAAAATGGGGTGTGGAATTTTGGGGGATTTTCCCAGGGTCTCTGGTCCTCGGGATTTAAAATTATGAGTTTAGTGGTCCCTGAGGTCCAAAAGGTTGGCAATCCCTGATTTAGAGCAGGGGTCCCCAACCTTTCTGGCTCTGTGGACTGGCAGCAGTGGGGGTGGCGGCGGTGGGAGTGGGGAACCGGGCCAAGCGACAGGCAAGCATATGCATGAAACCATCCCCTCTCCTCTCCACCACTACCGGTCTGCAGAGCTGAAAAGGTTGGGGACCCCTGCTTTAAATCATCTATACAAATAAGAAATATTATGTTCAGATACAGTTGTTGAAATCCAAAGAGTCCTTTAAGTATTCCAAAGGCATACTTAAGCCGCTAGTTGGCTTTTCCTTCCCTTGAATGACAGGCATATTCTAATTCCTCTTGACAATTTTAAAAGCAATTGCTTTTGGCAGTTTCAGAACTTGCCAGATGTCATGGAGGATGGTAGTTCAGCAGTTCAGGAAGCTGAAGTCATATAATTCTTTGGATTCAAGCCATTCCAAAGGTAGTTGTTGAGGTGCTTGACACTGTTATTTTACTTACAGTGCTAAGCATAACCTCATTGTCAGAATAGGCAATCATTATTTTTTCAAAATATTTTTTATCCCATCTTTAGTATCTTAGAAATTACTCAAGGTGGTGAACATACCTAGTAATCCATCCATCCCCTGCTTTCCCTACAACAACCATCTTGTGGAGATGAATTGGGCTAAACAAGAGTGACTGATCAAAGTCTGTTTCAATGCCTAAGGTGGGGCTAGAAGTCAATGGTCTCTGGTTTCTAGCCTGCTGTCTTAACTATCAGATTTACCTCCTTCCTCTAAAGAATTCAAGGTATCTTATTGGTTGTACCTACACCTATATAGTTCCTTCAAATGACACTATGATAGAGGATATATTGAGAGGTCGTGGTTGATTCAAGGTGTCTCAGATAACTGAATAAAGGTTTGAATCCTCTTTCTTACTATTATTATTTAGTAGAGAGCAACAGCAGTAGTAATTTCATTTAATTATACAAATGAGGAATATTAATAAACATTTCAGTTTAGGGTTTTGCTTGAAAATTATGTGATATAGTAAAATAAAACAATTTTTGTGCAATTGTCGTATAACTTTGAGATTCTGTAATATTGTCAGTACAGTAATGCATATATGATGATGATAATCTAAATGGAGAATATTAGCAAAAGGAATTGTATGTATGTATGTATGTATGTATGTATATATATGTATGTATGTATGTATGTATTAAACTTATATGCTGTCCATTTTTGGTGACTTTAGGCAGCTTACAATCATAAAAAAGATAAAAACCATAAAATCTTAAAACAGTATTGATGCTAAAAGTAGTTTAAAATTGACAAGATTGGAAGGAAGTGAGCAAGATGCACATGGGGAGGAGGTGGGATCTTAGTCCATTTTCATGCCATGTTTTTAATTATAACTAGAAATGAGTACACCAATATATTTCCATGGTACTGTTGTCTTATTAATTATAGTTGCTCTTGAAGCAAAATGGTTGAAACATAAATTTAATAAATAAATATTAATTATATAATGCAGAATTATCACTTAAATATGATAGTAGGTACACCCCAGAAGTGAAAATATAAAGCACCGTCAGCTGAGCTTAATATGGTATGATTTTATATTTCCCCTTTTTCAGAGAAAATATTACATAAAGGAAAAAAAAAATCTTAATTTTTTAGTTTACACATTACTGAAGGCTAGTTTTCTATCCAGGTCTTGTCATTTCTTGTTATTTTGTATTATCTTTTGCTTTGGGGAACTATGAATGAGGATATTTTTACATTCACATCTTCTATATGGGCCTTCCACATCCATTTTCTCAATGTAGGAACAGAATGATCCAAGACGATTTTATAATTGTACTCTCTTCCAGCTGTAGTTGGATGTGTGAGGAATTGAATTAAGTCTTTATTTGCACATATAGTTTGTACTGAGTAACAATTCATTCCCATAGATACCCTTTCATAGCTTACTGTATTTTACATTACCATGTGAATAATAATGAATTCTGCTGTTTATTTTATCACAAACACCAGAAGGATAATCTTTAACTAGTTGGAAAATCAGTTTCATTTATATTTCATATCTATGTTCTTATACTAAAGCTAGAGGAACAAAATATTGGCAAGGATTTTATGTATATGTATATTTGGATATGTACATGCATCTTATTTCTATTGCAGACAGGTGCAAGTATTTACATTTTAACATAAGTTCAATATGTACTGTATATACATTTTTCCTTTTTGAGAGGGCCTCTTTCATGTAAACCTTCAGAGAATCACACTCCTTACACTCTCTAATTAGGCCTGTTCCATCTTAGGCTCACTTGGTTCTTCACCAAGTCTGGGGATAAATCTTATTAAAAATAAAAACAACAAAGCCTTTTTAGGTTCACTGTTTCATGTAGCTGAAGAACATTTCCTATTTGTCCTCTTCCTTGGTGAGCTGAAAGAAGGCTTTTTATTTCTTACTCATTGTAGATTTTAGTTTTAAGGAATCTTCAAGCTTGTTACAAAGTTGGCATCATAAGCAAAGAGATGAGGTTATGCAGTCCTGATTTTCAAAGAGAGCAGATTAAGAGTGCATCCTGTGCATCTTTACTCAGCAGTAAGTGCCATTGAACTATAGCTTTGAATCCTGACCCACACACACATACACAGAGAGTATTTGCATTAGAAAAATGGTCCCAAGGGTATACATCCCCAATAGATGTATCTATTCAATATGCTTCTTGTAAGCCATTTTTCCAGTAAGCTGCTATAAAAAAGTATTCTATTTCCAAGAAATAAAACATTCACTGTCAAAGGAAGCCAGAAACTACTCATTTGCCAATAATCCCTTAGATACCACTGAGACTGTTCATGAGTAGTTATAGGATTTATATGCAAATATATGTCTAAGTAGATAGTGCATAACAATGAAGTTGAAGCAGACAAACTCATATATCATTTGAAGGGAAATATATCAATTTTCCCAAGAACTTTTGAAAGAAAAAAGTTCCAGAAAAATGCAGAAGTTATAATAATGGCTGTTCAAGCCTGTTTACAAATGAGTCCCTGCTTCCTCCATCTTGCACTTCTTAGTAGATACCAAGCCAATTTTTATTCCTTGAGTTTCTAAGAAAAACTGTATCCATAGAATAATAGCTCAGTAGGAAAAGTTGAACTGTATTATAAGAGCATTATTAACTTGTCTGTGGCTCCTAGGTTTTGCCCTGTGCTATTTGTGAATTTGACTGATCTTTCTCAACTTCTTTCTAATCAGTAAAAGCTCTGCAATAAGAACTTTCAAAGGAAAACTTGGAGAAAACTGTATGTTCCATATTGTGAACAACAGTATGCACTAATATAGGTTTTAATGTTAAGCTAATCTGTTTCCTATATTAAGAAGAGACATGAAAAAGCACTTAAATATAAGTGAAAACTCATTCCTCATGTGGTTTAACTTTTTTTAACAGCATAAATGCATCCATATTTGGAGAGCCTATAAATCTACATGATATTCTTGAGTAATGGATTGCAGCATTAAAGAACAATCTGTCAGGCAGTGCTGTAACCTAATTCCTATTAACTGCAAGCCTTATTAATGAATGGAGCTGAAAACCGGCAGTGTTAGTTTAGTTTGTGCTTTTTGTTATTATGCAGAACTGTTATTTATTATTCCTACCCAATAAAGCTGAAAATTAGGTTATTGTATAAGCATTTTATTTATCACATTTTGGCTCATTAATCAGTTCAGTACTCAGAATAAAATCTGTGTCAGGTAATCTTATTTCTTAGTGACCAGGTATTAATCTTATTTATATATTTGAATTTCTTTACTATTAATAAAACAATGAAGTTTATTTGAAATCTGATTATTTATAAAGGTATTAAATTAACTTTTCAGTCTTGGCGTTTCTGATACTAGAAGTGTTTGGGGGTTACTCTGATATTTACTATGCATTTAGTTTACTAAGATTATTACACTTGGTTATTCATACATATCACATATCCTGGGAGTAGTTCCCACTAAATTCACTAGAATTTAGGTTTGAGGAAACATATCAGAGGTGATATTCAGCAGGTTCTGACCAGTTCTGGAGAACTGGTAGCGGAAATTTTGAGTAGTTCAGGGAACCAGAAAATACCACCTCTGGCTGGAGATTTTATAGTATCCTTCCCCTGCCACGCCCACCAAGCCATGCCCACAAAACCGATAGTAAAAGAAATTGAATCTCACCACTGAAACATATTAGAGTGCGCCATAAAGTGACTCTCTGTTTAAAATAAACACCGCTATATTCCCAGCCCTATGTAGTGAGGTAACTGCAAGAACTCTGAAACCATACGTGAGAATTTCACTGAATTTCCCTTATCAACAAATGAGTCCCAGCCACGAAAACCAACATTGGACCCAAAACTGGACCCAAAACAACACATGACACCACCACCATTCTCCCTCACCAGACTCAAACCCAAACCCATCCCATAGACGAAAGACAACCACCATCCAGAAATCAGACCATGGCTGCATCACCAGCTGCCACACACCCCCGACCCCCAAACCAAGCAAACGGACACACGCCATGAACACATATCCAGGTCTCAAACTCAGAGCCAAACCAAAACCCGGAACGTTACATCACAGCCACCCGCTCAGGATATCACATCACGGAACTCAGGAGGTTACACCACAAAACCTCAGGATGTTGCAACACAGCCAATGACCCAGGAGATGACAGCACAAGACCCAGAATGTCACAACAATAGAACTCAGAAGGTCATCACACAGCCCATTACCCAGGTCGTTACAACACAGGAGGCTGATAGACACACAGCCAATACCTCAGCCACACATGTTCTTAGGAAAAGCCAGCCAATCTGCAAACATCAACTCCATCAACCAATCAAGAAATGACAACACAGCCAACCTCACCACCAGTATATATAGGGAGGCGGCAGCTCCGATCATGCTTTGCTCGCACAAGCACGAAGCCAAAAGCACCAGCCTGAAGATGGCGAGTGGGATCTTGTCGAAACGTTGCTAAGATACTCTCAATCTTACACAGAAAAAGACCCGAACACGCCAAGACCTGCATGTATGTATGTATGTATGTATGTATGTATGTATGTATGTATGTATATATATATATTCTTGTATATGTATATACATGTATATGTATATGTATATATATATATATATATATATATATATATATATATATATATATATATATATATATATATATATATATATATTCACTATTCACTCAAGTCCTGATGAAAGAAACTCTTGAAACCATCAAAAATAAATACCAACCAGCTAAACACCTCATGGAACTAGCAGAACACTGCTTAACCAACACATATTTCATATACAAATATATACCACACATATACCACACACATACCACACACACACACACACACACACACAGAGAGAGATATATATATAGATATGTTTTCTTAAGTTTTCGTGGTATTTACATGGTATTTACATTCAGACATGGGTATTTTCCCATGTCATTATAGTTGTGCTTTTAAAGTTGCACCAACATTTCGGCACAATCTCATCTGCCATCATCAGGCTTCTCTATTGTGTTCGTCTGTGAGTCAGACTTTCACAGTCGTTTCAGTTTTAAATTTGGTGCTAGCCTACTGCTGTGCCAGAATGGTTTTTTCTTCATCCTGATTGGTTGGGAGTCTTGGTCTGTGTTTATTGGTCTTGGAGTTTGCTGGGTTCTGCTTGATTGGTGTTTCTAATATCTTCTGTCTGTTTTGTAGCTTTTTTTGTCTTGATTGGCTGGCAACATTGTGTTTCCTGTATTGGAGGCTTTTAGTGCGGCTTGGCTCCGAGTAAACGTACGGCTATCATTTATTACGAAGCTAGGTTTCATCTGGGTGCCTGGTTGGGGTGTGTTTGAGCTGGAGGTATCAGGGGGAGTCTGTTTGTGCCCAGGTGTTTGCCAGCCAAACAGGGGACTTCCGGTTTGAGCCTCTTCACGGACAGACCGAAACCGCGATCATGCACAGTTTTGGTCCATGCTCGCCTCTGGAACGCCCCGAGCCAGCTGGTTTCGGGGCTAAGCAGACATGATATTCTTCCGATTAAAATCGGAATTCCGATTTTTTTGGAAATCGCCCCCCCCTTTCCCCCTTCTTTTCCTCCTTCCCCTCCCCTCGGAGGCCCCCTGAGTCAGGAGTTGCTGCCGCCAGCGCGGCTCCAGTCCCGCGTTGCCTCAGGAAGGGAAAGGCAAAAAGGAAGAGCCGCGGCGGCGCTTTGCAACAGCAGCAGCGGCACCGGAGGCTCAGGCGCAGCAGCTCCCAGTTTTGCCTTTCCCTTCCCAAGGCAACGCGGGACTGGAGTCGCGCAGAGCCGCGCCGGCGGTAGCAACTCCTGACAGCCCCAGCCGGACACCTGAGCGGAGCCTGGGCAGTGCGAGCGGAGGCCGCTGAGTGGCAGGAAAAGGGAGCTGGGCAGCCACGGACCATCCGTCTCTCCGTGCAACATGCCACCGCCCGGCCCTGGTGAGGGAAAGCAGTGGGCGCTCCCCGGGTGGTGGCCTCGCCCCCGCCCCCAGGGAAGTGGCTGCCCAGCTCTGGAGCTGATCCACACGTGACCGGCTGGAAAGGAAGGGTGTGTAGCGTTGGTGTTGTGTGTGCGATTTCTTGGCTCGTGGCGCGGGGTCTCTTTTGGCCGGCCCCGATTTTTTTTTCAGAGGGGAATATCATGCCTGGCTAAGCCACCTCATAGAGGTGGTGAAGAGTGGGGAGACTGCCAGCAGGGTTGAGGAGAGCCGCATCTCTCCTCCTCAGCTGGCCATTACTCCCTTTCCCGAAGGCGGTTGCAGCTGTGTTCAGAAGTGGCCACCTAAAAGAAGAACTCGGCCGGAAAAGAATGTGCAGGAGGAAGATAAGAAGAGAACGTTTTGGTTGACCGGGTTAAACTGCAAAAGCAACAACTAAGGTACCCTGGAATTTAAACTAAAAAGAAAGTAACATTGTTCCAAAAGAAGACTTTGAAGAGCGAAGGAGAGAGAAAAGGGAAAGGATTTGGTTTTTTTCTTCTTCTCTCCCTTTCCCTATACTGACAGCTAAGAGATTTAAATAAGAAATTGAAAAAAAAAACACTTTGACATCAATAGGCATTTAAGCTGAAAATAAAATGTCAAAGGGATAATAAAGATTTCTGGATACTTAAAAGCAGGAAAGGAGAGAAAAAGAATAAAAGGGCGGGATCTGGAAAAAAGGGAGGAGACTACCTGGAATTAAAAGGAATTTACAGTAAAACCTCAACAAGACTTCTAAAAGATACATTTTAACTGAAACTTGGCAACAAAATAGTAAATCCCCAGGAAGAGAAAGTGAAAAAAGAAGCATGAAGAAACAGCTTGGGAGTATTTGGATTATTTGGTGATATTTGGATTTTTGGTTATTGCATTTGAATGACTAAAATCAATCGGGTGGTTGTTTAAAAGTGTTTAAAATGGCACTACTTTTAGAAGAACTGAAAATGGAACTTAAAAAGTACAAAGAAGATGCACAAGAAGGGAGAAGTTCTTTTGGCTTCGTATTTCAATTCTTAGAAATGGAGATCTGGAACTATGAGAAACAACAAGAAATGTCTGCAGAACAAGATGATTGGGACAAAGAAGAAGCCATCTTTAATGAACAAGTAATTTTATGTGGGGGAAAAAAGGAAAGGGGGGAAAGAGAATGAAAAGTTTAAGATTTGAAAAAACAACCAAGGAAAGGAAGAATAGTTTGAAAAATAAGTATAATATTAGAAAGCAACAGAAGAGGGGAATACAGAAGAGAGAATTAGAAGTAGAGAGACAAGGGAGTAAAAAGAGGGAGAAGAAGAGAGGGAAGAAGGAAAGGAAAAGAAGTTATAAAGGACAGAAACAAGATATGGAGAAACAGGGCCTATTTAGAGATAATGGGTGAAAATTTAATTGAAAAAGGGATTCTGCAAAGGTACATAAGATAGTATTGTTATATTAAAAATAGAAATAATTTTAGAAAATATGAAACAATGTATGATTAAAATGATGGATAAAATAGTTATTGTAATCTAGTGAAATGTTTGTTAATAAATAAAGGAAATAAACCGAATGAGAGAATTGAATTAGGAAAGGATGGGAACATTTTAATTATTTAATGTTTTATAAAATATAAGGGAAGAAAAATAGGGGGGGAAATTAATTACAGAAAGCTTATAAGTGTTCCCAAGGAAGTATGATATTTAATTGAAAAGAAATGTTAAAGATGTTAAGATTTTAATGAATATTAATGATAGAACTGAATTGGAATGGAATGAGTGTTTTAATTACATATATTTATAATCACTTTTTAAGAATATAGTGTGTATTTTAAGAATGTACCAAGCAGAATTTGATTGGAAGTTATGTGTTATATTGAATGTTATAACCTCAGGGTATATATTGAAGCTTAAATAAGAGTTGAATGGATAAAATTAAAAGATATAAAGGTGTCATACTCCAATTAGTAACTACAGGAGAAAATTTGTTTAATGAGAAAAGAAAATATGAAATTGAAACAGGACAGACAAAAGTATAAATATAATGATTTGAATTGAGATGAGATAATTAAAATAAAATTGAGAAAATTAAGAGAGGAGAAAAACTATGTAGAAAATGTAAAACAGTAATAAGATATGGAATAAAACATAAAAGTGAGCATGAAATTGAGTTTGTGTCTGTATGAAGAAGTGTAACCCGGGACCATGCTATTTTCAAAAAAAGATGTTTTATTTGTATTATGGGTTTTTTTTGTGAAAACCCAAATAAAATTTTCAAAAAAAAGAAAAGAAAAGAAAACATGTGTATATGTATATGTATATGTATATATATATATATTCTTAAGTTTTCGCGGGTACTTACATGTATGGTATTCAGCTTTGTTCTGGTATTTTCCCACGTCATTATAGTTGTGCTTTTAAAGTTGTAGCAACGTTTCGGCAGAATCTCATCTGCCATCATCAGGCTTCTGTATAGTGTTCGTCTGTGAGTCTATACACTATACAGAAGCCTGATGATGGCAGATGAGGTTCTGCCAAACGTCGCTACAACTTTAAAAGCACAACTATAATGACGTGGGAAAATAATCCGAACAAAGCTGAATACCATACATATAAATACCTGCGAAAACTTAAGAAAACAAATACTATATATATATAGTATACACACACACACACACACACACACACACACACACACACACACACTGTGTGTGTATGTATATATACCCCATATATATATTTGCCCAGAGCAAATATTGCTCTGATTGTGTCCTGTGATATTACTGATAGCTGGAAGCTGTTCCAAGACATGCACTATGGATGTGTGGAAGCCTCTTCCAGCTATTATATATAGATATGAAGTGCCTTGATGAGATCTATAGCATATAGTTTGTACTTCAGCGAGGCAAATAGGATTGCTTCTCTTGTATAAAATGCCTTGTAAAGCAAATTAATGCATTTCACACAGGTCTGATAGATATAATATTCTGGTCCCCCCTGCCCCCCCGCCCAATGACTGATAATTAGCAGCATGTAGCTTTGAGTTTCATGGATAGTATGCATACCAGAGCATAGCGGAGCATATGTGTAAGCATGTATGTAGCAAAGCAATGTAACCCAAAGGATGTGTCATCATTTACGAGTTTCTACTTTTGCTTTCTCTTGGATGGATATTTTGTGATAGGCAGCTGGTTTATAGGAGCACTTATGACAAGGACTTAATGAAGAGTAACAGATTTTCTCAGTACACCAAATACAATTCCAAATGAGCCCATTGACCCAAAATGGTTGTCTTTTCCTGATATAGAGTTATTATTGTTAGTATATAATAGCAACCTTATCAATTATGATTTTGTAGTTGAGTGATCTTGGTGTAATAATTGCAAAGTGACAGCAATATAAATTATTCAATACCTATAATAGCATCACTACACAGTCATAAAATCACTATATAAATATAACTTGGAATTACACCTGTGCTTGGCATATCCTGTCCTTGACTTTGTCCAGCTAGAATAATTTGGGGATAGGATTGTATTATAAGATTTGAACATATTTCTCATGGATCACAAAACTTTAAATATTCTTGTTTTTCTATAGAAAGATTAAATGGCTTTGTAGAAAGTAAGAATACAATTTTGATATGGCTGGTTTTCTCTAAAGTGAGTGCAAGACCCCAAGAATTCATTCTCTCAATCAGTATTCACCAAAATTGCTGCTCAGGGAAAAAAATATGAGGAGACAATATTTTTCAAGCAGCAATAGTATTTCTAAGTCTACAAACAAAGCGGGAGAAGTATTAATGCTTACTAACTGATTAAAGATTATTCCTGACTTGAGAACAATTAGAAAGTTGTATTAGTTGCTAACTAAATCTGGAAATAGCTGGAAATAAATAAAATACTAATAACAAGATGTAAAACAATTGATTAAATGAAAATAACAACAATAATAACAATGTTTTTTACTTTATACTTCGAAATTATGAATATTTGAACAAAACAATTTCAAGTAGGAATTGCTATATTTAATTGGGTGGAGTAAGATCCCTTTGAAATTAGTACGACTGAAATTTCAATGGGTTTGGATCATCAAATCAGGTGACTAGAATTATGTTATATATTCTACATGCCAGTTGTACCACAATTATGGTTGGGGAATTTGCTTACTACCACTGTTATTGCTTCTTATAATTTGAGCAGGTCCCTACCTTGTATCAGCCCAAATTTATAAAGGTGGACTTCAAGACTGAGGCTGTTAGCAATTCCATTGAATATATTTAGCACATCTCAGCTTAGGTAAACCAAACCTTAAAATAAATCAATAGCAAAGGGACCATGCTGTGAATACAAGCAACCCCTCTTAAGCATTCTGATTTCACCACTGAAATCATTATACCAGTGGGTTTCCCTCCCACTGCCCCAGGCTCTAAATAACAGACATAATGATATGCTGACATTCTAGATGGATCAGATCTGCTGTGTTAAATGTAAGGGCTCAGAAAACCACTGCATGATAAACTCTTGAGAGAAAGAGATCCAATTTTGTATCGTCTTCCATTGCCAATACAACTGAGCTATTCTTCCTCAAGCAAACACAAACCTCCTCAGTGCCTGTCCATAAAAGTGAGGCTTTTAACTAATCAGACTCCCTTAATGGCTAAGGTACAGCTGGGGAACAATTGAATCTGCAATTAAGGCTGAGATAGACATGACACTGTTGATGTCAGGCACTGTGACTTAAATAACATTTTCCCAGTAATGGACTGTGTACAAAAGTGCTGAAAAAGTTGGCAGTGTTTCAGTTGCTTATTATTTATTATGCCATTTTATAGAGGGTTTATTGGCAAAATGCCATCATTTGCAGCCATCAGCTCCTGTCCATTTAAAGTAAACTGTGCAGTCACTTTTAAGAATTGAGATATTTGTACTGAGGTACACATATCTTTCACTAGTTGATGTTAGGCCTCATCACCCCCATATTGTTTAATGTACATTAGCCTCATACTGTGTGTGCATAGTGATATAATACATATTAAAGGAGTTATTATCTGTCATGTTTGACATAAATAAAATGACTTCAATTACCAACCTAGCGGGAAGTCAATGTGAAGTCCCTCCTTGAAATTAAAAAATTACAATTCAGCACATCTCTTTGTATTTTTGAAAAAAGGGAAAATACTTTTTATACTAGGTTCCAATGACAAGCAATCAAAAAAGACTCAGGGAAGCATTAATTTATAATCATGTACCCAGATGAAACAATCAAAGCCTTTATATTCAGAAATAAGGAAAAAAAAGCTTAGAAGAATATTTTATGCACACAGACACACTCTGATGGGCTGTAATTATGGCCATTTAATTGAAAGGCTATAATTAAGAGAGTTTATCAATGGAAGAAAAACAACATGTATCCTAAACAAAAATAAAATGCAAAGTATATCTGGGATGACAGGTTTCACAGAATACCAAAAAGAAAATAGGCAACAGTTGCTAACAGCAGATTGAGCAGGATTCTGCTTCAGATGCGTCTCTGACTTTCACTGTATAAGAATTGTATGGAAATATATGTATACTAATTGAAAGTATAAGACTGAAAGTTATTGGACTCTGTAACCAATTGCTTTATTATTTTTTTAAAATCCCCTGCTATGTTTCTTGTATTAATTAAGCAGTTAAATTAATAATTAATAGGCATACTTTGAGCTTTTGAAATATGTCAAACTTCTCTGGAAACAATCACACTAAGTCTCTTTATCTCTGTTATGTCTATCAGCTCTATATATCTCTGTCTCTATCTATCTCTATAATCTCTGTCTCTAATCTGTAACATCTCTATGTATTTCAATAGTTATAAGTATTTGCTTAAAAAAATTTACCTGAACTATATGCAAGGGTAAAATAACCAAATTTTGGATAAATGGAGCATGATTGGAAGAACTCAAGGTGCAGACTATGCAGAGAGCCTCAGAAATAGTCCATTGCATAATGGCAGAGTGTAAGCATGATTGGAAGTTTAAATTATTATTATTAGTATTAGTAGTATTAGTATTTTCCATGTTGTGTATAGCCTGATATATCCCTTTTAAAATATAAATAGTTTTAATATTAAGAACATTGCAAATTAAAGTAGAATGAGAAAGAAAAAAGAGAAAGGGAGAAATAAAAAAAGCTAAGAGTGCAAAAAAGTAAGAGGAAGAAAAAGAAAAAGTAGAAAAAAGAAAATATAAAAAAGGTATAAATATACAATTATTTTTTAATCTCTGTCTCTTAAGGTTTCATCATGATTTTCTTCTTTCTATAGCCTATCCTGTCTAATCATCAAAATAATAAATCACATTCATTTTTATGCAAAAGTCCTTGAGAGTTTAATCTGGTATTTCCTTAATTGTTCACAACTCATGTCAGCCACATCATTATTAACATAGCAATGTCTCTCAAATGTCAAATATACTTATTTTTATTAATTAATTAATACAACTATTCATTGTCTACTTCCAAAACAACTTGAACTGATTTATAATGCAAGGCAAAACAGCTATTACAATGATCAGCTAGTGAAACTAACTAAGCTAGCTGAAGTAGCATGAACAGCTGTGTGTTCATAATGATAAAAAAACATTATCTTTTTTCAATGCTTGGAAATTGGGAATATTCCTTATTTTGGAATATATATATATAAATGATACACAGTAATGGGAGCCTTAAATGTAGGACAGATCATTTTTTTGTTCGTGTCAGGAATAGTTCTTGGAATAAAAGGACACCACTCTCAATATGTAAAAGAGGTGCGGTGGGAGAGGAGGAGGAGGAATTTGTTTAATTGAACAGAAACCAATGTTCTGGCCTGCTGAATGGTTGAGGGACAATTTAATATATATTTTTCTATATTTTGGCAGAAATGAGCAAATAAAAGGACAAAACCAAATTCTTACTGTAAGATTTAAGGAAACAATAAGTTGTCAAGTGGATAGAAAAAATGCACAATCTTCTGTGATGAGGGGAGGGGAAAAATACTGAGATTTTTTAGCAAAAGGAACAGTGATAGATCTGCCAATTATTATCCTAATCAAAGGCCTTCACTTCTGCAAGGCTGGATAGATTTGGAAATTCAAATTACAGATTACTCCAGAGTTTAAGATTATTTCTTTCACATTCAATATAAAAAAGAAAGGTATATCAATTGAGTATGTCTGTGTATAATAATTATCCTTCTGTCTGCTTCTTAAATAAGCAAGCGTACACCTTACTCTGGCTTTCCTACTACAACAAAGGTTACCAAAGAAGGTAATAGAGGTTGATAAGCTTCCTTTGTTTATTTTTAAAAAATAAGGAGTGCCATCTGCTTACCAAACATGTCTCCTCTTGACAGCATTTTAAATATTCTTTTTTTTAATGTTGCCCAAATTTTGCTGAGTCAGGGGATCATGGAAAAGGTACTTTAAAAATACCCACTTCTCTGCCAGTCTATGATCCCTTTTGGAGCCATCCAGACTTGCTTGCTAATCAATTTGTATGTGAATGGCAATTTCACTACAGTAGATATATTTTCTTTCCTGATTTTACATATTAAATATATATTGCTTCCTCCGTTCTTTTACTTACACCCTTACTGTGAATTCTATAATACTGCTTATACCAAAATGGAATTGTATGATGGGTATGCATGTGTACATATGTATGTATGTTTGTGTATATCTGTATTTGTATTTGTATGTCTCTATATGTATATATGCAAAGCTATGTATAGTAGGAGAGTCTACAGCTAGTATAGTGAACTGCCCAAAGAAGGTCATGGAAGCATGCTGATATAGAAGCTCTTCACAATATACAGAGGTTTCCACCCCAATTCCAACACCCGAGACTGTAAAGTTGGAAAAATGATGGGCAGGGTCTGATGAGTGTCAAAGCCACTGTCCTGGATCAAATTCAGAACATCCAGAAATACATCAGTAAGATGGTACCAAAAGATGAACTGCTGAGAGACTGACTGATATGGGAAGAAGATGAAGCAGAGGAAGTACATGGCAAGACTATACCCTTGATTTTGAGATGGTCTATCAACAGATAGTTGAGGTGGTTGATATTGGTAAATCCTACCAGTAGCTGGAAAAGACTGGAGTAAAAGACAACACCTAAGCACTGATCATTACAGCACAAGAAGAGGCACTATGTACCAGATCCATAGAAAGAGAGGTCTACCATAGTAGACAGAACTCAAGGTGCAGACTATGCAGAGAGCCTCAGAAATAGTCCATTGCATAATGGCAGAGTGTAAGATACAGGCAGAAACAGCACTCACTGAATGGCACAACAAAATAGCTGGCATTATGTACAAGCACATCAGTGCAATGTATGGTTAGATCCTTCCAAGTTCAGATGGGAGATTCCACAGAAGGGAATGGAAAATAACAGGGCTAAGATCCAGTGGGACTTCCAGATCCAGACAGGCAAGTACTCACCAGTCACCCAGATAACATGATAGTAGACAAGGACTAGATGACAATTGTAGTGATAGATGTAGTGGTGCCAAGTGATAACAACATCAGGAGGAAAGCGCATGAGAAGATAGTGAAGTACCTGGGCCTGGAGGAGAACTAGAGAGAATGTGGAAAGCAAAGGTCAAACTGATCCCAGTAATGGTAGGCTACTCAGCCTGTGACTCTTAAGGTGGGAGAATGATTCCAACAGATCCCAGGAACAACAAAAGAACACTCTGTCCAGAAGACCTAAAAAATGCTGAGACTCTAGAAAGAGTGCAGAGAAGAGCAACCAAGATGATTAGGGGACTGGAGCCTAAAACATATGATGAACAGTTGCAGAAACTGGGCATGGCTGGTGTAGTGGAGGAAAGGACCAGGGGAGACATGATAGCAATGTTCCAATATTTGAGGGGCTGCTACAGAAAGGAAGGGGTCAGGCTATTTCCCAAAGCTCCTGAAAGCCAGACAAGGAATAATGGATGAAAACTGAACAAGGAAGGATCCAACCTGGAAATAAGGATAAACTTTCTGACAGTGAGAGCAATCAACCAATGGAATAGCTTACCTTTGTATAAGCTTTATCACTGGAATCTTTAAAGAAGAGATTGGACTGCCATTTGTCAGATATGGTGTAGGATCTCCTGCTTGAGTGGGGGGTTGGACTAGATGAACTACAAGGCCCCTTCCAACTCTGTTAATTTGTATCTGTAGAGGGCAGTGCTGGAAATAGCTAATATACTGTGCAGAACCATCAAAGTTCCAGGCCTCTGGTAAGGAACCTGAAATTGATGAGGAATTGAAAGGGAGTTTGTTTGTTTGTTTGTTTGTTTGATTACATGCCTACATACTGTATGTCAAGAGAGCCAACTGGCAGAATTCGATCACTGAACCATGAATGATAAATATCCAAGCTAAATAAAAGGACAACTGCACCTCAGTCCAAAAGTGACTTGTATAGAGGGGTCACCAAACCTTTTCAGAATAACTGTTTAGTAACTACTGGATTTTAATGTGATGGTTGACAAACTGGATGAAAATTTCTTAATGTGGGTGTGAGAAAAGCTGAATCAGCATCTCTTTTTAAGCCTTGAATAAGCACAAAATCCCCCAAAAGCCCATGGAAGGTATAACCAAACTACTTCTATCTATTTGATCACAGAATAGAGGAGGGAGACCAGAAGTAGTTATTTTTTCTTAGATTCTCATTAATTTGGAATCCTTATAGTTGTATGGCATAATTGAAGAAAAGCTCTATCATGTTATTTCTAATGAGTTTCTATCTTGCACTTTCATTGGTTCATATTATAGTCTGCTAAAAGAGTCCATGTTGGCTTTCTGTTTCCCTTGAAATATTGTAATTTTCTTTATTTATACTCATGAATCATGAACATTGGGCTTACAAAGTTCATCTTAAATTAATTTAATGTCATTTTTGTGCATACAGCAGGTGCCATTGAATTAGTATCAAAATAAAAATAATGATAGATTTCTTCTGTAATAACACCACCAAAACATTTAGAGGATTGACATAAAGGGACTGAATGAAATCTAATAAACCAGAAAGGCAAAATATGAGAAGTAAAAAAGAGGAAACTGAACAAAAACATTTTGTCAACAGAACTTGGTTATTTCTTAAAACAGGTGATAAAACAGCTATAATAGCAACTTTTCCATTATACTTTTATAACTCATATCTGAGTTATGTCAACAGAAATAAATCAATTCCCCTATCTTCAACTGTCTGTTCCTATAGGAAGAGGATAATTTTGGTAATTTCTCCTAAATCCTACAAACATGATCAAAGTCTTCTCATATATTCTTCAAAGAAAATGGATGAACAAGCTGTGTTTTAAAGCTGTAAGCAGTTTAGGCTTAGGATACCTAAGCCTACTTTCATATGGAATTTTGCCTGTTTATTTAAAAAAACAACAACCCAGGGTTAATACTTTGTTTGTGATTGGTTAGAATATATGAGAAGGATTTCTCAACTGCGACATCTAATTTCAGGAACTTCTCTGCCTGCATACTGTCATTTCCTTAAGTTTATTTGAACAAACTTTTTATTTGCATGTTGATTAATTTTGAGTTTTAGTTTGTGTTAGTGTTTAGATTTTTTTTCCTTTGGAAAATGAAAAAAACAGCATATTTTGATGGGATGAAAATATGGAAATGTATCAGTAATGAACATATGTTATATTTTAGTCATAAAACTGCAGCAACTAATACTCTTTATGATTATAATTATAGCTTAAACTCAGAGTAATTATATAGCCAGACATAATAACTACAGAAATAAATTATATGAGATATAACTTATAAATGTTTTTTTTACTATATCTATTAAATAGATTGCACATAAAATAGTATTGCACTGGAGATATAATACAGATTTAGAATATTACCCTCTAGAAGACAACTTTTCTTTAGATATGTAAAAATTATCATATAATGGATGTGTGTCTAACTAGTCTTGGTAATGTATCAAAACATTGAAAAACTTGATATCTCTTAGATGAGGTAAGGTCAAATAACATTTTCCCCTCTTTTTTTTTTCTAAGGGAAGAACTTTTGCAAGCTGGTGTACCAAAATATCCATATCCTGATTACCTTACACGTACTGATATGGAACTAAGGAGAATCATAAATGCTCAGGTAAGATTGGAGATTAAAATGTATATTTGCATTAATGCAACCACAAACTGATATCTTTTACCACTATCAGTAAGTTTCAGGAACTCCTGAATTTTGGGAAATAAACTTGATATTTTTCAGGGGGAAATGTATTCTAACCAAGTTTTAATTATGTCATAACTATTTCACATATATATGAAGTTTTAATACATTTATGCATATTTTTAAGAATTGGAAAAGGTTGTCCCATTCTCAACCAATATAAAAACAAATGATTACCTTTTACAGGAGCGTAATAGAGATAATTTCACACCGATTAAGTCTAATATAACTATTCTCAAGACCATTTATTTCTTGACCTCTGTAAGGGCTGTGTCTGTCAGATATTGGGAAAACAGAAGGCTAAAAAGAATATTGTAAAATAGATTATGAAAGATCTATCCTTCCCTTCTTATGCATTATTTCATTGATTATACATACATCAAATTGGTGTTGACTCTTAAACACATAGATAGAATTTCTTATGCATATACACTACTTATATCACAGCATAAGCAATTTGAAATGAATAGATGTACCTATGAATGAGCCATAGGGAACATTGTTTAGATATATGTTCTTTACTTAAGCTACTTACACAGTTCTATCCCATTGAGAGGGGGGAATGTTGAGTGACTGTAGGTGCTATTTTAGGGTGCAGTCTGACTCTAGAATTAGTTTATATGACTTTGCTGGCCCATATTTTAGAAACTACCTACCAGCCAATGGGAAATTTGAACATTATTCTCTCAATTTTTAATGAAATGTCAGAAGGTTCAACTGATATACAACTCAAACTCACAGCATCAAGGTAGTGCAGCTCAACATACAAACATTCAATTGTTTTACAAAGCCAGTTAATTAATATGTGAATGACAGTTTTTGTATATTTATAGAAAAATGCTGAAAATTACCTCAAAAAGTAGTCCCTGAAAAATATTATTCTCAATGTTCTTTTCTATTTATTGGAAACACTAGTTATATATTTATATAGTGCCATCATTGGAAGCTAGCATTTTATATTCAAATATTTTATATAGATAAGATAAATTTATTGTCATTGTACTCAGAACCTGAGAACAACGAAATAAGGTGCTCTTTCACAACATACAACTAAACAACACCAAAAGACATATACAAATAACAATGTAAAACAAATTAAAACAATTAACAGTTAAAAACTATACAACCAAGATATATATATGTTAAGACCACCAGATTCATAACTCTGCATTTAACCTGATCACAGCACTTGGGTAAAAACTATGTTTAAATCTTATATGCTTATATGGTAGTAGTCAATATCTGGTATGGAACTGGTATTAAAAGTACTTACTATATGGTCATCAATATAAAACAGCAGCTGATGAATGTCATAACATCAAAAATATTATATTAACTATTTTCAATCATGAAACCTAGTGAAATATTTGAACTTTGCTATTATATTTTCATTGCCGAAGTCCTATATCAACATGGTAGGAAATTTAAACATTAATTGGAATTGAAAATATTTTAAATATTTGTTATAGTTTTATTTACATTCCCAATTTTATAATGATAATTATTGACTTCTACATATGTTTTATTGGAAATAGACCTATTCATATTATTTTGGGATCCATGAAATTATCTTTCTTTATAGAACCATGGAAACAGGAGAGCTGGAGGGCTAATTAAGAATAACAGATATATGCTCTGTTTTTAAATGTTTTCTTTTTGTTCAATAAAATTTTTAAAAAAGAATAACAGATATATGTATCATTAAAGAGATACTTGTTCTAACTTTTCATACTATACACAATACCTTCTGTTCAATTTGATAGTTTCAGATTTGTTTGAACTATGACAAATGTGTGATAAAGAAAGTGTGTGTATGTGTGTTTGTGTGTGTGTTTGCACAGGTTTGTGCACCATGGTAAATTATTTATTTTTCATATCTTCTTAATGTTTCAGAGGCCTAATTTACATGTAATTTCAGTGATAAATTAGATGAACCATTTCATGCTGTTTGTTCCCATACCTTCTTTATGATTATGCTTGCAAGAGAAAAAGAGGAAGGGAAACAATGAATGCAAATACAATTTTGTTACTGATTTGATGGCACATAACAAATCAACACATCTTCCCCATTAGTATTATAAATATTTACTAACCTCTCATGTGTCGGGTTCCTTTATAAATAAATATGGCCAATACAATCATCCTGATTGTAGAAGGAAATGTAGCCCTAGGTATGAGTAGCATGAATAAAGGCACATCCACTCATTGACTTGCATATTTCCAAAAATCAGCTCTATCATCTATGCAGTCTCACAATATATTCTGTGTTTGACAACTGAGCTGATTTATTTCCAACATAGCAGTAGCATATCCAGGATTACACTGAAGGTTATTTTCCATTAGGAATACTGAAACTCAGCTGAGTAAAGGACCATTTCCATCTCTTACTTCACTCTGACACTTGTTTTCAAGCCAGATTCTCTGACCTCTCTGTAGAAGTTCACTCATCAAATTTTGCAGTAGTTTCAAACTCAACCAAAGGATAGGTGCTGACTTTACAGACCCCCTTTGTTGTGCATGTGGGAGCATGGGGAATCATCAGAAAAGCAAATGCAACATGAGCTGAAAATGTAGACAAGCTGGAACATTCTTTGTGTTTCTGTATAGATTCTTTAGGGACAAAGCAATAATGTTGTTTACAGTATTTTGAGATTTACAAGAGTAATTGGATAATTTCAGATTGTTCTGGATGGATTGGAGTGTTGAGATGGTGGTGGTATGGTGGTACTGTTTCAATAAACATGGCCTTCATTCTTGCTATCTTTTGAAGAACTGTCCAGGGTTTCCCATCTTTCAAAAATGTTTAAAATCCATTATTAATGCTATTTCAGGACTAAATGAAGGAAATACATTATCTCACTGTATAAATTTTCAAAGCATTTTACTTCCTTTTCTAAAAAATCTCCATATTAGTCTTTATTCTTCTATTTGAATCTAATCTGTACTTTTTTCTTAACAATGAAATCATTATAGTTGTAGTTTTCCTTGACTATAGCCCTCAACACCTTTATTTACTTGCACATGCAATAGATATGATTGGTGCTATTTGTAAAAAGGTATTGGGCACCCATACATAGACACACTTGGTTGGAATGATAGTACAGTTTTACAGAAATAGTGTACACCAATGTTTTTCAAACCTGGCAACTTTAAGATGTCTTTGCTTCTTTTTCTCTCTCTTATGGTTTCACCTCATGTCCTTCATATATGTAAAGCTCATAGTTCTTAGCTTTCACTTCAGTCTCAAGTGCTGAATACATACATGCCTTCTTGGATCTTCTCCCACCATTTGCATTCTAACATTTTCTACTTCCATAAAGAAAGATGGCTTTGTGAAATATTTTATCATATTAATTTACCTGCTAATACTTTTGTACTTATTTAGAAATTGCTTATAGCATTCAGGAAAGTCTAATGTTTAGTAGCTTGCCTTATCTTCAAGGTCATTTTATCAGGAAGGAGATGGAGGAGCAAAGGGATACATGTGGGTAAACATAACTGTGTTATGTTTACATACATATAACTAACTCTATTAACTGACTAGTCCTACTCAGAGCCAATTTGTGAGATTTTTATATATTAACAGTGGAATGATATACCTTGAACTATAATGCACAAAGGTAAACACATATTTGATCATGATACTGGATAATAAACAATAGGTGCCTTTCTAAGCATTAGAAGTTATCAAATTAAAATGTCTTTGGGAAAGTTATTGGCTCTCACTGTCTAATGAATATTTCTCAGTTGGTATAAACAAAATAGGAATTGGGATTTTTTTTCAGAATTATAGAGATTATTACTACAGTAATTATAAGCCATACCAGAGAAAAGGTGAAACTAGTATTACAATATATATTATTATTTCACAGAAAACATTTTATCTTCTCAAATCCACTGTTATCTTTTCCCTGCTTTCTGAACATTTTTAATGTCACCACCTATACATTATATAAACCCATTCTCATTTAATAATGTATTCTAAAGTTTGATAAAGTACTACAGCCACACCTTGGTCATTTCTAATATTTAAGATAATGACACGGGAACATCAAAATAGTGATTGCTTCTCAGCAAACATTTGCTTCCGCCCCCACACTCCAAAACAGCCTGTTTAGTCTGGAATATGATAAAATAATGCATTCAAATACAGTTAATTATTGAGTATGTTCATTGAGGAATCATGAGCTGGAAAACAGCATGCTTGCTAGTTCATAGGGAGTAAATGTGTTACATTTATTTTGTGATGTTGACAGCGTGCAAGCTGTGTATATCTTCTTCTTTCAGGTAATAAGGGCAAACATATTGGGGAAGCAGAATAGTTCTATTTCAACCGTTTCCCAAATGTTTAGCATTGTTGGCTCCAGGGAGTTCAGTTTTAAAATAAATGATAATAAAGATGATATGAAGTCGTATGTGAAAATGTAGTGTATGTTTGATCCTTATACCTGTTCTTCAAATGTTTGATTCACAAGTTGTCAGTCAATTAAGCAATATCTTAAGAGTTACAAGAGTCTTAGCCTCATGAGTTTAACCAATTGCATCTAAAGAATTGCTTACTCTCTATACCAGGGCTGTCAAGCTTGTGGCTGGCCATGTCCCCTCCCAGCTTAGCGAAGGGTGAAAAAGTCCCAATACATCATGTGATGATGCCGTGATGCTGTGAATTTGATACCCCTGCTCTATATACTACATAATACCATCTCCTGCTTTTAAAATGTCACCATCTCTAATCCTGCTAATATCCATTTCCTAATTTCTTATCTATTATTGCACTATCTGGTGAATGATTAAACCAAAGTTTTGTGTTTTTATGTAATGCCAAAATCTTTATTAAGTAACATTATATTTGTTTTTTATTTATTTGCAACAGTGGGAAAGGGAATTGCAAATCAGGCTTCAGCTAGAAGAGAAACTCCAAGAATTAGAGCTTCAAGCAAAGCAAAAATTGGAAGAGGAACACTTCAGGCAAATAATGATATGGCGCCTAGAAAAGCTTCACAAGACAACCAAGCCGTATGAACTGCCCTTTAAACATAACGACACAAAAGCAACAGAAGCAAGCAGTAGCACTCAGCTGTCAGATGTATAACTGTCAGAAACATGGAAACCAGCTGTGTAAGAAGATAACTACACCTTAAAGGCAAATAAATGTATTAAAGCTTCTTTTCCCCTATCACACTCTTTTTTTTTTTTAGTTAAAGCTCTGCAATACTGAGTAATGAAGTGTGGATAAGAAAGTGCTAAAGCCATAATTGCTGCTGTATTCCTGATTGCAGTTGCTTCTCCAACAGTTTTTCATTGTGATGTTCCACATGTGTGTTTATAAGAATAAAAATATACCAGAAATCCTATGAGGGAAGTTAGGCCAGCTTGAGAGTGTTTTTGCATATAAACACAGAAGATGAGGAAAAGGTGAGGCACCAACCTCTCATCTTAGTAAGGCAACTCAGCAAGATAGTTTCCAGGGCCTGCTTTTCAATAAGAACACTCACAGTCTTCAGTTTCATAACACTGATATGTAACGATTAATTGAATTGTCTCCCATGAAATATTGTATTTATGGGGAATCATTTTCTGAAACTTGTTTATGGGGAATAATACATTTCTGAAACTTGTGTTTCTGGAGTATCTCACACCTTTGTTTTTGTTATTGTTTTGGCATCGTCAGTATTCTAAACAATGTCAAGAAAACCACCTGAAAATCTTTATCTAATGGTCTCTCTGATGCCGTTCCGAATCTTATATTCTCTCATTTCTTTTTACCTACACGAAGCCTTTCCTTCCTCTCTGTATAATTGTGCTATCAATTTTGCCATTTTTTTTATTTGTGGATGTTTTATGCATTTATTTATCCACATTTGTATGCTGCCTGTTCAAGCAACCCAAGACATATTCTCTAATGTATAAACCTGTTGAAAGCAATACTATGTCTTCTTGGTGTTCATTTTTAAATAACTCTTTTTTTATATTTAATTTCTGTGAATACATTTGAGGTGATTTTTGGACAAATTATCATGATGCTCTAAAGCTTCTCACAACTTATAGTTCTACATTACAAATTATTATAGCTACAGTATGCCATAGTATTTCTTCCAGGTATTTTAGCCATAGTACATGCCATTGTGTGATCATACATAGAACAAAAACCTGTAGTTCCAGGACATATATTGGAAAGCATACAAAGTTTTTGCATCATGTTTCTTCTTGAGTGTGTCTGTAAAAGAGAATCCTGTCAATCTCCAGTTTCATTTTTTCAGAAATATCTAGAGTGATCTTTACAGAAGACGAGTGAGGCAGAATAGTAAAGTGTGCCATACCTCTTGACAAATATGGTATTATCCTTGTTTTCCTCAACTGGATTTTGCAGCTTTATCATGATAAATAGGTGTCAAGAGACAATCCTGAGTATAACAAGAATAATAAAAGCCATATAGTTGTTCCATATACATTTCCACTGAACCTACATTTGTATTCTATCAGTGTGGTCTTTACTATTAAAACAAGGTATCTTGAATGGGCAGATGTAATATTCTTCTGATTTTATTCACAGGAATGATGTTATAGTACACTGTATACTTATGTATAAGCCAAGAATTTTAGGTGCCAAAATATACACCCAAAATTGGATTTGGCTTATCTATGGATAGCTTATCCACAAATATATACAGTAATATTTTTAAAAGGACATGTATTTCTTGCATATACTTATGGATAAGCCCATCTGATGACGCACAAACTTTTAACCATTAAAAATGCATAACAGGAGGATTAATCATGGATAAGCCAATTGTGAAAATTAAAACAGAAAAGTTTTGAGGGTCGGCTTATCTGCATGTAGGCTTATCTGTGTGGTGAATTCATTCACACCGTCTGATTGTCAAATTCCATGACTGAGGTATCAATCAATTTTTATTCAGTTATTGACCAGCAAATAAAATTAAAAAATAATTATTATTTAGAATGAAAAAAGAAAAAAAATTAAAATACCTAGGAGAAATACCATGGCATACTGTACCTACTATAGAACAGTACTTAGTTATGGTCCAAGAAGTACAATCAGATTGATCTGATAATAACAAGACAGAATGACCAGGATATTTTAGTAAGGAATGGAGATAATTCCTGGTGAGTATCTGTATAGAGGGAACAATACAAAATAATGTGTTGTATTTTTTCAATTATTCCTCCACCACAAGGACACAGTCTTTATTCAAAAGATATTTTTCAGTATTTCCCTTCAATAACTGTGGGGAGGGCATTGAATCTGGTCAAGGATAGGGCCCTTCTAAATTTTGGAATTCTTATGTGACTTAAGATATCTGGCTGTTGGTATGCGGACTAGCTTAGGAAGATGTTTCTAGGTAGAATGGGTAAAATTGCTTGCAGCTGTAAATCAGTGGCCTGCTTTTCATAGGTCATCAGGGTGGTGGTTAGTCACAAGAAGCCACAAAGTTGCAGATTGGCATGTATGGCTTTGTGCCAGGAAGGCTGAAAGCTATCGTCATAATTAGAGGAGCCAAGCACTCTGAAAAAATTGATTCCTTAAACCAGTAGAAGAAAATGAAAATACCTGGCAGAAGTTGCTACTTTAAGTAACCAGCTCCACTGCAAAACACCACATTCGGAACACAGCAAGGTACTTGAAAAAATCAATCTCAAGAATTTGGATTGAACTCTTTCAAAAGGAAAAAAAAATCTGCAGGGGCCCAGCTGAACTCCAAAAGGAAGCTGGGCTTGGATCCTAGCCAAGAAGACTTCAATGGCTGCAAGTATATTCTGAGTTTCTTTGGAGAAGTAGAACGTTTTTAAAGCCAATGCTGGGTTTTGTGCATTTAGGTTAACATCAGCAGCATGAAATTTTTGGTTGCCCACAGCATGCAAAGCAGACCCCAGATACTTAAAGGTCTTGACTTGCTCTACTGAGTGATTACTTAGCTACTAAATATGTGCCTTAAAGTGCTTAGCAAAAACTATGAGCTTGGTTTTGGAGTAATTAATTTCTAGTCAGTGTTCTTGACAGTGCTCAGCAACTATATAAAGAGCCTGTTTCAGGCCAATTTGTATTTGAGAAAGCACAGTGTCATCTGCCTATAAAAGAACAGATATGTGTCTATTTCCTAATTTTGCTGGATGAAGAGATCCATTTTTTTTCATGGGAAGAGATGAACTAGTCACGTACTTCAACAGAAAATCAACCTTTGAGAACTTTAGCTTTTGTACATAATTTTTTATAATCCATTATTTTCTCCCCAAATTTGGTAAGTGTGGTATACTAAATTTGGCCATCCAAGTTACACATTTTGTGAGTAGCATTTTAAATATAAGCCTGTTTTTTGCTTCTGTTTATATGGATTTGGAAGCAGATCATAAACTATATTTGTTTCATACAATAGCTTTCCAAAATAATGCTTTTGGGATTAGTTGAGTTTAAGGATGAAGTAAAATTTGTCCTCAAGCAACATAAGAAATTGGGGTTATATTTTGCTTTGCAGTCCAAAATTGCCAATTTTCATTGGCACATTTAGTAGACAGTTTTGATTCTCTGAACAACCTCAGTATAAAGCTGCCAAGAAACAATCATATCACCATGCCATTAAAGCATTCACCCCCAAAAAAGAAATGGTTTCTGAAACATTGGAAACAATGTTTTTATCTTTTTTTATCTAATGTTTTATCTAACTTTTTATCTTTTTCAACACTGAACATTGTAAAGGGAATGTGAAGTACAATTTTGCATTTCAACTCAACTCTCTCCCAGTTGCATTCATCCACTATTTTCCAAGTAGCTTTTCTGGCAACGCTCTTCATAAATTAGTATGTAATCTCTTCAGGATTGATGTTGATACATTGCCAGGCATATTACTAGAAGAACTACTCAGTAGAAATAATAATTTCACTGAAAAAGATAATTTGGATGACATATTTCTCAATTTGGATGAAAAAGACAAAATGGTTTTTTTTCTTTTAGAAAATTGTTTTAAAAAGAAAACTTAAACAAAGGAATTGAACATATTTCAAAACTGATCTGTGTTGTCCACTTTCTACAGTCTAGAATTCTCAGCTTATAAAGAAAAAGAATGAACATTTTTATTTATGTTTTTATTTATGTTTTTATTTCTATTTATTATTATGAATGGATTGTGAAGATTAAAAGGGGATTAGTTTAAATGAAAGTTTAGAATGAAGGTTTCAAAAAAATTAAAGCAAGCATGATGCTGCAAAGTTTGGGGAGCTCCTGATTTAGACCCATTGAACCAAGCTTAGCCTAGGACAGGATTGCAAAAAGTGGATTAACAGCATCCTTTTTGCGGCCCCCAGAACCTTGCAGAATTGGCATACCTAAACATGTAAGCTCATTGTATGCATATTTGGGGATTGTACATGGTTTAACTGCCTTAAATAGTGCAGAATTTGAAAACACTGAATTTCTTCATACCGAACACTGAGTCTTGGCCCACTAGAAAATAGAAAGAGGCCCCACTTGGCCCTTTGACATGCTATGTAAAACCAGATGTACACATGAGCCAAAGGAATTAGTGCATCCTTACCAAGTGTTAACAGACTTGATATCCTTGTGTTGGGATGTATTATTTTACCACCTAGCATAACCAGATACTTTACATGTATAAAGCATCCCCTCTATTTTAATCAGGATTTATTTATTTTTTATTTATTTTGTCAAGCATGCATTTGATAATATATATAAGTGTGAACATGATTATCAATACATGAAATAGATACAAATAAAAGGCAACATTAAGACAGGGATGGTAGGCACGTTGGTGTGCTTATGCACACCCCTTACAGACCTCTTAGGAATGGGGTGAGATCAACAGTAGACAGTCTGAGGTAAAGTGTTTGAGATTAGTGGAAGAAACCACAGAGTCAGGTAGAGTATTCCAGGCATTGACCACCCTGTTGCTGAAGTCGTATTTCCTGCAATCTTATTGCACTGTTATTGTGCAGTTTACCCTGAGTTTGTATCTATTGTGTGCTTGTGTATTGTTAAGGTTGAAGCTGAAGTAGTCATTGACGGGTAGGACATTGTAATTGACAATTTTATGTACTACACTTAGGTCAGACTGAAGGCGACATAGTTCTAAGTTATCTAAGCCTAAAATTTGAAGTCTAGAAGCATAGGATATTCTGTTGAGAGTAGAGGAGTGGAGCAGTGGTGGTATTCTACTGGTTTGGCCCAGTTCTGCCAAGCCGGTAGTAGTGATAAGCAGCAGAGACCGAACCGCTTCTCTCCACCGCTCTGCTGTTGGGCCCACTTGCCCACCCGGGTTCCCATACTCACCTTTATCCTCTGAATTTGAAGTGCAGCTGCTTTGCGCAACACAGAAGAGTGCTGTGTGGTAGCTGCTGAAGCGACTGGGAGCGTGCAGACTTGCAGGAGGTGAGTTAGAACGCCTCTGCACCTGCGCAAATGCCTCTGCGCCTGTGCAAACACCTCTGCGCCTGCGCAAAGTGCACAAAGCGCGCCCACCAAGCCACGCCCACCAAACCAGTGGTAAAAATATTTGAATCCCACCACTGGAAAGGAGGACTCTTCTCTTGAAATATTTCTGGACTCTCTTCATTGTATTAGTGTCTGATATGCAATACAGATTCCAGACAGATGAGCTGTATTCAAGAATTGGTCTAGCAAATGTTTTGTATGCTCTAGTTAGTAGTACAATATTACCGGAGAAAAAGCTTTGCAGGATTAGGTTAAAAACTCTTAATGCCTTTTTGGCAATGATGTTACAGTGGGCTCTAGCACTTAGATTATCAGAGATGAGAATTCCAAGGTCCTTGACAGAGGGAGTGTTGTCTACAAGGAATGCTTATCCTGATTGTAAGAGAGAGATGTTTTATACATGTTCAACTTCTGGTTATGTTAGGTGGTAGAATATGCATAAAAAGGAACTTACATTTTAAGTCTGTTTAATATGTAGGAATTTGCTTAATAAAATTGCTATACATTAAACTTGTATGAAGGAACCAGTAGAGTTTAGATACTTCCCACTTGACAAAACAAATGTTATTGTACTCTAGAAAAGTAGCTGAGGTACATTGTAATCTTTCACATGATTAACTTCAATAGTATTTCTGATGATTATGTAAGACATTTTTGATTGATATTAAAGCGATTAATTTCAGCTAACTTGTGACGGGCTTGTTTAATAAGAACTTCACCATTATGATTACCATTACAAATTTTCTATTAAAGTATGAGAAAAGAGAAATATTAGGAGAAATGTTCCAGTTGAATCCATATAATTCTGCGAGAAATCTGCTGATAGGTCTTACTGTCTACCTACTCCTGTAATTCTGCAAGTTAGGGCACTATCAGTTCTCTTTGTTATATATTCCAGAAGCAGGCACAACAATGAATTAGCATGGACAAGTCAAAATCTAGAGTCAAATGTTGAAATCCTAGAGACCACCTGCAAAACTTTCTTTTGTTCTCCATAATATGCATGTATCAGACTCTGTCATGATGATAAGACCACTCCCAAAGCTAATAAAAAAGACTAAAAATGATTCCAATTCTCAGCCAAGCACATTTTTAAAATAGTTGATCAGGAAACAGATAAATGGCCAGTTGTTATTTAAAATAGCAGGAAATATAATGTCATAAATTTCCCATAACATAACAATATAAGCAGGACCTTGCTGGATTGAACTACTGACATGTCTAGTCCAGCATTTGCTCAACCAATTGCACAAGGAAGCCAACTAGTCTCCCAGAAGATTGCCTTCAATGGCAGTCAACTATACATTAGCTATGTTAATTTATCAAGGTTAGTTACAATAATTTTATAACTATTATACAATTTTATAAATAAATTAATTGCCTAGGAACTTTTAGCCAAATTTAGCCTTTGCTCATAAACAGCCTCTTGAAGACATGGCAGATTCATCCTATGGGATGGTCTCTAAGTAGATGATAATAGCCACCAAGGATAAACATTCAAATGAATCAATTAATGCCTTAAATTACCTTATTCCAGGTCTTCTGTGTGATTCCAAAAGCAATCATTCAGCATAAGGCAAATCCATAGGAAAACCCACCTGGGATTTGATTCAGATAGGTTTGGTCAGGGAAATATTCTTTTTCTATCTGTTAGGCTCCTATAATCTTACATTTTGATGAATATGTCTATGAAAATTCTCAGTCATCCAGGTCATGGTTGTCCCAAAGGTGCTTTTCAAAAGGCAACTGGACTTTGTTTTTCTGGAAAAACTTTGGGGTTTCGATGAATAAGATACATGCCTTCAAATTCATATTTATTACTTCTCCCATTTTTTCTATGTAAAGAGCTTGGCAGGACTGATGGGTCACTTTGATTGAGATTACACTGTATCTTTAACCTGTTCATTTAAAATCTAATGACTACTTTTGTACAACATGATTAGGTTAATTAGTTTTAACTTTATTTCCATTTGTTATGATTTGGAATGTTGCTCATTCAGTAAGATTATGATTCAATGTGTAGTGAAAAACCCCAAAAGGGTTAAATAGGTAATCAGGTCAAATGTCATGTGCAAATATAGTCACTTAATATAATGACCATATGACACTTCATTCCATCAAGACTTGTAGAATGGTGGCTTTAAACAAATTTCCATTAAAAAGAAAGCTGAAAGATTATCATGCATGAGATAAACATATATTTCCTGCTGTGATCTGTTCCTTTTTGGTATTACTATCATTCAGTTTCCCGGGGGAAAGCATGTGTCTTAATATTTTATGCTTATGTCTCCAATATGCTTGGCTTTACATATATACCAGTGAGAAGATGAGCATGTGGTACCCTGTCTCCAAATTGAGAATATGCTCTCCCCTTTCTTTGAAATATGAAAAGCAACCAAAGCCACATAACATATTTCTCCAGTTACTCATTTACGAACCCACTGCCATCTGTTCAAAACAGGGGGAAATACATATATTAAACTTTGAAAATTTGTCAGAATTCTGTGATGGTTATGATATGCTTAATAATCAGCTATTACAGAAAAGGAAAAGAAAGATGGAATATATATTCCTACTGCAAATGCAGTATCCTAATGGATTCAGCTCACCTCTCATGTATCTAAAGTATAGGTTGATTGGCTGAAATTACAAACGTTTGGAAGACTGATAATATTACAATAAATCCAACTGTCTTAATTGATATACATGCATTCTTGGGATTTTATTTATGAAGAGCAAAGTGAATTTAGAAATGTCAGATTTTCTAGTATAAATTCAAATTACTTACAGAGTTTGACACAATACATTACACTAAGGACTATATTCTGATCAGCATCTATTTTTTCATAGTAATGCAAGGTAAGTTTTAGATAATTTGGCTTCTATTTTGTTCACAGGCTTAGCACTAATTCCCATGTTACCTGCTGCTATATAATTTCTTATTATACTGTACAGCAGCAAATCCTTTTTTACTTTAAAAAAAAGAATATTAGATAACAAATATTATTATTGTAGCTGTTACTAATATATTTATTGATAACAGAAGAAAACATCTTCCTGGGTCCTTACAAAGCTAAGTTACATCTCTAAAGCTTTGGTTTTGAAATAAGAACATGTGAGCCAATGTTGTTTAACAAGCATTTAATAAAGTAAGATGTATTGATGGTGTCCATATTTTTATTTACCGGAACCATTACATTGTCACCAAAATGTTTCACAAAATACCACTACCACTACCAAAATAAAAAAGGAACAACACAACAACCTCAAAATATTTTAATGTTTTTAAGGTAATATATATCTAATGGCAGTCAAACATTTCTATCAAGGATACTAAGTTTTAGTTGCTACATACATACAATATTGCATATAGTATTCATTACAATTCATTCCATTGCAGTTTTTGAGGCAAATTATATTGTGAATAATAGTGTAAATATTAATATATTTGGGGAGGAGACTATTAACCTCCAAAAAAAAAAAAAAGATTCTTAATAGATTTCTGTGATTATCTTATCTTCCTACCTCAAACATCAATAGCTTCATAAACTATTACTAAACATTTTTTAAGACTTGCATAATTTGATGTTACATTACTGAATATCCCAATTCTTTATTCTACAAGTCTTAAATGTCAGTAATATTGATTATAGAGCTATTTTTAATCTGTGATATAGATACAAAATTGAATTGATTTCAGAAGCAACTCCATATAAATGATAGCATAGATTCCTTTGAACTGCCTAAAGCATTGAGTCCATACTGAGCATTCAAAATATGGTTGAGTTGATTATATTACCACTGTTGAGTATTAGACAAACACATTTTTATCTTGTCATTGAAAATCCTTAAGATAATCAGCACAAAATAATTTAATCAAAGAAGCATTCAGACCACAATTTCCAACAGAAATCTTACTAGTTATTTGTAGAGTATTCTTCCATAAAGTTAAGAATTCATGAGACTAAGCATCAAGCTTCAGTCTAAATCCCAATAAAGCTTAAATATGTATAAATGCACATAAACCAGGAAATGAAAGACCTTTTTGGTTTTTTTTGCTATATCTGATTAATTGTTGGGATCTTAAAACAGATACATAACTTTCCAATAAAGCCCACAGTAGTAGATATTCATTTAAATGTGAAATCTACAAAAATATAGATAATAAAATAAAAAGCCAGTGATATTTTTTAAAGTCTGGAAAATTAAATTCTCTGTCCAAATCTAATCTCAGTTTGGCCAAATGAAATTCTTGGTGGTATATCTTCCCTTATAATTTCCCTGAAGAGATTATCAATCTGAATAAAATCTCTGTTTGGAAGTAACACTGAAATCCTTATTAAAATACAAATTATATGGAAAATAATATTCTTGTTAATCACTTTAATCTTACCCAAACAATGTAATAGTTTTAATCTATCAATGTAATGTCTATTACAATCTTATCTATATCATTTAGCAGATATTTCCACATATTTTGAAATATTTACTGTAAATACATATAATCAAATATTTATTATATTCTGTGCATATTACAAAGCCCAATATCTTTATTTGCTCTGTTGATATATTAAATTGTAAAGGAAGTAGTTTTTTCCTAACTAAACTTATAATCTGAATATTTAGCTAATTGTTGAACTCTCATATCAAGTAAGGCTATTAAATAGAATAATTATCCAATATTGCCAAAATATCATTACCATGTGAAATAATTTATACTCAGAGTCTGTCAGTGTAATACCAGTAATATCCTGAAACTGCCTAATGCTAATTGCTAATAACTCAAAAATTAAATAAAAATGCAATAGAAAGTTGAGCCTCTTTGAAATGTGCTTGGTTATAAGTTATATGATCCAGAAAACATTATTTACTGTTCATTGCAAGTATTAAATCACAATTCATTTAATGAAACAAAGTGAGAATCCATATCTACAAATGTCTTGCTTTAAAACAACATTCTGAATGTACCCAAAAGCCTTATCAAATATTTAATACAGCAGAATCCAACCTTTTTGAGCTATATCAAACATATCTATTCATTATATAATTTGATGCTTGTCAATTTTTAATAAATCCAGTCTGAGGTGGATAATATATAGTAACCCCCTTGGCAATTGCTTAGCCAACAAGCAGATGATCTCTTAATATCTATAGTGATTAATAAAAAGGGTTTATATATTGTGCAAGCTATTGCTAGACTTAATTCATTCATTTCAGATCTCTAATAATTTTGGAACCAAGAAATCTATAACACATTTATATCATACAATAGGAAAGCTATTTTGTTTGAGGCCTTTCCAGTTTTTCATCAACCGAGTTTCATCTAATATTTCTTATGGTGTCAAAATGCTTCCCAATCCTGTGATAATAATTGAATATCAATCTCACCCAAAAATTACCTATTTGCTGTTTATCTATTGTATCATTTTTTTCTATATTATCATATTCATCATCTGAAATTCTTAGTCAATCATTAACATTTTGAGTATTATGCTTTGTTTCAGATGTTTCAATTTTTCTTCTTTTTCACTAGATAAATGCATAATACTTGCACTGTGGAGTTCTTTGTCCATGCCAGTAAATGTTCCTCATTCAAATTTTTATTTATTGGTACCTAAGATTTCTCTTTTTCACAGAGGCATAAGTAATGATCCATGTGTACAAGTTATTTATTTAATCAATTTGTAGCAGCCCATTTCAACTTTAAATTACATTGATCATATAAGCTAGCATCACTTCTATTTTTAATTATAAATACATTCTTAGGAAGAATGGCTTTGGTCCAACTGAAAATTCATTACAAGATTATTGGTGACAAACAATTGAAAGGTATTGTAAATAATTTTGAGAAACTTCCATAAAATTCTTCTGGAAAATTTCTTGTGATGTCATAAAAATTATCGTAACAATATGAACATTATTTTTTTTCAAACAAAGAATAATAAAAATTGATTCATTATCCAAATAGTTTTGAACTGTAGTTATATTTATGAATGTATTAAATAAAATCATAACTCCAGCTGCCTGAGTATTAACATTAATATATGACAAGCTGTAGTATATCTAGATTGTCCATATATAGAGTTTGAAACAAGTATCTTTACTTTATATGATTACACATGCCTTTAATATCCCAACTGAATAGCCTAATAATAAACTATAATAAAAAGTAAAATAAAAATAAGAAAGATAAACCATAGTGAAAGCTTCCTTGATGGGACTAGATGTATAACCACCATGAATACAAAAGGTTCTATCTATAGCAGGGTGGGCAAACTGACGGCCCGCGGGCCACATCTGGCCCGTTGGTCTTTTAATCCGCCCGCCAAGATTGGTACAGAATTAAGGTTTGATGTGAATGATTGAATGATTGCATTCATTTGATTTTGACTTGTAATGACAGGCATTTCGACACCAGGTGGCGCATTAGGTGCAGTGACTTGATTTTGTGGAGATTTTGCAGTTTTTTATATGTATCGTATCTTGTGCTGACCCGGCCCATCTGTCAAATTTTAAAAGTCAATGAGGCCCCTGAGCCAAAAAGTTTGCCCACCCCTGATCTATAGTAACTATTCATTATATATATATATATATGTTTTCTTAAGTTTTGGTACTTACATGTATGGCCTTCAGCTTTGTTCGGGATTTTCCCACGTCATAGTAGTGGTGCTTTTAAAGTTGTAGCACGTTTCAGCAGAATCTCATCTGCCATCATCAGGCTTCTGTATTCTGTATCAATACAGAAGCCTGATGATGGCAGATGAGATTCTGCTGAAACGTTGCTACAACTTTAAAAGCACCACTACTATGACGTGGAAATACTCAACAAGCCGAACACCATACATGTAAGTACCAAAACTTAAAAAAAATTATATATATATATATATATATATATATATATATATATATATATATATATATATATATATATATAAATTATATATATATATATATAAATTATATATATAAATTATATATATATATATATATATATATATATATATATATATATATAAATTATATATATATATATATAAATATATATATATATAAATTAGAATATATATTCTAATATACTTACATACATGTAAGTACCCGTGAAAACTTAAGAAAACACACACACACACACACACACACACATATATATACATATACATATACATATACATATACATATACATATATACATATACATATACATATACATATACACACATATATATATACATATACATATACATATCTATCTATCTATCTATCTATCTATCTATCTATCTATCTATCTATCTATCTATCTATCTATCTATCTATCTATCTATCTATCTACCTACCTACCTACCTATATCTTTGGTTATTCGGGTTTTCTCCCACATAAAATTGGAAATATGTAGGCGATGTTTCGATGAAGTCTCATTCATCATCTTCAGGCTTGTGTCTTTGGCTTTGTGCTTCTCGGAGTAATGTGAGCTTGCAGCTGCTTCTTCCTTTTAACTGCTAGTGGGGTGTGACTTGATTGGTTGGGGGCTTGGCTGTGTTCTGATTGGGTGGGGGTGTGTTCTCATTGGTTGGGGTTTGGCTGTGTTCTGATTGGCTGGGGGTGTGTTCTGTTCAGGTGGGGGCTTGGTTGTGCTCAGGTTAGTCTTAGTTGCTGGGGGATTTGAGCTGGTGAGCTGTGATCCTGCTATTTAGCTTCGTGTTCGTGGTCGTGCCACATCTTCATGTGGGCATCTGTTCACTTCATGTATGGGTCGGAGGGGTTTGAAGCGGGTAGTGATACAGCTGCGGTACGGCTTCTGGTCCGTGGTCGTGTCTCATCTTCTGTGTGGGTGTGAGTCTGCTTTCTACGTGGAAGTGTGGTGGTAGCATCTTGTGTGGCCCTCGTGGGTGTGGGTCTGGTGTCATTCTTCATGTTAGGTACTTGTTTGTTCATGAGGGCAGGTTTCCAAATGGCTGGTAGGTGGGAGGTAGCATCTTGTTTATTCATGCTGTGTGGGTGTTTTTCTATCTCTATGGCTTCTCTGATTATTCTGTTGTTGAAGTGTTCGGTTTTGGCGATAGTTCTGGTATTTTTAAAGTCAATCTCATGTCCTGTGGCTTTGAGGTGTTGGACCAGGGAAGACGTTGGTTCTTCTTTTTTGATTGAGTTCTTGTGTTCTTCAATGCGCGCACTTATTCTTCTGTTAGTTTGTCTGATGTATGTGTTGGGGCAGGCGGTGCAAGGGATTTCATATACTCCTTCGTTTTTTAACTCGGTTTTGTCTTTAGGGTTTCTTAGGATGGTGGATATTTTTCTGTTTGTGCAGAATGCTGTTTTAATGTTGTGTTTTTGGAGGATCTTGCTGATTTTGTCTGTAGTGCCTTTTATATATGGGAGGAGGGCTTTGCCGTTCTCTTGTTCTCTGTCTTGGATTTTGGTTGGGGTTTCTTTTTGGATTAGGTGGGTAATCTTTCTTTGGAATTCATTGGCTGTTAGTACGTTAGTGAGAGTGTGTAGTTCGGTGTTTAGGTGTTGTTTGTCGACTAAGCCAGTGATCCCCAACCTTTTTTATGCCGCAGCCCGGTACCGGCATCAGCTGGGCGCCGCGGCCCGACCGGCATCAGCTGGGCGCCGCGGCCAGTACCGGCATCAGCTGGGCGTCGCCATCTTTTTGATGAAAAAGTGCTTCGGTGAGCTTTCTACCCGGAAAAGCTCACCGGAAGCACTTTTTCATCAAAAGATGGCGGCGCCAGCAACCAGCGGCCCGGTAGGACTTGTTCCGCGGACCGGTACCGGTCCGCGGACCGGTGGTTGGGGACCCCTGGACTAAGCATTTTGTTCTGGAGATGAGTGTCTCGGCTACGGAATTGATCTGTGCTTGGGTGGTGGTGTGAGAGTGCGTGTAGATAGTGGTTTGTATGTGTTTTCTTCTGGTAGATGGTGTGTCCTAGAGAGCCATTGGATTTTTTGTATACTAAGACATCTAGGAAGGGAAGTTGATTGTTAACTTCTGTTTCCATGGTGAATTGTATTTTTGGGTGTAGGCTGTTGAGGTGTGTGAGGAAGTTGTTCAGTTTTTCTTTCCCGTGTGGCCAGATTATGAAGATTACCTAATTGACAGTCTGGTGGAATCATCTCTTCTATTCATGCTTTCATGATACATGATTCCACCAGACTGTCAATTATTTGGAAGCCTGCACTCACAAACAAAAAAATCTCCACACCACAAGCCAGGCAAACACCTGGGCACAAACAGATCCCCTCTAATACCTCCAGCTCAAACACACCCCAACCAGGCACCCAGATGAAACCTAGCTTCCTAATAAATGATAGCCGTCTATTTACTCGGAACCAAACTGCACTAAAAGCCTCCAATACAGGAACACAATGTTGCCAGCCAATCAAGACAAAAAAAGCCACAAAACAGACAGAAGATATTACAAACACCAATCAAGCAGAACACAGCAAACTCTAAGACCAATAAACACAGACCAAGACTCCCAACCAATCAGGATGAAGAAAAAACCATTCTGGCACAACAGTAGACTAGCCCCAAATTTAGAACTGAAACGACTGTGAAAGTCTGACTCACAGACGAACACAATAGAGAAGCCTGATGATGGCAGATAAGATTCTGCTGAAACGTTGCTACAACTTTAAAAGCACCACTACTATGACTATATACTATATATATATATGTGTGTGTGTGTGTGTGTGTGTGTGTGTGTGTATATGTATATATGTATATATGTATATATGTATATATGTATATGTATGTATATGTATGTATATGTATGTATATGTATATGTATGTATATGTATATATATATGTATGTATATATATGTATATATATATATGGCATTCGGCTTTGTTCGGGTATTTTCCCACGTCATTGTAGTTGTTCTTTTAAAGTTGTAGCAACGTTTCAGCAGAATCTCATCTGCCATCATCAGGCTTCTGTATAGTGTGTGTATGTATGTATGTATATATATATATATATATATATATATATATATATATATATATATATATATATATATATATATATATATATATGTATGGTGTTCGCTTAGTTCGGGTTATTTTCCCACGTCATTGTAGTTCTTTTAAAGTTGTAGCGTTTCAGCAGAATCTCATCTGCCATCATCAGGCTTCTAAGCCTGATGATGGCAGATGAGATTCTGCTGAAACGTGCTAACAACTTTAAAAGAACTACAATGACGTGGGAAAATACCAACAAGCCGACACCATACATGTAAGTACCAGCGAAAACTTAAGAAAACATATATATATATATATATATATATATATATATATATATATATATATATATATATATATATATATATATATATATATATGTATGTGTATATATATATATATATATATATATATATATATATATATATATATATATATATATATATATATATATGTATATGTATACACACACACACACACACACACACACACACACACACACACACACACACATATATATATATATATATATATATATATATATATATATATATACTTAGAGGAATAACAAAAGATTTTAAAAAAAGATAAAAAATATGAAAAATTAACATAAAATGAGAACAAAAGAAAGAACTCGCATAGGAGGTTTACCACTTAAACCCACTCCCTCCTCTTTCCATAATTTCATTAGGTAAATAAATGCCACAATTTTTGCTAATATCAGAACAACAACAAAGAGGAAGAATAAAAACAAGAGCAAAAGCAAGAACAATTCTATATAAAATTTCTATGATCAGCCCCACAAACTAATAACTCCAGAAGTATTTAATTACAGCCACCAACCATGGCCCTGCACCTTCCTGGAAAAACAAATAAAACAAAAACAGAAAAAAAGAGAAACCATTATCATAATGCTCTCCTGGCATTTTAAGTCTCCATTGCAATGCTGAATGTGTCTCTGGGAGGAAGAATATTGATGGCTTCTGCTATGATTAGTAACAGAAAGCTAAGATTCTTTTATATATCAGCCAGCTGATCAGGATGATGGCTAGTAGGAAAGATCTATAGAGCTTCCCATGGTGTAGTCTTCATGGTTGAAGGCCAAATATTCTCTGTGATGTAGATTATTCTCTGGAACTATGTTACTTAAGAAATATTTGCAGTGGCATTAGAGATTGTGAAACAGAGTAAGAATCAGTGGTGGGATTCAAATTTTTTTTACTACTGGTTTTGTGGGCGTGACTTGGTGGGCGTGGCAGGGGAAGGATACTGCAAAATCCCATTCTCTCCCCACCCCACTAAACTGATTTCCAGCTCCGTTCTCCTGTGCAGGGCAACAAAAGAAGACCCAGCTGATCAGCTGGGACTCAGGAGGCAGAGAATAGATGGGAGTGGGGCCAACCAGAGGTGATATTCCGAATTACTCAAAATTTCTGCTACCGGTTCTCTGAACTACTCAAATTTTCCGCTACCGCTTCTCCAGAACTGTGTCAGAACTTGCTGAATACCGCCTCTGGTAAGAGTGCAGGAGAAATTTAGTTCAAGTGCAAAGTAACTGTTAGAAAATCCCCAGGAACTACTGGCAAAAAAACAGGAGGGGAATGGGAATAGAGAAAGTTTGGTAGATTTTTTTTTCCTGGAACCCAATTTAAATTTAGATGATTGATCTATTCTGAAAGAAAGGAATGGAGAGGACAAAAGAATATAAATAGCCTTTTGTCTCCTCTTCCTTCTCAATTCCCTGCAGGTTCCCAACTGTCTGTAGCATGTTTTAGTTACAAAACACTGAATGCTTTAGGCAAACGGGCTAGAAACAAACATTTCTTCCGAAAGAACTATGATTTGTTCTTGTCAGAACAAACAAAAGGAACATGCAGTGCTGAGCCTGGGACATCCTATAAGGTGTCTGATGTTTGCAAAACAGGCTTTCTGTTCAAAACCACGGAGAGAGTACCACTGACTGAATTTGGAACATTATGTTCAAGATGCTGTTGGAGAACACCCAGAGAAAGGCAATGTCAAAGATACATACTGGTGCTTCTATTCCCATTTGGCTTCTGTTTGTTTTTGGATCAGGAGGGGGAGTAGCAAAATGCAAACATTTGCATAGCAAATATTCCTCTGAGAACATGGGCGGAGGGGGAGAATCATCTAGGCAAAATCTATTTGTTGTAGGGATTTTGTATGTGACTGAATATAGCGGAAAATAGCAGAGACTGCTATTAATTCATTATTTATTAAATGTACTCCTTGCCTTCAGCGCACAATTGTTTTTTGATTGCTTTCAGATTTACAGCATTAAAACAATGAAATAAGTCTTGAATTCAAAAGATGAGCACCATAAAACCAACTACCTATACAATAATAACAGTAACAACAATAAACAACTTTTATTAAGCATTTATTAAAATATATAAATGTGAAATATTATATTCAATCTGCTGGGTGATATATTGATATTAATTACAATGACATATTAAGTAAATACATTAAACCATTGTTGGAAAAAAAATCCAGTCCAGTTCCAAGATGGGAGAAAGACATTGGAAATAAAATGGAGGCTGATTGGAAAGAAGGACTCTGTTTATTGATGAGTAGAACCAACCACAGCATGTAGTTCTGGGACAGCTGACAAATTAGCTTGATCAGTGCAGGGATTTTTATACAGTTTCTGAAATGCTGCAGGGAATTGTGCAATGTAGTGAACCTGGTGCCTTTTGCTATTCTAATGGTGATGGGTTAATCCTATTATGTCCTAAAGCTCATGTCTTGTCCTTAGAATTTGGGTAGAAGGGGATGCAAATTCTTAATCACATCATTTGGAGCTGAAGGTGTTTTCTTTGTTAGTAGGCTGGACTAGATTTCTTAATCAGCACAAAATATCCATCTCTAAAGACTTTAGGCATCTGCTGGAGGCTATTAAGAAAGACTGGGGCTGCTTTCTGCCTTTAAGAACATGTTTCTTCATTTCTCCTTTGGGGAAATATAATATTCTGCCTATTTTAATATTCCCCAAAATATTTCATTCTCTAGGGCAGAGGGTGGGGGTTGCGTGATTATTTCTTACACCTTATTTTATTTATTTATTTAATTTATTTAATTTATGTGCCTCTCATCTCATCAGAGATGACTCTGGATGGCTTACAAACATATTAAATAAAACATTAAATAATGTTAAATATTAAAATAATATTTATTCATGTTTAAATTATAAATGTACACACATATTTATTCATGGATTTTGAGCCCTGTAAAATTTAAATTGACCAAGAGAATAAAAAGTCCTTCTGGGGAAAGAACTCAGAATGTTACATCCATTATTGTACTTTCCTTTAACTGAATTTTTTTTCCAGACCACAATTCAAAAATGTGAATTATCTTCATTTATTCATTCTGAAAACCTGATTTTCACAGTTAGAAACTAAAGGGGAGAAGAAAAAAGAACAAAAGTTTATGTCTTTATATTTATTTATTTATGTTTTGGTCTAATTTGTCATTTTCTTCCAAGAAGCAGACATTTATTTGTTTTATGACTACATAATCAACACTGAACTTTTGAATTTAGGAAGATAAAGTCTATTACTACTTAAATTTATTCACTGATTACTATTGGGTTGACATCAACTGTTGATTTAATCCTAAAATTCTTTTTCAAAGTGCAAATTCTTTTATTTCACTTTCCAAAAGGAGGTTCCTTAATTTCTCCTCACCTTGGCCATCATCATGTCTGAAATTGACAATGTTTGTTCCAGTAATTTTAATTCCAAATTGTATTTGCATTAGTCCAACAGTTCTCTTGATATGTTATGCATTCGCTTGATATGTTATCCACATTATAAAAATAAGGTGTCTGCTTTCCCAATTTTGAACCATTTCATTACTTTATGTCCCATTTGTTGCTTCCTAGTCATCATTTGAATTATTCAATAGGCAAGTGAAATGGTCCTCTATGCCCATGTTTTTAAGAGATACTCACAATGTGTTACGTTCTACAAAGCAAAATTTCCTTGCTTAAAAAAATATTCCTTAATAAAGGTGAAATGAAATTGACTAGAGGCAGTGTAGATTCAGCCTGTGCAATTGTCTAAGGCAAAGCTAAAAAGGAAAAGGTAACAATATAACTAGGCAAAACTTGCAGACACACTAACTACTAATCCATCAATGTTCCTCTCCTTGTTAAGAAGTGACAATGGCTATTTCTAGCACTATTGCCACCTTTAAAAGTGTGATTGTCCTTAACAGTAAAAGAGTTCTCAGTTGAAATGTCCTTGAATATTAGTAGCTCGGGTTGGTAGTTATGTTGTTGGTTTGAGCTCTGAGCTTGGCAATTTGGTTGCAAGCTCTCAGTATCCAATCAAAATTTATCTAGTTTCTGTTCTAAGGTTATAAAATACTGACAACGAATTAGAGCTGTTGAATTTCCCACTCTACAATTCAAAATTCTTAAAGATCTTCCTTTTCTTTTGTTCTATGTTCATCTCCTTCATTAATAAGAACCCAACAATCTTCCCAATAAATTGGTTATCTTCCTCTTCAGATTTCTGCTCCATTTTTCATGTTCTGTGTTACTAAATATTTGATAAATGCAGTTTTTCATAGATGCAAACATTTTTAACATTGCACATTTTTTCTAGTTGTGGAATCTAAATTCATATTTTCCAGTCCCTTGCCCACTGCTATGATTTTCCTGTCTGCTTAGCAACCACAGGTGGTCCTTTGACTGCATCATCTTGCAAGGTTTTAAATAGTTTGGCTGGTATTTCATCAACTCCTGCAGTTTTATTGTTAGCAATATTTTTAGAGCATTTAATTACAGTTTCCAGAATGTTTGAAGCTGTTCAGTGATCAGAGCTTTGTACATGCAGGCTATCCTCATTTAACAACTGCTTCAAACAGTGACTGTTTGCAGTTAACAATAGTGATAAAAAAGAAACTTTGAAAACCAATGTTCACATTTATGACATTTACAACATATCTCTCTCAGTCACATGTTCACATGTTGCAATCAGTTAGTATGTGTTGTCCTGCATATGACCCATGAATTTGGGTAATTATGTTTGCTGGTCTGATTACTGTACTTTGCTTACATTCATTAGCTAGAATTCTACAAAAAATTTAATTCAGCAAAAAGCAGTTTGTGCTCTAAGGTCTTATTTTTCTGACTGAACAAAGCTTCTCCAACTTTGCTTGCAGAGTTTATAATAATTTTGACTGGAGTGTTGCACATTTGACTATGTCCAGGTTTAGAGACATCTTTGAATTGTTGGGTCAACATGTTTGCTATAAACATTGAATATCTTGACAGAATGTCATAAGTGTCTTCTGCTTTGTTTTTAGACCAAGCTTCAATTTTTCCATTAGTCTGTATGCTTTCACTTTAGCATCCCAGCCACTGATAATGACATCATCATCATCATCATCGTCATCTGCTTTGATAAATGTTTGGAAGTTGTCCTTGTGATTGAGGCATATACTCAGGGGTGGGATTCAAATTTCTTAACAACCGGTTCTGTGGGCATGGCCTAATTTGTGGGTGTGGCTTGGTGGTCATGTGACTGGGTGTGGTTTGCTGACTGGCGTGGCTTGGTGGTCACGTGACTGGCTAGGCGTGGCTTGTATGTAAATATTGTAAATATTGAATTTTTTATTTAAAAAAGAGCAACTTTTATCCAAAAGCAGGCAAAGCAGGCAGACAGATTGCGTTACTCCCACAATCACAGATTTACTCAGAGATAGATATCTTTCTGCAATCTGCTACCTGAGTCTGCACTGAAAAATAGAAGCTTCAGGCCTAAGGAAGGTTCAGCTCTGATTTTAGATTAGCTAGAAAGCAAGAAATCCAACAATTTCCTGTTTTCTAGCTAATCTAAAATTCCTGGCAAAGCTGATAGTTGGAACAGCTGATGGTCGGGGGGGGGGGGGAGGAAAAACAGCAACTTACCAAAAATTAGGAGCAGGCAAGTTGGATGGTGCTCAAGGAGTGAGTGGGCGGGAAAGGGCAGGACCAGCCAGCAATTTGCCGGTTCTCCAAACTGCAGAATCATAACAACCGGTTCTATAGAACCGGTCTGATCAGGTAGAATCCCACCCCTGCATATACTAGATTGATACAATATTGATTGGTTTCCTGTGGATACAAATGGACATTGTTGTATCAATTTTTGTGTAGTGTCCGAACATTATCTTTGTCATCCTTTTGTTAATCATGATGACCACTCCACTTCTTTTATAATATTATTGCCCGAAATAAAATATCTGATAATTTCCTTATATATATTTCCCATTCAAGAAGATAGAAGAGGAGGGTGATTATAAAGACCTGAAGACTGATACATTATTTTTAACACATGACAATCAAAATAACAAATTGTAGAAAAAAAAATTAAATGAGTTTATCTGGGCACTCAATGCAAGGCACAGTATAGTTTTATTACTCTGGATTGTATTAAAATTATCTAGATTTTCAAAGTATACAGATATACAGAATTAACTCTGTTCCACAGCTATATCTATTCAGGTTTAGCAATCAGGTTTAGGAAGCATATGTGAGAAAAATTATAATCCTAGGATATTTTGCTGTCCGTTTGTAAAGCCCAAACTGAAGCTAGGAGTAAGGAGATAATCTGAGCAAGGCAACTATATATCAGGTGGAAAGTACTGAGATTAGCAGTGGAAGAGCCCACTTATTTTCCTCCCATTATTTTGTTTTAGAGAACAATGGTTTGCCACATGGTTCTGTATTTTATAAACTGATTTTCAGTGCTCAAATATGGTATGGGAGCTTAGCTTATTATCAGTTTATATCAAAGTTGATTCTTCAGATTTGTTACATGAAATGGAATGAGCCATCATATTGTAGAGAAGATAATTGAGAGTTAAATTATTACATAGCACATCCAGAAAGAAAGAAAGAAAGAAGCAATCTTTGAAGTAGCTGTATTCATATTTAGGGGACAATATCATAACTTTAAATTCTACCTGGGATTTAAATTATTTTGAAACTAGTACCGGTATAATACTTAGTTGCCTAGTTTCTATTAGTCTATTAAATTTTGAATTTTAGATCAGTCATAATCTCCATATTACTTCAGTCTCAAATAAAGAAAGTTTTGCAATATCCTGCACTTAAATAAAACTCAACACTTCATATTCAAAAACTGGAAATTTAAATAAGTAATACAACTGCTAAACACTAACAATGTGATTGTAATGTAAAGTGTACCCTTACTATATTAAAATGTATAATTTCTGTCATAAGTGTCAGCACACCATTTCTACTATTGCTATGTATTGCATTTGCTGTATGGCATTTTGTAAATGGTTTTCTTATGAAAAGCAAATTCATATCATTTCAAATTTATTTATATGAATGTAATTCTCTGTGACATCCTATTAAATTTTTTCCTTCATCTTAAACACTTGCTTTTTAAAATGAACTTCACTACATACTTGCAAAGTCAGACATCTGAAATGTTGGGGGTTAGATAACTTTTAAATTCCACTGCAAAATTGGATTTTTTAAAATGCCAAGAGTTCACTAAGGAAAAAACCCACATCGAGCAGAATACTCATATATACATAGTCCAATAAAAATATAGATAGAAAGGAAGAAGAAAGAAAGAAGAAGAAAGAAGAGGAGGAGGAGGAGGAGGTGAGGGAGGGAGGAGGATGAGGAAGAGGAAGTGGAGGAAGAGGATTAGGAAAGAAGAAAGAAAGAAAGGAAAAGAAATAGAGAGAAAGAAAGAAAGAAAGAAAGAAAGAAAGAAAGAAAGAAAGAAAGAAAGAAAGAAAGAAGAAAGAAAGAAAGAAAGAAAGAAAGAAAGAAAGAAAGAAAGAAAGAAAGAAAGAAAGAAAGAAAGAAAAAGAAAGGTCTAGCTACCCAACTAAAACAAGCAGGTATCTATCCCAGGCCATAGGATTATAGGAGGATGCAGAAGATCGCTTTTGTGATGACAACAAAAGAATAATTTTGTCATGCCCCTGGTGGAGACTGACTCTGAGGAAGAGGAGGAACAGCCAACAGGGAGTGGGAGTGTGGCTCCAGAGGTAGTGGTGGAGATTGGGGAAGGGCAGAGGCCAGCTGAGCTATCAGAGGAGGATCCAGGCCCATCCCCTATCCATCCTAGGTCATGCAGGGAGGAGAGGATCAGGGAAAAGCGAGATTATCATGATCCTCCTCGTGGCTTGGAGCTGGGAGCTATGTATATAAGTTTGTAACTGCACAGTCAGAATTGCTGGAGTCAAAGTTTGATGTTTTCTTTGAAAGAGGTTTATCTTTGCTGGCGTTCTTCCCATGGACTCTCCTCCCTTATTTTCCTGGAATGTATGATTATCTTGGCTTGCTTGAACTCGAACTCTCATCAATGCGGTTTGTTTTGGTTTTCTGTTTGCCTCATTATTTACTTTTGTGACTTTAAACTTTGCCTAATAAAACAGTGAAGTTAAGTTGAAGGCATTACCGGACTTTAATATATGTTTTGGGTTTTGGATTATTTTGAGAGACTACGGGTCATCACATTTTGACTCCAGCCACCCCTTCAAGTTATTTTTGCTTTTTGTGGGGTGACCGTGGATCAGCTCAGAGCAGAGATTGCCCAGTTAAGCTAGCACAGGTGGCACAAATGCAAGCTGCCTGGCCACACCAAAAATGCCCGGTGGCAGTGCCAGATAAATTTGATGGTTCACTGGCCCAATTTCTAGCATTTTTTGGGCAGTGCCAGCTTTACATGAGCCTTCGGCCTGAGGACTTTCCCACTGACCGGGATAAGGTGGGGTTTTTGATTAGTTTGTTGTCAGGCTCTGCAGCACGTTAGGTGACACCTCTGTTGACCCAGCCCAACCAGGTGTTGGACAATTACGCCGAGTTTTGCCATCAGTTTCAGGCCATGTTTGAGGACCCTGTTCGAAGCCAAACAGCAAACAGACATTTGAGAGAGTTGAAGCAGGGGCGTGGCTCACTCATGGATTATATTGCTAATGGCGGTTGCTCAGGATGTAAAATGGAATGAGGCAGCACTATTAAACCAGTTCCAGGAGGGTTTGTCATCAGAGCTCCTGGATGAGTTGGCATGCACTGAATGCCCTCACACCCTTCAGGAGCTCATGCATCTGTGTCTTCACATCGATGCTAGATTTCAGCAGTGATGGGTGCGACGATGGACAGAGACCGTATCTGTTTCCAGCAAGACGGCGCCCTTGGTGGAAGTGCCTTTGGAGGAATCCATGCAGTTGGGGGCTGGCCGCCCTCACCTGACTCAAGAAGAAAAGGATAGATGTTGTCGTGATGGTTTATGCCTCTATTGTGGCAATCGAGGCCATTTTGAGGCCAAGTGTCCTGTTAAGACATCCACAGTGGTGATGCCTGCAGTGGCGGGAAACAATCATCATTCGGCCTACAGGGGTCTGTAGGTCAGGGTATAAAGTCCTTAGGCCTGCCATCTTCACCAACCTTGCCATCCTCACCACTTTGACATCTCCACCACAATTGTGAAGCATCTTGTGTTGCCAGCAAGTGTCCTCGTGCCTGGTGTGTGAGCGGTGGAGATCCCAGCTTTGGTCAACTCAGGGGCCACAGCCAATTTCATGGATGCTCATTTTGTAGAGCAGTGGTTCATTCCTTAGCAACATCCCCGCCAGTAATGGTAGACACGATTGATGGTTTGTTTGGGACCCGTAGTTGCTGCAACCAAACCCCTTTGCATGTGTATTGGGCAGCATGTGGAGAAAACCGTGTTTTACATTTCTGCAGTGCCTCATTTTATGGTGGTGCTGGGTTTGGAGTGGTTACAGGCCCATGATCCACAGATTGTCTGGTCGTCTGGAGCTGTGCAGTTCCTTGATAGGAAGTGTGCCAACCATTGCTTGCGCTCCTGTGCAGGGAGTGTGTCTACACCCGTGGACCTGGATCTATCTGTGGATTTGGTGGACTTTGCTGATGTGTTTGAGGAGAAAGAGGTGGATTGGTTGCCTCTGCATCGGTCATATGACTGTCCAATCGACTTGTTGCCCGATGCAAAATTGCTGGTGGGTCGGATATATTCCCTGTCAGAACCGGAGTTGGCCGCGTTGTGGGATTTTATTGACAAGAACCTCTGGAAAGGGTTTATCTGGCCTTCTACCTCCCCATTGGCTGCGCCGGTGGTTTTTGTAAAAAAGAAATCAGGAGAGCTACGTTTGTGTTGTGATTACCGCAAGTTGAATGCAATCACAGTGAGTAATCAGTAGCTGCTTCTCCTCATCCCTGAACTGATTGAGCGGCTTTGTCAAGCTAAGATCTTTACGAAGTTGGACTTGCGTGGGGCCTACAATCTGGTTCGCATTCATGCAGGGGACGAGTGGAAAACAGCTTTCCAGATGAGGTATGGGCATTTTGAGTATACCGTGATGCCTTTTGGATTAACCAATGCGCCAGCTGTGTTCATGCATTTCATGCATGATGTTTTCCATGATTTGTTGGATCAATTCATGATCATTTATTCAGATGACATTTTAATTTACTCAGACTCCCTGCAGGAATACTGGCAACATGTGCGGCTGGTGTTGCAACATTTGTGTGATAACCACCTGTTTGCTAAGCATGAGAAGTGTCAGTTTGCATAAACCACGATTGACTTCTTGGGACATCGTATTTCACCTGCCGTTGTGGAAATGAACCTGGAAAAAGTACAATCGTTGCAGACGTGGGAACCTCCACAGTGGGTTAAGGATGTGCAACGACTGTTGGAGTTTCCAAACTACTACTGCACATTTATTCCCCATTTTGCTGCCTTGACTGCTCCCCTTTCTAATCTGCTCAAGAAGGGGGAGAAGTTCCATTGGGGTGCTGAGGAGCAGACAGCTTTCAAGGCGTTGAAAGTCGCCTTTGCTTCTGAGCCTATCCTCAAACACCCTGATCCAGGCCAGCCATTTGTGGTGGAAACAGATGCTTCCGATGTGGCTGTTGGTGCAGTGCTCCTCCAGGCCTATGCTCCAACAAGCACCTTGTTCCCATGCGCTTATTATTCCCAGAAGTTGTCAGCTCCAGAGAGCAACTATACAATTTGGGACAAGGAGCTACTGGTAGTTAAGGTCACTTTTGAGACATGGCGACACCACCTGGAGAGGGCTCGTCACCAAATCGAGGTTCGGACGGATCATCGCAATTTGGAACACCTACGTACAGCTCGGACATTGAACCAGCATCAGGTGAGATGGTCCTTATTCTTTGCTCGATTTGATTTCCGGGTGACCTATGTTCTGAGTGGAGGGAATCAATGCACTGATGCCCTATCTCGGAAGCCCGAAGGGAGGATAAAATCTTGCCCCAGACGGCGATTCCGTTGGAGCGGTTTGCGGCCACCGAGGAACCTGTGGACCTCCGAGTGAGGATTCAGGAGGCACAGCGGCAGGGCCCATTTGTGGCAGTTCAACATCGAGAATTGGATGAGAATGGGAGACAAGAGACTTCTTGGGTGTATATTGGAGACCTGTTGCAGTTCCGTGATTGCATTTACATGCCTGGAGGTCCTCTTTGTGGCCTTATCCTACGTCAATGTCATGATAGTCCAGTGGCAGGACACTTTGGGGTGTTCAAAACACTGCACTTCATCTCTAAGACATTTTGGTGGCCGAGACTTAAACATGATGTGTCGGGATATGTGGCGTCCTCTGGGATCTGTCGCCAAGCCAAGTATGCTCCTGGTGTGCCCCCTGGTCTCTTGCAGCCCTTGCCCATGCCAGAACGACCATGGGGGGCAGTTTTATTGGATTTCATCATTGAGTTACCACCATCGAATGGTGCCACAACCATTTTGGTGGTGGTGGATATGTTGACTAAAATGGCCCACTTTATTCCATGTGCAGGTCTTCCATTGGCCAAGATAACAGCTCAATTGTTTATCTCCCATGTTTTCTGGTTGCATGGGTTACCAGACCGCATGGTATCAGATCGGGGGGCACAATTTACGGCATGCTTCTAGCAGATCCTACTTATGAAACTGCAGGTTCAGGAGTGTCTGTCGTCTGTTCATCACCCCGAAACTGATGGGGGGACAGAGAAAGTGAATGCTATTTTGCTATTTTGGAGCAGTGCCTCCGCTGTTTCAGCAATACTCAACAAGACAATTGGGTGGAAGTGCTGCCGGTGGCAGAATTCGCTTATAACAATGCTCAACATGCATCCACTCGTGTGTCCTCTTTCTTTGCTAACTATCGGTTTCATCCACGACTTTTCCCTTTAGCCCCATCTGATTCCCCAGTTCTGGCAGTGGATACGTTCTTGCAGGAGTTAAAAGCCATGCACCACATGGTCCGTGATCAACTAGAGAGAGCCAAGGAGGACTATAAACAGTTTGCAGACTGATATCATTGCGATGTTCTGCCTTTAGCAGTAGGCGATCAGGTTTGGCTCTCTACTCAATACTTACCAATGACGCGACCATCGAAAAAGCTCAATCACCGTTACTTAGGACCTTTTCTGGTCGAGGTGGTGATCAATCCTGTGGCTTATCATCTCTCCCTGCCACGGACCATGCGTATCCATCCTGTTTTTCTTCATTCCTTGTTAGTCCCTATCTCAGCCATCAGTCCGCATAGACCGGCTCCATCACAGCCAGCCCCAGTAGCCCTTCTGGGAGAGGAGGAGTACAAAATGGATAGCATCCGAGATTCATGCCAGTTGCGAGGCCAATTTCAGTATTTGGTGGCATGGAAAGGTTATGGACCAGAGGACTTCACCTGGGTTGATGCCACTGATGTTCATACTCCTCGTTTGGTCCAGGACTTTCACACTTGGTTTCCTCAATTTCCTCATCCGCCTGGTCCTGGGGGAGGGGGCCCTGCGGGGGATAGTGTCATGCCCCTGGTAGAGACTGACTCTGAGGACAAGGAGGAACAGCCAACAGGGAGTGGGAGTGTGGCTCCAGAGGTGGTGGAGGAGGCTGGGGAAGGGCAGAGGCCAGCTGAGCAATCAGAGGAGGATCCAGGCCCATCCCCTATCCATCTTAGGTCACGCAGGGAGGAGAGGATCAGGGAAAAGCGAGGTCTACTCAGGAGGAGATTACCATGATCCTCCTCGTGGCTTGAGCTGGGAGTTATGTATATAAGTTTGTAACTGCGCAGTCAGAATTGCTGGAGTCAAAGTTTAATGTTTTCTTTGAAAGAGGGTTATCTTTGCTGGCGTTCTTCCCATGGACTCTCCTCCCTTATCTTCCTGGAATGTATGATTAATTATCTTGGCTTGCTTCGGAATTCTCATCAATGCAGTTTGTTTTGGTTTTCTTTTTGCCTCATTATTTACTTTTGTGACTTTAAACTGTGCCTAATAAAACAGTGAAGTTAAATTGAAGGCATTACCGGATTTTAATGTATGTTTTGGGTTTTGGGTTATTTTGAGAGACTATGGGTCATCACAAATTTCATGCTGTATGAAAGAAGCTAATATTAAATCTTTTTTTCATTTTATCAATAAAATCGCATGGACAGACAAGATAAAGTGATTGTTAGTATAATGTTGCATGATGGGTCCCTCAGGTCAGAAGGTACCCAACATGATACTGAGAAAGAGTTGAGGATCTTCCAGAATACTAATGAGGTTGGCGACATAGCTAATATCCTTAATTTTACACATTAGCAAATAATGCTTATGATCATCCAGTGCAGATTTGAGCCTTGTATTGAAATGGAAACAAAATGTTCAGCTGGTATTAGAAAAGACTAAGGATCATAAAACATTATTGTTGATGCATGGCAGATAATTGAGAAGGTCAAAGGATACCAAAAACAAGTCAATATGTGCTTTAGTGCCTATAGAAAGGCCTTCATTTCTGTCAAACATTTCAAGCCATGGAATATTCTTAGAAAAATGGGAATCTAAACACAACTTGTTTGACCTCATACAAAATCTGTGCACAGGCCCGGAAGCCAAAGGTTAAGTGGGGCATGATGTGACATAACATGTGCTACACTGATGACATTACTCTAGGCTGAAAATGCAAGTGATCTGTAAGTTCAAGTAATGAAAATCAAGGATCATAGCGAAAAAAATGGAAGGAAGAAGCAACTAATGACAATAATTGACAGAATTGAAGATAAACACATTGGTGGTTAGTTTCTGGTTTTTAAGATAAACTATCAACAGGAAAGAAAACAATAGAAATCTGTGGTTGGCTAGCACTTAGTGAAGGCTTTGAAAAGAAATTCAGATGCTCTCACAGGTCTATACCTACAGAGACTGGAAACATACAGACAAGGCTTTCCCTGTGGCAGGCAATAGATGTGACTATTGGACTTTGAAGGAGCACTATAGAAAGAATATTGATGTTTTTGAACTTTGGTATTAGAGAAAATTCCTGACAATATCACGGATAGCCAGGAAAACAAATGTATCAAAGCACAACACTCCAGGGGTCTTGTTCAATGGTACAAATTATTGGCTATCATATTTTCAACATATTTTGTGAAAACCTTCTTCCTTGAGAGATCATTAGGAATACATAAAAAGACCAATGCTTTATAATGGAAGGGAAATAGAGACAGATTTCATAAATTTCATGAATTAGTCTTTCGACAGGAAGAAAATATAAAAGCCTTGTCAGTTTTGGACCTTTTATGAGAACTCTTAAATTAGATTTTCTGTCCATGCATTGTTTTATTTTTTGTTAGATGAGTTGAGTAGTAGCAATTGCATTTGGCCAAGGGTGCTACTAGGCATTTTTCTTAACAGTGATTAAAAGTAAGGAAGATAAGTGACTGACTAATTTAGCTCACTCAAAATATTAAGCCACCATGTGATTTCCACATCACTATAAACAAGTTGTGGGCAATCTCTGAATGGTGGGAGACACCACTCTGCCTTCAGACCTTCTGTGGGGCTGCTACCATTCCCTCCATTACTCATATGCCTGAGATAGCTATTAGTGTTAGATTCCATTAATCAGGCTTTAGTCAGTCCAGAATGGTAGTTACAGAATACATCCATTGCATTCTTATCAAAGAAAAATAAGGGAGGAACAGTGAAGTTTTTTTTCCAGCCACAGTACATTTCTATAATATTGAACAGAAGCATGTTTCTAAGCTGTTACTGCTAACAGCATACAGAAAGAAAATTAATATAATGAATGTCTAGGGCATTGCTGAGGAAGATTATTGTTTTTTGTCAATAAATAAGGAAAGTTCTCAAGTTCTGCATGGTAAGAGGCCAGGCCAAATCCTACCCTGAGGAATTTTGGGTGAATTGCAATATTAACTGATTTCACAACTTAAAACAGCTCTATGTACTTCTCCAAGGGGGAAAAACATATGTTGTAGATGTTTTCCCCCCTTGGAGAAGTACACAGCAACAAATTAGCATTTGTATTGGTTATCCAGTTCAATGGGATGTATTATGTTCATTAAATATGCTTCACAGAAGAAATAGTCCAAACAATTTTTTGTTTACATTTACATTCTATGGAAGGGAGGGAGGGAGGGAGGGAGGGAGGAAGGAAGGAAGGAAGGAAGGAAGGAAGGAAGGAAGGAAGGAAGGAAGGAAAGATGGAAGGGACCTCACTTAACTATATTGATAAAATTGAGTGAATCCAGAAATGGGCAACAAAAATGGTGCAAGGTCTGAGGGACAAGACATATTAAGAGAGATTGGAAGAACTGAATATGTACAGAAGGGATATTCACAAAAGATGACATAATTGAAACCTTTACATATATTAAAGGTGTGAATAAGATTCTAGAAGGAAGTATTTTCAATATTAAGAAAAATCAAGAACATGGGAGAATAACTTTAAACTGATAGGAGGGAAGTTCAAAAGTAAAATTGCTTCACAGAAAGAGGAGTGGAAGTTGGGAACCAACTTCTAGTGGAGGTAGTGGATCAATCATCAGTAACTGAATTTAAACATGCTTGAGATAAACACATGTCCATCATCTGACAAAAATTAAAACATAAAATAAAAATAATTAAAATTTATATATATATATATATATATGGATCTTTGTTATTCGGTTTCTCCCCGTAAGATTCAAAGTATCTAGGCAACGTTGGCGAGGTCCCACTCGCCATCTTCAGGCTGGTGCTTTCGGCTTAGTGCCAGTGCAAGCAGTGTGTGACCGGAGCTGCCATCTCTCTATATATACAAGTGGTGGGGGATAGTGTGCTGGGCTGGTTGGCTGTGCTGCAGCCTCTTGATTGGTTGATGGAGTTGATGTTGGTATAATGGGCTGTGTAATGGCCTTTTGTTGTAGAGATATCCTGGATCTTGTGCTGTCATCTCCTGGGTCGTTAGCCTCTTGTGTTTTAACGGCTTGGGTAATGGGTTGTGTGATGGGCTTGTGAGTTCTTTTGTTGTGGTATCCTGGTTCTTGCGTTGTAATCTCCTGGGTCGTTTGTGTTTTGATCTCTTTTCGATTAGCCTCCTGTGTAGTAACAGCTTGGGTAATGGGTTGTGTGATGACCTTGTGAGATTTATTGCTGTGGTATCCTTGGTCTTGTGCTGTGATATCCTGGGTCATTTGCTGTGTTGTGACTTCTTGAGTTCTTGAGGTGTAATTTCTTGAGTTTTCTGATGTGATGTCCTGAGCGGGTGGCTGTGATGTAGCATTTTGGGTTTTAATATGGCTTTGAGTTTGGGGTCTGGGTCTGTGTTCGTTTGGCTTGAGTTCGTGGTCGTGCCACATCTTCATGGTGGGGGTCAGTTCGCTTCATGTATCGTTCAGAGGAGTTTGAAGTGGGTAGTGATGCAGCTGCAGTGCGGCTTCTGGTCTGTGGTCGTTTCTCATCTTCTGTGTGGGTGTGAGTTTGATTTTTACGTGGAAGTGTGGTGGTGGCATCTTGTGTGGCCCTCATGGGTGTGGATCTGGTGTCATTTATCATGTTGGGTACTCGTCTGTTCATGAGGGCGGGTTTCCAAATGGCTGGTAAGCGGGAGGTGTCATCTCTTTTATTCATGCTGTGTGGGCGTTTTCTATCTCTATGGCTTCTCTGATTATTCTGCTGCTGTGGTGTTCAGTTTTGGCGATAGTTCTGGTATTTTTAAAGTCAATCTCATGTCCTGTGGCTTTTAGGTGAACAACACCTAAAAACCGAACTAAACACTCTCACCAACGTACTAACAGCCAATGGATTTCAAAGAAAGAAGATCACCCACCTAATCCAAAAAGAACCCCAACCAAAATCCAAGACAGAGAACAAGAGAACGGCAAAGCCCTCCTCCCATATATAAAAGGCACTACAGACAAAATCAGCAAGATCCTCCAAAAACACAACATTAAAACAGCATTCTGCACAAACAGAAAAATATCCACCATCCTAAGAAACCCTAAAGACAAAATCGAGTTAGAAAACCAAGGAGTATATGAAATCCCCTGCACTGCCTGCCTCACCACATACATTGGACAAACTAACAGAAGAATAAGTGCACGCGTTGAAGAACATAAGAACTCAATCAAAAAAGAAGAACCAACCTCTTCCCTGGTCCAACACCTCAAAGCCACAGGACATGAGATTGACTTTAAAAATACCAGAACTATCGCCAAAACTGAACACCACAGCAGCAAAATAATCAGAGAAGCCATAGAGATGAAAACGCCCACACAGCATGAATAAAAGAGATGACACCTCCCGCTTACCAACCATTTGGAAACCCGCCCTCATGAACAGACGAGTACCCAACATGATAAATGACACCAGACCCACACCCATGAGGGCCACACAAGATGCCACCACCACACTTCCACGTAAAAGCAGACTCACACCCACACAGAAGATGAGACACGACCACAGACCAGAAGCCGCACTGCAGCTGCATCACTACCCACTTCAAACTCCTCTGAACCATACATGAAGCGAACTGACCCCACCATGAAGATGTGGCTACATCACAGCCACCCGCTCAGGACATCACATCAGAAAACTCAAGAAATTACACCTCAAGAACTCAAGAAGTCACAACACAGCAAATGACCCAGGATATCACAGCACAAGACCAAGGATACCACAGCAATAAATCTCACAAGGTCATCACACAACCCATTACCCAAGCTGTTACTACACAGGCTAATCGAAAAGAGATCAAAACACAAACGACCCAGGAGATTACAACGCAAGACCCAGGATACCACAACAAAAGAACTCACAAGCCCATCACACAACCCATTACCCAAGCCGTTAAAACACAAGAGGCTAACGACCCAGGAGATGACAGCACAAGATCCAGGATATCTCTACAACAAAAGGCCATTACACAGCCCATTATACCAACATCAACTCCATCAACCAATCAAGAGGCTGCAGCACAGCCAACCAGCCCAGCACACCATCCCCCACCACTTGTATATATAGAGATGGCAGCTCCGGTCACACACTGCTTGCACTGGCACTAAGCCGAAAGCACCAGCCTGAAGATGGCGAGTGGGACCTCGCCAAAGCGTTGCCTAGATACTTTGAATCTTACGCGGGAGAAAACCCGAATAACCAAAGATCCATATATATATATATATATATATATATATATATATATATATGTATGTATGTATGTATGTATGTATGTATGTATGTATGTATGTGTATGTATATGTATATGTATATGTATGTGTGTATGTGTGTGTATATATATATATATATATATATATATATATATATATATATATATATATATATATATATATATGTGTGTGTGTGTGTGTGTGTGTGTGTGTGTGTATATATATATATATATATATATATATATATTCTTAAGTTTTGCGTACTTACATGTATGGCCTTCAGCTTTGTTCGGGTATTTTCCCACCTCATTATAGTTGTGCTTTTAAAGTTGTAGCAATGTTTCAGCAGAATCTCATCTGCCATCATCAGGCTTCTGTATTGTGTCCGTCTGTGAGTCAGACTTTTACAGTGGTTTCAGATTTAAATTTGGGGCAGCCTATTGCTGTGCCAGAATGGTTTTTCGAAGCCAAGCTGCACTAAAGACCTCCAATAAAGTAACACAATGCTGCCAGCCAATCAAGATACAAAAAGAGCCAAAAAAACAGACAGAAGATATTAGAGACACCAATCAAGCAGAACACAGCAAACTCCGAGACCAATAAACACAGACCAAGACTCCCAACCAATCAGGATGAAGAAAAACCATTCTGGCACAGCAATAGGCTGCCCCAAATTTAAATCTGAAACCACTGTAAAAGTCTGACTCACAGACGGACACAATACAGAAGCCTGATGATGGCAGATGAGATTCTGCTGAAACGTTGCTACAACTTTAAAAGCACAACTATAATGACGTGGGAAAATACCTGAACAAAGCTGAAGGCTATATATATATATATATATATTCATTCTTAAGTTTTCGCGGGTACTTACATGTATGGCCTTCAGCTTTGTTCGGGTATTTTCCCACGTCATTATAGTTGTGCTTTTAAAGTTGTAGCAACGTTTCAGCAGAATCTCATCTGCCATCATCAGGCTTTCATATACAAAGGACAAAGATACAAACAAATAGAAGGAGCCCCCATGGGATCACCACTGTCACCTGTCATTGCAAACCTGTTCATGGAAGAATTCGAATCCAGAGCCCTGGCCAATGCCATCCTCAAACCCAAACTATGGTTAAGATACATCGATGACACATTCGTGATTTGGCCCCATGGACAAGAAAACCTAAACAATTTCCTAACACACCTAAACAGCGCACACCCCAAAATCAAGTTCACCATGGAAACAGAAACAAACAAACAACTACCATTCCTAGATGTACTAATCTACAAAAAAACAGATGGCACACTAGGACACACCATATACCAGAAGAAAACACACACCAACCGCTACCTCAACGCCCAATCCCACCACCACCCAGCACAGATAAACTCCGTGGCTAAAACACTAATTACTAGAACCAAATGCCTGGCAGACAAGACACACATTAAGGCTGAACTATGCACCCTGACTAAAATATTGACAGCCAACGGCTTCCACAAAAGCAAAATCACCAACTTGATCCACAAAAACACACTGAGACATAATAGAGACCCAGAAGATGAACAGACCCATGGAACAGCTGTCCTGCCCTACATAAGAGGCACTACAGACAAAATTAGTAAGATACTATACAGACACCACATCAAGACTGCCTTCAAAACAGACAGAAAAATAGCAGCCATCCTCAGAAACCCCAAAGACAAAATTGACCTGGAAAACCAAGGCATATACGAAGTCCCCTGTGCATCATGCCCGGCCACATACATTGGACAGACCAATAGAAGAATAAGCACCCGCCTGGATGAACACAAAGATGCAGTCAAAAAGCTGGAACACACTTCCTCACTAGTCCAACACATGGAAGCCACAGGTCATAGCATCAACTTCAATGGCACCAAAACCCTAGCCACTATAGAAAATTCCAGCCACAGAATCATCAGAGAAGCCATAGAGATTGAAAAAAGACCAGAAAGCATGAACAGAAGAGATGATTCCACCAGGCTGTCAATCATTTGGAAGCCTGCACTCACAAACAAAAATCTCCACACCACAAGCCAGGCAAACACCTGGGCACAAACAGATCCCCCCTGATACCTCCAGCTCAAACACATCCCAACCAGGCACCCAGATGAAACCTAGCTTCCTAACAAATGATAGCCGTCCATTTACCCGAAGCCAAGCTGCACTAAAGACCTCCAATAAAGTAACACAATGCTGCCAGCCAATCAAGATACAAAAAGAGCCAAAAAACAGACAGAAGATATTAGAGACACCAATCAAGCAGAACACAGCAAACTCCGAGACTAATAAACACAGACCAAGACTCCCAACCAATCAGGATGAAGAAAAAACCATTCTGGCACAGCAATAGGCTGCCCCAAATTTAAATCTGAAACCACTGTAAAAGTCTGACTCACAGACGGACACAATACAGAAGCCTGATGATGGCAGATGAGATTCTGCTGAAACGTTGCTACAACTTTAAAAGCACAACTATAATGACGTGGGAAAATACCCGAACAAAGCTGAAGGCCATACATATATATATATATATATACACACACACATACATACATATATTCGTAGAATATCACGGGTACAGGCATGTAGGTCTAGGTGTGTTCGGGTCTTTTCCCGTGTAAGATTAAGAGTATCTTGGCGACGTTTCGCCGCGGTCCCACTCGCCATCCTCAGGCTGGTGCTTTCGACTTCGTGCCAGTGCAAGCAGTGTGTGAATAGAAGAGATGACTCCACCAGACTGTCAATTATCTGGAAGCCTGCACTCACAAACAAAAAAATCTCCACACCACAAGCCAGGCAAACATCTGGGCACAAACAGATCCCCCCGATACCTCCAGCTCAAACACACCCCAACCAGGCACCCAGATGAAACCTAGCTTCCTAATAAATGATAGCCATCTGTTTACTTGGAGCCACGCTGCACTAAAAGCCTCCAATACAGGAACACAATGTTGCCAGCCAACCAAGACAAAAAAAGCCACAAAACAGACAGAAGATATTAGAAACACCAATCAAGCAGAACACAGAAAATTCCAAGACCAATAAACACAGACCAAGACTCCCAACCAATCAGGATGAAGAAAAAACCATTCTGGCACAGCAGTAGGCTAGCCCCAAATTTAAAACTGAAATGTCTGTGAAAGTCTGACTCACAGACGAACACAATACAGAAGCCTGATGATGGCAGATGAGATTCTGCCGAAACGTTGCTACAACTTTAAAAGCACAACTATAATGATGTGGGAAAATACCCGAGCAAAGCTGTATACCATATATAGATAGATAGAGAGAGAGAGACAGAGAGAGAGAGAGAGACAGACAGACAGACAGATAGACAGAGAGTGAGAGAATGGGAATATGAAATAAAAAAAAAAGGAACCATGTTACAGTTTAAAAAACAACAACAACAAGGTCTTGGAGAAAATAGGACCTGTTTTAGTGAAGTCTACCACATGTATGTTATTGGCTATGAGTATAAAAATATTCCCTGCAGGAAGGTTGGAATATAAATACTGTAAAATAAGATAAGGGATTTGTGTGCCAGGTGTTCCCAGATGAGAAAAAATAGATTAAAGACTAATTTGTAAGACAATATTGTTAAAAATAACCAGAAGCTTATTCTTTTTAGTGCTTGCTGTTTTTGTGTAAGGTGCTAAAAATGGAAGAGATGAAGAACTGTGAATTTTGAAATATATGTAATGTCTATTGTGATTCTGCAACATCGGCTTACAAAATAAATACAGATACAGATAATCAGAGTTGGAAGGGACCTTGTAGGTCATCTAGTCCAATCCCCCACCCAAGCGGGAGACCCTACACCATTTCTGACAAATGGCAGTCTAATCTCTTCTTGAAAGTCTCAAGTGATGGCGCTCCCACAACTTCTGAGGGCAAGCTGTTCCATTGGTTGATTGTTCTCACTGTCAGAAAGTTTCTCCTTGTTTCCAGGTTAAATCTCTCCTTGTTCAGTTTCCATCCATTATTCCTTGTCTAGCCTACAGGAGCTTTAGAAAATAGCTTGATCCCTTCCTCCCTGTGGCAGCCCCTCAAATATTGGAAGACCGCTATCATGTCTCCCCTGGTCCTTCTCTTTACTAGACTAGCCAAGCCCAGTTCCTGCAATCGTTCATTGTATGTTTTAGCCTCCAGTCCCCTAATCATCCTGGTTGCTCTTCTCTGTACTTTTTCTAGAGTCTCAACATCTTTTTTATAATGTGGTGACCAAAATTGGCTGCAGTACTCTAGGTGTGGTCTTACTAAGGCTCTATAGAGTGGTATTAGTACTTCCCTTGATCTTGACTGTATCCCTCTGTTAATACAACTTAGAATTGCATTAGCTTTTTTGGCTGCTGCTGCACACTGCTGGCTCATATTTAGCTGGTTGTCCATTAAGATTCCAAGATCCCTCTCACAGTTACTGCTATTGAGCCTGGTTTCACCCAGTCTATATGTGTACTTTTGGTTTTTCTTGCCTAAGTGTAGGACTTTACTTTTCTCTATATTGAATTTCATTTTATTAGATATGGCCTGTTCTAGGTGTGTGTTCTAGTCTGTCAAGATCCAACAACTATCAATTCCAAGATCTATATTTTTATTTCAGACTTTTTTTTTTTTAAAAACCATCTGCTTTAGGGTAGGGGGAGCTTTTATTTTTTTCTGAATTAAGTATCGAATTATTTATATCAGCCTTTACAAAAGATTGTTTAGAAGACAGCCTAGGAAATTATTTGGATTTAAACAAAATAGCACAATTAAAATATATATCAAACCTTCACCCAATTTATTTGTGCATATTGCTCAAACCAATAGAATCTACACACATGTATTTTTTATTGGGTGGTTTTACATTTTTTATCTATTCATGTTCAACCCTAACAATACTTCATTATAATTACTCTATGAACATCAAGAAATGAGAAAAACCTCTAACCAGAAAACCAAGAAGTAGCTGAAGAAAAGGTAGAGTTATCTTCCAAATGCTTACAATACAATTTTTTGCCAACATCTATTTTATTTCTGGTATATAATTATTATGGTCCAATACTCTGACACCTCCAAGCGCTGCTCTGAGCCAACACAAAGTTCCAAGCATATTAATTTTGAACGCTATCCTGCCACAGAGATATTTTGAGAACAACATTTTTGAGTGGCAATATTCCACAGATAGTACCAGTCTTTTAATGAGTAGCACCAGATTTGAGGCTGAGATGTATCAAATTATGAATATGATTGGAAACAAAAACTTCTGTGTATATATCAACATATTTAGATAAATACTTTAGCAGAGCTTCCAATGAAGAACAGTTGAAAATGTAGTTGCACATGTGTATTATCTCCTGACTTCACTTCATTCTGAATGAACATTAAAGAGGTTGCTCTACAGGATTAGCAGAACACAGACTGGAAACAAGTGGCTAGCCTGAACCAGAGGTGGTATTCAGCAGGTTTTGACCAGTTCTGGAGAACCGGTAGTGGAAATTTTGAGCAGTTTGGAGAATCGGCAAATAACCACCTCTGACTGGAGATTTTACACTATCCTTCCCCTGCCACGCCCACCAAGCCATACCCACAGAACCAGTGGTAAAAAAAAAAAATTGAATCCCACAACTGGCCTGAACTGTTACAATGCAAATATCCTGAACTAAAGAATGATTGCATAATTGAACTGGGGAAAGAGTACCTGTCTCTCAAAGTGTAGCACATGTGCTTCTATGTAGACATTACAAGAATTAGCATTTCCAGAAATGATAGATAAAGAATAGATAGCAATATAAATGGACAGGGGTGTGTGTGCTTGTATGTGTGGGGGGGGAGACAGGTGATATATATAGGTAAATGATAGATAAATCCTCAGACAGCAGGGTTGGAAAAGAGATCAGATCTACATACAGATGCCCTGCTGTGTTAGTGCGCTTCTACCACCTCCTTCTCCTTCTTTCATCTCTGGTCAAAATTACAATTTATTGGGAAAATGGGAGGTGCCATCCAAAACATTTGAACGGCATTATTTTGGAAAAGGATGGGTGAAACAGTGTCATGTAAGATGATTCAAATGTTAAGAGGACCCATAATATTTACATATTTCATATTAAGATCAGGGCTTTATATATTATGGACCTGTGGTGCTTCAGAAAACTCTTTGGAAAAGGTACTTTGAAATGCACAGAAATGAGGATATAGTGCTTTTCTGGAATTCTTTAAAGCAAGTAAATATTTATTTTCAAGATCATTACTGGTTCTCCTGGGAAAAGAAAGAGCTGCTTTGAAGAATTGTAGACAGGTGCTCCCCTGCATGCTCTAAGGCATTATTTTAGAATAGAATAGAATTCTTTATTGGCCAAGTGTGATTGGATACACAAGGAATTGGTCTTTGGTGCATATGCTCTCAGTGTACATAAAAGAAAAATAAAATACATTTGCCAGGAATCATAAGGAACAACACTTAGTGATAGTCATAGGTTATTAAAAAGCAATCAAATCATACTAGGAAACAAATAAAACAATATAAATTATAAAGATACAAGCAACATGGCTATAGCCATAAGTGGGAAGAGATAGGTACGAGGAAGGATGAGAAAAAATAATAGTAATACAGCTTTGTAAATAATTTGACAGTGTTGTGGGAATTAGTTGTTTAGCAGAGTGATGGCATTTGGGAAAAAAACTGTCCTTATGTCTAGTTGCTCTGGTGTGCAGTGCCCTATAGTGTTGTTTTGAGGGTAGAAGTTGAAACAATTTATGTCCAGGATGTGGACATAAAATGTCTGTAGATATTTTCACAGCCCTCTTTTTGACACGTACAGTACACAGGTCCTCAATGGAAGGCAGGTTGGTAGCAGTTTCTGCAGTTCTAATTATCCATTAAAGTCTGTGTCTGTCTTGTTTGGTTGCAGAGCCAAACCAGACAGTTATAGAAGTGCAGATGACAGACTCAATAATTCCTCTGTAGAACTGAATCTGCAGTTCTTTGGGCAGTTTGAGCTTTCAGAGTTGGTGCAGAAAGAACATTCTTTGTTGTGCTTTTTTGATAGATGTTTTTGATGTTAAATATCCATTTTAGGCCTTGTGATATAATAAAACCTGGAAACTTGAAGGTCTCTACTGTTGATACTGTGTTGTCTAGTATTGTAAGAGGTGGTAGTATAGGAGGGTTTATCCTAAAATCTACCACCATTTCTGTGGTTTTGAGTGTATTTAATTCAAGACTGTTCTGGTTCCAGTTTAATTTTGAAATTAAATTGGAAGCACAAAACACCCCTACTTCTAGATATTTTTCAATGCATGTAGTTATGCTATTATTTATTTTCTATAATGTTTTGCTTAACTGCCATTCAAAATCTCAAAACACAGACAATCATTTGTGATCTCTAGTCACTCATAATCTTTAATCAGATTCAGAGTTGTAACTTTTTTACAATTCTGTGTCCATCCAATGCATCAAAACAATGCTAAATAAATACTGGGTTTAACCATATATTAAGAATATATAGTATTTTAGAAATAGAGAATATGGTATAAGCAAATACCTTCCAATATTGAGTTTCTGCCGTATTTGCACTATTTTCTTTTAATGATCTGCTTCACAATTATGTTTTAAAAATATCCGCATTTCCTACAAAGAGTGGAGAAGTAATAAAAATGAGTCAATTACTCTAGGAATCTACATTATCATTCCATTAATATTAATTTCTAGCTAAATAACAACACTTGAGGTAGCTGAACCAGAGTTGATGCTGATGATATAAGTGTGTGCTATAATTGCTAACCCATATTGCACTAAATGTAAATGAGATATTTTAGAACTAAAAATACATGTTAAATCAAATTTTAAAAGGAATATCAAACATAAAGCATGTAATATTTACTACGTCAAGCATAAGACATTTTGAAATCTCTAGTGAAATGCCAGATGATGACTTTCTCTTTTCCATGACTAGATGCTGAACTGGTAGTTGTGCATTTAATTCTTACTTCTATTTTGAAAGTATATTCAACCATACTTGAGAAGAAACATGTATATTTAAAGATTTTTATCTCACCTTTGTAGTGCTCATGCACTCAGACGGATTTGTTTCAATATAAAATTGCAAGATAAATAGTCATTAATGTCATTGAATCACACAATAATAAGAAAGTAGAGGCCAACAATAAATTATCACTAATGTCTTCATCAGATGGCAACACAAGGAACGGACCATCATAAAGAAAATATTGCACAATGTTGGGGCAGCCACTCTGAAGACTCTGTCCTTTCTCTGTACCTGTCTGAGGTGTCGAAGTAGAAGAAGCTTAGATTAAATCAAAGTATAATAGAAACTGTGACATTTATTAGAAGTCAAAAATAGAGCACATATAATATTAGACTGGATCTTGATCAAACACATAGAGAACATATTGATCAATTGAGTAATCTCAAACATCAGTAAAGAGATATATCTAATGTTTATTATATTATTCTGCCTGTGGTCTTAGACTTGGACCAGGGAGCCCCAGATTCAAGTTTCATTTTACTCTGGAAGCCATTGGCTGGCTTTGGGCCCATCACTCTTTGTAAACCCAGTTTATCTTGCAGCATAAAGTCAAGATAGAATTATGATATTTTGCTGCAAAACCCCAGACAATCAACAGGAGGTAGCAAAGATTTTCTGTATCTTGTTGCTATCATCTACTAAACATCTGGAGTTATGCAGCCCAGATATTATAACCTTGATTGGGGAAGCATTCCAGAAATCACAACTCAAATTCACAGTAAAGCATAAAAGATTTAAATATGCCAGAAAAACATTTTCAAAAACTCAGTATGCTGTGCTACTTCTATGCTGTTCTTCAGTCCAAACTTTTACTTTAAAATGCAGTTATCAATTGAGGACTGGGATATGATATCTCAAATCTTGAATTTATATCATTATGAATTACCTAATCAACATATTTTTGACTGGCTTTATTTGGTATAAATTCCCTCTCCTGGAATGCATAGTATTTTTTAGTTAATTGGATTGTTTGAAGCTCAAAATATAATAGTTTAGATATGATATTAGTTCCAAAATTGTGGTATACCATTCCTTGAAAATTATATTTTTATCCCTTTTTCTCATATTAAATTTACTGTACAAAGTAATTGATTAAAAAAACACCTGCTACATGAAAGATTTGGATGGATGTTGAATTTTTATTTTAGATCCATTATGGAGTGATAATGAAGACTATTTTTCATTTCTTATGTGAAAAAATAAATATAATTTGTCTCTTGCTGCCCAGTAGCAACATCTGTTAACAACTTGCTCTGGGCCTTCAGCAACACCTAATTTGACATAAGAGATCACCAAATCTTATGAGATAAAAAGGCTCACAACCAGTCTTTATAAATACTTATTATGTACAAATCAATTTTATATAAAAATTTGAAGACTAAATAAAAATGAAAGATCTCAATATTATGTGAAGATTGAGAAAAATTGTAGTTTAAGATCTATTGATTTCATATAAAAAAGTCAATAGATCTTAGACTACAATTTATTTAACAAAAAATAATATTCTGGCAGTATTCTGGCCCACTGCATTTGTATAGAAAAGGAAGAAGGAAATTGTGTTGCTGGATAATAATGCTTCATTAAGACACATATTTGCAATATCCCAAAATACAATAGTTATTGAATTAGAAAGCTATTGATGCTTTTGATATTAGAGAAAACTGAGAATACCATGGACAGCTAAGAAATTAAAAATGGATCACCAAACAAATCAACTCACTTTAGACACAAATAACAAAACTCAAATTATCTTACTATAAACATATTGTATGAAGACCCACTAGGAAAGGTGGAAGGATAGAGGAAAAGAGAATGACAAACAACAAGATAGATGGACACAGTTATAGTGGCAATGGCTGCCCGGTTGGAAAATTTGAAGGACCAGGTTAGGGACAAATTATTTTGGAGAAAATCTATTTATGTGGTCACTAACTGTCAACTTTAACCTGATGGCACATAAGCAAGCAATCAATCAATCAGAAATGGATTTATTCTTGGAAGAAATCATTGACATTTTAACATTTTGACCGTGACACAAGGTTTAATATTTTAGGACATTCATATTCTTTGGAACTATATACAATTATATAAAATTGATGAACAATGGAACTGAATTCTTTGAACTACAGTATATACAATTACATGGAATTTAGTGAACAATGGAAATTGATTTTTGAAAATTTAAATTCATGGCCTAATTAGTGTATTGAAAACTTGATGTTATTTGCAACTTATGAACAAATATACATTATTTATGCATAATGGATACAAATTCAATATGTGTGGGCAAATATATATATATATATATATATATATTTAAGTTTTCACGGGTACTTACATGTATGGTATTCAGCTTTGTTAGGGTATTTTCCCACCTCATTTTAGTTGTGCTTTTAAAGTTGTAGCAACGTTTTGGCAGAATCTCATCTGCCATCATCAGGCTTCTGTATTGTGTTCGTCTGTGAATCAGACTTTCACAGACGTTTCTGTTTTAAATTTGGGGCTAGCCTACATAAGAGGTACTACAGACAAAGTCAGTAAGATACTACACAGGCATCACATCAAGACTGCCTTCAAAACAGACAGAAAAATAGCAGCCATCCTAAGAAACACCAAAGATAAAATTGACCTTGAAAACCAAGGCATATATGAAGTCCCCTGTGCATCATGCCCTGCCACATACATTGGAGAGACCAATAGAAGAATAAGTACCCACATGGATGAACACAAAATGTAAAAAAGCTGGAACACACTTCCTCACTAGTCCAACACATGAAAGCAACAGGTCATAGCATCGACTTCAATGGCACCAAAACCCTAGCCACTATAGAAAACCCCAGCTACAGAATTATCAGAGAAGCCATAGAGATTGAAAAAAGACCTGAAAGCATGAATAGAAGAGATGATTCCACCAGACTGTCAATTATTTGGAAGCCTGCACTCACAAACAAACAAATCTCCACACCACAGACTTCCGGTTTGCCAGGCTTCGGCGGCGGCGGGGATTCGTGATCCTGCGCAATCCCTGTTGCGCTAGCCGTCTTGGTGCCTCCGATCCTGACAGGTCTGGAGGATAAGGCTGCCCCGTAGAGGCAGCCGAAGATAGGGAGGATCCGGAGAGGGGTTTGGGGGTATCGCAGACCCCCTCCCCACCCGGCATAACCTCCTTTTCTCAAGGCGGTGGAGCGGCGGTCAGCAATGGCCGCCACAAAGAAGCCGGCAGCTGGATAAGATTGTGCTGGAGGAAGAAGGAGAAAGAAGAAACAGGAGAAGTGAAAGTGCTGGCTGAGCCGGGAGAATAACAACTTTTAAATACCCTGGAAACTGAATTGTTTGAATTGCCTGAAAGATACATTGTATCCCTAAGAAGATTGGAAAGCGGCGGAGAAAGCTGTCAAGGGAAAGTTTTTTTTTCTTCACTCTCCCACCCCATATAAAGCCAAGGGATAAAGGATTCCTGGACATTGGATTTAACAACTTAAGAAATCGGAAAACCTGTATTGGAGGTATGGATTTCTGAACAATTAAAGGAAAATTGTTGTTGTAAGTGGGAAGGAGAGGAAAAAATAAATAAATTGGAGCAGAATTTGAAAAAGGAGGAGATTGCCTAGAACTTTAAAGAAAGATATATCTTAATTGGAACTTTTGATTAAACAGTAACCCCAGAAAGAGAAATACAAGAAAGAAAAAAAGTATTAAAAGAAATAGTTTATTTGGATTCTTTGGTGACTTTGGAACTTTTTGGAATAATTGTTGATTAAAAATACTTGGGTGGTTGTTTTGGAAAAAGTTTTTCTCCTCACGATGGCATTGCTTGTGGATGAACTAAAAATTGAATATCAAAAATATAAAAAGAAGAACAAGATGGAAAAGATACCTTGGGCACTCTTTTTCAATTTCTAGAAATGGCGGTATGCACTTATGAAAAACTGACTACGCAGCAGGATGACTGGGACAAAGAAGAAGAAGAAGCCATCTTTGATGAACAATGGGTTCCTTTTGGGAGGAGGAGAAAGAGGAAAAGGAAAAGGGGATTTTAAGGTTTGAAAAAACAATCAAAAAAGAGAAAATGAGATGAAAGGTGGATACAAGGTTAGAAAACAACAGAAAGGGGGTAAGTAGAAGAAGAAAAGGGAGGAGGAGAGACAAAGGGGTAAAAAGGGCAGGGAGAAAAATAAGCAAGAGAGAAAGGAGGGGATGAGAAGCCTTAATGGTGGGAAGCAAGATTTAAAGAAACAAAACTTATTTAGAGACAATGGGTAAATCTAATTGAAAAAGGGATTCTGGAAGGTACATAAGATTGTGTTTTTATATGTGTATTTAGAGTAAAATGTTTAAGATATAAATGAATATCAATATATATGATTAGCTTTTTAATGGTATTGATAGTGGTTTTATATGCTTTTATTTTGTTTTTGTTTTTCTCATAAAATTTATTGTGTAATTTTAGAATGTACTAAACAGAATCCCAATATAAATTAAGTGTTATATTAAGTATTATTAAGTTAGGGAAAGAGTCAAAGGCGTCACTCCAATCAGTGTACAGGAGAAGTATATTTAAAGAGAAAAGATGAATGGATAGCTGGAAATAGAACAGACAAAGAATGATAAGTATTATGAATTGAATTGAGATAAGATAAATAAAATAAAAATAAGAAAGATAAAAGAGGGAAGAAGCTATATAGAAAATTGAAAATGGTAATAAGATATGGAATGATATATAAAGTAAATATGATTTTTGAATTTGTGTCTGTGCGAAGAGTTTTAACCCGGGATCAAGCAGCTTTCAGAAAAGATGTTTTATGTTTTTTATGTTTTATGTTTTGTATGTTTGTGTATTGTTTTTGAAAGGCAATAAAATTCTAATTAGCAAGAAATATAATTTGGATAATAGAATGAAAAGGAGAAGTTGGGATAAGATACGAAGTTGAACAGATAACGTAAATATATATATTATAATTTGGAATTATTTTGTATGTTTTATTGGTTTTCTTAGAAAAGATCTTTTATGTTATTATGCCTTGATTGTTTGTGTATTGTTTCGTAAAACTAATAAAATTTGTCTTAAAAAAAAAAAATCTCCACACCACAAGCCAGGCAAACACCTGGGCACAAACAGATCCCCCCTGATACCTCCAGCTCAAACACACCCCAACCAGGCACCCAGATGAAACCTAGCTTCCTAATAAATGATACCCTGTTTCTCCAACAATACGGCCTCCCCCAATAGGAAGTCCCAGCATGTTTTATAGGCATGAATTGAAATTAAGCCCCTCCCCCCAAATTAAGGCCTATATTAAAACATGCGAAATGGGGGGAATGGTGGGGGGCTTGCCATTAGGAAGTACTTTTGTTGCACACCTGGATATGGTGCTGCCTATGTTGACCCTGATACGAAGTGCCCCACCAACGCCGAGGTCAACATCCAAGCCGTCACCGCCCGCCCGAAGATGCAAGGGGGAGAATTAAGTCACCCCCGAAAAGACGGCCTAGCCATTTTTTCGGGGCTCAAAAAAAAATAAGACCCGGCCTTATTATATGAGAAACACGGTAGCCATCCATTTACTCGGAGCCAAGCTGCACTAAAAGCCTCCAATACAGGAAACACAATGTTGCCAGCCAATCAAGACAAAAAAAAGCCACAAAACAGACAGAAGATATTAGAAACACCAATCAAGCAGAACACAGCAAACTCCAAGACCAATAAACACAGACCAAGACTCCCAACCAATCAGGATGAAGAAAAAACCATTCTGGCACAGCAGTAGGCTAGCCCCAAATTTAAAACAGAAACGTCTGTGAAAGTCTGACTCACAGACGAACGCAATACAGAAGCCTGATGATGGCAGATGAGATTCTGCCGCAACAATGCTACAACTTTAAAAGCACAACTATAATGATGTGGGAAAATACCCGAACAAAGCTGAATACCACACCCACCCACACCCACACCCACCCACCCACCCACATATATATAATATAATATAATACAATACACACACACACATAATTATGAAAAAAATATTGAATTTTCTTGCTTTCGTTTTCATCTCAAAACTTTCAGAGAAGAGGACAATGTAAATAGGTTAATAAAATAAATGTAGTCAATACTGTTACTTCAATCTCTAGAATTTCTACATGACTCCAGTTCTTCATCAGAAATGGTATCTGAAATTAAAGTCTGATTCCTAAGCAAACCTGAGCAGGTCTTTAGCAGAACCATAGACATATCTTTGGAATTGACTGTCTTGCATTATCATAACTTTGGCTTTAAATTTTAGGTGCCTGTGTGTATTATCAGGTATTTGAGGAAGGGGCATCTCATATTTGCTGATGCTTGTGATGAGAAGTGCCTCTTCTGGGATCCTGGGTTCTGATTTCATAGGGCTTTACATCACCATTGAGAATATTTCCAGAAGTCTTATGTTGGCCTAAGTCTTCTTAATAATATGGCTCATCCTCTTAGTCTTTTGGCAAATAAATGGACTGTTAACTTATCACTACACCCTATGTGTATAACTCCCAATATATAGGAATTAATCTGTAAACTACTATCAGAATGTAAGGGTGTGAAAAACACTTTGTGCACCTAAGCACACTAATTCTGACTTTGGTCCCTTAGGCAAATCAATATTACAGCAAATATGAGGCAGAAGCAGTTTTTAAAGGACCTTGGAGTACTCATCTCAAATGATCTAAGTGCTAGAGCCCACTGTAACTACATAGTCAAAAAGGCATTAAGAGTTGTTAATCTAATCCTACGTAGCTTCTTTTCTGGTAATATCACACTACTAACTAGAGCATACAAAACATTTGCTAGACCTATACTTGAATACAGCTCATCAGTCTGGAACCCATATCATGTATCTGATATTAAAACAATTGAAAAAGTCCAGAAATATTTCACAAGAAGAGTTCTCTGCTCCTCTACTCATTGCAGAATACCTTATGCCACCAGACTTGAAACTCTAGACCTAGAAAACCTAGAACTATGCCGCCTCCGGTTCAATCTAAATATAGTATATAAAATCATACATTGCAATGTCCTACCTGCAAATGAATACTTCAGCTTCAATCATAACAATACAAGAGCACACAATAGATACAAACTCAAGGTTAACCGCACCAAACTTGACTGCGGGAAATACGACTTCAGCAACAGAGTGGTCAATGTTTGGAATACTCTACCTGACTCTGTGGTTTCTTCCCCAAACCCCAAAAACTTTAACCTTAGACTTTCTACTATTGACCTCACCCTCTTCCTAAGAGGCCTGTAGGGGGCGTGCATAAGTGCACCAATCGTGCCTTCCGTCCCTGTCCTATTGTTTTTTTATTTTTCTTATAAGTATCTATCTCATGTATTCAAAACTATATTTATTCTTATACCTGTATCTTGTAAGCGATTGACAAATCAAATAAAATGTAAAAAATGTAAATAAAAATCAAGTTACTATGTAGTGGCTAACTAGATGAAAGGCTAAATGTGTGCATTGCTTCTTCCTCCATGCTCGTATTAACACAAGTATCCAACTGTGTTACACTTCTCTACAGCTCTCAGTCGCAAAATTTCCTTAGGGTTTAAAAATAAGGGGGGGGGACGACGACAAGATAAGACAACTTGATGATTTCAAAGAAAAGTCAAAAATGTAGATGTATTATGTATTGAACATGTCATGTAGTTTGCATATCTTACTGACATAGTGTTTGTTGAAGGAAGCTTATACAGAAGTTGCTTACCCCTTACACAAAGTGAGAAGTAATTTCTGCTCTTTTACCTTACTATTGAAAACCATATTTTCCCCTAGAGGAATATGGTTGCCATCAGAACAATCACTGGACACTGTTCTCCCTGAGGTCTGGCAGGGCACTGTCTTCATGGCCTTCTGAAAAGCTATAAAGACCTTTCCCACAAGCCTTGGATTGATGTGAGGCTGGAGTCCAGGGAAGCTTTACAGTTGTTTTACTTATATGGATGCATGCTGGGTGTTGGAAATATTCCCTTTTGTTGGTTTTTATGCTTTGTATTATTTTATCTGTATACTTTTATTTTTATCACTATCATCAGCTGTCCAGGGTTATATTATGTATGATGAATGGCTATACAAATCTTTCAAATAAAATAAGTAAATTGTGTTTTTGTTTCCCCTGCAGCTGCATCCAGTTAGATGAGATATATAGGTTTGTTTAGGAAACGGACACGAGCTCTTCGCTTTAAAAGAGCTTCTCACTGTCCAAAGAATCTAAGTTATGCTCTAGGAAATGATGCCTACCAGCCTTCAATATCTGCTACAGAACATGACCTCACCCTTCCCTCAAACATGTACTAATGATCCTTTTCTGCTTCACTCAGTGGAACAGGGCAGATGTAAAAACGAGTTTATTCATATAAATGGTTCGTTTAACACATAGTGAACAAATACATTATAAATTGGCTGTGATGAATGTCTGTATTCAGCATGGTTATTTATTATGAGCTCCATTACATAAATTGGTTGCAGAATCATAACAAATGCTCTTTATTAATCTTACCTTCCATGTGTTTGGAGAATGACGAGGCAATTATATATAGCACAGAATTCAATTCCATTATTGCTGATGGGCAAAGCTAAGCAGGAACCTCCTTGGCTTTGCAGAGACATTATCCTGCATTGGTTTACCAATGTCTTGCTTCAGTTCTTTTGGCCCTAGTGTGTTATATCAAAGCTTTTCAGCACCACATCATTAACTCCGATATCAAGAAATCTTCTGTTTCAAATAATTTGTGTCCTGAGATACAAAATTTTTAGAGCAAGAAACTCTGCCTTTATCCATTAGAGGATGCATGATATATTGGGATGCTAAAGATTTCTGTTAAGTCCACATTTTTAAATGAACTGCTCTAATTCATAACCCATGAGCTAATCAGAATCAACTATGTGCACTTTAAAAAATATACAATCATATTAAAAAAATGCAATTTTAGGGAAATTGTCCATTAACTGATATTTTAAAAGATTTTATTAGATACATGTTTTAGATTATCATAACACTTTATAAATGGCAGTATCAAAAGTGCTAATAAATTAAACTTTATATTCCATGCAATGTCAATGGAAAATGCAGTGGCTGAATTTTATTAAGAATTTTGTTTTGTATAAATTGCCAGGACTAGTCATGTTTTGATCTTCCATCCCTTTTTACAATTTCTAGAATTTAATTATATTTCACATTCATCACATAGTGAAAATCATAGTTTTCATGTTGAAATCAAGGTCTTCACATTTCATGTTTTTCATGTTTCTATTTGATTAGAAACCGAAACCTTCAACACTGTTCGGCTATACTTGGTGCTGAACTCTATTGGTTTGGAAGTCAGTGAAGACTGAAGCTTAAAATCACTTAAGCTTTTGATTGAACTTGGGTGACATCAACTTTATTTCTGAGGTTTTCTTATCCTTCTATATGGTTTTAAATTTTGTATTTTCAGACGGTTTGATCAATTTTTAGATATATTAAAATTTTAAATTCTTATATATTAAATTATATATTAAGATTAAAGTCTTATTTTAGGATTACAGCACTTTAATGAAATAGTATAAATAAATGAGGTGGGGAAAGAATGGTTTATTGATGCATTTATTTATTTAGCATATTAATATAGCTACCTACTTCACAAATATGAAACTCTGACAGCATACAACACAACAACAGAGAAACCCCATAACAATCTAAAAACAATCAAAAATAAATAAACAGATAAACAGAACATTATTTAACAGGCACATTTCAGGCTTTCCCTGGAATCCCAAGCCTGGCTGAGGAAAAAAAAAACATGTTTTAACCTTCTGGAAGGATAACTGAGATGGGGCTAACTTCATCTCATTAGGAATGTTGTTCCAGAGGGCAGGGGTCAAATCAGAAAAGATATGCCATCTTGGTCCCACCAGATGGAGCTCCATTGTAGAGGGGACCTACATAACCCTCCTGCCTGACCTGGTGGGACAGGTAGGGAAAAAAACAATCACTTAAATAAGCTGTTTATTATTTAAAAAATCAAATTTGGGTAGTCACTAGGACCAGAGATTTACTCTTCTGAGCTTTTGTACTCATGCTGGAGTACATCTTCAGGAAAGCTCTCTCTACTGGAATACATACTTTGGACTGTTTTATGAGTTGTGTTTATGTGGTGCCTTCCTATTGGCTGATTAGTGTGTTGATGGCTGGTGATTGGCTGTCATTTCCTTGTACTTCCAAGCCCTCAGCTCCTAAGTATTTGATAACATGGTGGTAAATCAGCACTCCTGTTAACTGATAAGAGATCCATTTCCCAAACTTCAATTTAGGCTGATTTAGCTCTTTGACTGTTCTTGTTTCAGCTTAATTTTTAAATGGTGTAAACAATCCAGAGTTGCTATTGTGAGATAGATGGCTGTCCTGTCATCAGATACATTGAGGTTACAATTCCTAACGTTCCCAGCCATTTCCAGGTTACAGAAGTCTTATTTTGTACAACTCTGCAATATAATAATTTTACTGACAAGAAACAACATGTTCCTAGCACTAGGATAACCAATAAATTCTTATCACACATTGTATTGCACCAGTGGATATGCTTACCCAGATGTTTGCAGTTAATATTTTGTAACCTTTTTTCTAACTACAGTATAGATGCATCTTCTTTTACACATCTATTATGATATGTATATATTGGGTGGACATTATAAAATTATAAAATACCAAAATATGGGGGAAAGATCAGTAAAAATAAATAAAGAAATGGGATCCATAATTGTTCCTGTGTATCAAATGCCCCTGTGATTAAATTTTTAAATGAAAGTATATTAGAGACTTCAAATGGGAGTATTAATGTATCATTTAATAACTCTTTTTCTAAAGAATGAAAGAGCAAAGGTTTTATAAATATGCGGATATTTGCAAATATATTGCGATTAGTGATGAGAATGATTTTTTTAGTAGAAAAAGTCATATTTCAAATGAAATAACCTGTTTTGCACTTACATTGCAATCAGTAATAAACTTAATACTAGACTAAGCAGGATTATTCTGATCTAAAATATGGACTGAATGGTTACAAAAATGATTACAAAAGAGAAGACAGAATATGCAAACATATACTATGGCAACATCAAAATTAAATCCTTGTAAGGACACTATATGCAGATTTAACTAAAATACTCCTTTTCTTTGAAATACATTTCAAAAGCAAATTATTTTTATTTAAATAGAATGAGAACTGGTGAGTATGTATGTTGTATGTGGGGAAAACCAGAGAAATTTCCTAGTCTGGCACTAAGTCTCCTTCCTATTTTGGTTGACTTTCACATATTTTGTATTCTTGCTTCCAGAATTCCTAGCCAACAGAATTGTGGATTGGTTTATTCTGATCATCAGAGATTTTACAAGTAGAGAGAAATCTTCACCCATTTGATCTTTTGAACAAGAAATACCAGAGGATAAATGTGTGATCTAGAGCATGTTAAGTCTGCAACACAGAAGTCCTTAGGCTTTCATATAATGGCAAGATTCTTTGTGGTCCATTCTCTCAGCCATTCCATCAAGCTCAATTTGTCATGTTTTATTTCCCTCTATAGCAGGGGTCCCCAACCACCGGGCCGCAGACCGGTATCAGTCCGTGGATCACTTTGCACCGGGCCGCAAAGAAAAAAAAATAAAAAAATTAAAATGCTGCTGGGATCAGGGATCAAGGACACAAATGAAAGAAGGGGAGGGAGGAAGCAACTGAAGCCTGTCCTGCTCTCTGGCTCAGCAGCTTCGTTTCCTCCCGCCTGTTCCTCTCTCAGTCACTCTCTCGCTCCTCCACCAGCCCAGGAAGAAACTGCTTCAAAGAAGCCGGCAGGGTGGCTTTTCCTGTCGGCGCAGCTCCCCCGAAGCGCCCGTTCACCCCCACCCCACCGCCAATCAATCCAGGTTCAATCCAGTGCTCCGTTCTGCCTGCCTGCCTGCCTTCGTTTCTGGTTGTTTCGGAGCAGCTTCGGTTGAGAATAATAACTATTCGCCTCTTTTTCTCAGCCGAAGCTGCTCCGAAACAACCAGAAACGAAGGCAGGCAGGCAGGCAGGCAGGCAGAACGGAGCACTGGATTGAACCGCAGGTGGGTGTGAACGGGTGCTTCGGAGGAGCTGCGCTGACAGGAAAAGCCACCCTGCTGGCTTCTTTGAAGCAGTTTCTTCCTGGGCTAGTGGAGGAGCGAGAGAGCGACTGAGAGAGGAACGAGGCAGACACCTGAGGGATGAGGCTGAGGGAGGCAGGCCGAGAGGCGGGGCTTCTCAGTCGTCCTGCAGGGACTTGTCCTGAGCCTCGGAGACAGCCGTGGGCCGCCGCCGCCAGCACTCAGTTTTGAAGGCGCTCCTCAGCCAGGCGCAGTTCCTGAATCTGTAGCTGAAACCCTCCATTTTAAATGTCCCAATAGAAGAGAATATCTGTCGCTCAGGGTTGCAATGAGGAGGCATTGGCGCTCCTGAACTTGGTGGTTTGCTGGCAGACGTTTTATTACCCAACTAGGTAACAACATCAGATGTTACCTAGTCAGGTAATGAAACGTCTGCAAGCAAACCACCAAACTCGACTCCTCCCCCGGTCCTTGAAAAAGTGTTTCTGCGTGAAACTGGTCCCTGGTACAAAAATGGTTGGGGACCACTGCTCTATAGTGTTGTAAAAGGAGGATCTCCTATTCCATTTTATAATTGTAAGATCTAAGCAAACAGAAGAAGGAACCTAGTAGAGCTTTATTTTCAGGAGAAATTAATAAATTAACTAAATAAGTATAAGCTTTAAAAAATATTACTATCTGTGTTTCCCTGAAAATAAGACCGGATCTTCTTTTATTTTGTGCCCCAAAATAAGCACTAGGAGTTATTTTTGGACAGATGTTTTAATTTTTTTCCATGTAATGTATGGGAGGCCCACTTCTAGTTGCTTGTGGTGGGGCAAGCCACGTTGTGCCAGTGCCGCCACGAGGCAGGGTGGGTAGAGATGCCCCACGCATCCTGCACCAGTTTACCTCAGGGCCTCTGAGTCAGGCCAATCAAACCCCGACACCTGCCTTGCCTCGTGGCCAGGGCACCAGCACCCCACTTGGCCTCCTGCTCTGTTGTGGCCATGAACAACCAGAAGAAGTGGGCCTGTGGCCATGTGGGCTCCTGCTGCACATGGCTGTTGGTGTTGCCACCATGAGGCAGATTTTGGGGCATGGATGGCCTGGATGTGGGGTCCCTGAGGTAAGCCAGTATGGGGTATGTGGGACAGCTCCACCACCACTCTGCCTTGCCTCCTGGCTGCGACAGTGCGAGCAACCAGATGGAATTGGAGGGTGGCCAGCTGTGCAGGCTCTTAAATAGGGCTTATTTTGGTGGTAGGGCTTATATTAGGTGCATATGTAAAACATGCTAGGTCTTATTTTTGGGATAAGGTCTTATTTTGGGGAAAATAGGGTATTTGTTACAAATATTTCTCCTTACATTTTCTGGTAAGCACCTCCAATGTTCTTTAGAGTTAACAACAATTAGATTTGCATTCTCCATTGTTTGATGTTCCTTCCATCAAACAAAACAATGTACCATTCACAATATTAACTTCCATTTCCTCAGTGATTTATCATCACCTAAACTCCCATTGTTGATACTGCCTATCACTACTTTTTGCTTGAAAGAAAGTGTTATACAGGTAGTCCTTGACTTACAACTATAATTGAGGCCAACATTCCTGTTGCTAAGTGAGACATTGGTTAAGTGAATTTTGCCTCATTTTATGACCTTGTTTGTCATAGTTGTTAAGTGAATCACTGCAGTTATAGCACAGTTGTTAAGGGAATCTGGCTTCTGCATTGACTTTGTTCGTGAGAAGGTCACAAAAGATGATCACATGACCCTAAGATTCTGCAACCATTATAAATATAAGTCAGTTGCCAAGTGTTTGAATTTTGAACATGTGACCATAGGATGCTGCAACAGCTGTAAATGTGAAAAATGATCATAAGTCACTCTTTTCAGTGTCATTGTAACTTTGAATGGTCAGTAAACAAATTGTTGTAAGTCAAGGACTACCTGTATTACCTTGTAGTGAAACAATACCTTATCCGAACCCATAAAATTTCAAGGATGTTTGAAATAGAGAGTATTCTAATTTTTTTATGGTTATATGGTAAATAAAGTTGTGCTTATTTTTTTTGTATAAACCTTTACCCAGTTCTTCAGCACAACAAAAATGTCAGTGCATTACCTACAGAAAAACAAAATATTTCACTTTAAAGGAATTTATAATAGGTATGAAAGGCTGTGCCACATCTTTTTCTTTAGATAGTTCAGTAGTAATGAAAGACAGCCCTAAAAAGGAGAATCTGGATCAGTAAGAATAATAAACAATTGTTTACCAATAATCAGCTTTTGCAGGGGTGGGATTCAAATTTTTTAACAACCGGTTCTGTGGTTGTGGCTAAGTTGGTGGGCATGGCTTAGTGGTCATGTTATTGGCTGGGCGTGGCCAACTCAATATCACTCACATCGAGGCACGCATCTCCTGCCCTGGCCTCTCATGACTGTGGGGATGCTGCAACAGTTGTAAGTGTAAAAAATGGTCATAAGTCACTTTTTTCAGTGCCATTGTAACTTTGAATGGTCATTCCACACAAGCAAAGTATCAGCAAAGAAGGGGGAAAAAACTCCAGAGAAGTTCCTGAGACAGGAAGTCTAGTCCTGCCAAGAATGTAATAAGGGTTAACGGAGAGGCAGTTTCTGTAAGCAACATCAGAATGTTTCCTTGCTGCCTTCCTTACAGGATTAGGCCAGTAATTTCTTCTAACAACAGGTTCTCCGAACTGCTTAGAATGTTAACAACCGGTTCTAGTGAATAGGTACGAACCTGTAGAATCCGACCCCTGAGCTTTTGTATTAATCAGCTGTTTGCGTTATATTTCTTCATCTTTCTGTAGAGCCAGATAATTAGCTGTTTAGTGCTAACAAGTGATCTGCTTGAACATTACATCACATGTAAAAGTGCTAATTAGGTCCTGGCTGAAAATACAGCCAGCTTGGCAATTAGAAGCATCTGTAGAAGAGAGACTTGCCTAAATGAAGTTGTGTTTAGATTATTCTCTTTCTTTTATCTCTTTTAATTCTTCTCTTTTTAAAATCAATCTGTGCATGAAACATGGTGAATCAAGCTCAGTTATAGCAATGGACTTAATCTCTTATCCTCAGGGAACATGTTTTAAATTTTTTCATTTGCTACAACACCTCTCCATGTTGGTAAGTACATATCTAATACTTTAGATGTGTATTTTAGGGGGTCCAGAGCATCTCCTAAATTCACAGACATTTGGGGCTTCTTCTGCATGAATTCTGGCATGCAAACCTACTTCTTAGTGAAGTTGTCTCGGCTGTGTGTTTTCCAGATGTTTTGGGACTCTAATGTTCAGTTTTTAATATTTGTCTGAACTCAGTATGATTTCAGGGAAATGCATCCTTGCTGGAAAGGAAAGGCACCAGATGGTAGAAAGTTGCTTCCGAATTGACATTCCTATGGGTACTGACAGCTTGTTAGAAGAGGTAGGCATTAAAGAATAGCTTGCTTATGCCTGATCAATTGCTAGAGTACTTAAAAATGATCAGTAAGTCTTCTTCAGAGATTGATGGAAGAAAGGAAATGTGTTGGTTGAAAGAAGCTATAGCATTAATTCAGGAGAGCATTCTGGACTCATGTTTGAGGAAAATAATGACAAGAATGCTTTAGTGCAGTGGTGGCTAACCTTTTTGGGCTCCTGTGCCAAAAATTGTATGTGTGCTGGTGCACTCGCGCTCACATGCCAGCACCCAGAAGGCAATGTGCCCCCCCACACCACCTGTGCATGCGTGCGCAATCCCCCCACCCCCCACCCACCCCGCTGACCCATTACCTGCACTGCACCTCACAGCTGATTTTCGGCCAGCTTGAGGCCTTTTTCGGCTCCCCAGAGGCTTGAAAAAAGCCTCTGCAGGCTTTGCAGGCCAAATAATAGGCTCTGCTTCATCACTTCCAGTATTACAGGAAGTGACGAAATGGGCCTATTATTCATCCTGCAAAGCCTGCAGAGGCCTTTTTCAAGCCTCTGGGAAGCCAAAAAAGGCCTCAAACCAGCCAAAAATCAGCTGTAAGGCACGTGCATGTGCAGTGAGATAAGTATGCTGCAGCTTGCATGCTGGCACAAATGGCTTTGCGTGCCACCTGTGGCATGCGTGCCATAGGTCTGCCATCACGGCTTTAGTGTGAGAGGGTATATAAGTGGCTGAGTCTACAATGTTCATATCTGACATCAATATTTATTGTGTATTTAGTGTTTTGCTTTTTTGTACCTAGATGGTTCTAGCCATCTTGGATTACTAGAATAATTAGATTACTAGAAATGAACAAATCATTCCATCTTATTTGTGTAAAGTTTTTATGTATTCATATTTAAACTGAACACATTTCTATATCTTTCTATGCTTTTGCGAAAACAAGCAACATGAAAATTTCTATTTATTTTCATAGGTAATTTTCCAAATACTGTATATAGTATACAATATTGTATACAATATTGTATATACAGTACCTTACCCTAATTATTGAAATTTGAATTGATTTTTTTTAGTAAACACATTTTAGCATGCATATTCTCCAAACATATGCAAATTTGCATGCAACATTCATTTATGTATACATCTTCAAATGCAATTTTTGAGCGCCAACCATTTCGTTCAGAGAAAGAATACCATTGGTGAAAAAACAAATAGTTTTCCAAACTTTTGTCTCAAGTGATCTGAATCAATAATGTGTGTTCCTCTGATTACAACATTATTGGAGATATTTGTAATTAGCAGACTTTTAAAATCTCATTAACCCAGTAGTTGATGAGGTAGAACAGAAGATCCCTACATGCTGCTGGAAGAACTAAAACTGCTGCAAATGAATCAGTTGGCTTCAAAGGGATACTAAGTCACCATTCGCAAATGAAGTGGTAAATATGTTCTATTTTGCAAGAATAAAGGAAACATTTTTTTTGTTTAACAACATGCAGTTTTACTGGAAAGGAGCTAGAACCGTGATTATGATAAATACTCACTTTAATGAAAGCCCAGAATATGATGATATAATTATAATTAATGGTTAAATATAATTAATCCAGTAGTAGAATAAAAGAAAGCAACCATAAAATTTTAATTGACTTATTCAAACAGTCAGAGTTGTAACAGAAATTGTAAGTCAAATCTAGCCACACATTTCCTAGAAATAGAACAGAACTTGGCAACCTCTCTAGAAGTTTCAGTTGAGAAGTTGGATGATGGAAAGGTTGCATTCTCCTTGTTTGATCTACAAGAATGAGTGGCTAATAGGGGAATTGTTCAATGAAGATGCCAAATTTGATAGAATGAAACAGTGTAATGGAACATATAGATCTGTCCCAGTCACCTCCTCTGGCAGGGCTAAAGACAGTCATGCAAGAGTTTGTGGACATATCTACTTCTAAACAAAAGAAGGAATAGCACTAAGTCTTGCAATAAAGAATGTATTCAGTGAAGGATGGAGAGGATGTTTATGAGTAATTGCCAGTGGAGAAGAGACTTCTATACAAGCCACCTTTGCAAATATTCCAAACTTTCTGGAAGTTGGGATCAAGGATCTACTATTTTAATTCTACAATGTCTCTATCAGAATTCAGTCAAGCTAAATATGGGATTGAGAAGTCACATTTAACATCCACAAACTTTTTTTGTCAGGAGAATATGTATATTCTTAAGAATAGGGAAGTCAAATATGTCTTCATAAAGCCCATTTTTAACCAGAACCAAATGAAGCAGAATGTCAGGTGAGTCTGAAGAGGGATTTTACCTGCATTTAAGCAGAAAAGTATATTGGTGACACATCGAAGAACTCAAACAATAGCTGTAATGACCGTGGAAAGGACTAATTCCAAGACGCTCAAGTCTTTATAAGTTGCAGAACCTTGAACAGAATGGTCATCATCTTGATTTCAAGCAGATTTAGAGCTATCAGGACACAATGATAAATATAAAATTGCTTTGGCAGATTTTGGGGCTCATGCAAAAGCACCTTTCATTTGCTTCTTTCACAGCAATAATGTTTGAAAAGTAACTCCCAGTTATTTGGAGTCTTTGACTTCTTCAATAATGATGCTTTTAATACTTCAGCTATTACTGAATTTTGCATGTCATTTAATGAACAAATATGTGGAGTAGTTAGCATCCTCTTCTTTAATATAAAACCTTAATCAACTGGAGCTAAGAATGAAAAAAGTCAGAAGTTCCTTTTTAGACAGACAAAATAAAAAGGGGCCCTAAAATACTTATTTTGGAATTGAATCGAGGCAGAACAATCTCTGGATGTATCACATCTGACCTGGATAAAATGTTCTCATATAACATCATAATGAAGTACAGTAATTGGTAGTCTATGGTGGAAATTGTCAATTTCTCTCAGAGTTTTTCTTTTAGGATGGACTGAAAAGCCACCTTTAAATTATGCTTTGAGGTGAAGACTAATGGCAGTTAGTCCATGCAAGTAGCTCTGTGAATAGGGACATTGTGGTCAGGAGCCAGATACTGACTGATTAAAATGTTTATGGAGGAAGGACAGATTGGGGCATGGCTCACTTTGCACTCTGGAAGGTTGTTCCTTATGAGAAGAACACAGTGATCAAGTATCTTAAGGTTGATTATGAACTGAGTGATTTGGGAGCTGAGAGATTATCAATGTGGTCTTAACTGCTGTGCAGCCTTTATATGACCAACAAAAGCCTCACTTTTTAAACACTGTTAGATTTAATTAATTTACAACTTAAGGGAGTTATTCAGAATGGCAGTGAAGAACAAACACTCTTGATGAGTTACTTTCTTTTTGCAATTAAAAAGGAAAAAATAGCTTAACTTAAAAGTAACTTAACCATAAAATTCCATTTAAAAGGATTTTAAATTAAAAGCAACAAGCTTAACCAAATTATGATTCAAGAAAGTTTTAAATGGGTAAAGGAGACAGTAATTTTAGAAAACAAGATTTTTTTTCTGACAAAAGTACTTCTGAAAATAGTAAATTTAATCAGACAAACTGCCAGACGTTTGTGTGAATACTGGTTGTTTATTATTAAGGACGGTAGATAGTTGGTATATTTTAGAAAATAAGAAGGTAAGGGTATAGATTTGATGATTAGACAGGATAGATTAGAGAAAGAAGAGAGTCATGATGAGGTTAAAGTATAATGGTACTTCTAACTGCTGTAAAGAATATGAGAAGTTACTTCTTTATGCCTTTATATAATTTTTATAGCTTGTTTTTTATACCTTTTTCTATATTCTTATTACACTTCCAGATTTTTCTGTTATTTCTTTATTTTCTCTATTCTAGTTCAGTTTGTCCTAGTATTTTCTTAAAACTTTTAATATATATATATATATATATATATATATATATATATATATATATATATATATATATATATATATATATATATATATATATATGTTTTCTTAAGTTTTCGTGGTATTACATGTATGGTATTTCCGTCATTGTAGTTCTTTAAAGTTGTAGCAACGTTTCAGCAGAATCTCATCTGCCATCATCTGCCAATACAGAAGCCTGATGATGGCAGATGAGATTCTGCTGAACGTGCTACAACTTTAAAAGAACTACAATGACGGAAAATACCCAACCAAGTCAACACTATATATATATATATATATATATATATGAAAGCCACAGTTAAATTAGTAAAATGCTTCAATGATTATGGAAATAATTTACTTTTAAATGTTCAAACACTTCTGTTGAGTTTAGTAGGACCAGTGCCTTCCAGGTGTACCCATGGAGGAAGGAGATTAAAAAAATCAAGCTGGTGGGTACAACTTCTTGATCAAAACTCCAGTCCTTATGACATGAATATGGTGGAATTGTAATCATACCGTTGCACCACCCATTTTCCCAAAGGTGCTTTTTCAAGAGGTAACTGGACTTTTTGGTTTTTCTTTGAAGACGTTTCGCTTCTCATCCAAAAATCTTCTTCAGCTGTGACTGGGTGGTGAGCTGATGAAGCTTCTTGGATGAGAAGCAAAATGTCTTCAAAGAAAAACCAGAAAGTACAGTTGCCTATTGAAAAACACCTTTGGGACAACTATGACCTGGATGATTGAGAATGGGCGTTGGTTCTTACCTGATACGCCTCTTCTCGTGGAACTGCGTAGAGCATCCAGAGAGTGGGAGGTGCTTCAGTCCTTCCTTCTCACAGGCTGAGTTATAATTGAAGAACGCTCCTCCTTCCTCCACGTGGCTCCTCCATGCGTTCTCCCAGTTTCGCGAAGATGAGAGGACAACCACAATCCTCTAACTGAACTAGTAAACAACTCAATTATATACAATAACGATCATTGGCCGAAAAACAGAATTCCCTACCAGACGGACCAAGAAGGGTGGGGCTGGATGCTCTACGCAGTTCCACGAGAAGAGGCGTATCAGGTAAGAACCAACGCCCATTCTCCGTAGAACTGCTTCGAGCATCCAGAGAGTGGGACATACCAAAGCATGTTTGTCCTACGGGCGGGACTCCGTCTGGATCGGAATCTCCTTAGGATCCCCAACCACTTGCTGTAGGACTCGCCTGCCAAAGGACGCTTCAGCCGAAGTGAAAGTGTCAATCTTATAGTGGCGTATGAAAGGTGACGGAGAGGCCCAAGTGGCCACCCGGCAAATGTCAAGAAGCGAGGCTTGAGTAGCCCAAGCTATTGATGTAGCTGCGCTCCTGGTGGAATGAGCCGTTATCCCACTGGGGATTGGAAGAGCTTGAACTGAATAGGCCTTGGAAATGGTTGCCCTAATCCACCGGCCTACCGTGGATGGTGGTACCTTTTGACCCAGCGTTTTAGGCTGAAACGACAAAAACAGGGACTCTGATCTCCTGATGGATTGCGTGCGACATATGTAAATACGCAACGCCCTTGAACATCGAGGGTGTGCCATTGCCTCTCCCTATCATGCAGAGGCTTTGGACAAAAATTAGGTAGGACCAATTCCTGCGCCCTGTGAAAGGCAGAATTGATTTTTGGTAAAAAGGAGGGGTCTGGTCTTAAGACAACTCGATCAGAATGAAAAATGCATAAGTTCTTCCTCACGGATAGAGCTGCAATTTCAGATATCCTTCTAGCTGAGGTGATCGCTACCAGAAAGACCACCTTAAAAGTGAGAAACTGGAGTGGTACCTCCCTGAGAGGTTCAAAGGGAGGCCTAGTCAAGGCTAGGAGGACTTTGTTAAGGTTCCATGTTGGATATCTATGCACTACCGGCGGGCGCAAATTAGAAGCCCCTTTTAGAAAGGCCTTAATGCGAGGGTGGTGGGAAAGAGAGCTGAAGGAGCCGCCAGCCACCACCGTTGAGAGGGCCGCGACCTGTCTTCTCAACGTGTTGGGAGAGAGACCTTCATTTAGGCCATCCTGTAAAAAGGCTAGAATTTGTGCTATAGAAGGAGAGCGTGGATTGACAGAGGATTTTCGGCACCACTTACAGAAACTGTTCCAAGTTGAATCATAAATTCGAGTAGTGGAAGGCTGCCTGGCAGCCAGAATGGTATCTATGACCTGGGTAGACAAGCCTTCTTCAATCATCGTTTCCCGCTCAACCTCCAGACGGCTAGCTGCAGCCACTGTGGTTCTGGATGAAGCAGAGGTCCCTGTGACAGGGAGATCTGGTCCAGCGGGATCCTCCACGGCGGAACCACCGATAGACCGTGAAGATCCGCAAACCACGGCCTCCTGGGCCAATATGGGGCCACTAGAAGGATCTCCGCCCTCTCGAACAGCAACTTCCGAATTACCCTGGGGATCAGCGGAAGCGGAGGGAAGGCGTACAGGAGGCCGGGAGGCCACGGGCAACGCAGGGCGTCGTGGTTCTCTGCCCCATGGGAAGGGAACCGAGAGAAGAACCTTGGTGTCTGCGTGTTGAGCGGTGAGGCAAAGAGGTCTACCAGAGGAGACCCAAACCTGTCTGCTGCTTCCCTGAACAGCCGCGGATGCAGGCGCCACTCTGCTGGGTCCAACGTGGCCCTGCTCAGCCAGTCTGCCTGGACGTTGGAGACCCCGGAAATGTGCTCTGCCCTGATGGAGGAAAGATGCGTCTCTGCCCACCGACATAGTCGTTCGGCTTCTCTCATGAGGATGATGGAGTGGGTGCCTCCCTGACGATTGATATGGGCTTTGGTGGTGGTGTTGTCCGTAAGGACCAGAATGTGGTGCCTTCTCACCTGAGGAGCGAAAGCTCGTAGGGCTAGGTATACCGCATGAAGCTCCAACCAGTTGATGTTGTGTCGTCGTTCCGAAGGAGACCAAACTCCCTGGGCTGACAGAGACTGCAGATGGGCCCCCCATCCGGAAAGGCTTGAGTCTGTCGTAAGAGTGACCCTTTGGGGCTCCTTGAATAGATGACCTCTGTTGGTAGAAGGTCGAGTCCACCAAAGAAGGGATGAGAGAACCCTTGGAGGTATCCTTACCACTCGACTTGATGTGCTCCTTCCCGAGCGCTGGTACGGCAGAAGGAACCACTGCAAGGATCTGGAATGCAAACGAGCCCATGGGATAATAGAAATGCAGGAAACAAGTTTCCCCAGAAGCTTGGATAAACTGAGTAAAGACGCTTTACCAGTTCGCCTGATAGTCCGGATAGCAGTATGAATACTATGAAGCCTCTCCTGGGAGAGGAAGACCTTACCCTTAACAGAGTCAATTACAGCCCCTAGGTGAGCTATGCGGGTGGAAGGGCTAAGTTGGCTCTTCTCCCAATTCACTAAAAACCCGTGATCTTGTAGCACTGAAAGGGTAACACTAGTATCCCTCTCGGCCTGCTGTCGGGAAGGGGATACGATAAGGATATCGTTGAGGTAACAATGGATGCGGATGGGAACCTGTCTAAGATGGGCCGCCAGAGCTGCCAGCACCTTCGTGAAAGACCTCGGGGCTGAAACAAGGCCGAAAGGGAGGGCCACATACTGGAAATGTTGGTTATTATAACAGAATCTCAAATACTTTGAATATGAGGGATGAATGGGAATATGGAGGTATGCCTCCGACAGGTCAACTGACGTGAGCCAGTCCCCTTCCCTGATACCCTGTAAAATAGACTGTAGAGTCTGCATCTTGAACTTCTGGCGCCTGACAAAGCGATTAAGTCGCTTGAGATCTAAAATAGGTCTCCAACCCCCTGAATGTTTAGGCACCAAGAACAAGAGGGAATAAAAACCTCTTCCTCGTTGAGAGGATGGGACAGGTTGGATGGCCCTAATGTCAGCCAGATGTTTAATGGCGGAATCCATAAGAGCCCGCTTTGTAGGATCCCTAGAGACAGGTGAAATCCTGAAGTGTTCAGGGGGGGGGGAGAGGAATTGTAGAACGAGTCCAAAACGCACGGAACTCCTCACCCAGGCATCCGAAGTGGACCTCTCCCAGAGGTCTGCAAAATGCCTGAGGCGACCGCCTATGGGGAGAAGGTCTGAGGCCCTATCTGGGCCGGCGGGAGGCCCTGTGACCGGAGCCTCTAAAGGGTCTCCTAAAGCTGCCTCCTCTTCGGCTCCTGTCTCCTGTATCACTTCAGTCATGGTAGGATGACCGAAACGACGGGGAACCCTGGAACCTAGGGGAGAATGACGACTGGTATGGGGGGCGAAAGGAGCCCCTCCGAAAGGGCTGGGACCCTCTAGACTCCTGCCTGCGAAAAAGCGAAGGAAGAAACTTCTTCTTACTTCGAGTTTCCAAAAGCAAGGGTTCAAGGGCAGGCCCGAACAGCTTCCCTTCTGCCAAGGGGGCTGAAGCCAACTTGGATTTATTTTTAACATCGGCCTGCCAATGCCGAAGCCAAAGTAATCTCCTAGCTGTAACATGGGAGGAGATGGCCCGGGAAGCGAACTTAACCGAATGAAAGGTGGCATCAGCCGCGAACTCTGCCGCTGCTGTGATCTTTGCAATATCCTGATGGGCCCTGGTATTAGTCGGGGGGATATGCTGCTTGAGCTGCCTGAGCCACTTGATGGAGGAACGGGTGAAAAAGGAGGCGGCCGTGGCCGACCTGATGGCCCAGGCATCGGACTGGTGAGCTCGCCAAGAGCCATCTCCGCCCGCTTGTCCTCTGGCTTCAGCGCCTCCAACGCATCCGTAGGGTTGGAAGAGGAGGTCAGCCTCACAATTGGATCGTCTACTTCCGGGTGTCTAACATAGAAGAGAATGCTGGGTCCAGATTAAACATCCTCTTATTCTGACTAGAGGGGGCGGGTGTAGGACCCACCGAGGCCAACTGCCTCGCAACCAAGTCTGAGAAGATTGGGGGGGCCGGAATAACTTCTGCTTCTACAATCGGTTGCCTGAACATGAGGTCATCTGGATCCTCCGAAGTCGATGGCGGTGGATCAGAAGGAGATTGAGAGGCCAGGCCTGAGCTATTCTTAGCCTTAAATAATAAGGACTTAAATAACTGGGGTTTAAAGAGGCCCACAACCGTCGGTTGTTCGGGAGAAATGCCCTCGTCCTCTGACATTTCCCCCTCCATAGGGTCCCCGAGAAGGAAATCAGAATACTGTGAGGACCCCCTCTCAGAGCCTTCCTCCTCCCGAAGGGCTCAAAGCCCATTTCCTCCTGTTCCTGAGAGACCTCCTGAGGCTCCTCCCCTTCTGGGGATGGGGCATCCGTATGAGAAGGTACCTGACCCTGCTGGGACGCCTGCCCGGAGAGAGATCGACCAGATAAAGATTCAACGTCGGGAGTCCTCCCTCGAGAACCAGGTCTGGATAGCTGCTGCATTCCATCAGCTATACCCTGACGGATAGCAAATTGCATCCATTCCCTGATACTATCAGGGGTGATGGTTGACGGCGGCTCCTCAGGCGAAGACCTGCAGCGGTTGGCGTGAAGGTCGCCTCTGGAGTACGGGATGGCTGGCGGCTCCGGGTGGATGTACTGCACCTGGAGGGGGAAGAACGACTCGGGAGGGGAGGGGATGGGCAGAGGTAGAAGGTGGGGTAGGAATTATAGTGTGCAGTTCTTTAGATCGTTTGCTGAACTCCTTTTCCAGAGCTTTGTGACGCCTTAAGGCGTCCTTTTGAGAAGCACTGGAGGAGTCCTTGTCCCTCTTACGAAGATAGTGTGCGTCTTCGACTTGGCCTTCAGGGAAGAGCCAGTTGGATTGTTCTCTGCCATGGTATCAAGGAAAAAAACCTTACAACAAATATGGCGGTTGTGCACGCCTAGGAGTTCGGCTTACAAACGCAAAACCGGTTTTCCCAAAATCAGATCACGTCCCCCTTTGAATAAATTTTTTTTATTTTTATTATTTATTTATTTATTTATTTATTTATTTATTTATTTATTTATTTATTTATTTATTTATTTATTTATTTATTTTTATTGATTGATTGATTGATTGATTGAATTTGTTTTTTTAAAACACCACTAAAAACACAAGGAGAAAACTATCCAAAAATATTTACACAAAGGCTTGCTGGAATATATTATAAAATAACTAATAATAATAATTTTTTTTTTTTAAGGGCGGGGCGCAAGGACAGGGCCAAAAAGGCACAAGGAGAAAATAATAATAAAAATTATTAAATACAAATCCAAATGAGCCGAATGAACGCAGAGGCCAAAAAATAAGGGAAGCAAAATAAGTAGAATAGGTAGGCCTCTTTAGGCAGCCTCCCAACACAATGGGAAGTACGTGCCCGCACCTCTGAACAAGCTGATTGATACAGACAGAAAAAGCCAACAAGAAAAAACCTCTAAAGGAAAGACAGCAGGGCCGGAACCACAGCGTCCTCCAATAAAAAAAAATGGGCTCCACGCGGCCTGACGGTCCCGCTTAGGGCCTCAATCCACACAGCTTAAATCCAAAAACAAAAATTACACACAGCCAGGAAAAATATTTTTAAAATAAAACAAATTGGCGCCGGCCACGAGGCGGTTCCAAAATGGCCGCCCGGCACGACGCGAGGCAATCAGAGGCGCACCAGCCCTATTCCCTTATCAGGCAATCAGGAACAACGAAAAGCCAGGGCTGGGAGAGGAAGCGTTGCTTCCTCTAATGCGTTCTAGGGGGGAATGATGATAGCACAATAAATCAAGGCGTGGAGCCAAGCGGCTGGATAAAGGCACGCTCGGAAATGCAGAGAAAGGGAGGAGGGGTGGGGGGGGCGAAGGAAAGCTCCGAGCCCTTAAACCCCTTTCTACAGGCAAAAACGCCTCACCAAATTAAATTTAAGAGCACACTATCAACGCAGGGACGAGGAGGAAAGGAATAAAGGCAAACCTGAAACTTAGAAGAAAAAAACTCTGAAAAACGGCCAAGGAACAGGAGATCGCTGCCTGCTTTCTCGAAAGGCTGAGTGAAACTGGGAGAACGCATGGAGGAGCCACGTGGAGGAAGGAGGAGCGTTCTTCAATTATAACTCAGCCTGTGAGAAGGAAGGACTGAAGCACCTCCCACTCTCTGGATGCTCGAAGCAGTTCTACGGAGAATCTCCATAGACACCTGCCATTTTGGTGTTTTTTTTAACCCTGGTGCAGATGCTCCTGGTGCTTTATAATTGATACCTCAATATGTTATGGAACAGCTTATTGTTCTTTCTTATTCATTTCCCCAGAATGCCTTTGCCTTTAGGAAGCTTTCTGAAGTTGACAGGAATGCTTTGTAACTTTGTAACTCTCTGTGGCTTGTCAAGGCTCCAACCCAGAGGTGGTATTCAACAGTTCTAGAGAACCAGTAGCGGAACTTTTGAGTAGTTCAGAGAACCGGCAAATACTACCTCTGACTGGAGATTTTACAGTATCCTTCCCCTGCCACACCCACCAAGCCATGCTCACAGAACCGGTAGCAAAAAAATTTGAATCCCACTACTGCTCCAACCCATTTCACAGAGATTATTTGGGGGGCTGATGGGGGAGCTGGATCTCTGTCATGAAGTCAGCCCTTAATGGTGCTGCCATTTGTTTTAGGATATAAAGCAGTGTGATTTCATGACTCAGGCACTGAAGAGAAAAACCTATATTTTTTAAAAGAAGGATATTCTGTAGATAAAGCAGAAGGAATAAGATACCCTACTGTCTGGAATTCCTGCTCTACTGTGTTCCATTAAAGGAGGAAACAATATTTAAATTCAGTGGCTAACGACTCTTTAATTAATAAAGGGAAGCACTTTGCAAAATTAAAAAAAGTTATTTGAGATTGTTATGGCTTGTTTCAAATGCACTATGCCTTGATGAAAGTTAAAGTAGTTTTTTTTCTTTTAATAACAACAGCTCTTTAGAAATATAATAATGCCTTTTAGACCATTTTTGAACTAATAACCCAATATTTACATTTTATTTCTTTTCTCATATTGCTTTGTAGAATAATTGCTGACCCATGAAAATGTAAATGTATTCCTTTGCCTAGAATGTATATTTTTAATGGAATAAAATTGATATTTAAGATGTTGATGTTATATTATTACTTTATATAAAAAGATCAGCATAATTGGTTCCATATGCATAGTATCTAGTTAAAAATGAGCTCAGTTCAGCCATTGAGTTCAAGGTACAACATACAATAATACTGGCTCCTTTCCTAAGCTGTTACCTACATTTTTAATATGTTCATTCATTTAGGTTAGGAGTGGGAAATCTATAATTCTTCAATTTTTCCCCCCTTCCTAGTCTTTTCCCACAAATGCAGTCACTTTATGCAATTCATATGCATAGGGAGAATCTCATAAGTTTGGTATGGAATGCACCTTTCGTGATGCGCAGGAGAGGGTTCCTTTTATCACTATAACAATGTAAGGGGATTGTTTGAATTCTGCAACTATTACTCACTTATAGACTTTGCTTAAAAACTAGATCCAGCAAGGAAATATTTCAAGTACTGATTAGAATTACTGTAAACAACAGAAACACAGAAATGTAGGTGATATTTTCACCTCTACCAGATTTTAATTATGAACATTTCCGAGAAGTAGAATATAGATTTTAGCAACTGGTTCTGGTCCAGGAATTATTGTTTTTCTTAAGCTGATGTGTAATTCCATTTTTTTGTGTTAATATTTTGGATCAAATTGGTTTACCATTTTCCCTGCAACTGGGTTAATCTTTTATCCTGTCATGTTAGCATGCTAAGTGAATACTACTGACACAACAGGATTAGAAACTGAATTAGTTTATTTGCATTAGCATGCTTTAAAAAAAAGTTGACACATTATTGTAATGGGCTGTGAGGATAACCCTGAGAATAAAATATAAAGATCTGATAAAAATGCCCAAAGTAGAAATGGAATGTAAGGATTTCCTAATTTTCTTTAGGATAAAGGCTGGAAGTGGGAATTCAGAATTACAAGATTCTGAAGTTTATTGTACAAGGTTATTGTAACAAAATAAAAAAAAAGTTTTAGAATTCATAACTTTGGTGTTCAAATCTTTTCTACGTTCAAGGGCTGACAAATATATAAATAGAAACTTATGAAAGTAATACAATAGATTAACTCTGAACTTTATCTCTCAAGTCCCCCCCAATTGGGGTCAGTGTGGTGTCAAATCTTATGTCCAGTTATAGAATATTGTTAAAGGTATTAGGAATGGTCTATAGCAGATTTATAATAGATCCACCTATGAGAACAACCTGGTTAAATACTGCATCCTTGACTCTGCTAAACTGTTATGTTTGGTTGCCTGCGGTAGCACCTTCTGCTCTTCATGTAAATCTTGTTTTTTCCAGTCATTTAGAAATGTGGCAGCCAAAATGAACCAGAAAATTATTGAGGCCTTCATCCACAGCAGTTGTAGAACTGATACAGACTTCCCATTTTCTACTTAGATATGGATATGTTAGATATGCTATTTTGCTATGAAGGCTTTATATACTCAAGTCCTTTGAGATTTTTTTCTTTTTCCAAATTGGCCTTTTCAACTTCCATTTTGCTTTGTGAAAACTAGGGCATTACACTTGAATAGTGGAATAGTGCTAGCAAGAAATGAGCTAGTGAGTTTATATCCAGTAATCTATATGTGCTTGTATTGATTAAATTAAAGGCAGCTGCCCCTAGGGAAATTTCAGATACATGCAAATAATTATTTGACAACCAACTTACTGCTCAGCCAATTTAATATCCTTTGAGGATACTTTTATTTGGCCAATTTGGAACTTTAATTGAAAGCATGGACCAGTTCTGAAGATACAGTATCTCACTGTGATTCAAAAAGATACAAATGTAATATATAATCTCTATGACAAGAACAATGACCAGATCTTATTGTAGAGATGATATAACATAGATAAATATTTGTAGCAAAAGAAAGCTTGTATATCTTGAATAAATCTTATCCATGTTTGCCATTTTTGCCAGTGTTCAATCAGCTTCCTGTAATGCTAGGGAACCTTTGATTTTGTATTTATTTATGCATTTACATTTTGTATTTATTTATGCATTTCTATCCTCCTTTATATACTAATTCAAAGTATCTTACATAGCACTCTTGCCTCCTTTTTTCCTGACAATAAACTCCCCCATGAAATAGATTGAGCTAAAATGCAATGATTGACTCAAGTCACGAAGTCAGCTTCCATGACTGAAGGTGGACTAGAATTTATTTCTTTACAATTTGGGACTAGAATTTCTGTTGCTGAGGAAGTCAGCTGTTAAGTGAGTCATGGTGAATTTTAAGACCCTTTTTGCCATGGTTATATAGCTATTCATTGCAGTTGTTAAGTGAGTGATATGGTTGTTAAACAAATCCAACTTCCCAATTGATTTTACTTGTTGGAAGCCAGTTGGGAAGGTCATACATGACATCACACCTGACCCTGGGATTCTACAGCCATCATAAATAAATACATACCCATAGCCATCATAAATAAATACATACCCAATTTTGGTCATGTGATCATGGGGATGCTGCAATAGTCATAAGTGTGAGGACTGGTTTTAAGTCATTTTTTTCAGTGCTGTTTTAACTTTGAACAGTCATTAAATGTGTGATAACCCAGGGTGGGATACAAAGGCAACAAAGTCACAAAAACAAGTGAAGTCCCTTTAATTCCTTCAACTTGGCTTCAAAGATCCAATTATCATTGACTGGAGAAAAAACTCCCCCACAAACAGTTGTGAAAAGGAAGAACTTCCATTCAAACTCAATATATATATAAATGATAAATAAATAAGACAAACCACACTGAAGCAATTAATGAGACAAGACAGGATAAGGGCTTGAAGACGTCCACAGATATTGAAACACACACACACTGGGAAGGACGCCAGAACTCAGATAAGAACTGACAAACTAGAAATATTTTCATGCTTTGTTTCCAGCACTGGCCCATGTGCAGCTTGTCCTTTTAAACAATCCTCACAGCTGCAGCCCATGAAGGGGATCAAGGCCCTTTTCTCCCCCGTAGACCATGCCATTCACGTTTCTCCCGTATCCACTCCTCCCTGCGTGCCCTAGGATGAAGAGGGGATGGGCCTGGGTCTTCCTCTGAATGCCCAGCTGGCCTGTGCCCTTCCCCAGTTTCCTCCACAACCCCCGGAGCCACACTCCCACTCCCTGTCAGCTATTCCTCCTCTCTCTCAGAGTCAGATTCTAACAGGGGCATGACAAAATTATTGGTCGTAATGGTTGTATCACATTGACTCCAAACTGCACGTATGAGTTCCCATTCATGTTTAGTCAAGAGCATGTGATGACACTTACTGATATACAGCCTATAGTAGCAAAATGAGAGGAGGAAGAGAAGAGACAACAGCTTAAAGAGCTCTGTGGATACTGCTGAAAGCTATCATTTATGTTGCTGTTGAATACATTCTCAAGAAGCCATAATTTTTGCTTGTATATTTAGAATAATTGTCACAGTTTCATAGATTAGACCAAATTCAGTTCAGTATTATTTTTGATTGAAAGTTGATATAAAAGAATCTGTCTTTTGAAATCCATGACGATCTCTTACTCTGCTTTTTTCCCTGTACCGTTTTATAACAGAAATATATTTCCTGTGTTTTATGCAATCTTGATAAGCAGACATGCTGAGCTGTTTGGTTATAGATTTATCCACTACAGCATACAGAGCTTTCAATATTTGGATATTGAGATAGAAGAAAGGAGTAAAGGAACAAATCAGAATGTCATGGACACCATCGCTCATGAATTATAAGAAGAAAATAAGTGAATAAATGACCTGATTAGTTCAGCAAGTGATTCAACATCATTGCTTGGAATGGCTTCAAATCTTCATGTGGGAGCCATTTGGTCTTCTACATTCCAAAATGTGAAATGCATATTCCTCATGAACAACTCAGAAGGGGAAACTGCTTTGAAAACAAACCAAAACCATCCTGCGGGACTATTACTATGGTTACAAATAATGCTGATTACCCAAGAATCTCTGTATAGATGTATGAGAAAGATGTTTCAAGTCCACATTATAGGGTTTCTCAGGAAAAATGACTTAGAGACACCAGTGCTTATTCATTATTAATGCTATTTTAATAGCCTGGGAAAATAGCTTAAAAAGTATATCTCTAGAGAAGGGGTAGCAATATAATGTTTTCTAATCTCTACCAGTGTGGACAGTGGAAAGAGAATGTGAGAATAGTTGCTTAAAGCATCTGAAAGGCGTAAGCTTTGCCTTAGAGTATGAGTTTATTACTCTTCTAGGAATAAGATCACCATCCTTATCTTATAGATTAGAATGCCTCTCAATTCTATGTACAGCCATGTTTCTCAATGTTGGCTGGGATGTTCTGGGAGTTGAAGTCCACACATCAGAAAGTTGCCAAGTTTGAGAAACACTGACATAGAGGAGAAGAAGAAATATGGTAAATGTGGTCAGAATATCAGATGAACAACTCACACAAGCCTTCCTTAAAAAAAAAACGTATGCACTTTTTCATCAAGATTGTGTCACTTGTGAATTTTCTTTACCATTTTTATCCACAAATTGGATGGAGTTTTGTTTTTGAAAGAGCTAAGATTTCTTTATCTATGAAGCTCATTTGCAAGGCCTTGAAGTAAATACTATTTCTCATTCCAGAAATCTATCCTGTTGAAATGACATAGTAGGAAATCATTGTATCTCATCTTGAAATATTTAGGAGAAAAAAAAGGTAGAAAAAGAATGCGGATATGGATTATTGCTACTATTCAAAGTGCTCTTAAATGTTCCTTTTAGTATTTTTGTGATGTACTATGTCTTTTGTCTCTCATCACTGAATGCAGAATTTTTTCCATTTCATGCACATTTATTTATCTTCCAGCCATATATTTCACTGATGATTCCCCAAATCTTCAAAGCTAGAATTATTTGGATTTCTTAGACAGGAGTGTCAAACTCAAGGCCTACAGGCCAGATCTGACCTGCAGGTTCGTTAGATCTGGTCCACGAGGCCGCCCTGGAAACAATAAAGGACCAGCCCGCATGGCCCGCTTGAGCTTCATTTTCACTAGCAGTGGGTTGCTGGAGACAATTGCAGCTGAAAACAGAGTTCTGGAGGACCATGTGCCACCCACCTGAACTCCATTTTTTCTAGCAGAGGGTTGCAGGAGGTTGTCGCAGCCAAAAACGGAGCTTGGGAACCCGTTTTCACTGGCAGAGTGCTTAGACCACCACAGGCACCCCAACATGAGTGATGTCAAGCTGCCCATGCCTCCCTGGCCACATCCACCCCAGCTCCCCCAAGGTCAAACACAACCCTCAATAAAATTGAGTTTGACACCCCTGTCTTAGACCAATAATGGAAACCTTTTAATTCTCATTAGAACTGTCTCGTGACATAAGCATAACGAATATGAACCATGCAAGTCAAGGACAGAAACAGGAAAATGTTTTGCTTATTTTTTCTGTCATAGTTTAATATATTTCATTGGTATTTTTGCCTTTTTAAAATCAATGTCAGATTTATGATCCAAGGAATACATTTCATCTGAAGGAAGAGGAACTTGTAATTAACATTCTAAAAACAGCTCAACTTCCATCACAATCTGGCACACGCCAATTTGACAATAAAAATGCAGTAAAATATTATGTAGGCATATTTATATGTTGCAGAACAATGAGTTTTGCGTTGGCACAAGTAATTATGATAGTAAATTGGATTGTCAAAAAGTCAGGTAACAAAATAGGCATTACAACCTATCACATCTCAGCCCTGAGGTAAACATTTTTGAACTTTTCATAAGTATAGATCTGTATTATAATGGGATGGTAAATATATAACTGGCAAATGAAATCCTAAGGCGCATAATAGTAAATGGGTTTTTCCTGAAAAAATAATTTTCTCATTTGTCCAACATAGGTTAAAAGAGTAAACACGATTAAGGCAGTAAGTTTTAACCCACTGCAAGCTTAGCGGGAAATGAAAGTAATATATTAGTATGTGGGAGGGGCTGGTTCCACTTGCCTTAAAAGATATGGCAAACAGCCCTCTCTTCAAGAGATCATAATAGATCTAACTGTACTGGACAATTTTAATCCAATCTCCAACCTCCCTTTGGGGGAAGGTATTGAGAAAGCAGTAAGCCTACAACCTCTAAGGATTCTGCAGGAAGTAGATGAACTGGATCTGTTGCAGTCAAGGGTTAGGCTGAGTCGTAGCATTAACTCTGTTGGTCTCAGGATGGGACCAGCCTGGTCCTTTTTGAACTCTCATCAGCTTTTGATACCATGAGAGCTTTCTGAACCAGCTGAAAGTGTTGGAAATGGGTCATATTGGCCTCTAGAGGTTCTTCTTGTTTCTCTAAAACAGTTCCAATCAGTGTTGGAGTATGTGTGGGGGAACAATTCTAGCTCTAGGTCTCTGCTTATAATGTACTGCAGAGCTCAAGTTTCTCCACACTCTTATTTAATATCACATGAAATGATTAGATAACTTTATCTATTGATACAGGGTCAAGTGTCATGATCATGTACATTATTTCTACACTACATCATCCTGTTGATCATTGATTCTTAACAAAGTTATGGTTCCTAATGATTTCTGCCCACTCCACCGAATTTTACAGAATGAACATATTCTAGGTTCCCTGGGTGAAGCACTCTGACCTGGTAAATCCTAGGCAGGTTGCCTTTCCTGTCATGGTGCTTGATATGGTTAGCCCCAATTCTATTGGCCTTTTGAAAGCCTGTAAAGAGTTGGGTAATTCTGCCAGGCAATGGGCTGGGATGTTAGATACTGGGGTTGTGACATGGATGTATACGAAGTATGCATTTTGAGAATCAGGATGTATGGCGATGACTTGAGTTCTTCTTTGTGTTTTATGGTTGGTTATGTGTTTTTATTCTCTTTGCCACCTAGAGTTTCATTGAATAGATGGATAGATGGATATTTGATTAATATAATAACAATAAATAAATAAATGCATGTGAAAACATTACATAGAGTACACACAAACATTCATAGGAGCTGGAAAGTTGTGTATCCTAAGCCAGTCTTCCATCTGCATAACTGCATGAGCATCTCTAGCAATGGGATGAAAAAAGGTAATATGGTATTTCTGATTGTGTGTTTGAAGTCTTAATCCTTATTTACGTGTGTTGTAACCATGATGTACAAAAATTGGTGTCAGGTTCTGATAATGTGGTCAAAGTCACTCTTGACTTTTTTTTTTTTTTTAAATGAACTTGTTAAAAAAGTCTATTAACAGAAAGAAAAAAGAACATAAAACATAGAATCAAGAAATTTACAAATATAATAAAAGTAGATTTTTTTCAATATTTCTTTAAGTGATTAAAATAACTACATTACATTGTTTTAAAAATCTGAAAATTGCTATAAAACTTTAAGCAAAGTTGACAAACATCAGATTCCAAAGACAGGATACCATGAATCATTAAATGAAATTGTAAACTCAGACAAATTGTGCGTTTACTAAGAGAAGTCTTTTCTAATTTAAAAGGACTTATGTATTAAGATTTGATGTAGAGAGCAACCAAATTCTGGATGTACCAGTAATCCATATATTCAATTGTTATATAACCTGACTTCTTTGATGTCTTTGCAGGTGCCCCTAACTATGAGTATTTTATTGCATTCTTAAAGGCTGGGAACCATACATGTGGGTCTCCTCCAAAGTCCTTTATGAATGTCCTTCCTCATTCAGTGGTTGATAGTGCCATGCTTCATTTTCTGATGTTACTATATTGATAACAAGAAAGACTTCTGCATATGTTTGCTTGAATATAAGAAAAAGTGTGGACATAGTACAGTCTTTTTAGCATTTGAAAATGTTGATAGATTTAGAAATTGAAGGGATTCCAGAGGAACAAAGTTGTTAGTTCAGGGGTATCAAATTCATTTTCATTGAGGGCTGCATCAGGTTGTGTTTAATCTTGGGGGCCAGAAAGGCATGGCCAGGGTGGGTGTGGTCAGGGTAGACATGGCCACCTCAACGTCACTCGTGTTGAAGATGCCTGTGTTGGCTCGAGTGCTCTGCAAGCAAAAAGGGAGCTCAGAAGGCTGCGATGTCCTATTGCAACCATCTGGTAGTGAAAATGGAGCTCAGGAGGGCCCCTCCCGAGATCCATTTTTACTGGCAGAGGGTTGCAGGAGACCATCACAGCCACCCGAGCTCCCTTTTCACTTGCAGAGGCACCACAGGCCAGTCCTTTGCTATTTCCAGGGCAACCTCATGGCCAGATCTAAGAACCTCATGGGCCGAATCTGGCCCACAGGCCTTGAGTTTGACACCCCTGCACTACTTTATCATTTAACCCCCTTTAGTCTAATCTACTGACAAATTATTCGGCTGATGCCTGCAGCATTCCCAATCTACTAGACTGAAGTAGATGGATAAAAACTATTGGGAGAAGAAAGTCCCTTAATTAGCCTGATCCCAAGCCATGTAGGACAATGAAGGTGACAACCAGCACCTGGAAAAACACTGGCAACCAACGCAGCTCCCATAGCAGTGGTGTTACATATGCCATATAATTGGCACCATTAACTACCAATGCAGATGCATTTTGCATCAGTTGATGCATGCTACCTTTTCAACCTTTTCTAAAAAGGGGAAGTTGAGGATTGGACATAAATTGTATGAAATTATATTATCATGATACAATATGTTTTGTCTAGGAATGTTTGGTTTCTATTTATGTTGTTGTTGTTCAGCCTGTTTTTATTCTATAATAGTTTGCATTTTCTTCCTTCTTTCCTTCTTTCTGTAATTTAGTTCTTATTAACTAATCACTGGTCTGTGCAGCCTTAATGATGTCTCTGCAGTCATCCCAGAGGTGATACAGGTAATTGGCTTTTGAACCATTTCTGTGGTTACCAACATTTGATTAATGAAATATGTGTGAAACTTCTTTTTTAATCTGTATAACATGAGAAATTCTAAATGTAAATAGAAAAGCCTGAATATTTCTGAACATAAAAAAGGTGTTGAAAGAATATTGTAAAATAGCACAACATATTATAAATATGAAACATCTAGAGAGCCACTGGTGGAAGAAAAGGAACAAAGGCAAATGAACATGAACTAAAGCTGGTATTAGATCTTATCTCGTAACGGTAAGGGTAATAAAATATAGTTATTTCTCCACACACACACATTCTCTCTGTCCCCATTTGCTTTTGCTCCTCTCTTACACTGTCCTTGCTACTAAGCTGCTCTTTTAATCTGCTTTGCCCCTGCAACACTCCCCACACCCCGGAATTTCTCTAACTGAAAATGTCTTTCTTTTTTCTCTCAAGCATTCTTCTCCAACTTAGCTATGAAAAAAAATCCTTTCTCTTTTTTTTTGCAAAAGAGTCTCTATGTAGCCCTATATTTGATACATACTTCTGCTCATAAACAATTTTTAACAATTCATAAAGGATAGGAAATGAAATTATAAGGAATATTTGAAGAGTAATTCATCCTCGCATGTCCCTTTTATTGGACGATATTGTCCCATGCACCTTAAATCATTACTATATCCATTATAATCTTTGGTTTTCTCCAAAATGATGCACCAAAATATTTCTTACCAAATCAACATATACGGACATGCTATCTCAGTTCCTTATGCTTTTTCAGGCTATTTCTCTATTGGCTCAAATTAGTATCAACTGCATAATGAATTCTGACTATACACAAATGTGCATCCAAACCTAGAGATTCTACAAAAGAAACTAGATTTGATTGAAATACTCCTTTACTGCATATTTATAACTTCAAATAGTATAGATACAAAGTTAACCTGTTTGTTAAAGCAGCAAGCAAAAAGGTAATTTTCAGAGATGAACTGGCTGATTGATTATATATGCTGATTGATTATATATGCTTTTATGCCAATTCAATTAAAGTTGTAAGTGACCCAGGCAACAGTAATAATTATAACATAATCAATAATATAAAAACAATATCTGCCTTAACATTTAACAATAATTCAAGTCATAATCATCTGTCATAAAGCATAGCATAATAATTCATCAGAACCTTACATATCCCAGGTACACATGACCCAGTTCTCACATTTTCAAGAACTTTCTAAATGTCAAAAGAAAGAGAGATTAAGTTACATCTAGAGAGAGGGCATGAGTATTAATGACATGCCTTGTATATATAAATATTCTACTAGAAGAAATCATTGTCTGATATAACCATATTCCAAGCCAGATAATTCTTTAAAGTTTAACTTAGTTCAACTATAATTCCTGAACTGTACTTGGAATACATCAACAATTTTCAACACTTATCTTATATAATAATGCCAAGTTGTTCCCAATAGTACATAGGGCATTGACGTTGCACTAGTTGTATTTTGTGGTTGTAGTTTGTATGCATACTTTGCAAGCATAGTTTCATTTAAAGTATATTATGGTACTATGCTATACTATACTGTACTGTACTGTACTGTACCGTACCATACCGTAGCGTACCATACCATACCATACTATATTGTCTTCTTATCAAAGGATGAAACATCATGACTTACTTTGGCAAAGATCTTATGATATTTTACAGTTATAATTTGTATTTTATTATACCATAATATTACATGATATAGCTAACTTGTGACTATTGATATTTTATATATAAAATAGATTTTCCCCTTCTTTTCATAGTCTATTTAGTTTTTTTTAACCTTTTTCTGTTTCTCTGTCTCTCTCTTTTAAGATTAAGAGTTCTGTTTAATTGTGTGAAATTTTTCATGTGTTTTGGTGTTGTGTCTATATTTAATGTTTTGCATTTTATTTCTAAATTTAAATTTTAAAAAGCTTCTTTTGGCGGGAACCTAGCCATCTTTGAAAACAATCTGATGGGAAGGATGAATCACAGAATCATCTACAACGGGGTGTCAAACTGGCGGCCCACGGTCTGGATGCGTCATGCACAGGCCATGCCCATCCCAGCTCTGTGAATGGGAAAAATGCTGCGAAACATCAAGGGACAGCAACGTGATGCAGTTTGACACCCATGGTCTATAATGATGAGAAATACCCAAGGCATTTAGCCCTTGAATTCATTTGGAATTAGCCTCTGGCTAGGCAGGTCTATTGAGGTGATGAAAGCAAGGTTTTGTGTAGTTAACTGGGATGAGTTTGAACCTCATAGTAAGATGGATAGGATCCTTGGATTCCCCTCCTGGTTAGTGAGTCCTGCTTTGTTGGATTCATATAGTTCTGAGGGAAGGGGTGGTTCTTCCTGCTTTGGTGTGCCTCTTCCCAAAGAGACTTTTCCTGGCCCTAATCACACTGGATAATATTTGTTCAGTTCCAATCTTTTCCTTTTAGGAAAAGTTACTGGAATGTAGATATTTATTATGCATCTCCTATTTGAGTAACTGGAAGCTGTGGGCAAACTGAACGGGGAGAAAAAGGTAGACATTAACCCTGACAAGACTGAGTGGCTGCCTTGTGGTTGAGTGGTTATATAGTATACTTCCCTATTCTAATTTTATGATCTTAATCTGCCAACCTTCCAACCAAAGCTATCCATTTTTCTCCACCAATTCTGCTCAATTCTGCTAATACTCCTTGTGTGAGGGCAGGAGAACCTATGGCACTCCTCTAGATCTCTATCTTCTTCACCTGCTAGCACTCTAACACAACTGTCTATTCTAATAGTTTTCCCATTTCTTAATCTATTCCTTCTAGTCCAGCTCACTGTCAGCCTTACAAGGTAGACCAGACTAAGAAGCCATTGTCAAAGTAGGTCAGTATTAAATTTAATACTTTTATTTACAATATTTATTGTAAGAGCTTTATTAATAGAATTTTGCATAATAATGTTCTTATTTTCTCTCCCATTTTATCTTTCTGTGAACCAGAGAAGGGCTTCTCAGAGGTATTTTCTCAACTTACTTTCTTGGCCCAGGCTCATGCTGTCTTTATTTGAATATTGTTATGGTAGTAGCTCTCCCTTCTTCCTTCAAGGCTGTGCCCTCTACAACCACTACCTTCTCTCCATTCCTTCATTATCCACCCAATGCCCAGTTCATGTTTTTAAGGGTCTCTCCTTTTACCTGCTCCATGATGTCACAGATTTTCTTGACTTTCAACAATTCTTTCTATCTTCTTGAACTGTATTTCTGAGTCTGATGGCAGCCATTCCAGTCCTCCATTTTTATTCTAGTGGCTTTTGGAATTTGATTGCTAGCAACTATATACTCACCCATTCCCAGAAGCTTAAGCCATTGCAACTCTGTAAGAGACAGTTTGTCTTTTCCATTTCATCACCATCCTTGCTGCCTAAATTTTTCTAACTCTATATGACTCTGCCTTATCTGCATTTCATCTCTCCAATTAGCAGGTACAAATCATGCCCAGTTCCACCATCAATCAAGTCCGAACAATCTCACTGTTCCCACTGTTTTCACCAGTCCTCCTTCATTTTCCCTCAAATCAGCTGTGATCATCCTCTATCACACTCTAACTACCTTCGTTCTCAAAAATGGATCCTTATGGCCTGATTTTCTCTTCTTTTAGTGATGTTTTTCCTTTTTTCTTTTCAAAAAGTACCCCATTTTGGATTCAGGGAATATGATTCATAAGATACTGAGCAAGTTTCAATCAGCAATATAACAGACAAAATACATAAAGAGATGTATTTTTATGATGGGATTCCTAGCATCAATTATTCTGACCGAATGAGAAATGTATGTGTACAGCCAAAGATGATGAGAAGTCAGGTGGAGAAAAAAAGTAAAAGTATTTGTGGGATTGCTTTTCCACCATTGTGTCCACCCATCCCATGAGGTCTGCAGGTGACGCATGCTAAAGGTCCCATTGATTAGAATGTCATCTAGCAGGATCCAGGAAGAGAAATTTTTTTTGTCAGGGTACCAGCCCTATGGAATGTCATCCCCCTTGAGATCAGACTGGTCCTAACTCTGTAAGACTTTCTCGAGGCTTGAAGACATGGCTTTTTCCTTTTCACAGGATCAGAATATTAAATAGAGCCTGTAAAGTGGCCATACTGACGATTTATTTATTTGATGGATTGATATCGCCCACCCCATAATTCTGAGTAGCATCAAAGGTTATTTAATTGTGGCTGTTAATTGTATATTGATTTTGTGTGCTTTGTTATTTCTTTGTTAACCATCCAGAGTCACTTTGATGAGATGGGTACCATATGAATTGTGAAATAATTAAATGCAGAGGAAGAAATCAGTCCAAAATTAAATGTACGTCTGCCTCAATACAATGAGCAATCAGATTTGAAAGAAGAAAGTGCAGGTGAAAGCCAGGGTGCTCACTTTGTGGGTCTTCTTTTATCCAAAGATCTAGGCATTAAATCAGGGTGGAACTGGTTTCTTCCAAATGTATAGATTCTGACCATGAATGGACATTTTAGCCTCTAAATCTTCACCAAAGGAACAAACTGTTGATTGGCATAAGTATGTCAGATTATGAAATCAAGCTCTTAGGGAGTTATCCTCTCCTTAAGATTGCAATTAGGAGAAGCACCACTGTGTGCTTCATACTTTCCAAAAAAGTAAATGTTGTCTAGTTGTATTGATTACTTGACCCTCAACTGTACCTTACTATGCCTTTTGCCCAATTTTCTTGAATTTTTTTGTGAATTGTCTTCTATATTCTTGAGCTTAGCCAGGTCTCTTTTTCATGCTTCTGAATATGCAAATAACACATCCCATCTGTATTTCATTTTCCTCTGAACCCTTGTTTTAATGTTCTACCCAATCCCAGATTTGTAGTATACAGTCTTTTGTCAGGGTCCTACTGTGCATTTGACTGAATGGACGTTCTCCATAAGCATGGATACCATAATACATGAATTAATTTTTTCAGGTGTCATAAAACTATTGTAGTTGATTCCCCCTAATTACCAATGTATTTAAACAATATTTGATGTTTCAATATCTCTACCATTGTCTCTCACCAGCCAGATTTCCTTTTCTGGAACTCTTCATGAGGCAAGAACCTCATTTTGTTCTTATTTCATTTTGAAAAATGGATTTCCCCCTTAGGCAGACAGGGGGAATCTGGAATCAGTGACTGAATCATGAATTGATGTAGGAATGGCAATCATTGCCTGAAAAATTGAGAACCAAGCTACAACAATCTGGATCTTTTTTGGATTTTTACTTTGTCCTTCTCATCTCATATTTCGTTATCCCATCTCTTCTCACTTTCCCCCTTAGGAAGCCAATTTTGCTGCTCCATTTCAAAGTATATATAGATTAAATAACTGATGTCAAATAATTGCTCAATTTGAAGAGAAATTGATATCTTTTGTATAGCTTTACAAATGGCTTTTTATTTCTTCTACTATTCTTTGGTAGAGGGCAGCTTCTTCATGACTCACAAGTTGTTCCAAGTTTCTGACATAGAAATGATTAATAGGCACAAATGGTGCCAAGAAATTGTACAGATTGCAATACTTACGGATGTGAATCATTTCTGTGAAAGGCTGCAGAGAAACATTCATGATAATGAGACTGTTATGGGGAAAGCAGCCTCAACTCTCATTACTTCTAAGGAAACTAATGTTTGGTTATCATATTATTCTTAGTGGATTTTTGGTAGTGGTCTGATCTGCAATATAAATTTAATTTATTATAATGGTTGAAATAACCACCAAGGATTGAAAGTAATTCCTCCCTGACTTACTACTCTAATTTTCTTTTAACTTTTTTTTTCTCTTGAAATTTAATAATCACCATGGTTTTTTTTCTTGGGCCATTTCCTAAAATGAGTTCATCAAATGAATATCAGCATAGCCAAAATATGAATGAAAGTTTTTAGTAGAATACTTTTTAAAAACAAAATAAGGACTGTCAAATTTCACAAAAATATATTGAAGCCTTTTTTTTAGAAAAAAAACCCACAACCTTGTCAGTAAATAATACAAAGTAATCTTCTCCATCCTGCAACTAACTCTTCTTACCAAATTTAATCAGCATAGATGTATGTTATTCATGTTAGTTTTTAATCTGATTATTTCTCCCTTAAAATGAGGTAGAAAAACATTGAAAGTAAAAAAAGGGAGATATTACGTGTATGAAATAAATCCCACAGATTTCTTTTCAAATGCAGTAGAGGTGATGTGCAAAAATTGAAATGCATTGAAGCCCATTGAAGCATGGAATTGGCTAACATTGATCTTAAAATATTTCTAGTGGTGGAAACTGCATACAAAATCAGCACTCATATTTTGGAGATAATTTTATGAAATTATATTTTGGAGAATTGTATCTAAGAAAAAGCTAATGCAATCCTAAATTGTATTAAGAGAGGGATACAGTCAAGATCAAGGGAAGTACTAATACCACTCTATAAAGCCTTAGTAAGACCACCCCTAGAGTACTTCATCCAGTTTTGGTCACCACATTATAAAAAAGATGTTGAGACTCTAGAAAAAGTATAGAGAAGAGCAACCAGAATGATTAGGGGACTGGAGGCTAAAACATACAACGAACAGTTGCAGGAACTAGGCTTGGCTAGTCAAGTAAAGAGAAGGACCAGGGGAGACATAATAGCGGTCTTCCAATATTTGAGGGGATGCCACAGGGAGGAAGGGGTCAAGCTATTTTCTAAAGCTCCTGTAGGCCAGACAAGGAATAATGGATGGAAACTGAACAAGGAGAGATTTAACCTGGAAACAAGGAGAAACTTTCTGACAGTGAGAACAATCAACCAATGGAACAGCTTGCCCTCGGAAGTTGTGGGAATGCCATCACTTGAGACTTTCAAGAAGAGATTGGACTGCCATTGTCAGAAATGGTGTAGGGTCTCCCGCTTGGGCGGGGGGTTGGACTACTAGATGACCTACAAGGTCCCTTCCAACTCTGATTATCTGTATTATCCGAAAGCATATGTAGTATGCCAGTTTGGTGTATTGGGTTAAGGCACCAGGCTAAAAACTGGGAGACTGTAAGTTCTAGTGTTGCCTTAGACACAAAGGCAGCTGGGAATTTTCAGTTAGTCATTCTCTCTCAGCCCTTGGAAAGGCAAATCACCTCTGAAAATATCCAAGGCATCCTCTTTCTATCTGAATAATTTGATTTTTTTTCTTGCTTTTATTTTCTGTTAATTCAAGACTGTATACTTACCTAGTGTTTTAAGTTTATATACATATATATAAAGGTTTTCATATACAAGAGAATTTTCAGAAGAAAATATGCATGTACCTGTTAGGAAGGAACACAGAAGGCATCCAATATATGTGTATTTAATACAAGATAGTTCACAGAAATTTGAGAGAAGTCCTATACATAGACCAAACTGATTGAATTTATTCTACACATCCCTAGGAAAAATTAAAACCAACAAATCCACACATGTCCTTTATTTTAATAACATATTTTGGGATTATTTGTCATAGGAAGGGCTTCTTGTCATAGGGAAAGCTGGATCCAACTTGGGATGTCCTGTCTCAAGCCTGCTGGAAACTCCCAAGCTCCTTATCTCATTGAAAATTAGATATTGTAGCAGACAAAAGAGTCAGATTGTGTGATATGTTATAAAAGGATAGCAAGGTATTAGTGCTTTCAGATCCAAAGCTCCCTCAATTCACAGATAATGGCCTCCCCTATCAATACAGGGAAAATACACATCAGCCTAGATCTGGCAAAACATAATAGAAACAATGGAATAAAACAAGAAAGGGGAAAGGAAATGACAGGAAGGGAAGGGAAAGGAAAGGAAAAGGAATGAAAGGACTATACTCCTGCAGGATTCCGGATGAAAGTTTCCTCCTTCCAATCTCCCTAGGGTGAACAGTAGAATTTTTCTGTCCATGGTTAATGCATAACATGTATCTTTGCTATTCTTGATTTCCTATGTGTAAATCCATCATACTTCAAAATTGTTGCATCCACATCCCATTTTAGCAGGCATGCAAATTACTGTCATATTCAAGGTGAAGCCGTTTAAAATGAACAGCTTTCATTTTCAATGTTTCCAGCATTATCTTGACAATGGCTTTCTTCTCTTTTGCCCTTGTCCTACAAAGGACATTTTGCATAACTTTCACTATGCTATTTATCGAAACATAACATAATCACTTTTGAATGTCTTTAAAAGGCTTTTACTTTAACAATTTATTAGGATACATATAATACTTAGGACAGAACTGATGAAATTAATAGATTTTAAATGGAAACTTGTGCATCCTGTTTTTATAGATGACAAAATCCTTTGATCTCCCAGAGAATATATAATGACTACATGATAGATAGCAATAGCAATAACACTTAGACTTATATGCCACTTTATAGTGCTTTACAGCCCTCTCTAAGTGGTTTATAGAGTCAGCATATTGCTCCCAACAATCTGAGTCCTCATTTTAACCACTTCAGAAGGATGGAAGGCTGAGTCAACCTTGAGCCTGGTGGAATTCGATCTGCCAAATTGCAGGCAGCTGGCTGTCAGCAGAAGTAATTTACAATATTGCACTCTAACTATTGCACCACCAAGGCTCTCAGATGGCCTACTTTGAAGAGGAACATTTCAACTTGTCTCATTAAAACTTATCAAACTCTGGGACACTGGAGATCATTTTTGCAGGGCAGAAAATAGAGATACATGTCTTCTTTCATATTATCACAACCAACTGGGAATAAAAGTAGATATAGTAGGCTCCTGACTAACATACTCCTTTGTTGGGACATATTAAGATAATGGGGTGGTTTGGAATTCTGTGACTTCCAAGCTTCCCTCAATTTGCCCCTTAAACTGTTCCTTTCTGATTTCTAATTGGAATCTTGATGCTAGACAGCCAAGGTTCTTGGAGAGTTCCATAGTGGGGAAAGCAGAAAGCCATCCAACGGCTATAATCCTCCAAAAGTAGATTATTTATATTCCTAAAGCAAATATTTATCCAGTAGATTTATCCCTCTGAAGGTGGAGCTTTTGATATTACTTTAAAATGGGACAGTAAATGCATTCTACGATCCTTGAAGCAGATCATCCTAAGGAATAGAGAGATGCAATCAGAATGCATAGATTTACAAACAAAATATCAAAATATTTGATTTTTGCTCAAGAAGAAACTAAAGCAATTGCTGCTCCAGAGTCCTAGTACTGCATGTCTGGGTGAGGTCCTCTCTTAAGCTTCTGTCTGCCTAACAGTTCAAAAGCATGTTCTATGTGAGTAGATAAAATAGGTATCACTTCTGTGGGAGGATAAGCAGTGCAGGCTGTCAGATTCCTGCCCTCTGAACCTTCCCGGTTGCTGTGCCCATTTGTGAGGCGTCTCTGGGCAGGGAGAGGGCACTGAATGACACTGCATGAACAACCACTTGTCTTTCTTTCTGGTGCAAAGCCAATTTTCCCTTTTGTGGGACACCAAAGGAAGTGCAAAGTACAGGGCTGGTACTTTGGCAGCCAAATTACTACTCTGTAATTGCATTGTAGTATTCTGGCTTAATGTAACAATGCCATATGGCAATAATAATAATAACACAACCAGATGAGATAATTCTAATTTATTCTAAGACTATAGTAATATAAACATACACGTCTGATAATATAAATATTCCACTGTCACTTTTAACGCCCTGATTAATTAAGGTGTGTCCTTCCTAAGTAAGGGTTTGTGGTCTCCTGCCTCTCTTGTCTGAGGCAGCATCTCTTCCTTGCATGCCTCAAGATGATTCTTACATACCATTACATCTGGTCACATTCCCTGTTTGGTCTATCTAGTAAGGTTGAGAAAAATATGGTAGTATAAAATAATTTGTGGTAATGCCAATTATCCTTATATCCTTCTTTGGAATCATTGGCTAATTTCTTGTAAACCAGGGGCCTAACAAAAGTTTGTGTTTTGCAAACCCATAAAACACAAGAAAAGAGGAAAAGCTGAAGAGGGGAAATATATGTCTTTTTTCTTTTTTTGCAGGAAGGGAATGGTGGCAAGACTCCATGGCTCAGCTCGCTCAAAGGGTATCAAAATTTGGAATTCTGTGAGTGTGTTTGTTCACTGGTACTGTTTTTAGTAGAAAATGTCTTCTGCTGGCTTCTGCTAGGGAGACACCAAGTCCTCTGAATTGAATGAATCACCTGAGTCACACTTGTTCATTGCTGAAATGGTTTTGAGTGGGACAATCATAGTATTATGAATGAATCACAAACTAGAACCTGCATTGTTCTTTATCAGGAGGCTCTGGCTCAGCTTTCATGTCATATAGTGGAAAAAATGTCTACCGCTCCTTGTTCTCTTGTTGAAATGCAAGTGGCAGCAAGGCATACTGAGAACAAATTGCATAACAATGGGCCCCTATTGGGATTCAGAAAGGTATTAAATATTTATCCCTCTCTCTAGGCTGGTGGATGTAAGAAGGCTATATACAATAGAAGAAAGGTGACAAATTGGACATAGTTGGGGGAAAGCATAGTATAATCAGCAGAGATATATTTATATTTAATTTCTTTTTTTGTATTTAACTGTTTAACTATTTTAATTGTTTTGATGATTGTTTGCTGCCCAGAGTCAGTGCTTTGAGGTGGGTGGCTATACAAATTGAATTAATGAAAGGATGAATGAATGAACAGATGGATGATGAAAGAAAGAAAGAGAAAGAAAGAGATATAGAGTTTGTTAAATGGAAGAAGGTAGAAAACTCAAGTGAGATATCAGGCATCAAGCTTGTCTGTTTTCAGCCAAATTCTCTGACATGACGCAAGGGCTGTTACTTAGAAATAACTAGATTTGCTCTATTTTGAGGGAAAGGAACTATGTACATCACAGAGCTGAGAAAATATGTTCTATATTTTGAACTGTAAAAATTTAGGATTCCATATAGGCATTCAAAAAAATAATTATCTCTCATAAACTATAAATGCTGACAGAGACAATCATAAGCCAGGGTAACAAAAAATAATAAAAAGCAGCATATTTAGTCTTGGTATTTGCAGATGTATAAGACTTTAAAAGATGGGGAGATATCACCTTCCCCCCTCCAACATTCCAGTGAGATTTCGGTAGATATAGTGTTAAATATTGATTCAAAAAAGAAAATGGGGCACATTCTTCTATTAGAATGTGCTTTTGTTGTACCAAGGGATGCAAAAGAAAACGATAATTTGCAGTTTTCAAATCAAAATACTGTGATTAATGATGCTACAATCTAGTATGATAGAGACAGGGATATAATTCATGGAATCCATTAGCAACTCTACTGAAATGGTTTTATGGATCAAAATTTGCATACAAAAATATCAAGACAAAAGAATAGGATTAGTTCAACACAAAGCTTTTCCCCCCCCACACTTCCAAATATCAAATAGAAATAACTTTCCTAAAGGTTTGTGATTGTAAAGGATTCTACCTCCTCCCATTCTCATCCTTTTTTTAAAAAACAATCTTTATATTTTCAGGATCAATCTGTGGGATCTGTCATTTCTAAACAAAAATATATAATCATGAGGATCACGTTGGCTTTTATGGAGTCTGCACTAGTTACTTTGCCTCTGTGGCCACTCTGAAAGATGCAGCTTCAGTTACAGATCCTTGAATAGCACTAACAAAAGAAATCATTTCTCAAGTACCCTTTAAAAATCTTTACCTTGTTCTCTCTTGGTGTACATATCAGAGAATTTAATCAATAAAAAAATGTAAAAGAGAGAACAGTGCAAATAAAAGCCCTTAATATGCAAAGCCCTTTGCTTTCTTTGATTGCACTGCTAGAAATGTATTTTTGTTAAGCACTTTTCTTGGAAGACTGGTAGGCTTTTCCTACAGGAAAGCCAAAAGCATCTATACTCATATATAAACGACTAATTCCCTAATGAGCTGTGAGGATAATACCTTGCTAACTTTTTTCCCAACAGACCAAAAACAGATGCAGATAGCAGAAGAAATGAACATTTCCTGTTTAATGGGAAAAAAAGGAAAAAGGTAGCAATGGGGAAAAATATGTAGAAATGCATTTTGCAAACAGTATAATTAGATATAGGATTGTTACTGGACATGATGGGTATAAAAATCAGGTAGACAGCGTATCCAGTCCAGAACTGGTGAGATATGAACAGATCCATTAACACAAATGCTATGGAACATAAGGCATAATCAATTGACAAGTTAATGAGTCATAACAAATCAATGCTTTTTTATCTAAATTGACTATGTTTCCAATATTCAATTACTCTTTTGATTAACATTAGGCACATTTATAAATGGCTGCACCTACATTGTTAACTGTACATGGTCTTTCTGTAACAAACTCGTGACATGGGAGGGATAGCTGTAAGCTCATAACCATTTCAATCACTCTCATGATTGTGAAGAGTACTATAACCTCTATGTGATGACCCATAGTCTCTCAAAATAACCCCAAACCCAAAACATATATTAAAGTCTGGTAAGGCCTTCAACTTAACTTCACTGTTTTATTAGGCACAGTTTAAAGTCACAAAAGTAAATAATGAGGCTAACAGAAAACCAAAACAAACCGCATTGATGAGAGTTCTGAAGCAAGCCAAGATAACTAATCATAAACTCCAGGCAAATAACCGAGAAAAGTCCATGGGAAGAACACCAACAAAGATAAATCTCTTTCAAGGTAAACACTAATTGACTCCAGCAATTCTAACTACGTAGCTGAAAAACTTATATACATAGCTCCCAGCTGCAAGCCACAAGGAGGATCATGGTAATCTCCTCTTGAGTAGACCTCGCTTTTCCCTGATCCTCTCCTCCCTGCGTGACCAAGGATGGATAGGGGATGGGCCTGGATCCTCCTCTGACTGCTCAGCCGGACTCTGCCCTTCCCCAGCCTCCTCCACCACCTCTGGAGCCACACTCCCACTCCCTGTTGGCTGTTCTTCCTCTTCCTCAGACTCCACCAGGGCATGACACTCTATCTCAAAGACTCTATAATCTTTGAGATGTTTTGGGGGCACAAAAAGTTATTTTGTAAGGATACCAAGATTGAATTTGTATCTGCAGAACATATAAGAGTTGGGGGGTTTAGCAAGTTGGGGGTAAAAAAAAGTGGGGTGTTGAGTGGATATATTTCAGGTGTGGTAGGAGTTGGAAGTTGTGCTGCCTCACGGATATAAAGCCTGAAGAAGCACAATCCCACTGTGACAGTCTCTGGGATGATCAGAGAGGCAGAACTGTAGAATAGCTGGGATGAGAACAAGAGCTATCCAGGTCTTTTGGTCTGAACCCTTTGATGGTGGCTAGAGCAGCAGTGAACTATGAGCTGGGCTTATAGCCACGCTGCTTATCAGTTGTATGGCAAAAACTGAGACTCCACTGCTCAGCTGTTGGAGATCATCAGACAATATGGTATCAACAGTCAATTTGGTGCTTCTTCTCCAGATAGCAGAAGATACAATAGCAGTGAGCTCTGTGGTATAAACCAACTTCTGGACTGCAGTGACATGATATAGATGGCTGTATGAGATTTGATTTGGCTTTATGTTGGTAACTGATCTTTTTTATTCAGGAAAAATTATAGTTTTGATGACAACATAAAAGATTTCTCTCAAGGGCCTGGCTGTATGGGTGCTCAGATTTCTCCTTCCTACTCCTATTTAACATCTACATGAAGCTGCTGGATGAGGTTAGTATGTTGATGACACTCAGCTGTATTTCTTTGCCATGGGCAAACCAAATGATGCCACAAAGTGCTTATTACCACCTATAAAGACCTAGATCAAGGGTCTTCAAACTTGGCAAGTTTAAGACTTGTGGACTTCAACCCCAGAATTCCTGAGCTAACATGACTGGAGGAGGAATTCTGGGAGTTGAAGTCCACAAGTCTTAAAGCTGTCAAGTTTGAAGACCCCTGACCCAGATGGTATGGAGGCAGGCTATTTACAGGACTGCATGTTGTTTCTCAGGTGTTTCTCCTTTCCCCTTCAGAACCAGCAGGAAGGACATGCTCAGGGTTCCTTCCATTAAATAATGTCACCTTGTTAGAGTCAGGAATCATGCCTTTTCATGTGGTAAACACTCTATGATCCTGATCCTGCTAGCATCTCATGAGAATCAAGGATATGGCTATTTCCTGCAGTTGGACAAGGGTGGCAACATAAAAGCAACATAATATAAAAAGCCCAACAGATATAAGAGAACAGTGCAAAAAAAAAAAAAAAGACACATCTCTATGTCACTTCCAACTCAGAAAGAGCCTGGCCAGTACTCTAACCCAAGGTCTTAGGGAACAGTCACACTTTTTATGCTTGCTTGAAGGTGTGTGAGGTGTCTCCACTCCTCTTTGTGCTTTCTACTCTCCTGATCGATAAGTAACAGGGGAAATAATACAATGGTAATAAATCAGAGGTCTATTTACAACTGGTAAAGCACTCTAAAATGAAGCATTCTTTATCAGATAAATGAAACGTCCACTTTCCAGCCAAACAGCTAAATATAACTAGAATTCAGTGTTTTATTCCTACTTCATACTTACTGGTAGAAATAAAAATGGCTAATTATACTGAGTGGTATCTTTCTCCCCTCCCTCCCTTTCTTTCTCACTTAGTTAAACATCTGGCTGGTCAAATGTGCTCTCCCTCAGTTTTCCTCTTTCCCATGGAGATCACCTGTATCTTTGAGTGGTCCTTCCTTTGCTTCAGCTGTTCCCTTCAGATTGTTCCCTTCTCCATTTCAGATGTCTTACCCAAGGTATCCCACAAACAATAAAGACTTTCAGCAATGCAAATTTGATCAACCCATATCAGGATCTGCAGCCTTCATTGTTTTTTTCCTAAAACAGTGAGCTTCAACACCCATAGCTGCCTAGAATCCTTTATGATTTCCTGCTTTCCTTCTAAAAATTTCTTCTTCTCAGAAGTTCCTTTTCTGAAGATTTCATCTTTGCCAGCTCAGCAGCTACCCTTCCATTCACTTGTTCCAAAAATGAAACTAAGCTACCTCCTTCTGCTTCTACCAATCTGGTAAACAGAACAGATCACCTTGTTTTGAGTCTCTGAGTAACTACATGTGAGGATGCTAAAAGTTCATGAGGGAGAACAGGCTGTTACAGTCTTTGCTAATACACAGATACTATATGTCACTTTATACAATGCATGTTTTCTGGGGGGGGGTGCACTACACAATTCAGAAATGTTTGCAGTCAGAAATGAAAATGGGATGGCTCATTTACATGCACACATAAAATGGAATTGTCCCTGATCCTTAGAAATGATAGCGCCTAAAAATGAAGACTGTGAGGCAATCACCAAATAGTGCTTATAGAACTTAAGTTCATAATATGTTTGAGTAACATAGATCTGTACTGTTTAGATTAGCTTAAGAATACATTTGTACTGAAGTTTTTATTGTAGCTATGTCACTAAGACATAAAATGGGAATTCAGTCAATCAGTTTTTCAATATTCTTTAAAATGAAGCAAGGGACCGATATCTTTGAAGTCAAATGATCCAGCTGGTTGCATGTAAGCTTTCTTTCCTGCTTTTCAAATTGGCTAAATTGAAAATAAACCTCTCTTTAATAAACAAAAAATAGATGTCAAATGGTTATTTTGAGTGTATATGATGCTAATTCACAATATGATGAGTCTACCTGTGGAGACTGACCAGCCACCTTGTGGAATGTTTAAATGGAGGTTTTCCCTATACATGGGAAATGATATAGGTTAGAAGATCCTTGTGCTCTCTTACACTCTACAATTTTATCATTTTTAAATATTACAAAGTCTTTACTTTTTATCTCTCAACTCTGTTGAGGTAATTCCCCATTAGGAGAATGAGCGCATACAGGGAGACGTATTTGAGAGTAGTGTTTGAATAATACACACACACAGCACACAGATACACTGTACAGTAAATGTAGGTTTTTACTTCCAGAAACGTTAAGCAAAGTCCAAAATAAGCAATCCAAAATCATTCACAGGTAAAATCAGTCGGTTTTTATCCAGGGATAATCCAATAACAAATTCCAGTATCAAAAACAGTTCAGTATCAGACTTACATTAAATCCAGAAGTATTAGTCAATTAGGAAAAATGGAGGAACGGCAATACTTTCCCACAGAAGGAAACAGAGACTGAGACACACTCTGTTCTGAGATTAAGACTAAGACAACCCAGGTTTCTGGCTCCCTCTTATGGCCATTTGAGAAACCACACCTAATTACAGTTTTGCATTTTCTTAAAGATACAATTTTAAAATGTTTATCCTGGTTTATACATTTCTAACCCAAATACCTGTTAGGTGACTTATATTCCAAACAAACTCTCTCCCATTTGTGATCTCATTCAAGCATTTACACTGCTCCTTTATCCCTGGAGAACGTCAAGCTCTTCAGCAGTTAACCTAAACTCACTAGCTCCTGAAATAGGACCACAAAAGCAAGTGAGAGAAGGGGACCTATGAACAAAAATAGGCATCTTGTGAGGCAGGACCAATCCCTGAAAGGAAATGGCAGGCACAAGGAAAACTATCTATACTATAGCATCCAATAACACTTGACTTCTTTGAGGTTGGAAAGTACTAGAAAAAGGAAAATGTCAGGTGCTGTGTGATTCCTAATCTAGCGTGAGCACCAGCCTACTATAGTTATCAATACAAAGCAATATGGATGGGAATTCTACATCAGCTTTTTTTTAAAAGCCAGGAGCAGTGTAGGAAATGCACAACTAGGCAGAAATGCTCATAGAGTTGCTAGGTGACAAATTGGATAGATCTGACATGTGATTCCTCTCTTTGTCAACAGAATTTCTTCCAGAAAAAGAACCCTAAAGCCATCAAATCTGTCCTTCAGTTTTATGAATTGTACATTGGAAACATAACATAGTGCTATGTTAATGTATTATTAATCAGAAACCAAAATTACTTTGTTTAAATCCAAAGAAACAGGGAGAAGTCTACATGTCATCATAAAACAGACGTGCTGGAAGCAGTAAAAAAATCTGTACAAATTTTGCAACATTTCATGGATTGTACTCTGGCGACTTAAAAATGTAATAACTCCCTTCCTCATCTCATTCCTTGTGATTATTATTTCTATCATACTAGAGGGCAGTCCAAGTAGTTAAAATACAAGTTGGAGCATTCAAAAGGAAAATGAGCTTTGGGTAGATTTGCTTGCTCAGTGAAATACAATCAAGTTATGAGCAAGGTTTTTTTTTTTTTTACTGACTCCAAAATGTTCTTCCTAGTTCAGTCTTTGTTTTATGTCCTTGCAATCTCTTTGGACTAGTGCGGTGCATCAAGAAAAAAAATCTCCTCTGGAAATTATGCTGCAATAGCAAGAATGTATTTTGTCAGAGAAGTCCATACTGGATTCTTGTTTACTGAAAACCTCACTGACCTTTCTAAGAAGACCAAAATGGCTCCAGTAAAAGAGGAAATAAGAGTTGTGAGAACAAGTCAAATTCAGAATGAGAATGAAGAAAGAGATAGACAGACTGAAAGACATATGCATTGTCTGGGCATCAATGTAAATTCCATACTTTCTATAAAACTGCTAAATGAGTTTTTGCATGCACAAAATAATTTTTCTTCACCTTTGATCAGTTTCAAAGAAGGAAGGATGTATTTACAATATTGACAGAATTATCTTAATTGTTCAACAAATGTAATTAGAGCTGTAACAGAGGCTTTTTAAAAATAATAATGGATCATGTCAATGTGCTTGTAAACAATACAATAAAAAGCAGAAAAACAACAAAGCCAATTCAAACTGGAAATGCCTCTTCCAAGATTATATTTTATCTCCTATTTTGTTTTCTAATGATTGCATCCCTTGTATATCACTTTCTCCCCAGAATGGCTTCTTAATTCTTGTAAGAAAAAACCTGATATTTTATTGGCCCCAACCCTGCTTGCCTCTGCAGACCTGGTTAATCCCTGAGGTACTGTCTACTTTCTGGATATTCTGCTACTGGTGATTCTCTAATTCTGTTTTATTGCTGTTTGCTACCTGGAGACATGTTTTGTGTGTTGGGCAATCATCTAAATCCAATAAATAAATAAATTCTGCAGCCATTCAATCCTTCTGGCTCTAAAGCAGAGTGCTGTAAAAGGCCACTTGAATGAATGAATGAAGTTGAGTCGGTGAATGGATGGATGGATAGATAGAAAAAAAGGGATGATCTTGACATAGATATGTAGGTTCCATTGCCCTAGGCAAAAAGGACTGTAACATTTTTCAAGTCCAGAGCATGATAATATTTGGAAGAGGCTTAGGCAGACATTTCCTAATTGACTATACATAAAACTATAAGAAAGGCAGAGGTCTGTCTAGTGGAAAAGAAAGATATCTAGATGTTATGGCTCCAATTCCTGAGTCTGCATTGTTAGAGGAAGAGGACTCGGAAGATGAGGAGGAGGAATTGGGAATGCCTTCCTCCCTAGGACCTTCCTCTTCGGCAATGCCTTCCTCCCTGATAATACCTCAGGTTTCAGCAGATAACCGAGAGAGACAGCCTGAGACTAATCAGGAGGAGGAGGGCATATCGGAGCAGCCTCTGACAGGGAATCAAGTAGACGAATGTTGGCTTGATCCTAGGCAGCGTCGCAGGAAGAAGTGTGAGCTGCAATGTAGGAGGCGTGGGCAAATCAGAGAGTGAGCTGAGTCATTGAGACACACCCCACAGGGGATAAAAGTGGGTGTGTTTTCTCTGGAAACTCTGTATGGGACAAAGTTTTACTTTTCTGTCAGGCTTCGGTGTGTTTTGTTTCTTGTGGACTGCGTTGGAAGCTTTAATGATTAATTCTTCTGGTTATCTTGTCAGACTTGGCAGGCAGCGTTGGTTATAATGCCAAGAACATTGTCTGTATAAAGGAATTAACTCTGTAAATACTGAATCTTCTTGCCTGCCTGTATTTGTCGGATTTTGGACTCTTCTTCCTTGGAAAGGTGAGACATAACACCTAGATAGATTTAATATAGGACTATCAATTTATGAGAGATAGATTGCCTTATGTTAGGAAGGAAGGAAGGAAGGAAGGAAATGGAGGGTTATGATTTTAATGCTGTGCTGCCACAGGCATGTACCTACAGGTTCTAGGATGTTTCTGCAGTGAACTGGGAATGCGATAGAGGGGACATAATGAGGATAAGCAGTGAGGAATCTTCATACTATAGAAGGCTGGATATGAACATGAATCTGATGACTGTAGATATGATTTAGATCTTTCTCAATTTGGTACCCTCAATAGGGTTAATCTGGCCAAAGATATCAAAGGTTTTAATTTAATACTTCTGTTGGACTAAACTGTGGGTGTCTGTTTATGTCCACTTTGCTATTTGATGTATATGCATGCATGTCTCCCTGTGAATAATCCTATTAAAATAACTCTCTGAGTGAGTATTGATCAAAACTAAGACTGCCAATAAACTGTAGGAGAAATTTCCACAGGAAGTTCCTTAATAACAGGGATGAAATATATCTTTCACTGAACCCTAAATATTTTATTACAGTACTTGAATCAACAAAGACAAACCCCAAAGGGGTATTGTTGCAAATGTAAAACACAGATTATATATACTGTAGATTAATGGCAATTATATTACATCTATGATCAGTATAGTAGAATAGCCAATTGGATATGTATGGTGATGAGGGTAGTATTATAAAGACAAGAGTTCACTCAGCTAGACAAAATCTATGTTCTTTGAATAGATGTTACTATTGATGTGTTATTTGCCTTAGGTGCTATCTCCTAATGTCCTAGCTTTCCACTGCTGTTCTTGGTATCTAATTAACATTCTTTGTGTTTAAAAGCTTTATGTCTTCACTGACAATTTATTTGTCTCTGGGAAAATGAATTTGGGGAGGCAGTAATTAACACGCTCTAATTAATGCTATTTTTCTTTTCCAAACTCCACCCATTGTTTTTCTGTTCCACATGTTTACCCTTGTGGATCAAAATACAAAACCTTACAAGTTCAAAAGAAAATTAATTATGGAGATGGAGATTATAGGAAATTCACAAAAAATGTCACCCATAACTTTGCCCTTGTTTGCAAAACAACTCTAGTTGACCAAGTACTAGCTGCGGCAAAAGTTGCATATGAGAATCACCACTAGATATTGACAACATTTGGATTTCCTAAACATCACATTCCACCTTCATCTACAGACAGACAAACTGGACAAAGTGAGTTCTTTTAAAATAGTTCAAGATATGCACCTGAACAAGTGCACATGTTTCTTCCCTAACCGCTTAGATTGCCATTATCACGTTCACTATCTCAACATGGTAACACAGGAAATTATAATACAAATGCTTTCTGTGCAATTCTGATGACTTGTAAAAATTTGTAGCAGGAGTCAACTACTGCACATACTTATGAAAATATGTGCACGTGTTCCAATAACTTGTGATCAGTGACTGGATATTTTTTTGCTATTTTAAATGACACATTGAGCCCTTAAATAATAACAGAGGCTGACTTCAACAACCCTTTAATTAAAAAGTGGTTTGCTAGTTTGAAGTATATTATATTCAACTATTTTGTCAGTCTAATATTAAACACAATTAAGAGATCACATACTACTTAATATGGAATTTTCTAACAACCATCGATTATCAAATACTACTGGATATCAAATACTGACATCAACATTTATAGAGGAAGACTTTTAAGAAAATCATATGTATTTTCAAAGAGAAAAACAAGGCTTTTGGATTTCTAAATCAAAAGTAAACCCCTAATCTAGAATTAAAGCTTGATGTAAATCCATCATATTTCATAAGCAGCTAGAAGAAGAGAATAATTCAGCTTTTATTCATCCTGGAATGGGGTGTAAAATGCCCAGACAAAACAACTATTCTAGATGTTAGAGACGTTCTTCCTAGACTTAATGAACTCAATTCTATCACACAACAGGAATTCTGGCTACAGTTTGTCAGTTTTTTGCTGCTTCCTACTCTGCTCTACCACGGGAGAGATTCCACAATATTGTAACAGCTCCATTTGGGGATCTCCTGCTAAGTTTAGGTAGATTTTATCCATTATGAATGAATGAATGAATCTCTTTGGAACCAATAGAAGATAACTTACCCTAAAACTATAGATTGCACCTAATTTCAAAACGCTCATTTAGAAAAAAATACGAGTATTGCTTTGAAATTAAAAGTAAAATGAAAATAAAGCAAAAAACAATTAAAGATGGGATTCTCTGTTATTTCTTTGCTAAATAAAATACAAACAATTAAAATGATGTTCCCAAGAATACTCTTATCTGTGCCGATATATTTCACAGCAGTTCCCTGAAATCAGACAAAATTAATTGATAAACACATTTCCAGATTTGTTGTGAGCATCAATGATAAGAAAATAATATATAAAACAGTCTAACTTTAGGAGATCCTGCTTCTATTTATTGTATCACACTATATTACTTAGCATACTGATTTCAAATTATTTCACGTTGTGGAGAGGGAGGTGGGAGAGAGGGAGAGAGGGAGAGGGAGAGGAGAATTACTAATGGAAGAATTATACTTAATTAGTATCATTAAATTTTTGTTATTCTAATAACATAGAATAACACTTAAAACATCAGTAAATGTTTGTGACTAAAAAGCTAAGACTCATTCTAGAGAATTAATGGAACTCATGGTTTCTGAGGAATGCTCTAAGGATGCACTAAAGATATTGGCATTCCAGTTGGAGTCTGTGTCCTTGTATCTACTGTACATATATAGTACTAAAATTCATGTCTGTTTGATTATTTTTAACTTTTAATTGGATGAAATGGCGCATTCTAGGGCAACAATTTTTGAATCAACATACCTCAAATGGGCTAATTTACAGTTTGGGACGATATGTCAGGAGCCACGAGTCTTGTGGGATTGAAATTTGGCAGCCATAGTGCTGCTGCTTTCACCTGTTATAAAATTATCATTGTTTGTAATGCTCCTTGCTAGCATCCTACAGGGAAAGTCAATGCGGAAGATAGCAAGAAGTTAGAAATTACCCCAACTCATATTGCCTTTTTTGCCTACCTGTAATAGCAAAACCCATTCTTTGTTTAAGTAAGAAAATATCCCTGAAACTATGATCCAAGAGGTCATGGATTGTCTGGTACTTTCCTGTATTTGCATCAAAAGAGAAAAGTAAACACAATGGAATATCAATTTGTATGCAGTTAGGTGTGTTTCTCTATATATATTTCAGAAGGCAACCTTTCGAAGTATCTTTTGAAATGTAAAGAAGCCAATCCTGGTTATTTGCATTTCTCATAGAGATTTCCCCAAAGTGTTGATCTTTGCCATTTCTTTTCTCCACCCTCCCAAAGAATTATTTCCCTAAAGTCTGAAATTATAAACCCTTTAGCTGCTTGCCTTTAACCTACTGGCAACATTAATTAACCAGAGAAATGTCTTGGCAAATATTAATTATGAACTGTAGGCTTTCAGAGAGCAAATATGCTTGAATGTTAACATGAACTATCCAGATTTACTAGATACAGAAATATATGAGACACCTTTTATCTTTGAACAGGAAGACTAAGGAATAGACCATCTGAAAGGAGCATATTGTCTCTCAAAATTTCCTCCTCAAATGATTCAACATGGTTATATAGCCAAAGATGGGCAATCCTATAACTTGTTTTAAAAAATAAAAAATGGCAGTGAATGTCTACAGCACAACACATCTCAATATATTGTTTCAAAAACAAATGCTTAGCTACATGTTTTATGTCTGGTCTGCAGAAAACGAATCAGGGAATTCTAGCATTCTTGGTTACATATTTGCCACCAAAATTTGACAGCACAATGCGTAGGGGTTCTGGGTTTTACAGAAAAGAGATCATACACAATGATTTACAACCTGTGAGTCATCCATCATCCTATACCATGTGGTATTGGGATAGATCAAAGACATATATTGGAATGATATTTTCCATGGGGAAGCTATCAAAATGCTTCTCCTATTATGCTGCTGAAAGGAAATGTCAGCTCAGGTGCCTAAATGAATTATCCCTCCTTAGCAACAATCCTTTCCCAATTTCTGGCAAAATCATTTGCGGTATCACAGCATGGGCTTCCCTAGCTGCCACAATCCTTGGGCGGTGCAGGTGAGAAGAAGCAGCATCAGCAGCACAATACCAAACATTATACACAGGTGATAAAATTGTAAATTGCAGGATGTATCAGGTTTTTCTAATCTAAAAATATAGACATCTCCTGGCAGTCAATATATTGCTATCATCAGGAAGAATTTTAAAAATATGACATATATCATAGAACCTTATATTTGAAGATGATGTATTCCAGAATATAAACCCCAGATTTTTGCTTCATTCCTAAAATGTAGTATACAGAATCAGATACCAGACTGCCACTCGTGTGAATATATCCTGTTGAGCAGTAGCATAATCAGTGATAAGCGCCTGTAGCATCACCTTGTCTTTGAGCAATAGCAGTCATTAGATTTGATTTCTGCACATATGGAAGAGGAAATACAGATACTCGGGGATCTGGTTTCATTCGTATTTTGAAATGAAGCAATCCTGGCTAAAGCCTAATCCTGGCTAAAGATGTGTGCAGGCTGAATTTTAGTTATATTTTGAGTTTTATATTTCTTTATTGTGCCATCCATAGTGGCTTTTTTTTTGGCTTTTGTTAAAACCTAAATGTTCATAAAATGCACATTATCACAAGTGTCACTTTAAAGATGAATACTTTAATGAAATCTGTAAGAAAGTACATTTAAAAATACATATTCAAGTGTTTAGATACACATTTATATGCAAACCACTGAAGAAATGGACTATGAATAAACATACAGAAAATGCATGTACTCATCTGTTCATAGAAATTAGAATTTTGCACAAGTCGTCTTCACTTTTACTGTTTTTAGGCATGCAAATTTGCTGATATATCATCTGAATCATCTAGCTCTAGACTTGGGTCTCCGGTGGTAGTAGAGAGCAGCAATTACATTAACCTTCACAGATAGGATTACAATATCTCTTATCAGATAAAGTCTATTTCCTGGTTGGATTTTCCTAAACAGAGCTATATTTACAGTATATAAAAATTGGTAGAATCAAAGTTTAATACTAGGAATATTTACAGAAGAAATCAATTTCTGAGAAGATCAGTTCTCTGATAATTTGGCTATGTTCTTAAAGGGAGAAGAGAGTCAGAGAGAGGAGGGAGATGTATCTTCTCAGCACAAGCTGACATGCTAGCCTATTTATTGTGCTCATATTCATGTAATTATTCATTTAAAATTCAGGTCCTGACCTTGTGCTTATGCATCACTGAGAGTGACAAAAATCATTTAACATCAACTGTAAGATGAAATGTTCCTTTTCTCCACCCCCTTTTATAGAATGACAATAAAATAAAAGGGAACATGAGTAATTATCCTTCAACTGTAGGCATCTCTGGGTGCTCACCTAGATAGCTTAGATATCTATAGCATCTGGATTTTCTGGCATTGCTCATCTAGTGATATCACATATAAACAGATCAGCCAGTTGCAAATAATACACACTAAAGCCTTTCAACCTCTAGATGTGTTGGGACTATATATCACAACATTCAGTGGCCATGTGGACGATGACATACACATCCTGCTCAGAAGCGATGTAAATGGGAAAGTGAAGAGAAAGTTGAAAGATAGAAAAGACAGTAGAGCAGGAGTGTCAAACTCACGTCATCATGGTGGGAGCACATGACGTATCGGGACTTTCCCCCCCTTTGCTAAACCAGGTGAGGGCATGGCCAGCACGTGACGTATCCAGCCCATGGGACAGGAGTTTGACAGCCCTGCAGTAGAGCATATTGTTTTTGCAATGCATGAACCTCACAGAAGAGCTCATTCTATAACACTTCCCTTCTTTTTATTCCCAAGAGAAGAGAAGGCAATGCCATCCCCAAGAGACTTCCAGGAGAAAAGGTTTTATCATTCTCCTAAAGATATAGGTTCCCAATTGTTGAAGGATCAGGAAGCTCTGCTGGAGATAGTCTGCTGGAGAAAGAGAATTTCTCTTTCTATCATAATTAACCTCATGTATCAGGGTTGCTAATGCAGGTTATCTATCAAACTCTTGAAAACTACAATATAACTTCAAGGCTAAGCTGTAAATCCCTTGCTCAGATTATATCAAAATTAAAATAAAATATTTTAAGAAAAAAAAACCCAAACTCTTTGCTTTAAACATTATGCCCTAGAGAAGAGATCAATGCTTTTAAAAATAGGTTAATAAAGCTGGCTAATAATTGCTTCAGATGCTGGAGAATACATACTGATTAGCATAAGTCAAGACAAGCTGAGATTTAAATAGCTGCCTTTAAAAAAAAAAAGTGATGGCTAATAGCTTAGTGTGCTCTGAAGGAGCATGATTTCAACATGCCTCTGCTTGAGAAAGCATATCTCACACTTATGAATTTTGAGATGGGGGATGGAGACCAAAAACAAATTTATTACTGATAAAAGGAATCATAAATTAAGTCTTCCTGAAAAATAGATAACTGCCTACTAAATATAGAGACATGCATTATTTAGTACTCCTTTTCATGATGAAAAAATAATGAGATCAAAGCTGCCAGTATTAAGAAGCACTTAATTAAATAAGCATATCTCTTTAATTAAACAAAGATAAATTAGATAGAGAAGAATCCTATAGTTCTAGAAACCAAGGTTAAATTGGATATATTCAAGGCAAAAGAGAAATGACAATTAGCAATACAAACCTATATGTTTGTACTGAAGGATGGGCAGGGGTAAACCTGCCTTGAACCTGTTAGGTATTACTTCAGTGGTATATATGCTTGCAGAAATAAAAGTATTTCTAGATGTAATATTTTTTTTCAAAATGCAAAAAGTAGCTTCCTTTTTGCTTCCATCCTTCTAGGCCAAAGCGCCATTGTGTGTGTCTTTTGTCATATTCACAAGGCTTCTTGTGAAGAAGATTAGACTGAGGGATAGTACAGTAGCCTATCCAAGACCACTCAGTGAGCTTTATGATCAACAAAGAGTTCCTTCTCACTATTGTTATCTGACTATTACCCTGAGCAAAACTTCACAGAAGCAGAACAGTTCACAAGACTTCGGTTTATGCTTCCAATCCATCGTCATATCATAACTTGTCTTTCAGCCCATATTGGTTTTCTCTGAGGCTTTTGCTTAGGCTCTCCAGTTTATCAATAAATGGATTGGAGTAATAAGGAATTCAAATCAACACTTGCCCATTGCTTGCTCATCCTATTGTCTAGAAATGTAGCTCCTGTTTTGCTGTCTTGGCAGAATACCTTATCTCTGTCACTCCTAGGGAGTCTAATAATCGAACCATGTAAGATGCCTTTGAAGTCATCCTGCACAGCTGTGGCTATGGCTTTACTAATATTATCTTAATCTTGACTGCTTCATGTTTGTGTAATGGTTTCTTACTATCTTTTTATTTGAGAGTGAGATTTTCCTGATCTGCTCACTGGAACTTTTCCTTTTAAAGAATTCTCAAAAGGATTCCATGATTTGTAAGCCTGTGGAGAGAATATCTCCTCTTTGCATAAGTATTCACGCTCATTTGGAACAGAAATGGTAAAACTCTGTCAGAAACATATCTATGACATTTTTCTCTCATTTTATAGGCAGGGTCAAGTAGAAATAATTGAGAAAGACTCATATCCAAGTGCCTAACAACTAAGTTTATATTTCATGGAACAAAATTTCCAAGACATCAAGATTGATGATTTACTTTGAAATGTATTAACAAATTAACCCTTAATATCTTTGGATATATGTTCTGGCTATTGTTTGACTCATCCAATACGATCTGATAGAAAAGACATATTCCAGGTTCCATCTGATGAAACCTAGGGGACATGTTTTCTCTGACACAGCACTGTAAAGTTCAAGTTGCTCTGACTCTTTGAAATGTGCTTTGAAGCCCTAGATTTTCCCTAGTCCCTAGGTTAGAAAGTCTCTTTCCTGTGGTAATGTATTGATATATTACTTTCCAGGTTATTGGCTTCTTCTGTTGGTATTGTATTGACTAGCACTGATGATGTTACCTAATTTGGGTAATGAAATGTCTGCAAGAAAACAAGCAAGCTCAGAGAGCACCAAGGAGCCCTCCTGACTATTTTTATTTTGTACATTGTTGTGAATGAATCAGCTGATTTGATTTATAAAACAATAAATCATAATTTTGACTTTGAATAATTATGTATTTTTTTATTTATTTTACAAGACTTCCAAGCTGTTCCAGTTAAAATCAGTTCTGAGGAGTGTACAATTCCCACCTTCATAAACTCAGATGAAGTTATATGCTGCTGGTTAGAATTATACAAAAAAGTATATGATTTAATAAAAAGTAGATTTTGCTCCAGTGTTGCGTTTCAATGTACTGATTAAGTTTTTTTGTTTCTCTTAACTAGCTGAGCAAAGTATCATAAAAACACATTCTTATAATTCCATCTTCTTTATTGTAAGTAGAAGGAAAAGGTGCAACTAACAGACAGAACTAAAAAAAATGATTTGTGTTTTTTTAAAAAAAATTTAATTGATTTATTTTCATACAAGTTGAAGTTGGAACTATCTGGTGACAATCAGATCTTTTTTTATCGACTCATGCAAGAAACCTGGCGGAGTTGCAGGCTAATCCTTACAGGACATGAATAGTATGAGCCTAGTCAACATTGCTTGAGGTGAAGAAAGATAAAGCTACTCTGGAAAGGTCAACAGAGTTCATAAAATTTCAAAAGCACTATAGTCTATTTCTTCTTGCAACCACAGCCATTCAATTAAACCAGCAATTGAGGGCAAAAAGAGGAGAAATAATGGGCCAAATTCTTCTTAGCAGTTAGAAGGCTGTAAATCTGCACTTCCATGAGCACTGAGGAGTACTTCCAGATTAATTCTGACAAAATGGACTCCAATTTGATTTATGGTTTCCGTTAATAGAATACTTAGTGCCAGCAATAAGAATGTAAGGGATATGGTAATGAACTCTGAATCACCACCTTACCTGTTCATATTTCATTGGAAGTGTTCAGATCCTGAAAGGAGTTGCAAAAAAAGAAAGTGCTGTAAAAGTGTGACACTAAATGCAGAAAAGAAAATATTATATGTGCTAATCTATAGCTAACAGTTTCAACAATCTATGTTAATGTCAACTGATGGCATGTGGCCTAAATACATTGTAGCATGTTTTAGTTTCACGGACATTGATGGAAGGGTGTTTTAATTCAGAGATAATTCTTTGTTCATCCAGATGTTGGTTGCTCTAAGGTTGCTCTGAGTACAGAGCAAAAGACTCAGAGATTGGAAAAGAGATCTTATCTTGATTTTTTAATAATGCCTATTAAAGAACTGTAGGATGGTGAATGAAACTAAGAGCATCGTGGAATAACACATTAATCACTGGGTAGTAGTTTGTGGAAAAGAAATCAAGGGAAGTCTTCAGCTTTTACATCTTCATTTTACTAGCTTACCTTTTTGAAATACATGTAATAAGATTAGGCTCATTCATATTTTACATACCTCTGGAAATGTATGCTACTTATGGCAATTAAGCTATACAGGAATGCAGCCATTTTACTATGGGAATGAAGGAATTAGTGAAAAGTTTGAAATAGACTGAAGTAAGGCCGGCATGAAGCTTGGGATAGACTCAGATCAAGCAAGCACAAAGATGATGAACAGGATACAAGGAGGTACAGAAAGCCCTAGTATGTAATGTCAACAGCCCTATTGAGGCCTAAGTCTAAGCTTTCTGAGCAGGACGTATATGTCATTGTTCACATGGCCACTGAATTTTGTGATATATAGTCCCAACACATCTAGAGGTTGAAAGGCTTTAGTGTGTATTATTTTCAACTGGCTGATCTGTTTATATGTGATATCACTAGATGAGCAATGCCAGAAATGCAGATGCTATAGATATCTAAGCTATTTAGGTGAGCACCCAGAGATGCCTACAGTTGAAGGATAATTACTAATGTTCCCTTTTATTTTATTGTCGTTCTATAAAATGGGGTGGAGAAAGGGAACATTTCATCTTACAGTTGATGTTAAATGATTTTTGTCACTCTCAGTGATGCATAAGCACAAGGTCAGGACCTGAATTTTAAATGAATAATTACATGAATATGAGCACAATAAATAGGCTAGCATGTCAGCTTGTGCTGAGAAGATACATCTCCCTCCTCTCTCTGACTCTCTTCTCCCTTTAAGAATATAGCAAAATTATCAGAGAACTGATCTTCTCAGAAATAGATTCCTTCTGTAAATATGGCACTGATTTCCCATGGTTTTAAACATGGGCCTTGTTCAACAGCTCTCCTTTGAGGTGCCTGGGATTGAATATGTGACCTTCTATAGGCAAAGCATGCCTACTACCATTGAGCTGTGACCCTTCCTTATGGATGGAGAGCAATGTGTACTTTAAAGAGAAATTTTACTTTTTACTATTTGATGAATTGACCACATATGTTTAAGGGTTCTGTCTGTGTTAGACAGCTATAATTTGCACCTAAGATACCTTCTCCCTTTTAAACATAAATATCATATTAAATAAATATATCATAAATGTCATATTATTAAATTATTTATTGCCTAAAAGTGATGAATGTAGATCTTGTTTGAATTCCGATTTTCCGATTAATTTTGTTTGTCTTATAGGGTCTAGAACTTGGAAAATCAGTAAAGATTTCAAGAAAACTTTCCTTTCAAACCAACAATGATAGATAGTCCTTTACTGACAATGACAATTGAGCCCACAATTACATTTATATGTCATGATGGTCATTAAGCTGGTCGTTGTATGCCATCTCTGATTTTTATGAGCATTTGCAGCAATTGTTAAGGGAACACGATGGTTATAAAGCAAATTTCACTGTCGCTAAGTTTGCTTTGAGACATTTTTTTACTGGAAACCAGAAGTAAATGACAATTTCTGGCAAAAATATTGTAAATTGTGGTCACATGAATGCAGGACACTGCAAACAATCATAAATGCATGTTGCCGAGTGCCAAAATGTAGTCATGTGATGGCTGGGTTGGGCATCCATCAGAACGTCAAATCTGGGTCCTAAGCTTTTTTTTAGGAGGGTGGGTGGGTCTGTTGTAACTAAGTGACTGGTAGTAAGTCAAGACTACCTGTATGGTTCAGCTCCAGAAGCAAAATGGTTTCATAATGATTGGTGTTCATGATGGCAGCCAGGACTTAGGAGACCTCCCAAATATCACTTTTCTGTGCTCCAATGTTCCTTTTTATCATTCAGAGGTGTGATACTATCGGTTTGGCCTGGTTCTGCCGAGCCAGTAGCTCTGAAGATCAGCTGAGACCGAACTGGTTCTCTCAGACAATCTGCTGTTGGGCCCACCTGCCTGCCCAGGCTCCCATGCTGACCTTTATTTCCTGCTTTTGAAGCACAGCTGTTTTTGCGCAGCACAGCAGATTGCCGCACATCAGCTGTTGAAGACACAGGAAGAGTGCAGGAGTGCAGGAGGTGAGTAGGAAAACCCCTGCGCATACGCAAAGTATGTGCGCACATGCAAAGTGTGCCCACCCAGCCATGCCCACTGAACTGGTGGTAAACCACTTTGAAAACCACCACTGTTACCATTATTATTAAAATGATAAAATGATTTATTGCCATTTTGAAATAGGGAATATTTAGAACACACTACTCAGTTAACTTTCAATCTTTCTCCAAATGTTAATTGTAACTCCTACCCATTAAATAGTCCTTCTAAAGATGCTCAAGATATGTAGAACCACATTAGGTTCTGATGTCTCATCAGGAAACTTTCCCCAGTTATTAAAAAATAGCCAATATAGTTAAATTCTAGAAAGGTAAACTACATTAGTCAGTTGAAGCAAAAAAAAAAAAAAAGAGCCATATAGGACCCCCAAGACTGAAAAATGCATTGTGCAGGGGCCAGAGACAACATAGATCCAATTAAATAGTCTTGGCACCATGAAAAATTACAGCATAATAAATTTGTTAATCTTCAAGATGGAGTAAGGCTCAATATTGTTTATAATTCTCCATGTTTTCATGACAGGAAAATATGTAAGACCAAACAGAAAAATTTAGAGAAGTGGAAATAAGGAAGGTTTACAGTTTTTATTTATTGGTGTTCATTAACCCAGGGGTGGTCTCTGTTCATAAATTACAGTGGAAACATTTGTAAGTTCAAGTCTACAACCAGTAAATATAATTATTGGTCAGCATGAACCAACAGATTTATATCCTACTCACTTCTCTAAAGAGATAAGAAAAAATACACTAAAATGATTAAACAATATAACATCCATTAGCTACAATTTTAGGAAACATCAATATAGTCGTCTAATTTAAAAGAAAAAAATAATTGCTGTCCTTATTGCATCTACAGAATGAACCAAACCTCTTTCTCTCTCTCTCCCTCCCTCCCTCTCTCCTCTCCCCCTCTCTTTCACTCACTCACTCACTCACTCACTCACTCACTCACTCACACATCATCATCATCATCACCAGCACCATCATCTATCTTTCTATTTATATCTCTATATCTCAATCTATTGGAGGAGTTTCAAAAATGAGAGACTACCATTGGAAAAATATGGGTGTCTTCATCTTACAAATATCAGCAAGGAAAGCAAGAGGTTTTGTGGAATTTTTAAAAAATGGTAAATAAGTCAACATCAATTTTATGAACTGTATGAACAGAAACCTCTTGTTCTTGATGCCAAGAAATATAAGGATGCTTCTCTTAGATTTTTCTTACATTTATGTTTATATTTCCCTTCAACTTACTTCAGAAGTTGTGAGTACTCCATCACAGGAAGCTTTTAAGAAGAGACTGGACAGCCAACTGTCTCAAATGGTATAGAGTCTCCTGTTTGCACAGGTGTTGGACATTAGAAGACCTAGTTGGATTAGTTCCCTTGATTATGCATCTGTACATTGCATATGCCTCACTGTACATCTGTACATTGCAAGCCTCAGGTTTGCAAGACAGCCTCTGGTATACCTGAATAAAACTTTTGTTTTTCTTGTACCTGTTGCTTACTCTTTCTAATATTAGTAAGAGATGCTGCTTATGATACAAATACAATTAAGTCTACCCATTTTCTATATTACTAAAAAGTGTTATGTGAAAACTTCAATTGATTAAAACCATGATGTGAGTGAAGGTCAATACTTTCAGCTTCCCTTGGTTATGAATGTGAGATATAGAAGACTAATTTGAAAAAAAAAAGGAATAAAAGATTTAACAGATTTAACAGATAATCAGAGTTGGAAGGGACCTTGTAGGTCATCTAGTCCAACCCCCCACCCAAGCGGGAGACCCTACACCATTTCTGACAAATGGCAGTCCAATCCCTTCTTGAAAGTCTCAAGTAATGGCACTCCCACAATTTCCGAGGGCAAGCTGTTCCATTGGTTGATTGTTCTCACTGTCAGAAAGTTTCTCCTTATTTCCAGGTTAAATCTCTCCTTGTTCAGTTTCCATCCATTATTCCTTGTCTGGCCTACAGGTGCTTTAGAAAATAGCTTGACCCCTTCCTCCCTGTGGCAGCCCCTCAAATATTGGAAGACCGCTATCATGTCTATAAATAACATGAATTAGCAAATGAGTGAAAGAAAATAAAACAGATAATGTGTATTTCTGAATCTCAAAAAAATATGAAAAGCTGCAATATATGTGCATGAAAGTGGATATTAGGCAGTGGCATTGATGAATACTTGAAGAGAACACAAGGTGTGGCTTTAATAATGAACAAAAAAAATGCAAAATGTAAATCAGAAAGTATGAATTTGTTTTGTGTGCTGTAGGCTATGGTAATAGTTGCATGTTACACTTCAGTGAATGGCAGTAATGGAAGAACCAGAAACAAGATTTTGGAGAAACTGTATAATACTCTAAATTAATTATTGTACTGGAAAGCAAACATGGATGAGTGAGAACAAGACAAGAGAGTACAGAAAAAGCGACTGGGCAATTAGGAGACCCTAGAGTTAATGAGAATGCTGACTGGTGAATATCTGCTTAGAGAAATTTTGAATATTGGTTTACGCTTAAACAATAATATGTTATGTATGTATGGGAAATGAATGAATATAATTGAAAAACCATGACTGATTTGATTGTTTATGATGCATGGCTGAGGAAAATTAGTATAGGATAGAAGAATGAGGAAAGGTACAGTCAAGACCGAATCCAAGGAAAAAAATGGATACAGAAGAAAGGGGGGAAAATAAAATAAATCAGAACTGAAATGATGGTCACTAAGTGAAAGTATGCCAAAGTAGATTGAAAGAGTATAAAATACTCCTGAAAGAATATAAATAAAAAGGGAGCATAAGGGAAAAGGATTTGAAAACTTGGGAACACAACAAAATAATTGTGTATGATACATAGGTTTGATATATAGGTTGAGATGCTTTGAACATATATCGAGAGAACAGTGATTGCAGAATGAACAGATAAAGGAAGAATGCATGTGAGGAAAGGAATGACAGAAAAAAAGATGGTTGGAATTAATAAGATTTTCAAAAGAGAAGTGATCAGTTTGGAAAACAAAGTATTGTGTGAAGCAGTAGAGGGACATGTCTGAAGCAAGGAAGATTGCAAAAATGAAACTATGGAAAGATATAGGAAGTATGTTTGGCAGAAACTAGATTTAGCTATATTTATTTGTTTTGTCTCATACTTTTAATTTCTTTGCTTAGTTATATTGTATCATTCCTTTTTTTTTGCATTTTATGTAATGCTTCTTACTCTGAGAGGGATTACTGTGATAAATACTGTATATGTATGCATGTCCATTCCATTACTGATATTAAACATTGGTATAACAATGCTAAAGCCTCTTTGGTATAATTACAAAAAGATATTAATTAAAAATAAACAAAACATAATATTCTTCTAAAATAGTATCAAAATGGACACCAGAACATTGGAGAGAAAATATATGCAAATATATTTGTTCCAACTAGTAAATATGAATTAATAATTTAAAAGCGATTTATCCAAAACATTGAAGCCTAGAAACACATCATATAATGTAAAATTAACTTATTTAAGTGACAATATATCCCTGTCTGTTTTAATCTATTGAAACACAGAAAATAATCTTGTACAAATGGTGCAAGTATTAAGTATAATTCCACATCTCTACAATGTATTATGTAACAACATGCTGTAAGAAAAACTACAAGGACTATATTTCACACATTTATAAAATTGACATACAAGTAGTCCTTAGTTAATTATCGCTCATTTAGCAATCTTTGAAGTTATGATGGTGTTGATCAAGAGGTGCTTATGACCAGAGGTGGTATTCAGCAGGTTCTGACCAGTTCTGGAGAACCAGTAGCGGAAATTTTGAGTAGTTCAGAGAACCGGCAAATACCACTTCTGACTAGAGATTTTACAGTAGCTTTCCCCTGCCATGCCCACCAAGCCATGCCCACCAGGCCATGCCCACAGAACCGGTAGTAAAAATTTTTGAATCCCACCACTGCTTATGACATTCCCTGAAGTTCCAGCTGTTCCAGCATCCCCAAGCAAAGTCAGTGGGGAAGTCCACAGACCAGGTCGCAAGTTGCTCCTGTGAATTGCTCCTATTCTTGTTGCAAGCAGTTTGTTCCATGGAGTATGAGATCCTGGACCATCCATACTCCAAAGTGCCCACTCGCTTGCCTGGCTGTACTTATGTCATGGCAGCACCTCTCTACTTCCAAATGAAATCATTGAAGTAGCTTGAATAGCTCAGGGCAGGAGCTAAAAAGTATCTATCCAAACTCACATTGCAAGCAAACATGAGCTGTACAAAAGGATTGAGCCTTTGTATTTTATTTCAGGTACATGGTAAAATATTAAACTAATTGCAAGGACTAGACTTCGAACAGGCAGGGCAGAAAGATCATTGAACTTCTGAAAACTCCTGATAATAGCATGGATATCCAAGGAAACAAACACATGGGTTAAAGAACAAATCTATCAAAAGTTGTCAGTTGAGGCGCAAATCCCTAGGCTCAAATTATCATATTTTGGGCACCTCATGCAAAAAAACCTAGTTCTCTGGAGAAAGATGTAATGTTGGAAAAGGTGGGAAGAAAGAATAAAGAATGTCCATCAGCAGGGAGAATGGATTTGATTATAGTTCTGATGGGTACACCATTGGAATATTTGAAGGGTCAGGTTGGGGACAGATAATCTGTATCTATGTCATTGCCAAATGTTCACCAATTTAATGGCATATAACTATTAGTCAACAGGATGGGGTATATACAGGAGCCTCTGTGGCACAATGGCTAGAGTGCAGTACTGCAAGTCACTTCTACAGCCAGCTGCCTACAATTTGGCAGTTCAAATCCTACCAGGCTCCAGGTTGACTCAGCCTTCCATCCTTCTGAGGTGGGTAAAATGAGGACCCAAATTGTTGGGGGCAATATGCTGACTCTGTAAACCTCTTAAAGAGGGCTGTAAAGCACTATAAAGTGGTATATAAGTCTAAGTGCTATTGCTATATGCACATAACTGTATGCAACTAGTTGAAGTTCAGTTATGGTTTTTTTTGCAAAACCAATTGTGATAAGCAATCATTTGGCATTCTTTGCCTCACATATTTCTTGCCACTATTGAAATTGTTTTCTGTGAATGAGGTTTGGGTCTTGTCTGGGTAAAACAGTAAATTATAGTTTATGTCTCTAAATTACTATTTGTATGCTAATTTTATTGTGTTACAATTAAAAAGATAGAAACTGAAAAAAAGAAAAGAAAGAAAAGAAACAGAAAATGTGGAAAAGATAAAATAGGAAAAAAATGGGAAAATAAAAACAAAGAATATAGTAAAGGGAAAAAAGAAATATAGAGAGAAATAACTTCCCTCATCACAAGTATAAACAATAACTTATCACTTCTTTACATGCAACAAGTGATCTTTTCTTCCCATATTCTATCCCTAGCTATGAACAAATTCTTAAAGCCTCATCATTCGAGTCCTGAGCAGAAAAAGTCCATTAAAGGTGACCAGAGATAAAACATATCTATTTTAATATTGATGAAATAGACCAACTTTATATTCTTTCCTTTCACTTTTAACAATCTTAATCTTTCATCCATCAAAGAATGTCCTAAAACTTTATTTCTTTTCATTTTTCTTTATTTATACTCCTTGCAGACAGCTAGTCATTTTAGAGAATCATGACTCTCTAAAAGAATGCAAATGACCAGCTGCAAGGAGTATAAGTCCTTCCATTCCTTACCACCCAGTCAGAGCTGAAGAAGCTTCTTAGATGAGAAGTGAAACATCTTCAAAGAAAAACAAGAAAGTCCCACTTCCTCTTGAAAAAGCACCTTTGGGATATTCTTGGTCCATTGTTTATATCATCAAGGATATATGCCATATATCCTTCAATGCTTCCAATGTTATTTTGCTCAATTTTGTACTGGTAAGTCAAATTTAGTTATTTTCCTTTAATTGTAATTTTTAGTTTCTTCTGATTCCCTCTAGTGTATACTCTTCAAAGTCCCATCCTACATTGTTTTGAAGAATTCAAAACAACAGCATGATCCCATGAAAAGAATTGTGTTGATTAATTTCAAAAATCTTATTTCAAATTCATCTAGACCTTTACTTCATTTGTAATTTCCTAAAATCAAAGTCCCAATTACTCTTTTGCTCTTTAAAAATATTTTTTAAATGAATAACATTTTAAAGTTGTATTTAAAATGTCTTTTGCTAAAGATTGATGGAAACTCATAATAGTGCCATAAAAGATGTCATTCCAAAGTTCATAATAGCTGAAAGCAGTTAACAAGCAATTTCCAAAAGTAATTGGAAAAGGAAGTATATGAATCCTATATCCATAAAAATCCACCACACTTTTTGCTAAGATGCTTTTTCTCATCTCCCAGATCAATAAAGCTACCAGACACTGCTGTCTTGTAGACTTCTCGAGATTACTGGATCATTCTGGGTAATCCCAAGTCCTCGTAAAGTCTACTCAAGGTCTCTTTATTCTGCTGTGATTGTCAGCTATGCTCTCAAGATCAGTAATTTCTCTAAATTACTGAACATTTCCAACTGGAATTGGACAACTCACCATGGCCAACTCACCATGAGACAACTCACTGTGGGACAATCCAACAATTCAATCTAATTATTTAAAATAACTTAAAATATTTAATTTTTGTTGTTTTTCTTTAATGATTCTATTCCACTATTTCTTCAAAATTAGTATAACTCTTGTCCCATGATGAGTTGGCCATGGTGAGTTCCGTGGTGAATTTGCCATGGCAAGTTGGCCACAGCAAATTGCTGTGGTGAGTTGGCTTGGCAAGCTGTTGTACATTCTTTCAAACTCTGCTAAAGCAAAACGATTTATGCTATGAAACCCATCTTCTCTGCACTGTGCATATTGTCTGGCAGAAAAAGATACATACCTTTCACTTTCTTTCTTGGCTACTGTAGGCTATAAAGATAATAAAAGTTAAAGCCAAATGTAGTGGCATTACAAAACATTTCTATTATTACTAGAGGGTTATAATAGCATTCAATTTATTAATCCAAAATAACATTATTCAGAGCATAAATCCAATCTTATGTTTTATAATTGGAGACATTTAAATAGTCTAAAATTGAGTTCTATTTGCTTCAAGAAATATGCTGGCTTGAATTTAAAATGAGGTAAAAAAAAGCCAGCTTCAGCTCTGAATTCTGGTTTTTTGGGCTGAACAGAAAAATATTAATATCTTTAATATAGAAGTTAATTTCTTCATATGTACTTAATGTCTCAATAACCATGAGCATATTAAGGTAAGAAGTAAATTAAGAGTGGATGTGTGTACACACACACACACACACACACACACCTTATTTGCAAGAATGCCTTTGTATTTATGAAGATACCACAGGGATAGTAGAAATATCACAGGGAATTGCTTTCACTTTCTGTAAATGGTTGTATTGTGACTAGCCATGTCTATGACAACTACTTTATGAATAATCACAATAACCATTGTGAGTGCAGTGCACTCACCATAGACAGTCAGACTTCTAAATGTGGCCTAGCTACCAAAATTGCCTATCTGGCCCTAGACAGTCAATTGGTGTTCCCAACAAGAGTAAGCAGAAAAAAAGAATATTTTATGCAGATACGATGGAATATTTAGATTTATTGGATTCAAAATATTTCAATTTTCTTAGGGGATACCTAAAATCAGACTCAACAAATGAAGGTAGGCTACTGGGGAAGGAATGGAGAAAGGGAAGGAGGAAGTGAGGCCAAGGTTTCTTAGACCATAAAGTCTGGTAAAACTGCCCTCTGAACTAGCAGGCCATTACGATGGGCCTCATAGCATAAATGACTTGACTAACCTACTTATGATAGTTTTGTTTGTTGTAAACTTCCCTTTTTGATTCTGTTATTTTGATCTAGTTCAGGTATCTTATAGTTAGATCTATTAATGTCATTATTAAATGTTTTGCTTAATGTATAATGTAATATAAGTATAATATTGGTATTAGCACTGGAAATTGTTAGCTGATGTGTTTTCTTCTTATTTAAAATTTGTTACAAATAAAAAATCAGTTTCCTCCAATCTGGTGCCTTTTAAAGTATTATACATACATTCCCAACACCTGTGACCATTTTGATATTAGTTGAGATAGGAGATGAAGGGGGGAATGGGATGATGGGATATGTAATGATAATCCAAAACTATAAGACCAGACTAAAGAAGGTTGCTCTAAATCAATTTTTTTACTTGCAGAATTGCCTATGTTATTTTATAGAATATTGTACACACCTCTTACCCTGATTATTGTTTCTATTTTTAAAAAAATTAAATTATTTACTGCAAAGTGCTTCAAAAGCAATGCATTTCCTGAAAGTGTGTGATATATTATATCTAGGAGCTTGATTTCAATGAAATCTTTTCTCATTAGCCATCCTTAGCAAGAGCTATCCTGCTGTAAAAAGAACTACTGGCATAATGAAACATTATTCTGACTCTCTTTCATTGTCCTACATATTTTGTAGCTGACAGATATAAATTATGACTGGAAATGAAATAAGTTCAACATCAGAGGAAGGAAGAGAAAATTGAGGTTATCAGGCCATTCTGATGATGTAAATAACAAACATATACACAAATATACATAAACTACAATGATATTTCTGCATGTGCCTCTAAAGAAAAACTTTCAACACTGTAAATTCAGTTGGACATTTGCTTGTAATCTAGTAGGGTGGTCTTCTATTCAAACAGAAAGAAAAGTTATACGAACCATTGGATCTTAGTCTGAGATAATAGTTGCAGTTGTTCAGCCTACAGGGACTAAGATGAGCTGACCAACAACTCTTAATCACTCATAACAGCAGTTACTATTATCTGAATTCATTTTTAGATAACTGATATCTGATTTCCTTTCCTCCTGTCTTCCTTTAATAGAGATTCTGAAGAGAAAAAGTTTCCAGAGCTACCAGCAGCTACTTGGTGCCATCACAAGATAGCATGGTGCTAATGGCGTCATCATACATTAAGAATCATGAATCAGTGACAGGGTAGCACATGGTGTACCAATTTTTTATTGAGATATTAGGGAATGAAACAAAGCTACTGCTTTGGGCTACACTAATAGCTATACTGTACATACAATGTACAGAATATAAACAATAATAAGCTATACTTTTTGCATAAATTGGTTGTTGCTGTTGTAATTTCTAGGAAGCTTCCACACTCAACTTTAGTTAACATTTTTCAGCAGAATAGTTCAAAACTGAAAAAAGAAAAGAAAAAAGAGCAATAGCAACAATAATAATCATGTTTTTTCCACATTACCTTTTAATGAAGCACATAGAATATTCATAAATATTCCAACTTATATCATCCATAATTTTTCTGATGAAACATAGCCAATGTTTCATTTACTGACTTATTATTTTATTAGCCTCCTCCACATTTGCCTCTCTTCTAGAATAATTCAACTCTGTTCATTATGTGAAATGATTTCTAATGCCATTTTTGGTATCTTCATAGATACGACACTTCATTCATATTAGAATTGTAATATTAGCCAAAGCTGTGATGTTAATACAATACCATATAAAGCATGTGCTTATCAAAAGTAATATAAAAATAAGAGTTTTTTTTAAACCAGGTCTTTTTGTGGCACAATTCATATATAAATCTGCATCATTTAATAATAAGCGATCTTATTAAATGTCAAGATTTGAGTGACCTCAGATTTGCAATACCTTTGTAGGGTTGCAATAGCTTCTCTTCCTAGCTGTGCCTCATGAATGCTTGTTTGTAGATAATTTCTGTGTCAAGTTGTTTTTCACAAGAAATCCTGCTGTTATTTGTGCTCTGTCCAGATATCTCTGTTTCACAAAGCCATTAAATCAGATGGGTAAAAGTTGGAACATTGGCAAGAACGATAAGAAAATGATAAGATTTTTCACTCTATCATAAAAGTTCTGACAATGCTGGAAAGCAGGCAAATATAAATATCAATATTTTTTGCTGATTTGGAGGTAAAACAAAAACTGAAAAGGGAAAATTCTCCCACCTATCAATAATGTTTCTAGTAATAGAAAAAGTATATGGAATAGTATGGTTGGAGACATTTGCTGCATATTACTGACATAAAATCAGATTGAAAGTCATTCCTTTGAAGGGAAATTCCTGAACAACTCTAGTCCCTATATTGGAAAAGACTATATTTGCAGTTTTCACCCTGTGAAATTAACAACAATAACAAAATTTACTAGAAGAAGGCACTAGCAAACCACTTCCACTTCATGCAAAGAAAATTGAACTAATGTGGCCTGTAGGGCATAGATTAACTCAATGGCAACTTAACTTGACTTGCCATCTTGCTCTGCTAAATTTCTTTTTATCCTGCTTAAATCTGAGAATGCAAACAGCAGGAAAATCACCAACAATAATGACAAATGTTGGCCTCTTAATCACACACTTTATCACATAGTGAATGAAGTAAAAGTATTTATTGCTGGTCACTATTAGAGCCAACTAGATCTTGGATTAAATGCAATATTGAGCCAAATTATTTAACACAGGATTTTTTTGGGCATATTCAAAGAGTAGAAGAGAATGAAAATCTTTCTTCACTGGAGAGGACTTCCATGGCTGGAAATTAGCAACAATTCAAAGTTATGGTTAAGTATTAGTTTGTAAACATTTTCTGCCTTGAAAATTAAACTACTTTTTATTATGTTTATGAACAAAATGTAACTAATAGGAATGCCAATAAGATAATATTTTTTAAACAGTTTATTTATACATTTTCACTTTGCTTATATAATAATGCTTTTCCTGCTCCTAATTTCTACTTCTATTATCCAAACATTTGTTAAACAAATCCCATGTTTGAAAATACTTTGTATCTTCTTTTTCTCTCTTCTTTAATGTCAATCTGTCCATTTCTGCACAAAAGATAATATTTTTTGTCAGAGGATTAATAGATTGGTTTTATAGGGAGGGATTCATTGAGACTGCAGCAAGGGGAAAAGGTTAAATTAAAAGATTTCCCCCCCCCCCCATTCTCCAGTGTGGTTTGCAGGAGGGCTCAACAGCTTTTCCTATGCAGCTGCTAGGTACACAAAAACAACTCTAAGGCATCTATTCATGCAGTAACATTACTTCATTCTTAGTGAAAATCTCTGGAAATACTGGTGGTGCTTTAATTTAGAGTGCAACTCTGGATGATCCTGCCTGTCTCCCTGCCAGCCTGCCAGAACTTCTCAGACAATCCTTAGTCCAAGCTAAATCTTTCTCCTTTATTCCAGTTGGTACCAGCATTGATTCAGATTGTCTTTTGCAATAGAGGCTTGATCAGCATGGGTCCATCTTTCAACTTTCCTTTAGTATGGTGGTGCTTGCTATAGGTGGATGTGCATTCATGAAACACACCCACATACCCATTGCCCTTTATTGAGCAATGTTCTCCTTTCCCTTCTCTGAAAGGCTGCTGCTCTGCAAACAGCCAGCTCTTTTTATGTTTTATCTATTGTTCCACCACAGGAGAGCAGGCATCACACTAACCTGCATAGAGTTTGGTCTTCCATTCTTTTAGAATTCTATTGCACTTAGCGTTGACAAAAAAATTAAAGTTTTTTGCACGTGGATCTGAGCAAAGGAAAGCAAAGTGAAGTAATTATTTCCTGTGATTTGGAAATTATACCTTTGTTGATGTGGCCTAAGATATATTTGCACTTTTATAGCTGTAATACACTGCTGTTCTTATTCAGTTTGCAATCAATTACTATTTGATAATCTTGAAGCTACCAAATGGTTTGCATTTTATTTTTGTTTCTTAAGTGAAGAATTTTGCTTTTATGTTCAGACTTTTGTTCTAATCTATCAAGATATTTATGAATTTCATTTATTTCTTCCAGTGCATTGACTGTTCCATACAATTTTGTGTGATCTACATATTGAAAAGTATTCTCTGCACTTTCTCTTCCAAGTAATTAATCAGAATATTGAAGAGTAAAAAACTAGAATAGATTTTTGTGGGATCCCATGCAATAAATGTCTATTGTTTGATGAGGGAGTATTGATGAACACTTTTTAAGTATAATGTTAGTGGGAGTGCATCATGTAATTATCATGCTATTGGACCCACTTAATTATCCTGGGATGTTTCATCAAATGCATTTTTGAAATTAAGATATATTGATTCAATATTGATTCAATATAAATGCATTAGAAATGTATGTATTTGAATAATAATTGCATTAGACAAGCATATATACAATTATAACTATTATTATAATGTCATGTATTAAGGGTTTTTTCTTTGTCATTTCTTTTTTTTTCTATAGCATTTTTTATTATTTTTCCCTCTCTTTGACAATTATGTATCACCATCTCTATTATTTTTGTATTTTACTCATTTGTTTTTCATTTGAAATAAATACAAAAATTAATAAGATATAATATATCCATAGCATATCCGCAGCCTATTAAGGAAACCTGATCAAATCTGATTAGTTAACTTTAATCCTGCAAGGTCTATTCCTCACAAGCTAAAAATACCATATTTATTTTTAAAATTTATAAGTTAGTATTTATTTGCAATATTTATACACCATCAACTTTGTAAGGGCTCCTGATAGTTTTCAATGTCCCATGTATAACCAAAAAAAGTTAAACATAAAAAAAACCATTCACTCCAGTTATAATCTTAGCTCTGTGTTAAGTAGCAGCTGCCTCACTTTGTCTCCCTCCCTCCCAGGTATGGCGTGCCCAGATCGACTTTCGACAGTAACATTCTGAAGGCCACCTGTGACAGCACCATCTGAATTTCCAGAAGGAATTTATTGCAGATGAATAGAGTAAAACAACCAAAAATATTGCCTTTTGATTACTTCTTGTGAGTCTCACAAATGGACAAAGTGTGTATGGGGATGGGGTACCCTCAATATTCCAATTCAAGAATTACAAGTGAATCAAGTTAGTCTAGTGGGTTTGTTCTATTTCAGGGAATCCAATAAAGGTATCTTGGTATTAGGCTATAAAGGGCTTTAAAGGTTCAAACTGCACTGATCTGAAGATTGACGTTACGTAAGGGTAACATCTCTCATCTACAAATAGGCAGTCCACTGCATTTTGCACCAACTGTAGTTTCTAGTTAGTCTTCAAATGCAGCCCCATTGCAGTGCATCCTAGAGGCTAATGAAGTTTGAAGATTAGGATACAGAATATAGTCACTGATAAATTTCCTATAAAAAGTATAATATAAAAACAGTGGAGATGAATGTGCAAAGAGGGGCCTTAGTTCTACCAGGGAAATATAATTAGCTCCTATATCCTGTTCAGTTAATTCATTTCTCTACCACCTGAAGCACTCATCATAAGGAAACTAGTCAGAAGAATATAAAACTATCCCGAAAGTCTTGCTGGATTTCTCCTTGGATTCGTTGAGTTCTGTTCCTCAAAGGCCGATACCAAGAGAAAGCCACAAAAACGAATTGGGTACAATAGGAACTGATAGCTCATATTTTCCCTAGCTTTTTTTCTTGTGAAATAAAGCGTTATTGAAGCTCAGAGACTCATCTTCCTTGCTTTTATTTATGAAGAGGGTGGACAGATGAGGCTTTTATTGTACCTTGGTAAAGCCCAGAGCCATTAAGGACGTTGACAGCATATAAAGGAATGTATACATATATGTGTGCCTCTGTGTATATATATAGTCATACATCTTGTATATATCATTCATAGGCATACTTCTCCAGTAAATAAGAAAATATATAGTCATGACCAGTTGCCATTCATAGCTTATGAATTTCTTTTAAATCCTCTAAAGCTGTGGAAACTGGTAGTAAATTTGCACTTGGCCATGTACTCTGCATAAATATTTTAGTTCTTTCATTGTAAATCTCCTTTTCTGCAATTGATCCTGAGTTCTAGTCTCCCTATCTAATGTGTCTGCATCATGTAATATAAACACGACTACTGCATCCACCTGATATTTTCATTACCCATAAATCAAAAGCCCTGAACATCAAAACTTTTGTTTTATGGATATGCACCAGTTCTTGAATTTAGAGTAGGGTGAAAAGAGTCTTTCAAAATTATGCCCCGAGTTTGTGGATAGAGGAATAAGATGGTCACTTTCTCCGAGTTTCTCCAGTTAAAGAGAATTTATCTGTGCTGATGACAGTAGCATCACTGCTGAGAAATCCCAGTGGGAGAAATTTTCCTCTTAGAAATCAACTGAAGTGTGTGAAACTAGGAAACTGCAGACCACTCAAGGTATAATTGCACAGTGAAAGATAGAACAGTCACAGGTACATGTTAGCAACCTTGTAACTAAATAAGTGCAAGAATATTTCTCTATCCATTCCTATGAAATGGCTTTTTTTTTAAAGAAATGGGAATGGAGAGAAAACAATGCAGGGGAAAGTTTGGCTCAATGCTACCTTGATCGTTTTGATAGTCTCTTTCTGTGAATCCTTCAAGTTTAGGATAATATTTCTGAGGTAAGGTGATGTGAACTCTATGCAATCTCCAAATAAGCTCACATCAAGATATCATTAAACCATCTGTTTTACTTCTATTCATTTACTAATGATCCACAGTAGGGAATTTGTGTTTCTTCGGAGTGGCCACATGGGGCCAGTGTTTTCATCAAACTGCCAGGATCTCTTTCCTGGTTCCTGTTTAGTAGTTCAAACTCCTCAGCGGACATGTGATTTTTCAAGATTTAAAAAATCAAACCAAACTGATGTGTATGGCTTTGCAGTCATTGAAACTGAATGGAATGTACATTTTAGTGTTCAATTCCCTGATTTGCAGCAAACTCATTTCTTTTAATAACAATTCTAAGTGGCATTCTCTGGCCATTTCCCAGGACACTCCAGTTTTGGTTCTGTTCTGAACAAATTAAAAAAGCACCATTAATATAAAACCTTCAAAGAGAATATTGTATGTATCCCATCCTTGTGCAAGCTGTTCATTTATTCTTACTCACATGCTTCTTATTCTTTGATAGGTTAGTTTTGCCCAAGAAAACCTTACATCTAATCCCATGACTGCTAAATTTTCTGAGAAGTGTTTGTAAAGGGACTCTACAGTAGTAATGAAAATGTTACCTCCATGTGTAACCACCATGAGAAGGGCAAGTATAATTTTTATGCTCCAGCAATAAATACAAAAAAGGCAGAGATTAATAAGACCGGAGATGACTAAGACTCACTAAGATGGTGAGTACCAAAAAAGTGGGGGAGGGGGAATCAAAACAAGGTGTTAGGTTCCTTGTGTAAACCAGACGGTTACTGTAGCATTGATAAATGGATAAATCTTGAGCAAACTGTAGGGAATTGTCATGAGAAGCAAGGAAATCAACTTGTCAGTAACTGGAATGAGTTAAAAGAAGAAACAGAATCCTTAGATGTTAAAAGTTAATAGGAGGAAATAAAGGTAAAGAGATAATTGGAAAGAGATAATGTGCTTCTTAGCAGACAGGTTACCTACAAGGAAATCAGAACTGGGACCCTCCCAAAAGTCCATGGAAGGGAAGAGATTCACTTCAAAGTGTTACAGAGAAATGAAAGTGATTTAAGGGAAAAGATGATAAAAGTGGTGAAGGGTGAACTAAATACCAAGAGATACACAATGGGAAAAAGGAGAGAAGCAGAAATGAGCCTAGTGGGTTGGAAAAATGAGCTAGTGGGTTGGAAAAATGGAAAGAACTGTATTGTAGTGGGAGTAGATCATGGCTGTCCAATAAGAGGAGCAGCCAGGTTTCAGATGAAGCCTTGTAAATGTGGCTTACCAAGGGGAAGGTAAAAGTTGAATTGTTTAAATATGAACCGTGAATTTGAGTTGTACTGCCCTGTTAAGGAGCTTGGAGGAGGGGCAGAGCTGGTGCAATGGAGGGAAGATGGAGAGAAAGAGAAACTGAAAACACTTGTACAGTATTGTCAGTATATGCATAAAGCTGTTGGTTCTGAAAGCAAAGAACAAAGTTAAACTACTCTTGTCTTTTATAAGAGGCTTTCGTGCTTCTTATTGGATCTGGAGGAAGGGGAATTCCTGACCATTACAAATCTTGGTGGCAGAGGAGTTAACAACCAAAATGTCTGAAGTAATTAGAGAAGACATTGAAGGGAAGTACCCTTCCAGGGGAAGATGGCAGACTGAAGGCAGTTCTGCAAAAAAGCAGAGCTGACATTTGCAGACATTAATAAAGAGCCAATTAGTAGATCAGCTCCTATGACCTACTCTCGATGAAAGAGAAGATTCAAGTTCACCCAAGCTGCTTCCCTTTTGATTGCTCCTCACAGAGCCTGAAAGACAGCTATGGTAATTCTGAGAGTAGGGGTGGGGAATCAAGAGATGAGAGAATTTCACAATAATTGCTTGGGTCCCAAATAGAGGTTTTTCAAAGGAAACTAAGTTTGCACATTTCCCTTGCTAACTATTTCTGGAAATTGCCTATTAACTATATCGCAAACATCTTCAGAATGTTGAGATTGTAAATGCTGGGTGAGTTCCTTAATTCCTCAATATAATAGAATGTATTTTATAATTTTTAAGAATTTAAAATAAACAGCAAAAAGCAATACAAGGATCTGACTACAGAAAGTTTTAAATGGATTAAGGGCTCGAAAATATTCAGATTTTGAATACAGATAGTCCTCAACTTACAACCACAATTAAGCCCAACATTTTTATTGTTAAGTGAGGCATTTGTTAAGTGAGTTTTGCTACCTTTCTTTCCACAGTTGTTAAGTGAATCAGTGCAGTTGATAAGTTAGTAACCCAGTTTTTAAGTGAATCTGGCTTCTGAATTGACTTATGCTAATATGCCTATATATGTCAGCTATGTTGTGTCTTCTTGTGAACAGTCTGTCTGAAGAAGAAATTATAGAACATGATATGCAAAAAAATCCACTTGAAAACAATATGAACAGTCTCTGAATAAGAAGTCACCATAAGATGTAAACAGAAAATTGATGAGGCTTTAAAAATTAAGAAGGAAATAAAAATGAAAATCCCAGAGGCAGTTGAAACAATTTATTTTTGTTAGATTCACAAAAGAGACTGGTTGAAGTAGTGAAAACATTTGTAACAACAACAACTATTGGAATGGATTATGGAAAAAGATTGTTCCAGTTTTGGATTATGGGAAAAAACAGAATGAATAAAAAGTTGGTTTATTTGACCAGGGTTAAAATTGGATACATTGTTATTCTGAGTGATTCTTTTTGGATTTACTGACACCTTTAAGCTTAAGGTATACTAAATTTGCTGATATGATATTTAAGCTTTGTACTCTGTAGACATTTTATGTATACTATTTTTTTAGCATCTAAATGCTCTGTATATCATTGTTGTTTAATTCAAGGAAGTTTGATGGATTTGTATTTTTTAAAAGGAGAAATTATCTCTTTTTGTTGTGTTAAACTTTTATCTTTTGTTTATATTAGGATGCTGAGATTATATTTACAAAATGTAGATTGGTTTATAGTTTCAGGTTGTGATATAGAATGTTTTCTTGAATGGGAGATGTTTCTATTTGGAGTGGTTTTATTTGGAGCTGTTGGTATTTGGAAGGGAAAAATATTGTGTATTAGAGCTTGTCTATTTTTAAAAAAGAGAATGGTCTTTTTTAATGTTAAATTTTAGGTTTTGTTAACTTATGCTAGGATATCAGTATCTTTTTATGCCTTTTAAATGGGGTTTTGCTTATAGCTAAGACTTGAGTCATGGAATACTGAGTTTTATATACATTAATTAATGCTAATATTTTATAGCTCTGTTTGGACTTTTTGCTGATAGTTGGGTAAGTAGAAGGTACTACTTATTTGATATGCATATTAGTAAAAGACAAATTATGGGATAAAGAGTTTCATATGTGTTAATTAAGAGAAAGTAAAGAGTTGTAATACTCTTCCCAGTCTTGTGGGGTGGGAAGAGAGAAGACACCTAAGGGATTCTTCTTCCCAGGACTAACTACTGTGAAAACAAAGAGGGCTACCCAGGAACTATGTCATTAGTTGAACTGAAGGAAGGAGAGATTTTAAAATTAAACAGGGAAGAATGTTCAAAAATAGGAATCAACCAACCCTGCTCCCACCTCAGCTGCATTTAAAGTAATGATGGTTCTTGTTGGGGTGGGATGTGGATGACAGGAGATTAAACATTGAAAGAAGAGACCAGAGAGACTAATCTGGAGAGACACTTCCCAATCAGAGCAAATTTATGATTCTTTAGGGAAGGATTTGTTGGCAGGCCATTCCCCTGTCTGATAAGAAATTACCATCTTTAAACATTATTATTCCTAATTTTATTACTTGATTTTGTTAGTCTACATTCCTTTTATGGTGGATATGACCTTTTGCAAACTATTTGGGAAAAATTGAGCTTCTTCATTTTCTATTCATCATCACCATCATTATCAATTTCATCCCTCTCAATTTAGAAAGATCTCCTCATTTGAATCAAATATGATTGCATTAGCAGTTTTCTACTTATAGATATATAACATTTAATGGAACCGTGGAAAGTATCTTGTCCATTTAACATTTTGCATTACTATTTAGCATTTAAGTCCTTGATTAGTCCTTCTTTGGATGGCTGCATGACTAATTGTGGTAGGGCATAGTCATCTATTCTGAGTTCACACAATATGCTTAAGCAAGATAGTTAAAATTCTAGATGCTCTACTGTGTTCTTGCTTAGCTTGGATGGTTTTATAAACATATAACATTTGCTTAATTTATACTGCAGTCAGTGTTCATGGCTTATGCAAGTTATATGAAGCCAGCCTATTGGGGTATTTATATTTCAATTCACCGTACAAGCTCAGAATGTTAGTTAAATTCTGTAACTAAATTAATGGAACCAAACATAAAATATCTAAAATTGTACTTCCACTCATTGTGGAAACTGAAGCACAATTATTCGGACGGTGTGAAAATAACCAAGGTCATATCATGCTTGTAACACTTTCTATTTGGAGTCTCCTTAGTTTCATTTTTCATTCCAAGATTACCTTAAATATTTGATTTAAGGGAAGATAGTATGCTTCTAATCTAACACCATATTTCATTGGATTGTGACATATAGTGCTTCTGTAGAGAAGCCCATGGTTTTAAAGTTTCTATTTAATATCCTTCTCCTTTTGACATACAAAATGAAATTGCTCCTTTTACATGATTTTACCCTTCTGTCAATTTATGTTCAGAGATTATCCATTGGTTATCCCTATTTTAGGACCCAAATTGTTGGGGGCAATATGCTGATACTGTAAACTGCTTAGAGAGGGTTGTAAAGCATTGTGAAGTGGTATATAAGTCTAAGTGCTATTGCTATTTACCAGTTACTTACAGCTCACTGACATACTATGTGTTGCATATAAGTCTAAGTGCTATATAAGTCTAAGTGGTATATAAGTCTAAGTGCTATTGCTATTTACCAGTTACTTACAGCTCACTGACATACTATGTGTTGCATATAGAGGCAACTGGTCTTACAAGACATTGTGTCAGGTTCACCAAAGTGAATGTTAGAGTCTTGGTATATACTTCATAATCCTTAGTTTGTGAACTTAGAATTTAAATTGCAATGTGGAAGGAAGGAAACCATCTCATGACAGATTAAGATAGTATTTTGTAGTCAAGGGTCTTTTTCAGAGCTTTAGGCCATTTCTGTTTCGGTTAGGACAATCAGTATAATTATACCCAACTCTGAGCAAGAAAATGTATAAAAGCATCAGTATATTAAATATATCTGCCACACATTTGACATCACTAATTTATGCTTCATGGCAAACCATGGAAATACATCCTTTCATTATACTGTACGTGCTAAGAACTGCTAGCAATTCTATTTAATGGCTTTATTCAAATTCCCCATTTTATATTTAAAAATCATATGCAATTAAGAATGTTCACAAAATACATGTTTATTTCAAGGAAAAGGAAAACAAAGCATGACCAAATCATAACCTATTCTATATATCACAGAAATGGAACTATATTTAAAGAAGCTTCAGGGAAAAATACAATTCCAATGGTTTCTCTGATAGAGTTGCCAATGTTTTGTTATCTTCTGTCATGATAAACAGTTTGCAATTCATTATCTACATTCCTTGACATTTACATTTTAGATGCGTCTCCCTTAGCCATAAGCACCCCCCAAGAGGCTTTGTAGATTACCTGCTAGAATCAAGACTAGCAAGGGGTACTCAGACACAAGAAATTTGCTTTCAGCATAAAGCAAGGACATTTCCAAGGTCAAAAGTGGGAATGTGGAAGCTTATGCATTAATCTGCCTGAGAGTAAAGATAGTTAGAAATGTCTATGGCAGGCAAAATGATAGGATGTCAATTAGAAAACAAAGGGCAAAAAATTAGAGAATATTTTAGGCAGAGGGTTTTTTCCCCTCTCAGTAACAAAAACAACCATCTTCTGTTTTTTTTAAAAACAGTATTTTATTTTATTTAAGATTACGATTGCAACAATAGAAACTAATGCAAACTAAAAAGAATAAAATAATAAAAAAGAAAGAAAAATGCACTAAAGAAATATATATTGCTTCCCCCTTCATCACAACAAAGGATCTCTTCTTCCCTTATAAAAAGGTAGAAAGAACCTCAGAAATATTATGACATGAATGCCAGCTCTTCTAATGTTCCGAGGCTCTGTCTGTCTTTGAGAAATATTGTGTTGGCTAGCTTTCTACAGTAGCTGTACCTCACATTGGCTGGGTGTGCTGTCAGTAGCTGCACCGAAAGAGAAATTAAATGGATTCTTTTTGGAGTGATGGGATGGAGAGAAAGCCCAAGTACCAGTAGGACTAGACAGCCAAGGCCTCCTGACCCACAACAGGTAACTGTAATTGGTGATGGTTGCATCTCTGAAGTGCTCTCCTACCCCAAGGCATGACCACAATAGGGGGAGCTGGAGTTGTGGTTGTTGAGTGAGATAGTCAGATGGGCACCTTACTTAATGAACGCAACCACTTATGGGCTCAATTGTGGTTGTAAGTCAAGGACTATCTGTGCATACTTTATATGGAGCTTTTGAATAGAATGGCAGTAGGAATTTCTATCTGAACCTTACAGAATTATGTGATGGATTCAGCAGATACACTCACACCAAACAATTTTAAGTGGCCTTTTAGCCACATGCCCTTTTAATGCTGCTTAAATTTTGCCCAGGAATAGTTTTGATCTATGTCCTCTCTAATTCTCAAATTGCAGGATTAGCTTTGCTTCTTGATGCAGTATCCATTTCTAAACTATTTATTTCTGTTCTCTTTTCAAGCGACGCTTTTAAAATGAAAGCTCTGTGTGTTTTAAAGTTGTTCATTTCTCCACATGACCTGGAAAGAATCTCATGTTTTCTAGATCATAGACCCATGATATTGCCCAATCTTGTTTTGCCCTTGTTCAGACAGTCTCAAAGACTCTTGCTGCCATATCTTGCTAAGTAAAGAAAACCTAAATCCTTCAAGAAAAGCCAAGTGCTGATTTATCTACCCCATATTTACTTAGGCAACCTAGTGTTACCATAGGAACAAACAATGTCAGTTATTGTTTAATCTGTGTATTGTTTAATCTGCTATCTGCCATCATCTGCTACAAATAGTATTTTGGCTTTGTCTTTTTATCACAAACAATTGTGCATTAGGAATGAGTCATCGGCACATTGATTGAAAATAGGGCTGCAGCTTAAAAAAAACCCAATTTGACAAAAATACATAAAAATTAATTCAAAAAGAACTATCTTCTTTAAATTATTCTTTGGGCCTTTGGGCTTTGCTGTATTAAATCATTTATCGAATTCATCAGCATATGTACTTGGATATACACTCTGCCAAATGCAGTAGAATTAAGCTTTTACAAGAACTGCATAACTGGCTGGGTGACCTTGGGCAAGTCACTCTCTCTCACTCAGTCCTATACCAGAGAGTGCTGTGGGGAATATAGGAGGAGGAAGGAGCATTGGTGGGTTCACTGTCTTGAGTTGTATATGAGAGAAAAGGTGGAATGAGAAAATCTAAAAAAGATGTCAATGTTAATTTTATTTAGGGCTACAATACCTACAGGTAAAACCCAGAAAACTGCTAATGGCAGTAAGGAGACAAAGAAAAGTCAAACTGTTTCCTGCTTTTTAATGGTAGAATTTTTTGAACAAATTCTGGTAGCCCTCATCTTATTCTCACCTTGTGGCAATCATTTTGAAATTTCAACAGCATTTCAGTACAGCTATTACCACAAAGGGGCTACAACAAATTTATTGGGGCACATAACATTCGTGGTCTATTTAATCAGATGTAAATCTGTAAGTTAAAAGTGTGTCTCTGTATTTGCATACACACAGAGAGACACAAACACACACCCAGACACACCTTTAAGTCAGAGATTTATATCTGATCAAGTGGACCATGAATGTTATCTGCCCTAATAAATTTGTTGCAGCACCTTTGTGATAATAACTGCACTCTCATTTAATATCATCATTTTCTCTTTCCAGAGTTGCTCTTTTTCAAAGACAGCATTTGAGTCATACATTTCCACTAATTACAGCACCATTACATGATATTCACATCTCCAGGCCCTCAGAAATCATGTGTGGATATTCTTGCTCTTTTAGTGTCTAGAAAAATATAACAATGAATCTCCTGTATTGAAAGTTACTGAGCAGGAAGTCAGACAAATCAACATGCATGGACTTAAATTTCTCCACATATTGAACCCCCTACAATATATTCATAATTGAATATATTTGAGTTCAGAACTGCTAAGTTATAACTGAGGACATTCATTTTCTGAAGCATTTGTTATGTAATGTGCTGTGCAATGCTGTATGTAAACATGGATACTTTTGTGAAATTGAACAACCCATGCAGGATGGAATTTGTGTTAATGATTATCTGGATTCAGACTGCAGATCTGTTTACTGCATTACATCAATGGCAATGTGCATAGTAGATATAAGTAAATGATCCAGACTAGATTTTGGCTTTAAAGCCACTTATTCACATAACGGGTACTGTAAGGCTTGCCTTTTGACTGTAAGATAGGTAGCCCACAATTATTGAGTGGCTGCAGCTCAGCTAGTTTAAATCCAAGTTTGCTGGCAGAGTATAACTGTTCCAGACAAATAGCAACATATCTTCTGAATTCCCTTGAGGAGGATAAGTACAAGAAGGAAAGATTTGGAAATCTTTTCCCTCTTCCTTTTAACTTCTTACTATTAGGAATCTTATAAGAGAATATATACTATTAAAACATGTTTGAGCTCAGCCCACAAGCTGGGAATCAGTAGAGATCATAAATAGAAGGGCTGTGAAGAGCGAGCAGTTTATTTCCAAGCTCCTTATATTAATACTTATTAGGTTTTCATGCATTAAAGTCAGAATGCATGGATGGCATAAAATTCTCAAAACTTAGATAATCAAGATCCTCTTTGCAAAATCATTTTGGTATATAAATTCCCAGACCCTAGCAGCTACACAGTAGTATTTTGGGGCTCTGTGAAGAAATGGCAAAATATGTAGATATGTATATACATTTTGCTACAAGCTTGGATTGAGATACACTTGATAAACATACTATTCAAGTAGACAGTCCATTTATTTGTTAAGTAATGGAAATAGAAAGGACATTAGAAATACTGACTGGAGTTATTTATATTATTCTTTAAACTGATTGCTCTTCAAGAGTTTAGAATACAACTCCAGAACCTTCAAGAATAATTATACTGGTTGAAGAACTCTGGGAGTTGAAGTCTTCATTTCTTAAGGTACCCATGTAGGAGAAGGAAGATCTATATAACTATGTCCCTTCACTAGCTTAGTGCTTTTCTAAAATTCATTTTAATCATGCTACAGTACAATTCACCAGCATGGGTACCCTCCAGATGTGAGATTCCCTTTCATAATTTTGCAGTCATTATGCCATAATTGAGAATTTAGGAAATTGAATCCATACATCTGAACAATGGTTGGGTTAAAGAAAGTTAACAATAATATGTAAGAGTAACAGAGTTGAAAGGGAACTTGAAGGTCATCTAATCCTATCCCTGCTCTCACAGGAGACCTACTATTTCTGATAGATGGCTACATTTCTGATAGATGATAGTTATAGTAGAATATGTCAAAATAGCACAAACTAGGCTACACATGTGACTGTAATGCTCTAAACTGATTAAACCGAGATAAAATTCATAACTTCATTGTTCAGGAAGGGTGCCTGGATTCTCAAATGACACTCTGTGTTTAGGAAGCTTTATTTCTTTGGCAGGTCTCTAGTTGTGATTACTTGCTAGGATATGACCTTGAAAGACCATGCTTCAATGAGCAGTGATAATCAGCCATGCCTTGGGGCATATCTGATGAATTGTGTGAGACAACTGCCCAGACATATTTAAGTTGTAACCCTTGCACCTAAAGATGCCATTCTAATAATGCATCTTTACTTCATTGCTTTTTGAAAGCTTGCTCTTCTCTCTGTTATATGAAATAGTGATATGTCCTGAAAAACCCATATCGCTATCTCAACATTTAATTTAAGATGAAATCAAAAGACTAATTACCTATAAAATCCATTGAAACCAGCAAGGCATGATTCAAGTACGTATGTCAGTAGTATTTTTAAATGGGAGCAAAGATGAATTCATCTCTTGAATGCGATCTAGATTAAGGCTTTCTAATCTATTTTGTATATCTCACAAACAAGATAACATTTCATAAAAGGCTTGCTTGCATCTGCTAGAATTATTAGATGTTTAGGATGTTGATATATTAAATATTAGCTGATTGTTGAAAGGACCATGAGTCAAATTTTGAGCATAGTGCAGTCACATAGTTCAGCTTGTTCATTTACCAATCAACTAAATAAGCAATTATGTCCTTATCTAATGTAATATCCTGACTTTGCATGCCTTGCATAAAATGAGCTTTCATCTACCATATTACATGATATATATCTGAATATGGAAATTCCAAAAGAATGAACCCTGATTACTTCCACAATTTTAAGATGTAAATTTTGCCGATAATCCTCCATCTATAATAATTTTTTAAGAGTCTTAAAGGAATGGAGCAAAAATTGAGGTGCTGAGAAACAAAAGCTAGGGATCTGAGCAGACATTGATAGAGCTAGATATAAGTAAAAGTACAAGTACAAAATATTTTTGGAAGCTCAAAAGGGCAAAAACCACTTAATAATCCAAGGTCTGAATATATATGATGGCCTACAGAAGGTACAGAACGTAGAATATCACTTTGTACAGAAAGTCAGAAAAGACATGAAGATGAACTGGTCTGCATAATTCCTTTACAACACAAATAACAACTTTTTTCTGCCTCTTTTGCTGTAATGGTATGTAATGGGAATGACTTGGGAGATGGGGGAGGAGAGAACCACAGCTAGGGTAACAGTTAGATAAGAGGCAGCTTAGCTGGCAGAAGCAATAGAGATATGACAAACTTCTTAGAATGTAAAGGCGATGGGGGAAAATGTACTTTCAGACTTTAATTAAAAGATTCTGTTAATGTAACTTATAATAAAGTAGAATGTGTTCATCTGGGCATGCTTTTTGTTTGGACTTCCTTGCAATATTGATAACTGTCAATGTTATGGGTATCAAGCACAATATGTCCCATACCCACTCCAAAATCTTATACAATGGATAAGATCATCAACATATTGTGAATTATCCAATAAAACCACTACCATTATGCAAGATTTTTGTAAGATTAAAGTGAATCTTTGATTTGATTTTAGGATGTAAGTCTACCTTTTTGACAGAGGATCTGGATCTTCTAAGACAGAGCTTGGTATAGTTCTTCTTTAGCACGTACAGTTTTGAGATAAATATACCGGCTCTGCTGATAGCATCCAGAATAAAGAATTTAATTTGAAGGAATGAGAATATACCGTAACCGTTATTTTCATATATAGATTTTGACATTAGATGGACATTTTTCTTATTAAGAGAATCCATAATAATAGCTAGTAATTGTATTACATGTGATATTAGAAATTTCTGGAAATAAGAAGCAAAAATGAAAAGAAATAACAAAATTGGTTAAAAAGTAGGATTTGTTTTAAAATGTGACTTTTGAAATTCCTGAATTGGGTAGGTTCTGAATGAAGGAATGTTTTTCAAATTTGGCAACTTTAAGATGTGTATACTTCAATTCCCAGAATATCTCAGCCAGTATTTGAAAAATACTGACATAGAGCATTTATTTACAAACACCTGATATAGATATTGTTAGTATAGATATTTCAAGAAAGATGGAAATAAGATTGCTGCTCTACTAAATATTCAAAGCAATGTAGGAATAATGCAAATGTTTCTTGAACCTCTAGCAGATTCTATCATTGCTTTTTCTTATTATAATGAAAATCAGAATACAGATGTTTTCTAAAGCTTCAGCTATTATCTTTTGGCTTAGATAGGATTGAGATAATATTTTCAAGGTTATTTAATATAAATATAAAATTAGATAGTTTTTAAAAAAATCTGACCATTTTTTTCTTTCAAGTAATTTGATTTTGTAATTTATTACAAAAAATAAATCTTCCATATACACTTTTTCAGTTATGCTAATTTTTGTATATACCTTTCCTTGGGCAATTTTTTCGGCAGGTAAGATGAAATGCAGGTTTTTATCTTTTTTGCTATTCTATTTATTTAGGAATAAATCTTCCTTTTTATAATTACATATTTCCTCCCTCCCTCCCTCCCTCCCATCCTCCCTTCCTCTGTTACTGCTTCTATTGGCAGCAAATAGAAACTGAAAACTCAGAATATATGCTGCCATTTAGTGGGTGTTTGGAAGTTTGTATTCCAGATATGGTAAATCTTACCACAGGGTACAAGGTTTGTTAAAGGCATTAGGCAAAGAGTGGGAAGAGTAGTAGGCTGCCTGTGTGTGGACCCCCGAGGCTATTGTCTCCCCTGCCTTCAATAAAATTACAACTCTGGTATCACCAGCTTTTTTAATCAATGAAAATTGATTATTTCCTCACCACCCCTTATTCCTTCTATTCACCATTCTACCCCATAGGAAGGAATTCTTTAAGTCTGCACAATAAAAGTATATATGGGTCTTTTTTCTTCTTCTTTCACTTGGAGAGACAAAATATCATGTGAGTCATTCTTTAGCCTTTAGACTGACAGCTCCCCAGACTTCCTGCAGAAGATATTCTGGTGGCATGGAAGAAACTTTACAGTTTTAGCTACCATGCTGGACCATTAAGTCTCCAAGGCACCTGAGGAAAACACAAAAGGACTGCCAATGTCAGGTCTGAGAATGCAGAAACAAATCTGAAATACAGGAGAGAATAAAAGGAAATGTCTCTGCAGGACTAACTAGCAGGACAGAGGAAAAACGAATAGCTTGGAAAAGCAACTGTCCATCCCCACTCCCTTCTCATATATGCACAGAGCTCTATTTTAAACCCAACCCTGATGAATAATTGGGCTGCTTCACAAAGTCCTAAGAGTCCATGATGGCTACAAGCCGAGTCGTGAGCAAACAAGATATGCAGAAGTGGCAGACTAAATGAGGCCTCCAGGTGCTTGTTTTATGTAAGCACAGCTCAATGTAAATTAGGGAGGAAGGTAATATATTTTACCCTAGTTGCTTGTTTTTTTTAAAAAAAAATCAACATTCTATCCTAGAGGATAGCAGCAGAAAGATTTCATGAACAAAAATAAGGTCAGTGATGAAGCAACTCAATGTTGATTAGGTTTTTAAAATGGTTGCTGGGGAGATATTTATAATAGTAATATATTTTTGAGAAGACAAACGTGACAGGAATTGAGAGCACACACACACACATGTGTGGGTGTGTTGTCTGTGCATCTCTCTCTCTCTCTGTATGTAATATACATATAATATACCGCTCTCTTATGAACAGCTTTTTTGATTTACCCAGGTTTCCTTATCAAAATGTATCAGTAACAGCAATTTCCGAGAATGATCTGTCTTAGTCATTTTTTGGTTGTGTCACTGTGATTTACATTTGCATTTGTATATAAATATGCATAGATTCTATCAGATCTCCATATAATCTATAAACAGAAAGTGAATGCACAATAATTTAAAAAAAAAACACAAATAAATTCATTGGAAGAACAAGTAGCTATAGCATGGATTGGAACAAGAAGTCTTGGGACCAGATCCAACCCAGGAAAGCAGCTCATTAGACAAATCTCTCAAAACTGTAATTAGTCCACAGAGTTGATGTTGGAAAGAGACAGCTAGAAGAGAGGATTCTAAGTTAGCTACCTTGAGCTTTTGGTGGAGGAAATGCAGGATATAAATCTATCAAATAAAAACAGGAAAGAACATTAAATTAGAATTCCTTTCTGAAAGTTAACTCTGCATTTCATTTTTTCAGTGAGGTAATGCCTGAAGTATTTGCCCAGTTGTACTTTTAGTTATTTAATTTAGTACTGTCATCTTAAAAAAACATTTGAAACTGCATTTTGGTTTAGTGTAAACTGATGATGTTTTATGAATTTGCTCTGAGCTTCTTATTTGAAGAACAATATTAGACTTGATTTTAAAAGATTGTGAAGTTAATCTGCAAGTCAGATACCCAGAGAAACTAAAAATATTAATCTGACACTTGGAAATATTGGAATCCGCATTCATGCCCTAATTCTCAACCATGGATACTTGGTATTTAAACTGAATGCTGACTTCATACACCAAACCAACTAAAGTAAGTTCAAAAGTATAGCTGTCTGAACTCAAAGAACATAGCAAACCGTAAACCATGGTTTAGAAGTTGCAATACTTGGTGTCAAACAAGGGGCTAAACTAGAACCAGATAGATCATATTATAGCTTAATATGCTATTTGAAACCAGTCAATATATAAAATCAGAGTTCCTTTGGCTTCTTCTGAGTGAACTGTGATAGTGAATTGTTTTTTTATTATTTATTTATCAAATCAGTAATGACTTCCAGGGGATTAAAGCAAAAAGTTAACCATAAACCACTATTAAAAAGCAAATATGATCCCATTGTTGTCATGAATCAGTAATAAAACTAACATAGAAATGGGAACACATTAACAATAGCAATGCAATAACAATGCCCACCTTAACTAACAGCAATACTGCTTCCTGAGAGCCTAAAAATGTTTTGTCTTTAACAATTTTCTGGAAAAACATCAGAGAATGTTCTAACCTTTCTTTAAATGGGAGTTTAAAGCTGTTCCTTCTCTATGGGAAAAGACTGCTACTGGATCTCCACATCCGTTACTTCATGTACCTGGGGATCATTTGAAAGCAGCATAAGCATAGAACAGGGTTGTCTGGTAGTCAGACCTGTTCAAGTACAAAAGGGGAAAAACAGCATTTTGAAATGTCTTTTCAGGCTGGAATCTTTGATTGACAAAAGTATCCATGTCAACAGTGTGTGACTTTTTCACAACCATATTTATGAACTGCATCCATTAAAAGTAACATATTGTTGTGGAGTGGCGGAATAACCTGAGGCAAACTCGGAGCGAACTTCAGCTTTTACTTTATTGAAACAATAAAGGGTTGCCGCGGCTGCCGCACTAACAAGGCAGCCAGCTGGCGGACAACAGCTGATGCCGTTTGACAGCTCCCTTTTATAGCCAGCTGTCAAACGGCATTAGCCAATAGGAATGGTCCGTGTTCCTGCTGGAAACACGGACTGGAGTGAAGACTTCAGCTCAGTCTTTTCCGAACGCCACACTCCTTTCCCCCAGAACAGAGCATGCGTAGTCCTTTAGATAACTCGGGCGCTTGCACAGGCAGCCAGATCTTCTAAGTCCTGACGAAGCTGCTGCTGGAAGGGACTTTTCTGCTTGCTGGGCAACTTCTGGTGCCAACGAAGCTGGCGTCTCGGCTTCAGGCGTTCCTGGGTGAGGGACCGATGGCTGTTCAGGTAGGCTTGCGTTCTTGTCGGATCCGAGGGAAGTTTCTTTGGGCGCCAGCGGTTTCTCTGTTGCAGGAACGTCTTGAGGGCCATCTGCAGACACACTCCAACGCCTTCTAAGCTGATCGATATGGCGGTGCCATATGCACCCATCTTGCAGTAGGACCCTGTAAGACTTAGGACCAGTTACCGCCACAATTTGCCCAGGCATCCACAAAGGGTGTCCCGCATAGTTCCAGGCATAGACCTGGTCATTCTCAGTGAACTCCCCTGCCTGGCTTTTTGACCCTAGGGGTGTGACTGGGGCATAATGCAGATGGAGTCTGTCTAGGGTGGTCCTCAGACGTCTACCCATGAGAAGTTCAGCTGGAAACCTATTAGTGGTGGCACAGGGGGTTGTGTGCTGGATCAGGAGGCCTAGAGTGCCAATCTATAGGCCCAAACCTTGCCAGGGCCTCCTTAACTGATCTGACTGCCCTTTCAGCCAGGCCATTACTGGCAGGATGAAAAGGAGCTGTAAGTGCGTGCCTTATTCCTAGGTTGGCTAGGAAGACCTCAAACTCACAGGAAGTAAACTGGGGGCCGTTATCAGACACGATGGTGTCAGGGAGGCCATGGGTAGCAAATATCCTTGATAGAGCCTTAGTGACAGCTTCTGAAGTTGTGGTGGTCATCAAGGTCAGTTCTACCCATTTAGAAAAATAATCAACCATCACCAGGAATGTACACCCATGAACGGGGCCAGCCAAATCAATATGCACCCGGGATCAAGGGGCCGCAGAATCTTCCCACCTGCCTGGAGTGGATGTGGGTGGAGCAGGTCTGGTAGCTTGGCATGGCTGACAAGCATTTACCCAACTTGTAATCTGAGCATCCATGCCTGGCCACCATACATAACTGCGAGCCAGGGCCTTCATCCTGACAATGCCAGGATGGCCCTCATGCAGGACCTTTAAAACTGAGTCTTGCAACTTGGAAGGGATAACTACCCTCGTTCCCCAAAGTAAACAGCCTTGCAAAGAAGATAGTTCTTGCTGGTGAATTTTGAAAGGCAGGAATTCGGGGGCATAAGGAATTGCTGGCCACCCCCTTCCCACTCAGTCAAGAACTTGGGCAATTACCTTGTCCCTGGAAGAGTGGGCAGTGATATTGAGGGCAGTGTTGGGGAGTTTGAGATTGTTGATCTGGAAAACAGCATTAGTTGGTGCAGGATCTTCCACAGGAACAGGCAGGGGGCAGCGACTAAGAGCATCAGCATGGCATAGACTCTTGCCAGGTCGATGAACCAGTGTATAGAAATAGGCAGCCAGAAATAAGGTCCACCTGGTCATTCTTGGAGACAAACTCTGAAGAGTTTGTCTCTCGCCAGACAGAAGGCCCAACAGAGGCTTGTGATCCGTGATCAACTCGAAATAGTGTCCATATAGAAACTCATGGAATTTTTTGACAGAAGCAACTGTAGCCAAAGCCTCCTTGTCAATTTGGCTGTAGTTGCGCTCAGCTGGGGAAAAAGTTCTGGAGAAAAAGGCAATGGTTGCCTCAGAACCGTTAGGCAGTCTATGACTTAAAACAGCACCTATGCCAAAAGGAGAAGCATCTGCTGCTAAAACTAAAGGTAGATGTTCATTAAATTGTATCAGGACAGCATTGGATGTAAGTAATGATTTGACAGTGTGGAAGGTATGGGCTTCCCTAGGTCCCCAGTGCCAGGGGGATTGCTTGTCCAAGAGTCTGTGCAGAGGCTCTGCAACGGAAGCTTTATGAGGCAAAAATGAAGTGTAAAAGTTAAGGAGTCCTAAAAAGGCCTGGAGCTCAGTTTTGTTAGTTGGCATAGGTGCCTCATGAATAGCCCTTACTTTGGATTCGATTGGGTGAATACCAGAGGCGTCAATTCTGTATTCCAGAAATTCTACCTGTGGGGTGGCAATAGTGCACTTGTCTTTCTTTAACTTAAGACCATGCTGTCTGAAATGATCGAGGACTCCTCTGACTCTTTGCAGTAACTAAGGCTTGTCAGGGGCAGATATTAAAATGTCATCAAAATACGGAACTACACCCGGTAATCCTTGAAGAAGTCTTTCCATTAAGGATTGGAAAATTCCTGGGGCTACACTTATGCCAAATTGGAGGCGCCTACATTTGAAAGTGCCCCTGTGCATTACAATAGTTTGTAGTTCAGCGGCTGTGTCATCAACAGGGAACTGTTGATAGGCCTGTGACATGTCTAATTTAGCGAAAATGGTTCCTGGCTCAAAAGAATGTAGTAGGTGCTGGATAACAGGGACTGGATAGGCGCTGATTTGTAAATATTTGTTCAATGACGTCTTGTAATCCGCGCAGATTCTTACGCTCCCGTCTTTCTTCAGGGGTGTCACTATTGGGGTTTCCCATTTTGCAAAGTCCACAGGCTCTAATATACCTTGTTTAATTAATTTGTCAAGCTCCATGTCTAATTTGGGGCAGATTGCAAAAGGTACCCTTCGAGGCTTTAAATGGATTGGTACTGTCTGAGGGTCCAAGTTGAAAGATATTGAGGTTCCTGAATAACAGCCCAGCCCCTCGCTGAACACATCAGCATAGTCATTAAACAAGGTGTCCACTTCAGCATTTGTAATAGAGTGGATTCCGCTTATATGGAGGCCAAGGGCAGGGAACCAGTCTAAACCCAACAGGTTAGGGAGGGCACCATCCACTACCACTAAAGGCAAGTGACCTTTAAAATTTTGAAATTGTACAAAAAACTTGCCTTTTCCGATGACTGGGATGGTTCTGCCTTGGTAGTCGCGTAGGGTTAACTGGCAGCCGAGAAGCTTCTTCTAAGCCATTCTGGGAAGTAGCTATTTCAAGGTGCTCCAGGAGATGATGGACAGTGCTGAGCCTGTGTCAACCTCCATCCTGCAAGGTTTTCCTTCTATAAAAACAAAAACACTAATTTTGTTAGAGCCTTTGTTAGTCAGCTTGGCTTGATAGCAGGTAAAACAGTCTTCAACTTGTTTTTGGAAATGTTGGGTTGTCTGAGGCTTTTGTGCAAAAGTCTTTCCTGCTTGACAGACCCTGGCTAAATGACCCTTCCTTTGGCATTTTAGACAAATGGCATTCCTGAACTTGCAGGATGCCCTGAGGTGGTTTCCTCCACAGCTTAGACAAATAGGCTGATGCCATGGAGGTAGATTGGGGTTTGGCCTGTTTTCCCCTTGACTGGTTTTTTGCTGCCTGAGGTGATTTACATCATTAGCCTCTTCATAGCCTTCTTCTGAGGAGGCTTCATCGTAATGGATGCCTGAGCTGCCCTGGCTAATTGGATTTCCCTGAATTTCTGCTGCTGAAAGTGCTGATATTTCAGCAGCTTGAGACTCTTCAATTGCTAATTTAAGGGTTAAATCCCTTTTAGCCAATAGATGCCTTTGTATCCTTAAATCCCTGACTCCACAAACTAGTTGGTCTAATAACATGTCTTCCAGATAGTCTCTAAACCCACAATGCAATGCAGCTGTTCGTAGGGCAGCCATGTACCCACTAATAGTCTCTCCCTCAGCCTGAATCCGTCTCCTAAAAGCATGACACCTGGCAATTTGGGATGGCTTAGGGGAATAGTGGTTGGAAAGAATTTCCTGCAATTCTTCCCATGGAACAGTCTTAATTGAACGTGGAGCCAATAATGCCGTAGCAGTGTCAAATACTGTGGCTCCTCAAAAGCTTAAAAAGTAGGACTTTTTCCTATGGTCGGAAATGTCAGCAAGGTCTATGGCATCTAGAAAACAGTCAAATCGGTTTCTGTAGGACTCCCATGTTTCCGCTGTCGGTCTGAAAGGCGGGAATGCAGGGTTTGAAGTCATCTCGACTCAGTGGTGCCGTATCTTTCAAAGAAAGTTGAAATTCGTGCTCGCGAATAGTGACAGTAGCTCTTAAAGTGACATTCAGCTCGGTAGTGACTTTGGCTCTTTTTGTAGTGACTTCGCTCAGCGATTCTTTGCCCGGTTGTCTCTTATAGGGATCCCGCCCTCGTCGCCAGTGTTGTGGAGTGGTGGAATAACCTGAGGCAAACTTGGAGCGAACTTCAGCTTTTACTTTATTGAAACAATAAAGGGTTGCCGCGGCTGCCGCGCTAACAAGGCAGCCAGCTGGCAGACAACAGCTGATGCCATTTGACAGCTCCCTTTTATAGCCAGCTGTCAAACGGCATCAGCCAATAGGAACGGTCCATGTTCCCGCTGGAAACACGGACCGGAGTGAAGACTTCAGCTCAGTCTTTTCCGAACGCCACACATATTTTGAAGTAACAGAAGGTCATAATGTTACCTTTTCTGTTAATGTTCCAGACCAGACTGTGTCATCAGGCCTAGGGTAACTGGAGCAATCCTAAAACGGTTTCCATACTGAATTAATATTCTCTCTCTTGTGCCTTGTGTGAACGCATGTTTTTTAAATATTTTAATGATCATTCTCCCTGTGCGTGCATGTTTATTTTTGTGTGTGTGTATGTATGTGTATATGTATGTATGTATCATTTATATGTATATGTGTGTATATACAATGTGTGTGTATGTTTTAATTAATTGTTATGTTGTAGGCCACCAATGTCATTTTGTGTGAGACATGCAGCCAAATAAATTTTGATCAATCAATAAATAAGAAAGTTCAGCTTGTCATGTTTGATCATGAATCATTGCTTGATGCTGGAGTCATCAAATAATAAATACTTACCTCAGACCTCAGCTTCAGATGCCACATAAAGGCTTCTATAAATAAAGGATAATCTTTCCTGAAAATAGAAATAAATGCTATGAAAATTATCTTTAGAATGGAACAAAGTTTTCAGAAAATAACTGGCCATTTACAACAGAGATTCTTTGAGATATGATTTCTTTCCCAAAGAAGAGTGTGTCCTGAAGTATTTTCCTAGAAATAATGACTTTGTTGTGTGCTTCATTTTCCTTTCTTTTAGTGATCACAATAGAAAAGCTATTAGGAAATTATTTTGCACCCTGAAAGATAAAGATGGTTACACTCTGGCATCTATGAAGAGGACCAAATGTGCTTTTGTTTTTTCTAATCTCGGTGTTGTTTCAGCAACCAGGATGCTGAATACGATAATAAGATATTGAATTCTAAAAATAGTACCTGTTCTATCTTTATGTCATCATATCCCTGAGGAAAATTGCTGAATGATTTGCAGCTAACCATTGTTAACTGCTTTTCAAGTCAGGAGCTTCTAAAAATTGAATTTCAGTTTATGAAAATGTGAGATTTATATTCTCAGGGAGTGATCCTTTCTTTTCTGAATATGTGGATCATGGCCTGCTGCTTAAAAGGCTCTCCTTCTCTCCAAGCAAAATACTTTGGCTGGGTTCAAGCCTTGACCTTTCTATGGGCTAGAATCTGGGATTCTTTAATGCAGGGGTCTCCAACTTTGGCAACTTTAAGACTTGTGGACTTCAATTTCCAGAATTCTTCAGTCAGCAAAGCTTGGATTGAGACTCCTGCTTTAATGGGTGCCCTCTTAGGTAAAATAAGTTAAATGTGTATTTAGTGATATATTATTTTTTGAACAATCATTTTGCACATATTAGTAAACGAGACATGAAAATGAAATGTAATCACAAGAATGAGTAAGCATGGAAGCATTCATACCCTTTCATCTGCACAAAGTGTAAGTATATTGCCAGGAAATATCAACTCCTGCTTCAGCTGCTGATGCTTCCTGGTAATGTAGCCATACCCTATGTAGATGAGAGGACATGAGATGCTTTCTATGCTTACTTACTTATTTCTTCTGATTACATTTCACTTTCCTTTCAACTGAAGAATTAAATCAGCTATGGAATAAAATAACTCCAAAAGTGCAAAAGTGGAATCAAAATAATTACAAATTACAAATAATTTGATGTGTTCAGTGCCTTGCATGTTGATATGTGTGCATTTGTGTCTCTATAGGCATTATTTGTTGATTGATGACTTTCAACTATACATGCAGCATTGTTGGTGAGCATCTCTATGGTTGGTGGCTGTTTACTATGAAGAGCATGTCCTCATTATCTAGCAATCTTGAGCTAACTGAAGGCTCTACTTTGCAAGCTTTTGCTATCTAGCCATTGACTTACATTCCCCAAGCTTTATTTAAAGCAGCCAGTGTCAGTAGTGGTGCCAAAGAATGATACCTCAGTGGGTAACTTGTATGGAAAAGCTGGTTTAGGTGTTGCAATGTGAAGTTCATGCTATGGGTTCTGAAAAAAATGAATGTGGACTATGTGAGGGTATTTTAGGGAAAAATTGAGAATTCCCCATGGTGGGAATAGTGCTAAGACTATCCTATTTTAATGAAGATATGATAGAACGACAATGTTTTATATGGGAACTAAGTCTCTATCACTGAATTCGTACATTATAAGTTTGTGTATTCCAGGGCATATGGTTGACCACTGCCCACTGTGAAATGCAAATTTATTCCTGTTTACTTTTCTTTATATGGATGTTGGAACTGGAATCTGATTAGCGGGCTTCAAATCCTAGGTGACTTTCAAGGTTCTCTGATGGATGGATTTTATAAATTTATTGACTTCTATGGTAACTAGATAATCAAAATTATTATTTTTATAATGAAATGATAGTGCTTGACATGTTATGTGGGTTCTAAGAAGGTTATAATATATGCCACCATATTCAGTAAGTTAACAGAATTCAGTTTATGTCAGTGTAAGGATTTATCTTACCATCTTGGAAGCAAATGTGAAGGAAAACATTCATTTTACACTTAAAACTGATTAAAATATATATCTTTGATCACCATGAGGCAATAACATTTGTTTACAATCTCATTCTCTACTGAGAATGAGATTGTAAAAACATAATTTGAAAATGTTATTGCTAATTTTCAATGAACATATTTTGAAAGCTTTGTTTCAGTGTTAATTTGTTTCATATTACAGCTGTTTTATGTATTTATACTATCTATCTATCTATCTATCTATCTATCTATCTATCTATCTATCTATCTATCTATCTATCTATCTATCATCTATTTATCTATCTATCTATCTTAACTGATTTTCAAGAAAATATGTTAGTTATATTTTTATCTGATACATTCAAAATAATTCCAGACCTTGTGGGCACTTTTCTTAGAGTGCCTAATATATGACCATGGTTAGAATATGTGTAAAGAATCAGACCTGTTTGTTTTACAGATGCTAGAGCCAGTTATCTTGTTGAGCCCTTGATGACCTATAGGTGGGGAAATACATGTAGGCTATTTTTGTAATTGACCCAAATGCCCTGTCTAAGGCTGTAAAATGACACTATCTAATAAAAAAAATATTGATTTATTGAGTTGGATGCTTATTGACATTTCAGTGAATGTTTAGGAAAGATTGGGACTTTTAAAAAAAAGTAATATATTTGAAGGGATTGCAATAAGTATGATTTAGACTTTTGTTGTCCCATATTGGCCTTTTATTAATATTGCTTTAAAAAAGAGAACTAAGATTTAGATATGTGAATATCATATATTCAGTAACAAAATTTTGGAATTTCTCAACCTGTGCAGAACTTTGGATATATAGTGTTGGAGGATGAAGTGTTTTGTGAATGTCTGAGAAGATACGCACCAAACTTGATTGCAGGAAATACGACTTCAGCAACAGAGTGGTCAATGTCTGGAATACTCTACCTGACTCTGTGGTTTTTTCCCCAAACCCCAAAAACTTTAACCTTAGACTGTCTACTATTGACCTCACCCCTTTCCTAAGAGGTCTGTAGGGGGCATGCATAAGCGCACCAACATGCCTACCGTCCCTGTCCTATTGTTTCTTTTATTTTTCTTATATGTATCCATGTATTCATAACTATATTTTTACTTATACCTATTATCTTGTAAGCAATTGACAAATAAAAAAAGAAGGGGAGAAGGAAGTGATCTCAGAGAAACAATTTTACAGACAACGAATAGACAGAATAATAGACAAAAAGAAGATGCAGAATTAATCCTGACTTGTACTCTTCCTCCCCTTTTCTGGTTAGCAGGTCATGAAGTACTAAAAAGTCAATGCCAATAGATTTGCACAGCCAACACATGAGGCTTGTGATATAGCAAAGAAAATAATGCACAGCTGGAAAGAAACTACAGTCCCACATGAACAATCCTAGATTGAAGAAATGTGCTCACTTCCATCCTTTGAGTTAGTTCTTTATAGATTTAATGGAAAGACTGATCAATATGACTCCTTGTGGTGAATGTTCGACTTTTGAGCCACTTGATATTATGATTATACTTGATACCCAGGTTGTAAAGTAATTTGTTATATTTTAGTTCTGTTGTTTCCTTTTTATATTCCTTTCCCCCTATTTCTTTTACATTAGCATATCACACAGTAAAATATTACTAAAAGATATTAAGAAATGAAGACTTTGGGAAAATAATCAGAAGTTTCCTCAAGATGAAATGACACACAGATTCATAAAATGTGAAATAGGAGAAGTTGTGAATATCCCAACCCAGTGGCTGGATGCAATAATGGAGAGGATGAGGAACAATAAACAAAATATGCATCCTGGAAGTTGGCGATCATGTGGATGAAATGGAGTTTCATCTCTAATCATGTAATAATGTCTATTATTAATTCCATTTATGAATCTATTAAACCAGGGCTGTCAAACTCGTGGCCCGTGGGTTGGATATGTCACACACTGGCCATGCCCATGCCCGGTTTAGTGAAGGGGGAAAAATTGTGATACATCACGTGACGCCACAGTGATGATGCAAGTTTGACACCCTTGTATTAGACCTACTCTCTTTTTCCAGACCTTTCCTATATGAATGCTATATGTATTGTTTTGAGTTAGGTTTGTTTGGTTTTGTTTTTCCTTTTTGTGTTTTTCCTTTTTGTACTATTTTCATCTGTATTGTTTTAACTGACCCACTTTAAGATTTGAATTTAAAGTAATCACTGTATTAATATGAGAAAAATGTAAATATTTTCTCTTATTTTCTGTTCTGATTGACATAGTTGCCAGGGAAAGTATAAGATCCCTAACCAATGTTAATTGGAGGTCTGTTTTTATATCTAGCATATAAACAAGAATCCTCTGAAGTTTCTCTTTTCAAAACAAGGCAAAGAGAAAGAAAAATAAAATTAATCCATTTGTTAATCTTTGTAATAAAATCAGTTTCTTAACTTTTAAACAACAATGAAGTGCAAGATTAGGAAAGTATATGAGAGACCTCTCTTCCTGTTGCTATATGGAAGTGCTAGGACTAAAATTAATTGCATTTTTTATTCTGGCTACTAATTCTTAGAGTTGCAGTCCCAGCACATCTGGAAATGTGCAAATTTTGAAAGGTCCATATAAAGAAAGAGCTGGATGGAAATCACTGGATCCTTGGAGAACATTTTGTAATACCTTTTAATGAAACCTGGCTTGCTGCAACAATCCAAAAAACTTTAGAAAAGAGAACCTCCAACTTCAGGATGTGTTCAGAAAAATCACCTGTGATAGAAAGGTAGTGGGAATTGATCAAGTGTACTGTTTATTCTGAGCAGAATCTCCAAATCATGTTTATTCAGCAGCCAGCAGAGCAGTATCTGTGGTTTTGATTTCAATGTGAAGAATAAAAAACTGATCTATATATCACCATCAAAATGTCCAGAAATTTACAAAACCATGCTGCAAGTTTTATGTGCTGAAACAGCAATGGGACACACCATTACTCTACTGGCAGATGAGAAATCTAGAACAAGGGCAGCAGTGTCACTATTTCATAGCAAGAAGCTGGTTTCAGATTGAAGCTTTATATATTAGAAATAATATGTAGAGAAAGAAAACCAAAAGTTAGAAGCATCGCTTTTATAAGAAAGTATCCTTGGGGCTGCTGTCTGCATGGAAGAAAAATAAAGAAAGGCTTCATTTATGATATAACTTGGTGATAGAAAAGGCAAGTGCACAGGTCAGAGTCAGAAGAAAGAAAGACGACTAAATTGAAAGAAGAAGGTTGTAGTAACAGTTCTGAGAGTACCAGTCTAACCAAGAAAGGATAAAAGTGAAGAGAACACTGGTTAATAGGTACACATAGCTGATGCATGAAAAGCTGAATTCCAACTGCCAATAATAGCCAGTAGAGATGGCAGCATCATAGATATAAAAAGAGATCATATATGGTTTTCCTGCTGTTTTTATGTCTATCTTTTAAGTTAGTGACAGGATGCAATATATGCTGAAGCCCATTTTTACCTTCTTGGTCTTTACTACTGCAGGTACTTTCTCTCTTAGGCTGAGTCTGATACTATGAAAGAATTGGACTTGGACTAAGAATCTTGTTATGAGCATAGGCATCTAATAAAATCTATGATGGTGTCAAAATGATCCAAATTAAAATACGTGTTGACAATACAAATGATGCAATATTACTTCTTCTCCTAGAAAAATCTAAATTCTACAGGTGAAGAGCAGCAATGATGTAATAATTAAATCGGCCATTGCCTTGGGTATCAAGATAGAGTTACATGTGTCTATCATTGCCCTGAATGAGGTAGAACAGGGGTGGGCAAACTACGGCCCGCGGGACACATCCGGCCCGTTGGTCATTTTAATACGGCCCGCCTCTGAAAAAAAAATATTCCTCTCTGAAAAAAAAATTGGGGCCGGCCAAAAGAGACCCCGCGCCGCGCGCCAAAAAATTGCACACACAACACGGAGCTGGGCAGCCATTTCCCTGGTAGCGGGGCCAAGGCCACCGCCCGGGGAACACCCACTGCTTTCCCTCGCCAGGGCTGGGCGGTGGCGTGTTGCCCTGCGCTGCGTGGCCCCCGCCTGGCAGCGTGCTTCTCAGCTGGTCTCCTCCTCCTCGGCCATACAGAACAAACAGGCAGAGAAGGAGGAGACCAGCCGGCTGGTTGGGGGAAGCTTTCTGCGCCGAAAGAGGCAGCTACTAATCTCCGGCTTTGCTCCGCTTCTCCAATGGTCCGGCACCACCCTGTTCTTCTTGTGCTGCGAAAGAGGCGGCTAATGATCTCTGGCTCCGCTCTGCTTCTCCAACATCCGGCGCTGCCCTGTTCTGTGTCAGGCCCAGCAAGTCCGAGCAGCCGGCGCACAGAACAGGGCGGTGCCGGATGTTGGAGAAGCAGAGCGAGCCGGAGATCATTAGCCGCCTCTTCGCAGCACAAGAAGCCTCCCCAACTGGCCAGCTGCTCTCCTCCTTCTCTGCCTGTTTGTTCTGTATGGCCGAGGAGGAAGAGACCAGCCGGCTGGTTGGGGAAGCTTTCTGCGCCGAAAGAGGCAGCTACTAATCTCCGGCTTTGCTCCGCTTCTCCAATGGTCCGGCACCACCCTGTTCTTCTTGTGCTGCGAAAGAGGCGGCTAATGATCTCCGGCTCCGCTCTGCTTCTCCAACATCCAGCGCCACCCTGTTCTGTGTCAGGCCCAGCAAGTCCGAGCAGCCGGCGCACAGAACAGGGCAGCGCCGGATGTTGAAGAAGCAGAGTGGAGCCGGAGAAGAAGCCTCCCCAACTGGCAGCACAAGAAGCCTCCCCAACTGGCCAGGTGCTCTCCTCCTTCTCTGCCTCCTTCTCTGCCTCTCCCCTCTTGCTCCTCACAGTTGCCCTGAGCTGGTGCGGTTCTTTACTTGGGCAGCCAGACGCCCGCAGCAGCGCCCGCAGCAGCAACAGGCAGTTCTGCCCGGGCTCTGCTCAGGTGTCCAGCTGGGGCTGTCAGGAGTTGCTACCACCGGCGCAGCTCCGCGCGGCTCCAGTCCCACGTTGCCTTGGGAAGGGAAAGGCAAAACCAGGAGCCGCTGAGCCTGAACCTCCGGTGCCGCTGCTGCCGTTGTAAAGCACCGCCGCGGCTCTTCCTTTTTGCCTTTCCCTTCCCGAGGCAACGTGGGACTGGAGCCGCGTGGAGCCGTGCCGGCAGTAGCAACTCCTGACTCAGGGGCCTCCGAGGGGAGGGGAAGGAGGAGAAGAAGGGGGAAGGGGGGCAATTCCCAAAAATCTTGTGCTGACCCGGCCCGTCTGTCAAATTTTAAAAGTGAATGCGGCCCCCCGAGCCAAAAAGTTTGCCCACCCCTGAGGTAGAACCTGGGAGAGTCCTTATAGCAGGGTTGGACAACCCGTGGATGTCAATTCTCAGAATTCCTGAGCCAGCCATGCAGGAAGTAAACAAGATCTGATATGACTATCAACTACATTTTTAAATCAGTAACCTATAGCATCTTATATCATTTAGCCATTGCTTCTAATTATTGAAATATTACCACAGCAACTTCAGGGTGATGGTACAAAATGTTATAAATCATTAATGTGAAATTGATTGAAGTCCTAAACCTCATGTAAAATTGTAAAGAATTTCAAATGAATTGATTTTTTTAAATTGAAAAACACATTGAAATTTAACTGGATTAAATCCTGCAGATGGGAAGGTAATTAAGGATGTGTTCCTACATTCATTTCTATGTAAGTAAAGCAACAAATGGATACAGTGGGACTTGGTTCAACTAAACAGTCTGAAAATACATTTATTCTGAAACAAGCTGTTTTATTTCCATGCAATTACCCTGGAGCCAAAGAAGCATTCAGACAAATAGATTTTAGTCAGAATTTAATCAGAATGACAATGTGTTGTGAATCAATAAAAAGTAACTAAGCCCAAATGCAAAGCGGGTTTTGAAAGCCTGCACACCTGATTGGTCCTTAAACAACGAACAAGGATTGGTCCATAACAAGTCCCTGATTGGCCAATATTAGGACACTTCTTATTGGGTATTAGTTGAACTTGTTGCACATATTATTGGTTAATAGGGTAGCAGCCAACCCTATAAAAGGGTTACTGCTGCCCATAGCCTTGCTCTGTTCTGTTCTATCTACTGTTATTAAAGAGTTTGAAGTCACTGGTCAGACGTCTGGTCTCCATTATTCTCCAAACTTAACACTGGCGACGAGGATGGGATACGGAGACCAAAGAGCTGACTGATCTACAGAGCAACCAACAGAGCACGTGGTCGAACACGCACTATCAACGGCAACATGGCCAGTGGTGCCGTACCACCCGCTCCATTCGACCCAGAAACCGAAGACTGGGAGTCGTACATGGATAGGTTCCAGATGTTTCTGGAGACCAACAACTTGAAAGATGCAACAGCCAGCAAAAAAAGAGCTGTATTTCTAACCCACTGCGGGCCTACCGTGTTTAAAATGGCAAAATCACTTGCCAAGCCAGCCGACGTAAAAGCGATGGACTGGGACGTCCTCGAGCCTTTGCTACGGGCCCACTACGCGCCCACCGTACCAACCTTAGTCAGAAGGCACGAATTTTACCAGAGGGTCCAGAGGAAAGGCGAAAGCCTTGCCAACTACATCGCAGACCTCCGAAACCTTGGAGGCCTCTGCGGATTCTCTAACTTAGAAGAAGCCCTCCGAGACCGCCTAGTTCTGGGCCTAGAAGACTGCACGATCCAGAGTAAAATCATGGCTAAGGGGGACATCAGCCTCACCGATGCCCTTAAAGAAGCCACTGCAGCAGAAGCAACCAAGAAGTCGGCAGCCCGAATGCGCCGCACCAGCGCACCGCTACGTCAACTCGCCAATGATACCTCGCCTCGCTCAGAGAGACAACCGGTATCGACTCACCACGAAGACCTAGAATCCCCGTCAGAAAGTGATGAGGAAGAGGTCAACCGACTCCGAACTGAACGAGACCAGTTCACACAACGCTCACTTCGACCTTGTGCAGGATGTGGAGCGAATCACCCACGATCCAGCTGCAAATTCCTCGACGCACTCTGCCGCGTTTGCGAAAAGAGGTCACATTGCAAAGGTTTGCAGAAGCAAACAAAACTCCAACTCAAACCCGACAGGCCGAATGCCAGTCTTCAGGATTCATCGGCACACCCGAGACAAACTGAATCACCAATGGGGAAGCCACTCCTACAGAAACAAACTGTCCACCACTTCCACCAGGCGGGAAGAAACCAGGCGGGAAGAGACCCACCAGACAATTACCATAGGCCACGCTACATCCCTAGATGCCGGGAAAATCAGAGTGAAGGTCGCTATCGAAAACAAACCTTGTGTAATGGAGGTGGACTCAGGATCATCCCTCTCGATGGTGTCCTGGAAGACACTCCAACAGCTGGTTCCGATGATTCGCCGCCAAGACCTCAACCCTCAAAGGGTTATGCTCAAAGATTACCAGGGTAACCAAATTCCCGTTGTCGGGTCCCGCCGATTCCAGGTCTCATTCAAGGACCGCACCATCGCACTGCCACTGACTGTCGTTGACCGTGACCGGCCTAGTCTTTTAGGCCTGCAATGGTTCAGACCACTCGGAATCACTGTAGCCGGAGTCCACCGTGCCGAGAGCAACGATTGGGAGGAAGCCCTCGTGCAAGAATTCCAAGACGTTTTGCGACGGACTAGGCAAGTACAAGGGGACCCCGATCTCATTTAACTTGAACCCTGAGGTAGCACCCATCCGCCTTAAGCCGCGTCGGGTGCCGTTCGCCCTGAAACCTAAAATGGACGAACAACTCGATAAGCTAATAGCACAGGGCGTGCTGGAACCCACCGACCACGCCCAGTGGGAAACCCCAATAGTGACGCCTATCAAGCCTGATGGGTCACTGAGAATTTGCGGAGACTACCAGGCCACCCTAAACCACGCACTTCAGCAAAGTGCATATCCAGTGCCGGTAGTGCAACACCTACTCATTCCCTGGGCGGCGGGAAAGTTTTCGCTAAATTAGATCTAGCGCAAGTGTATCAACAATTGCCTGTAAATCCGGCCACCACGGAGGCGCAAACTATCGTCACGCATAGGGGCGCATTTAAATGCAACCGGCTCCAGTTCGGGGTGAGCGTCGCTCCAGGAATCTTTCAGAGCTTAATGGAAAGGCTGTTACAAGGAATAAGAGGGGTCGTACCGTATTTTGACGATGTACTCATTGCCGCCCCTAACAGAGACATTCTAGAAAAACGACTCCGAATGGTCTTACAAAGGTTCCAAGACGCCGGCCTCAAAGTCAAAAAAAATAAATGCCAGTTATGTACTGAAAGGGTGGAGTTCTTGGGATACCTCCTGGACAGTCAGGGAATCCATCCCACTGAGGACAAATTAAAGGCAATTAAGAAGGCCCCCACTCCAAGGAACAAGGCAGATCTACAGGCGTTCCTTGGACTTATCAATTTTTATAACGTCTTTTTACCCAATAAAGCAACGGTAGCTGAACCATTACATAGACTCTTAGACAAAAAAGCAACGTGGGTTTGGGGACAACGCGAACAATACGCTTTCCAACAAGTAAAGAAATTGCTAACTTCTGATTCTGTACTTATGCAGTACAACGAGACTCTGCCGTTAACTATTACCTGTGACGCCTCACCTTTTGGGGTTGGAGCAATCCTGGCACACGTATTACCAAACGGAGCAGAAGCTCCCATCGCGTTTTTTTCGCGAACTTTAGCTAAAGCTGAACGAAATTATAGTCAGCTGGATAAAGAAGCTTTAGCTATTGTGGCTGCAGTTAAACGATTTCATGAATATGTGTATGGGCGTGCGTTTACAATAATTACTGATCATAAACCACTACTGGGGATTATTGCGGGTAATAAACCAACCCCGTATATATTGTCCCCCAGAATGACCCGCTGGTCTGAATTCTTGGCGGCGTACAACTACACCTTGCAACACCGCCCGGGGAAATCAATTCTCCACGCTGATGCATTGAGCAGAACACCACTCCCAGAATCGGTTGAAGATCCAGCCCCAACCATCACAACGCTGCAAATTGAGGCTCTACACGCGCCGCCATTGACGGCGAGAGACATTGCTCTCGAAACAAAACGAGATCCGGTCCTGCAACACATCCTACACTGGGTTGAACATGGTTGGCCAACAGAACAACTATCACCTGAATGGGCGCCTTTCAAAGCCCGCCAAACCGAACTGTTTTCCCAAAAGGGCTGCATCTTGTGGGGCGATAGAGTCGTAATCCCGGGCAAAGTGCAACGAACTGTTTTAGCGGTATTGCACGACGGACATCCGGGCATCGTGCGGATGAAAGCACTCACACGGAGCTACGCCTGGTGGCCGGGAATCGACAAAAGAATTGAGGCCTGGGTTGCTACTTGTCAATGTTGCCAGGACGTCAGCAACGCCCCACCTAAAGCAAGCCCAACCGAATGGGAAACTCCGAGGGGACCATGGTCCCGTATTCATATTGACTTTGCGGGGCCTACAAAAGGGCACACTTTCCTTATTACAGTCGACGCCTATTCAAATTGGCTCGAGATCCATCGAATGAACACAACTACAACGGACTCAGTTATCAACAAATTAAACAGGTTATTTGCCACACATGGTTTTCCGGACGTTCTGGTCTCGGATAACGGCCCACAGTTCACAGCATTACCATTTGAACAATATCTCGCTGACCGGGGCATCCGCCATGCGCTAACCTCGCCCACGCACCCTGCGGCGAACGGACGTGCAGAGCGCATGGTACAGTTTGTAAAAAAGACCCTCCACAAAATGGAATTAACACAATGGTCATTCTCTGATATGAAAATAATTCTTTGTATGATTGATTTTGTTCCTTTTTCCTCTGAACAGCAGAATTCAACAATTTGCTATGAAAACAATGAGACCCAAAACAGTTTCTTTGGATTGTGCCGAGAGGCAACTCAAATGATTTCTACATCAGAACTCACTAAATATTATAAGTGGAAGATAGGAAGTCTTGACAAAACCTCAAAGCAGAGGAAAGCTTCTATAATTATGTATTTGCCTTAAGGGATTTGAGATTGCAACCAAAGCAATGTCTCCCAGAGATTGTTCATCACCTGGGACTTATAGTAAACATGGCCCAGAAACTGGATAGGAATTTGCAAGCTGAACTGGAATTTAAAGAGAAAAGGAATAACATTTCAGCATCACACAGGTCTATCATCCTCTGGGGCAGGAAATGCATCAGCTCTGAACCTTTCCCCAACCTAGTTCTTGTTAGACTTAAAAAGCATGCCCATTGATCCAGCAAGAACAATTTTCTAAAAATTATACCTGCAAAGATTTTTAATGAGAGAATTGAAAGGAAGAGCTTAAAAAGCAGCACAATGCAAGATAAAACAACACTTGCTCACAGAACAGAGAGATTATTAAAGTAAACTGCAATCATGTTCTTTTAATCAAGCCAAATGCTACATTGTCTACAAATTTGCTCACACACGTTACTATTGTACTTATGATCTCTAAAAGCACTGCTACAGCTAGTGGTTCAAAAGCAATTCTGGATCTCTGTTATGTCACAGTCTTGGACTATGTCTCAAAAACCAAGAAATTTTCTATTTAGATCAGGTCTGATGTATTTTAATTTAAATAATGCTGGTCTTGTCACTATTGAAACACTGCAGTGCTGTGGAAATCAAGAACATTCTTTTTTTCCATTTGTTCTCACCGTATCTCCTGAAGTCTTTCAAGTGGGAAATATGACGCCAAAGCTGGAAATAAACTTTTAATACCTGTAAGCCTTTTAATACCTATAAGCCTTTTAGCCACTAGAAATGATAGATGCAGAGATAGTTAGTTGTGGGACTCTGCACTTCTATCTCCTTTCCTTATTTAAAAATATCAGTTTTGCATGTTTCTATATAACATACCTCCTATTCATTAGATTGTCACTTTCAAGGTTGTATCATTTTCTTCATGTCTCTCTTCAATCCTTCTTCTCTTCTGTGTAGTTCAAGGAGTCCTGATTTGCTATTTTTCTAAGGTAGAAACCACACTATACACTCTTAAATGTGGATAGATCAAGTAACTCGGACTTTTTTTTTAAAACCAACTGTTATTTCCTAACAACATTTGCTCTTTTTTTTATAAAAAGCAAGCATTATTAAAAAGAGAAATCAAGATTCCTTTCTTTAAAAAAGTTATTCCTAACTTTAGCATTTCTGTCTTCACACACAAACACAACTTGTATTTTTTCAGTTGTATAAAACTATCTGCTGTTCTTATCAGTTCCCCCATACAGCAATTATTCAGACTTTTTTTTGTAGATGATCACAAAAGTAAAAAAAATGAACTAAAGATGTGAAGTGTCTGTGCCAGTGTACAAGCACTTTTATCCCTCATAGATGGAGTGGAGGTGATGAGATTATGTAACTGCAGGATCTGTGGCAACTTGGAATCAGAGTGGCAATTTTTATTCCTTGTACATGGTGCTATAAAGCTGGTACATTTATACCCTACCACAATTCTATTAGATTTATATTTTGAAGAAACTGGGGAGTAGAAATTGTAACAGCAGCATGGAATTATCTTAATATAGGAGTCACAACATTGGTTATACTAGCTGACAAACCTCAGCAATGTTACATATTGCCCCTGCTTTTCAATAAAATGCAAATAATTTCTGTGATCATGATATCTCCTCTGACAGGTAAGTTCTCTGGTATACTTCTCATGAGATGGGCAACTATATCAATTTTATTAATTAATTAATTTTTAATGCTTTATAATGAATGTGCTGCTTCCACAGTCTAACGTATCTGATACATTAGATTAAAAATGTTCTACTGAAGGTGGTTTGCCCACAAAGATAATACACACCAGTAAACATCAGAAATGGAAGGGTTACACTAAATAATCCACATGAAGCACCACCAAATGTGAACAGCTTGCTACCCAGATTGAACGATATGGCTCTTAATGATAACTGGAGCCAACAAGTAGAGGAAACTGCCAATATTTGGGCAGGCCCTTGTAGAAGATACTTAATTTATTCATGCAAATCATAATGAATGTGAAGTAATGACAAGGACTTCTACTCTCTTAACTGAAACAGTTCATGAGGGTAACTTTAATTTATTAAGAAAAGCCTTACTGTGTTTCCATGAGGACTCATGGGCCCTATTTCCAAACTGCACTTGATCCAGCCAGCAATTTGTCACAATTGTCACAAGCTACACACAATCATACTGAGTTAGAAGTACCATTTTGGGAACACAACCATCTCATCTTTTTTCTTCAGGAAGTACTTGGCATTCTTTAGGTGCCAGAAAAGAGTCTTCTCCATTGAAAAATAGGTAGATGTAGGCCAAAGTTGTCAAACTGGTGGCCGCCAGATGCATCATGTGCTGGCCATGCCCATTCCCAGTTTAGTGAAGGGGGAAAAGTCACAATATGTCATGTGACTCCGCTGTGATGATGTGAGTTTGACACTCCTGGTGTAGGCAGTACTAAATGTATAGGAGACATGTTCTGCTGCCAGGCCTTTACTTCTGTAATGTTAAACTTTGCTTTTCTAGATATTTTATCTGCGACTCTTTCTTTTGGAAGACCAGATACAACATGTACAATGAGTTGACTAAATGGCACTAAGTGTTCCTAAGACATGATTGACTAGGTGGAATTTTAACCTGATATATTTTAGTTTAATAAGATGGATTTGTTTAGGCTGAATTTTGTTTATTTTCTAATTTATCTAATCTGGGAGGGGTATACCATGCCAAACAATAGGATTTTGAGGCAGTGTAGCTCTTTCACATTAGATAGACTGAGTTTCAGTATATTTGGTAGTGTCATCCTATATTTAAATTTCCACTGACCCAGTTTTATTGTTGTGGGGGAAAAAGTTCCTCATATTAAATACCAATTTCTGAAGAATTTTGCTCCTTATATTAAATTACTAATTGTTATTCTACAGGAATTTTCTAACAAGCTAAGCACTTCTTTGATAATCACCATTCCTTTATTTTTAATAACTAGGACAAGGTTGCCCAAGCATTTGCTTTTCTCCCTCTCCCTCAAAATGTGCTATACAATTTCTCCTAAACTTTATATCATGATATCTGAGATACTGAACATTATAAACTGGAAGAGGCTGGAGAAATTGCTGAAGCAACCAAAAGAATCTGGGATTCAAATATTATTTTAGAATCAGGAAAAGCAGTTTTATACTCTGGCTTAGAAAAAGGCAACTGACTTAGGGACAAGAAAGTGTGTATTAAATAACTCCTGGCATGGCAAAGCAAACAGGAAGATTATCTTCCATCTCTTAAAATATCAGAATCAGTGAGTTATCCAATGGTATTTTGGAAGAGTCTGCTGGATCGAATTAAAGACTCAATCCATTCAGCACTTTTGATCCAACACTAGCACCCTGGATGCCCCTGAGTAATTTACATGCCCCCTCTGAAAATGATAGTCCTGTCCTCACATTTGTTCCCAGAATCTTGTATTCAAGATCAGTTTAGTTAGATATTCAGGATAAGAAATTGATCTGAACAGAGACCCTGCATGGACTAATTAAAGGCTTTAATTCCTTTTTTCTCATTTTGCTTTCAAAATGATTAGGACCTCTGGTGAGATAAATTCAGAGAGGAGGAGGCACCATCCATTGAAATAATCTAGACTGGAGTTATTTGAGGGATCAAAAAGTTAACTGTCTTCTTACAATAATTCCAAAGGTCTGTTGTTTAATTTAAAGTAAATATAGTAATTAACACTTTCACCACACATAAGCATTTATAAGGGTTGGATTACATGGAATAGCAGAATGCTTCCAGTAGCTGTGCCCCTTGAGATATTTTTGCAATGGTTTACCAATCTGTAGTTGGATTTCTTATAATATGAACCAGACTAAATCATACTGAACCTGGCCCAACTGGACACCGGACTGTTATACATTGGTTAGTAAAAGACTAATTCTCCTCCAAGTCCTTACTTTTGAAAAAAAAAACCACAATCCTCAATCCTAAACACTTACAGATTGTTTGAAGAAACAGAAATGCTCCAGCAGATAAAATGCTCCAGCAGAAATGCTCTAGCTGCCTGGTTCTGTTAAGCCAAAGGAAAGTAAAATTAATTAATTAGTTAATACACCTTTGATTCACATGTTAAGATTCACCTAGCATGTTCAACTATTCAGGTAAATACAAAGAATTTCAACTGTAGTTAAAATTCTGTACTTAAGTCACAATCTGAATTAATTTCCCTGTTTTAGGTGAGAAGCTAAAATCAATTCAAATAGGATTTATTTGTTTGTGAATGCACCATTTGTTATGCCTACTTATACAACTGTTATGTGGGGAAAATAAAGCCTTCCAGGCTATGCACTTGATTTGGCATTCATTTGTTTGAATGCTGAACATTAAAAATGAAAATAACACTTAAGAACACAGTGGTCATTTTGCAGAAAAAAACAAGAACCTATAAAAATATTTCTATATGCAGAGAAACTGACATGGAACTTCATATGGTCCTATACAAAAAAAAAAAAAAAATGACACTCTGATTATCAGGATTCATTTATAAGTTGTAAGCAGTTGGTGGTGACAAGCCAAATCTCTGGTAATTTACCAGAGGCTATGCATAACTTACAATAGCATTCAGGAAAGAAATTACTCGGCAAAGAATGTAAAGCCTTGATAAAAAGATTAATAAGTCTGCAGGCTGTCCTTACGCATTTCAAGTTAACTAGCATTTCTCTACCAGGGGAAAGAATCAAAAGTGTTCATTTTCTCATAAAATATGCATTATTATTTTTTTATTTTAAAGGGAAGAAACAAATCAATTTTAGTTTGAAAGGCACATTAAAAAATGTAAGTTGAATAGCACAGGATACATTTCACAGAGGAGTGTGACTGCTACCAGTACTTTCTTAACTATCAGAATAAATCAAATGAAAGCAGTTTGCCTCTGGGGTTTGGAACAGCATTACAATTTATCTTAATAATAAATATAAAATTAACTGAAACAAGACCTTTTTTTAAAAAAAAAAAACCTGCCCTTTTCTTTTGCCCATTCTCCATACTGCATGAGAACATTCACCAAATAGGCATAAAACTAATATCCTTAGAAGAATATTTAAACAAGATAGCAAAATAGGAATATTATAATAATAATACTTTATTTGCGGTCACAGAACAAAACACAAGTACAACAAAAGAAGACCATGGGAAAATTAATCATGAACAATTGGTCACCAAAAACTTGACAAATATTGCTAACATTGGATTTGGAGCAATATAGTAGTGCTATCAATGAATAGTATATTTACTTTCATAGTTCAGTGCTATCTTTAGGAAGTTGGTTATGGAGACTCAGCTTCCTACGAAGTAAGAAATATCTCCTGTTCTATAACTTTCATTGTCTTATGTGCATTTCTTTTTTTTTTTTAAAACAAGTTTTATTAATTTTTAAAACACACAAATTGTCATTATTCATTACATGTTTAAACCTTTTTTCATTGTCAATTTAACAAGTCAGATAAATTATAATTCTGTTTTAAACCATTTCCATACAACATACCAAAACCTCTTATTCAATTTCTCTTTACTTCTCTTTACTCTTATTCAATATCATTATTATTATTTCATCTGTTTCTTTCTGACTTAGTTACCATTATTCTCAATCTATATTTCTACAATTTTTAACTAATTCTCCCCCAAAAAGACATATACACACAACACACAAAACATAAAAAAATCTTTTGGAAAGTAACTTGGACCCAGGTGTCTCTCTCTTCATGGACTTCAATTATATTCATGCTCATCTTACATATCATTACTTATTTTATTTACCATTCTAGGCCTTCTATATTAACTTCCCCACATATTTCACACTTCTTACTTCTATCTTAATTAATCATCTTAATTTGAATCATTATATTTATATCTTTTGTCCATTTTTATCATCCCTTTGTCTCATTCCTTATAAAAAAAAAAAAAAAATAAGTTTCTCCTGAAATCATTAATCAGAGTATGATGCCTTTCTATCTCCCCTAAGTTAATCAAATTAATCTTTAAAATAATATCTAATACCCAATCCGATTTTGCTTGGTACATTCTATCTAACTAATACATCCAACATAATTAAGTACATAATTAGACAATAAATCCAAATATTAAAAAAAGATACTATAATAAAAATTTTATAATAACATCAATACCATAGTCTTATTAAACTCTTTAATTAAAACAATATTCTAAACCTCCCCTATTATTAGGTTTTAAAGCCAATCATTTTTAAACATTTTAACATTTTAATCTCTTATCAACTCTTAAATCATTACAATACTACCATCTCATCTTATGTACCTTGCAAAATCTTTTTTTTTTAAAAAAATTATACTTTATCCATTATCCAAAAAAAATTTCTTTTTTTCATTTAATTTCAAAACATTGTAGCTTTTCTCCACCTTTTCCCTTTCTTTCTTCTCCCAACAAACCTTTCTACCCCCTTCTTCTAGCCTCTGCCTTGCCAGCTTCCCTTCTCTGTCGTATTCCTTTTCCCTTTTGTTTACTATCATCATATTGGTTTTGCACCTTATTTTCCCTTTCTTAAATGTTTTTTAGATCTTAAGTCCTTAAGTCCTTTAATTTTCTTCTTTTCTCTTCTTTTCTTTTCTTTCTCTCTTCCTTCTTTCTGGATCAAGTTCTGAGATTCATTAAAAATGGCTCCTTTCTTTCTTTCTTGTTCCTCTGCTGTCTTCATCTGTTGTAATGTTTGTTGATAATTAATAAGCGCCATTTCTAAGAAAAGGAAAGCTTCTTCCACACCATCTTTACCATTTTTTTTTGCTTGTTCATATTCTTTTCTTAGTTCCTCAACAGAAAGAGCCATTATAAATCTTTTCTTTTCTTTTCCCCTTCTTTCTTCTTACAACAACCAGAATATTCAAAAGAAAATAAAAAAAATAAAACAGTCCCAAAGTTATCAGTCAGTCCAAACCAAGGCAGAGTTCTCACTTTCTCCTTCTGGGGTAATATCAATCCAAGAGAAAGAAAGTCCAAATCTGTTTAAAATCTTATTGCAATATATTCTAGTCTTCAAATCCTTAAGGCATCTGCTCCAACAAAGTCTTAGCATACAAATGTTTTCTTTTTAATCCTCTCTCTTCCCACTCATCGCTTAAAACCAATTTTCACCTAAAAGAAATAGGTTTCTTAATATCCAGTTATTTATTCCGTAGGAAAAGAGGGAAAGCTATCCTTTCAGCACCTTCAAACAGCCGCTTTTTTCCTCTTCTGGCAGGTATTATTCAGAAAGTCATACTTTTCAGGAATTTTATTAGATATTGTTAGGGTTTGGAGATTAACCCCTAGAAGAGTATTGCAGCAGTAGTCAAGCCAGGCAACCAAAGGAGAGCGGAAGGGCCCCAGAGTATACACACACTGAACACAAACACTGTTTGTAGTTTAAATAGTTTTTAATCCAGTTAGAGTTTAAGCATTGTCATTCAGTCCATTAAGTCATTCACAGTATTTCCATCCAGTAAGACTCACTAGTATAGTCCAAGTTAAGAGTCCTTGCAATATCTTTATCAGCCGATAAAGATATCTTCTCCTCCTCCGGTTTCACTCTCCAGAGAAACAAACGCTGGATATTCAGTAGAATTACGCAGTAAATCAGCAAACAGTAGCAAACAATAACAGTTCAGTCACAGGCACTCACAGTCAGTAATCACAGTTAGTCGCAGCAGCACACAGTTACAGTCAGCAACACACAGTTACAGTAACAGACAGTAAGCTTTCCAGCTTCTAATGCTTCCTTATATTGTAACTTCTAACCGCACCCTTAATCGGCTAATTGCCTGCTGCATTGTGCTTAAAGTGATAAGCACTTAAACCATGATATCTAAGTTTTATATATTTATTCACCCAAACCATATTTGGTATCAATGTTATACCTAACATACTCCCCTTTTGGGTGAAATAAATATATAATACCTTACAATCTAATCCCATATTTTTCACAACTCTCCTGGTGCTTACTGGCACCTTGGGCTTTAGTAAAATTATCAGCTAAATTGTCCTCCGACATACAGTACTCTAGCTGAATCATCTTACTTCTTACAGATTGTCTCACGTTTAGGTATCTTAGATCTGTATGCTTGCTCCTTGTTTTTACTCCAATATTTGTGGCCATTTGAATTGCTGCCTGATTATCTTCATGTATAATTATAGGATAATCCACAGTTATACCTATATCAATTAACATTTGTTTATACATTATTAATTCTGTACATAACAATGATAAACAGGAGAATTCTGCCTCCATAGTAGACAAACTTATATGCTGTTGTCTTATTGACTTCCAGCCTATTAATGTCTTACCCAGCATTATGGCTGTTCCTGAAGTCGACTTTCTAGTGTCTCTTTCTGATGCAAAGCTAGCATCTGCATAAGCACTCAGGATTAAATCACCTTTGGTTCTAAATACAATGAATAATTCATTGTCTTTTTAAGATATCTTAATATCCTCTTAGCTGCAATCCAGTGTCTTTCACATGGTGCAGAATTGAATCTAGCCAACTGATTCACGCAGTACGAAATATCTGGTCTAGACCAATTACTAATATAACTCAAACTACCAATTAAAGATTGATAAATCACCTTATCAAACTCAGGGCTTTGTACATCAGTGTTGCTAAACTCCTGACTCATTGGAGTCTTAGCTGGCTTACAAAGCTCCATCTTGTAATCTTTTAGCAATTTGCTAATCTTATCTTCCTGAGATATCTTAAAACCTTTCCGTGTTTTCTTTATATTCAAACCGAGATACTTCTTTATCTCCCCTAATTGCTTGATCTTTATTCTCTTTCCTAATGATGCTATTATTTTATTTGCTTCATCATTAGTTTCAGTTATCAATGCAATGTCATCTGTGAATAGTAATAATAATGATACTTTCCCATTTGTCTCCCTCTTAAACAGACATGGATCGCTAAACCAGCTTTAAATCCTATATTGTCTAGTTCCTTTACAATATACTGGTTCCATTCATAGCCTGATTGTTTAAGACCATAGAGACTTTTCTTTAACAACCAACAATCATTATTATCCTTATTTTCACTTTTAATACCAACAGGTTTTTTCATATAAATAATATGTTTTAATGGGGCATGCAAGTAAGCAGTTTCCACATCTAGATGGTTAACTATATAGTTTTTACTAGCTGCCCACACTAAAGCTGCCCTCAAGGTTGCTGCCTTAAGACTAGGTGCAAACACCTCATCATAGTCATTAGCATTCTGCCTAAAACCTTGGGCTACTAACCTTGCCTTATGGATTAAATTACCATCTTTATCTGTTTTTACCTTAAATATCCATTTGCAGCCAATGGATTTCTTTCCTACAGGTAATTTGGCATTTTCATACACCTTCATATCTCTTAATGAATTCAGTTCCTTATTCATTGCTGCATACCATTTTTCTTTTTCCTTATTAGGATACTTTTTAATTTCTTCTACAGAATTAGGAACTTGATTAATCTGGCTCACTGTGTTAGCCTGGTACCTATCAGGCGGTCTAGATACACGTGTAGTTCTTCTGGGAATTACAGGGCTTACAGGAGGACTTTGTTGAACTACTACCTGTTCATCTTCCTCATCCTGTTCAGCTATTGAATCTGTTTCTTCCTTTATGGGCACTATTTCATCCTGTATTTGTCTCTTTACTTTATTTTTAAAGTTACAGGGATAACTAATGGGATTTCTATAGGATTCAATAATTACATCTTTATTGGCATCCTGTTCTAATTTCTCCCATCCTTCATGTTCTAGAAATTGGGCACTAGCACTACATAACACTTTAGATGTGCCTTTTTCCCAAAATCTATATGCCCTATGGTTTGCCTGATAACCAACGAAGAAAAATCTTTTAGCTCTATGTTGCCCTTTTTTTCTGAGTTGTGCAGGAATATGCACCCATGCTGGTGCACCAAATGTGTGCAGGTAACTTAGGTCAGGTTTCCTGCCATGCCACCTGGTAAATGGTATTTCACCTGTTGTTGTATTAACAACGTTATTCAATATGTTATTAGCACACATTGTAGCCTCCCCCCACAAAGAATCAGGTAACCCAGAATCATTTAACATTGTTCTAACCATTGCCTGTAGTGTTTGGCCTCTTCTTTCAATAAAAGCGTTATGTTCTGGCCTGTATGGAGCAGACTTCTTATGCTCTATTCCAGCTACCTTAAGTCTGCTCTGGAATTTGTTATTAATAAATTCCGTGCCATTATCTGTCACCAGGGTTATCAGTTGTCGTTTAGACTTTCTTTCAGCAAACCTAAGCCAATTGAAAAAATGTTGATATGTTTCAGTTTTGCTTTTCATTAAATAGCAAAACCCATATCTAGAAGTAATGGTCCATAATGCTCAGTATATATCTAGCACCCCCATACTGGGTTTCTTTGGACCTATTATGTCTGCAAATACTACTTCTAAAGGTTCTTTTGTTTTGAAACCATTTAGCCTATTTGCAGGCAATACTTTGCTCTTATCTTCACAGCAAACATTACAACGCAAATATTTATCACAAGATTTTAACCTTATTCCTTCAGATAACTCAACTGTACGTTTAAGCATTTTAAAATTTACATGCCCCAAACGCCTATGCAATAAATGGATACATTCTTCATGAGGCTTTATATTATTAAATACAGTTTGAGCCTCCCTTTCTTACTATTATCTAATACATATAATGTTCCATTTAAAGCTGCAGTTACCCTTTTGTTATCTTTTCAATTATGCAATTATTATCTTTAAAAGTAATTACATAACCTAATTTATCTAATACCCTTACTGAAAGCAAATTAAACTTTAGTTGCGGTACATACAACATTTTTATATCCTGGTTTATGTACGGACAACGTGCAAAACCTTGACCTTTCGCTTTCAGGTTCCAGCCATTGGCAAGAGATATATGTTGAGAACTTGTAGACATTTTTATAAATTTTGTCTTATCTCTTGTGATGCAGTGGGATGCGCCACTGTCAACCACCCATAAATTATTCTTCACATCAGAGTTGCTAAACGTGGCTAGTTCAAATGCTTTCTTTGGCTTTTTTACATTCTGGCTTTTTCTCTTTTTGCAGAATCTTGCCAAATGTCCTCTGCCTCCACAATTAAAACACTTTTTAATTGTGTATGCCGTTGAAGATAAATTCTCTTCTTCCAGGTGCTGTATTTTGCTTTGCTGGTTTCTTTCAAGCTTTGAAGATAATTTCTCTTCTTTCTTATCTTCTCTCAGCTCGTCACGCTCACGCCTTCTTCTGGCTTCTTCTAGTAGCCTGCCTGTAAACTCGGTTAATGAGAGGCTTTCTTTTGGCAATACTTCCAACGAAGTCACATAGTCATCATAGCTTTGATCTAATGAAGATAATATTATGTAGACTTGTTGCAGTTCATTAAATATAAGCTCTTTTTCTTGCAAATCTTGAAAAATGCTCTTCATACAGTTTAAATGAACTAACATATCTCCATTCCTCTGAAGATGCGTTCGAAAAAGCTTCCGTGTAAGATTTATATGTGCTCCTACACTGTCCCGAACATAAATCTTCCTGAGGTTCTCCCAGCAGTTTGCAGCATTTTCTTCTCCACGAATATGGACAAGCTGCTGATCACAGAGAGTCAGTCCTATGATGCATAAAGCCTGCTCATTCTTCAGTTTAAAGTCTTGTAACTTTTCGTTATCATCATCATTAGCAGGATCCCAGCTACTCACATCTGGTGGGTTTGCTATAATGTCCCACAAACCTTCTCTGTAGAAGTAAACTACATTTCATTGACCATGAAACATAGTTTGTTCCATCCAGCCTGGATATCATGGACAGTTGTGACAAATTTACTTGTGCCATTACTCTTCAGATATTTTGACTATTTTAAACTAATTAAAACAGTTTGTTTTTACAGTAATGTGCAACTCACACCAACTCTCTCTGCTATATCCTGGTTAGTTAGACTATGCTGCTGGGCCCATAACCAATGTTAGGGTTTGGAGATTAACCCCTAGAAGAGTATTGCAGCAGTAGTCAAGCCAGGCAACCAAAGGAGAGCGGAAGGGCCCCAGAGTATACACACACTGAACACAAACACTGTTTGTAGTTTAAATAGTTTTTAATCCAGTTAGAGTTTAAGCATTGTCATTCAGTCCATTAAGTCATTCACAGTATTTCCATCCAGTAAGACTCACTAGTATAGTCCAAGTTAAGAGTCCTTGCAATATCTTTATCAGCCGATAAAGATATCTTCTCCTCCTCCGGTTTCACTCTCCAGAGAAACAAACGCTGGATATTCAGTAGAATTACGCAGTAAATCAGCAAACAGTAGCAAACAATAACAGTTCAGTCACAGGCACTCACAGTCAGTAATCACAGTTAGTCGCAGCAGCACACAGTTACAGTCAGCAACACACAGTTACAGTAACAGACAGTAAGCTTTCCAGCTTCTAATGCTTCCTTATATTGTAACTTCTAACCGCACCCTTAATCGGCTAATTGCCTGCTGCATTGTGCTTAAAGTGATAAGCACTTAAACCATGATATCTAAGTTTTATATATTTATTCACCCAAACCATATTTGGTATCAATGTTATACCTAACAGATATGTCTTAGAGTCCTAGGAGCCAAGAAAAACTTTCTCCTCTCCATCACTTTCTCCACTTCCTCCTGCGCATTCTTACCCGGCTGCCAGCTTCTTTGTGGCGGCCATTACAGACCGCCGCTGCACCGTCCTGGGAAAAGGGAGTTCTGCCGGCCAGGGAGGAGTCTGCAGCACCCCAAACCCTTCTCCGGATCCCCCTACCTTCAGCTGCCCCTGCAGGGCAGCCTAGCTCATGCCCGGCTGGGTCGGAGCCCCAAAACGGCTAGCGCGGCAGGGATCGCGCAGCTTCGCAAAATCCCTGCCGCTCGCGGCCGACAAACCGGAAGTCCTTATGTGCATTTCTTGAACTAACCCTCTGATTCTTTGCTCTACTCATAGAGGTCCATGTTTAGGAGCTGAATGCTAGAGCATGTAAATCAGTAATAGAGACAAAAGCATTAGTGAGAACATACAATGTGCCATCCTTATATTGAAGCAACTGGAACAGGTGATTATACCACATGTTTTCAAAGATGTAGAGAATGTGAGCTCTACCATAGCTTTGAAAGCAATGAGATTTACACTTTGCGCACCTACACCACAGGGGTGGGTTTCTACCGGTTCTGTCCACCTCTGTAGAACCAGTAGCTCTGAAGAGCAGTAGACATAGAACTGGTTCTATGTCTGCTGATGTTTTTGCCCACCCACCGACTCGGGCTCTTACCTGATCTTTATTTCCTGATTTTTCAACTTCAGCTGCCGAACGAGGCACAGCTTCATTTAAAAAAGCAGGAAAAGAGGGCAGTTTCAAAGGCTGCTTCTCTGCACGCAAGTGCTGATGACGATTTACAGGCATGTGCTTGCAGCATCATAAATCACTGAACCTCATAAATCCCGAACCGGTAGTTAACCCTGTTGTATCCCACCCCTGCTACACCATACTGACAAGTTACCATGTTGTGAGAAAAGACACAAATTCCTCACTCATTTTGGGATCCTTATTCCTGTGGAAATCAATTTCAGCACTGGGTCTATTTTGTAAAATTATATTTGAGTTTGATTTTACTTGGTGCTTCTGGATAATTATTTTACTCCAGCATTTGTTAAACTTAATGCCATTACTGCTTTTGAAGTTACTGGTTGGAAGGAATCAACTGAGAATGGTAAGCCAGTAATGTATTTTTATAGAAAATTGGAGAAAGTTTAATTAATTCTTGTTAATTATTTATGTAATCTCTGGAATAATTAGTGTGAATATCTTGGGAATCCAGTGGAACTTTGCTTTAAAGAATATGTAATAAATTTCTTCTGATGTTAAAATGAAGTTAATAACATAACACAATGTATTATTGAATGCCTCAGAAAATGTTTAATGAGGGTTAGCTACAATCATCTTCTTACTTCAGATGCACCTCAGAACTTGAAACATTCGCTAAGGCTTGTCCTCATTGCCATGTTTTCAGCTGAAATCAACAGGATTTTTAATATTTTAATATGTTGTATTGATTACTGTCTTAAAGCTATGTATTTTGTTCTTCACTGAGAAGTCATGAATTCTAGGCTTTTGGGGCACCAGTCCTGGTTAAATAATTTATACAATGCTCAGAGAATAAATTTACACCATAAGTGTAGTCATGGATTATTGAGATTTTTTTTTTAGATCAATACTTGAATTGGTCCCAACAAAGCCTTTCAAGCAATGAATTTCTTTCTTTCTTTCTTTCTTTCTTTCTTTCTTTCTTTCTTTCTTTCTTTCTTTCTTTCTTTCTTTCTTTCTTTCTTTCTTTCTTTCTTTCTTTCTTTCTTTCTTTCTCTCTCTCTCTCTCTTTCTTTCTTTCTTTCTTTCTTTCTTTCTTTCTTTCTTAATATTCTGTCACATTGTTAGTACTTTTAAATGCACAATTTTTCTGTTAATTTAATTAACATTTTTTAAAAAAGGAATAAGTATAAATTATTATATCAGTATTGTACACAGATAGACACATGCACAATATTTAATGCAATAAAAATGAACTTTAAATATTCTTGATGTTGATCAGACTTAGGAAGCCAAACAAATCATTGGATCATATAGTTCACTATTATCAATCTGATTCGTAATCATTCTCCCAGATGTCATACAGGTAGTCCTCGACTTACATCATTCATTTAGTGACTGTTCAAAGTTACATCAGCACTGGAAAAATGACTTATGATGAGTTCTCATATTTATAACTGTAGCAACATATAGGCATGTGATCAAAATTCAGACACTTGCCAACTAGCTCATATTTATGACAGTTGGATGATCCCAAGATTTGTGATTGCCATTTGCAACCTTCCCATCTGGCTTGTGATAATGGGGGAAGCTGGATTTGCTTAATGTCCACTGGACTCACTTAACATCTAGACTGATTCGTTGAACAACCTTGGCAATAAATGTCATTCAATTGGGCACGACTCAAAACCGTCTTACTTAACAAGAGTAATTCTAGTTTCAGTTGTGGTCCTAAGTTGACAATTATCTGTCTATTAGTATTTTCCTGTCAAACATACATACATAGTGGGTTTGGGGATTACAATTAAAGTCATCTGTATTCTCAGTAACTTCCAGCAACAAAAATTGTGAATATGTATTTTACAAGGCAGTAGTGTATTTATTATTTATTTATTTATTTATTTATTTTGTCAAGCATGCATTTGATAATATATATAAGTATAAACATGATTATTAATACATGAAATAGATACGAATAAAAGGGAACATTAAGACAGGGACAGTAGCCATGTTGGTGTGCTTATGCACATAATATGTAGTAGACGCATGAACTTAGAATGAATTTATCCTCATGTTCCAAGCTTGAATCTGAATAGAAACACCTTGAAATAATATAAAAAAGCTTTCAGTACCTCAATGAGATAGTCAATGGCTTCCTGAGCTGAGCCTCAAAGTGTATATTATGTTTAAGAAATCAGTTGTATGCAACATATTTAAATCTTCTAAGAACAATAAGATTGTCACATCCCAGTCAAAACTCTGAGGCTTACAATAATGGATTGTGCAATAAAGCATGGTGATTTTAGCAAGTGTCAGGAAAGGTCTCTTTCCCATTATCTTTCACACCTTACTCGGAATGTAAACTTTCAAAAACATAATTCAGCTCTAAGTCTTGTCCTGGACATCCATTGTCCTTCAATTTTAGGACAAGCAGTGTAAACCGGTGTATGTTTGTGAATGTAAATGTACAGTATATGAGAAAATATGCCTAGAAGGAAGGAAAAAAATACGGGTCAAAATTTTAAAGTCATATAATTTGCTTTTCTCCTTAGGATAAATGTTCAAAAATGAATTTTAAAAACAGGTAGAGACAGTCTGGGTTATGATGACAACTGAGACCAGAATTTCCATGGCTAAACAATACAGTTTCAAAGTGCAATGCCATGTGACCACATTGCTTAGAGATGACAATTCCAGCAGTCCTGCTTACTGTCATAAACCCAGAATTGCACAAGTCATTAAGAAAGGACCTCATGTGATTGCCACATTGGAAAATGCGGGAGTTGCAGACAAGTAGGCAAGAGCAACAAGTGGGTAGGTGAAAGCTACTGGTAGGCAGGTGAGTGTCAAGGGTAGGTGCTATAGAGAGTGGGCACTTAGTAGGCACTAAGGAGATCCGGTAGGCATGTACCACAAGCAAACACTACAGGTCACAGGCAGGCGGGTACCACAGGCAGGGTCGATTGAATATGAGAGGGTGCTATGTGTCTGGGCAGGCAGGTGCTTTGATTGGACAGGTAAAACAGCAGCAAGAGTGAGAGCAACCTTCAACCTCCTGATGGCTTCCCCATTGACTTTGCTTGTGGGAAGCTTGCAGGCAAGGTTGCAAATAGCAATCATGTGACTTCAGGGTACTGCAATTATCACAATTGCAAGCCAGTTGGCAAGCACCTGAGTTGCAATCGTAACAGTGAGGATGTTGCAACAGCTGTCATTTCAAAGACCAATCATAAGTTCCCCTGGTTCATTGCCATCATGACTGTAAACAGTGACTAAGCAAAAGGTCATAACCCAAGAACTACTTGTAGAAGATAAGTGGTTGACTTATCACATGGATTTCTTTTCTTTCTCAATAGTTTCCTTTTCACTCAAAACTATAAGTTAGTAGCTGAAGTAGCAAGATCAAAAACTACATTTTTATTTTGAAGAGAACCACGATGAAAAAAACATGGATTTACCAGAAAGATTCTGAATTTAAATCAGACCTCCACATAAAATAGATATTAAAAAGTTATTAGATGACAATAGTCCTTTTTTAGGGACCACAATTGGGAGTGGCAACTTGGTAATTTAGTGAAGTAGTCATTATATGAAACTACAATTGCACTTAAAATCTTACTTAAGCTTTGCTTTGCTTTGCAGACCTGTGAAGATATCATATATGTGAGTACTGGTCATTAAATTACTTTTTCATCACTCTCATAACTGTAAATGGTCACTAAATGAGATAGTTGCTAACCAACAACTATCTGCATAGAGAAAATTAAAAGAGAAAAATACATCAGAACAGGCATAAATACTGTGCTCTTTGGTCAGCAATGGATGGGAAACTCAACCTGAAATAATCTTGGAAATTGTAATATATTGAACTAAGTGTTGGTATGGTGCGCGCGCGCGCGCGCGCACACACACACACACACACACACTACAGATATATTTGTATGCGTCTATCATTTGCTAAAACCTAAGCTACAAAAAAAGAAAGGTCCATAATAGAAAATATAAATTAATAACTACTAATTAAAATTGCCTACAAGATGATGGATGGAAGGGATGAGGTTTTTCGTGTCTATTCAAGATATGCAATAAGAAATAAACTGCCAAGAGAAGTTCATATCAGATTTACTAAGAAAATAATTAAATCACAAATACTGCAGGTGGCAAGAGAAAAAACACTAAAGTATAAAGATAAAGAAATAGTAGTACTGAAACAGGTATCGAGAAGAGTGAGAGAGATAAGAAGAGAATATTTATTCTTGACCAAAGAGTTACTTAAGAGAGGAGTAAATTACAGATGGCTGATACCAGAAGGTGTCATGTTTACCTGGCAGGAACAAAGACACAGAATTGATACAGTTGAAAAAGCTGAGTTATTCTAACTGGAATATTTCAGAGGAAGGGAGGAAGATACAAGAAAAGAAGAGTCATTAATTGAATTTCAAGAGGAATGTATAGCAGTAATTGAAAAAGAGCCGTAGGTGGTGTACCCAGAGAGCAACAAGAATCAAGATCTACTAGAGCAACAAATCCTTCTTATAAAGTCTAAAATGGATGAGAGAAAACTGATTACAATTAATATAAATGGACTTAATTCAGCTACTAAAAGAAGAAAAATATTTCATAAGTTAGAGTAATTAATATCTGATATAATCTGCCTACAAGAAGTACATATTAAAAAAACAACATGATTATATATTGAAACAACAAAAATTAGGGAAATTATTTACAGCGTTGACACAGTGTAAAAAGAGAGGCGTGGTGTTATACATTAGAGATACAATCCCTGCGTAACAAATGTATACAGATGATGACAGAAGGATTTTGATGGTGGAGATAATGGACAATAATCTAAAGATATTTTTAATAGCAATTTATGCTCCAAATCATAATCAAGAAGATTTTTACAGGAAATTACATAAGAAAATAATTGAACTGGACTATGCTAATATCTGTCTGATGGGAGATTTTAATGGAATAATAAATGACAAATTGGACTATAAAACACAAAAAACAGCAAAGAAAGCTAGAAAGACATTGCAAAAATCCTTCTTTCGAATGGTAGATGAGATAAACTTAAAAGATGCATGGAGAGAGAGAAATGCGGAAAATAAACAATATACTTTTTATTCAAATAGACATGCATCATGGTCTAGAATAGATATGATATGGATGTCAACAGAATTGCTTTTTAACATACAAGACATTGAAATAGAAGCAAGTGTCTGGGCAGATCACAATCCAATAATACTTGTATAGAAAGGACAAAAAAGGAGATCTAGATGGACTTTAAATAATATGATATTAAAGGGAAAAGACTTTAAACAGAAAATTGAGAGAGAATTGACTTTTTTCTTTAAAGAAAACACAAAAGAGGATACATCATTACAGAACCTTTGAGACACGATGAAGGCTTATACAAGAGGCTTGATAATGGACTATACAAGGAAAAGAAATATAAAACAGAAAAAAACCTTTAAAATATTGGAAGATGACTACAAGAAGTTGGAAAAAGAACTACAGAAATTTCCACAAAAAAAGGACATTAAAATTAAAATGGACATAACTAAACATAAAATGGGGCTAATGGAAAAAGAAGAAATAGCACAAAAAATTAAAAATGCTAAGCAGAACTATTTTGAAGATGCAAACAAGCCAGGCAGATGGCTAGCATATAAATTGAGAAAGGAAAGAGACCCAAGAAGGATAAATCAATTGATAAATGAACAAGGATATGTATGCTATGGAAATGCGGAGAAGAAAAAAATTATTCAAGATTATTATGGAAAACTGTACCATCAAGAGAATGTTCAGGAATGTTCAACAATACTTACAGGAAGCAAATTTGCCTCAGATATCCAAAGATATTGAAATAATGTTAGAAAGTGACATAACAATGAGGGAATTAACAGAAGCTTTAAAAAAGCAAAACACTGAGAAAGCATCAGGTCCGGACGGTTTGCCAGTGGAATTTTATAAGACATTCCAGGAATCATTGAATCTTCACTTATCAGAAGTTATGAATGACGTTATGACAAAGAGAAGAATACCCAAAACATGATCAGAAGCATATATCACACTTGTACCGAAGGAGGACACAGACCCACAACAAGTTAAAAACTACAGACCAATATCACTATTAAATTCAGATTATAAATTTTTTGCTTCAATTTTGGCAGAAAGAGTGAAAAGATACTTATACAATTTTATTCACCCTGATCAAAATGGATTTCTGCCGAAGAGACAGATTAAAGATAATATGAGAATAATTTTAGATACACTGGAATACTATGAGGCACATCCTGAAAAACAAATGGCTCTGATGTTTTTAGATGCACAAAAAGCTTTTGATGATGTGAATTGGTGTTTTATGTTGTTACAATTGGACCAAATGTGCTTTAGTAAAAAATTTTACTCAAGCCATAGAAACGATATATCATAAACAAACTGCAAAGGTTATGATAAATGGAGAGTTAACAGACTTTATAGATATAAGAAAAGGGACTAGACAAGGCTGCCCACTGTCGCCTCTGTTTTTTGTGTTAACTTTGGAAATGCTGAATAGGAACATCAGAGAAGAAAAAGAAATAAAAGGAATGAAAATTTAAAAAGAAGAGTACAAATTACAAGCTTTTGCAGATGACCTGGTGCTTGCCATTTTGCAGATGACCTGGTGCTTGCCATCATTTATATTAGAGGATCCATTGGAGTCAGCACCTAAACTGATAGAAAAGATAGAAGAGTATGGGAAAGTAGCAGGTTTGAAAATAAATAAAGATAAAACAAAGATTTTAGCAAAGAACACGTTAGTAAGACGAAAGAAAGAATTGGAGGAAGTTTTGGGGATCCAGGTCACAAATACACATAACACCACGATACACATAACACCATGATGTAGCACACTTAAGGAGGACAATTATCTTAAATTTAAACAACAGATTGCGACAGACTTGATAAAATGGGAAAATTTACAATTATCACTGATTGGGAAAATATCTACAATTAAGATGAACGTATTGCCTAGAATCTTATACTTATTCCAGACAATTCCAATCAGATTAGGGAAAGAATTTTTTGAAGATTTAAACAAAAGAGTGCTAAAATACATTTGGCAGGGGAAGAAAGCGAGAATAAAACTTAAATTGCTACAAGCTGCAAGAATAAGAGGAGGATTTGCTTTGCCCAATTGGGAATTATACTACCAAGCGATGAGTCTGATGTGGGTATAGGAGTGGATAACACTAAGGAATACTAGACTTTTGAATTTAGAAGGGCATGACTCACTGTTAGGGTGGCATGCCTTCCTCTGGTATAAGGGAACTAAAACGCAGGGGTATTTTAGAACAGTGGTCCCCAACCTTTTTTGTACCAGGGACCAGTTTCACGCAGAAACACTTTTTCAAGGACCGGGGGGGGAAGAGTCCGAGTTTGGTGGTTTGCTTGCAGACGTTTCATTACCTGACTAGGTAACATCTGATGTTGTTACCTAGTCGGGTAATAAAACGTCTGCCAGCAAACCACCAAGTTCAGGGAGCGCCAATGCCTCCTCATTGCAACCCTGAGCGACAGATATTCTCTTCTATTGGGATATTTAAAACGGAGGGTTTCAGCTGCAGATTCAGCAACTGCGCCGGGCTGAGGAGCGCCTTCAAAACTGAGCGCTGGGCGGTGGCGGTCCACGGCTGTCTCCGCGGCTCAGGACAAGTCCCTGCAGGATGGCTGAGAAGCCCCACCTCTCGGCCCTGCCTCCCTCAGCCTCATCCCTCAGGTGTCTCCCTCCCTCCCTCAGCCTCATCCCTCAGGTGTCTGCCTCGTTCCTCTCTCAGTCGCTCTCTCGCTCCTCCACCAGCCCAGGAAGAAACTGCTTCAAAGAAGCCGGCAGGGTGGCTTTTCCTGTTGGCGCAGCTCCTCCGAAGCGCCCGTTCACCCCCACCCCACCGCCCGCGGTTCAATCCAGTGCTCCGTTCTGCCTGCCTGCCTTCGTTTCTGGTGGATTCGGAGCGCAGCTCGTCTGAAGCGCCCGTTCACCCCACCCGCCGCCCACGCAGTTCAATCCAGTGCTCCGTTCTGCCTGCCTGCCTTCGTTTCTGGTGGTTTCGGAGCAGCTTCGGCTGAGAATAATAACTATTCGCCTCTTTTTCTCAGCCGAAGCTGCTCCGAAACCACCAGAAACGAAGGCAGGCAGGCAGAACGGAGCACTGGATTGAACCGCGGGCGGCGGGGTGGGGGTGAACGGGCGCTTCGGAGGAGCTGCGCTGACAGGAAAAGCCACCCTGCCGGCTTCTTTGAAGCAGTTTCTTCCTGGGCTGGTGGAGGAGCGAGAGAGCGACTGAGAGAGGAACGAGGTGGGAGGAAACCGAAGCCACTGAGCCAGAGAGTAGGACAGGCTTTGGTTGCTTCCTCCCTCCCCTTCTTTCATTTGTGTCCTTGATCCCTGATCCCAGCAGCATTCACCGAAGGCGAAGAAAGCCGCCATTTTAATTTTATTTTTTATTTTTATTTTCTTTGCGGACCGGTACAAAATGATCCACGGACCGGTACCGGTCCGCGGCCCGGTAGTTGGGGACCCCTGTTTTAGAAGACATTATATTCGAGAAGCATTGTTTCTAAACTGGGAGAAGATAAAAAAGCAATATTATTTAAAAATTCCACTATGGTTATTTACTATTGAAGCTTTTTCCTATCCAATAATATATAAAAAGGAACGAACAGTTAGATATGATGAGATATTGAATGAAAAGGGTGAACTTAAGTCTATGCAAGCGTTGAAAGAACAAGGTGTAAAAATGAATTGGTTTTCATATTTGCAAATACAATCTAGATTTGATAAAGATGTTAAAACAGAGGTATTTATGATAAGTTGACTGATTTAGATAAAATTTTGAGAGGTACTGATTAAAAAGTAGTCAAAAAACTATGGACATTTGCTAGAGTTTAAATTAGAGGAAGAACAAGTAAAAGAAACAATGATTGCGTGGGGGGGAAATTTTGGATATGGGATTGACTTAGATAAATGGAAAAAATTGTGGTCTCAGAATTATAAAATGACAATGTCAACTGCATATAAAGAAAATTTGTATAAGAAGTTTTACAGGTGGCACTTACCCCCAATGAGAATTGTGAGGATGTTCAAGAATAAATTGGATAAATGTTGGAAATGTCATCAGATACCTGGTTCATATTACCACACGTGGTGGACATGCTCGGATGCAAAAAGATATTGGACTTTTATCCACACATGGTTGGAAAAAATGACAAAATAACACATAGACTTTAAACCTGAGATATTTTTACTGGGAATTATACCAAAAATATATTGTAAAGAATTGAAATATTCAATTGTAAATGTTTTAACAGCGGCTAGAATTGTATTTGCTAAGAATTGGAAAAATGAAAAAATACCTATGCAGGAGGAAATTATTAAGAAAATCATGGACTGTGCCGAAATGAGTAAATTGACATTTGAAATTACAGAACAAGAGGATAAACAATTTTATATGATATGGGATTTATTTTATCAATGGTTAGATAAAAAGACATAGTAAAGAAATAGATGAGTAAGCCTTACAATAAAAGTTAATAGATTGATATAGAATACAATATAACATATATAACCATTGGATGAATGTATAAGATTAAATCATAATGAAAATTAGAATGTCTCGTATGAAATGATGGAAAAATAGTTTAGTCAAATGAACATTTAATAATTGATATTACATAAGCACAAGCTAGACTGATAAGGTGAGAATTTATATAATTTGTGAGTAATGGTAAAAAAAAGGATAGCACAAAAGATTGTAACCAATTGACACAGTGTAAGCATATAATTGAAAGAGGGTTTTATGTTTTTATTGTTTTGTTTGTATGTTTGTTAGTAAAAAATAAAAACTTTGTTTTAAAAAAATTGCCTACAAAATGAGATATCCAATTTTAAAATTAATTAATTCTCCCATCTGCTATACCAATCCTTATCTCAAAACAACAAGGAAAAGGGCTAAGGGAAGTGATCACTGCACTGCGAAGGAAAGGAAAGAGAAAGCAGGAAATAATACTAAGACAGAGATAAGTGACAGGGAATACTGGAATAAATTACTGACAAGGAGAAAAAAAGAATAGACAAATTTTAAACAGAGTATTAAGAATTACAAAAAGGGTTAAATTCACCAGGCATGCAGGAGGCCAAAGCAATAGCTAACTTTCAGGCTATCCTTGAAAGGCTAAGTAGAGAAGTCTGAACTCATTCTATCTTCTGTCCATATACCTGTTTTCAAAGAGTTGTGGGTTTTTTTTTGTAATTTTCTTGGTGGATATAAGACAACCATCTCCCAATCTACCCTCTGCACCTAATTTGAAGAAAAAGCCCATTTTCCTCTTGGGAAAATACAATACCAGAATGGAGACTGTGATTTCAGTTTTATATAATTCACATTTACAGTTTTACATAATTTGCATTTTGAAGAATGAGGCTAAATAAGAAAGCGTTCACTCTAGTAACAGTTGTGAAAAGAAGATATTCACCTTCTAACTACTGGCATAGTTTTTGGGGTCAATGTTGACATTCTCTTGCTTTTGCACGATGGGTTAGACCAGGGGTGTGAAACTCGATTTCATTGAGGGCTGCATCAGGGTTGTGTTTGACCTCCAGGGGGATGGGGTGGGTGTGACCGGGGTGGGTGTGATCAGCTCAATGTCACTCATGTAGGGGGTGCCTGTGGCAGCCCGAGCACTCCGCCAGTGAAAATGGGCCCCCAAGCTCGGTTTCTGGCTGCGATGGCCTCCTGCAACCCTCTGCCAGCAAAAATGGAGCTCGGGAGGGCTGCACGCACCTCTCCCAAGTTCTGTTTTCACTGGCAGAGGGACCACAGGCCAGTCCCTCATTGTTTCCAGAGTGGCCCTGCGGGCCAATCTAAGCACCCCATGGGTCGGATCCAGCCCATGGGCCTTGAGTTTGACACTCCGGGTTAGACTATTTCTGTCACTTATTTCTTTCATCATGCATTCCTCTGCTCAAGTACAACATACTCTTACCTAGCCACAATTTTACTTGAAAAGACAGAAATAAATGTAAATTAAGGTGTAAAACATGGTGGCTGAACTCTTATAAAGGAGTAGTCTCTGGTGAAACAACGAAGGTACTTTATTCTCCATGCCATCATGACGGCTCTCCAGAAAATGTGATTGATGTTTTGATCTTGGCTAGACTGAGTTACTATCAATGCAGAAGTAGAACTTGTGCTTTGTTTTGTTCAGAAATTTTTTTACCCTGTGCTGTTTTGTTCTTACTGATAAAATAAAATTGCTTTTCATAATTTATCTCACAGGAAAAGATAATTTTGGTGAAATTTTCAACAGTAGAAGGTATAGTTTTGTACTTATTTGGCTACAAACATGCCAAGGAATGTTTATGAATGACTTATATAAAATTAGACAATCATTTCTCCACATGCCTGGCTTCCCACACTTTTAATTAAATACTATGAAAGGGACATCTTTAATGAACTCCTATGCATCTTTTGCAAACTGGAAAGTATAGGAAATAGAATAATACAAAGATGGAATAATAAACCCAAACCTCAATCATTATACTTCAACCACCTCAAACAATAAAGTGAGCTCAGAAACATTACAAGGACACATAATTAGAAAAGAGACCTTGTATGTGAAGGAGGAAAACGTTTAAGCAACTGCAAGGCTGATTTTGCTATTACATCATTTAGAAGAAATATGATCCCTACAGGTTCTCCTCCTCAGTATTCTCCATCTGATTTCTTGAACTCTTCAGGACCTAACACCAAGGTCCATTGTTTCCCAGTAAGAAGCTGTCAAGATTCATTAGAGTGAATGATAGATAAGATATATTAGACTGGATGTATTAAATTGGATGATAGGAAGTGGGGAATCTCTTGGGGAATGCAGTCTTGGTGTTTAATACTGATTCCACATTCCCGTTCTCTGTGCTCAGCTACAATTCCTGATGATCAGATCTTCAATGCCCTTGGATTTTGGCTGTTGCTGCTGAAGGCCAAATTGGCTTGTAATAATCTTCACGTTCACAATCTGTAATGGGATGAGATGGCTGACCTGGATGTGGAAGGAGGGTCCCTTTCTCAGAAATGTGTCCAACTGGATTTCAAGTATGGCATCAGTTTCAATCATAGGGTAGATACAATAAAGTGAAAAACTGTTTATTCCTCTGAGCATTGGATCTCAGCATGGAATGAGTCTGTCCACAAATGAAAGATCTTGAAGGGAATATGTGGTAGTTAGTTTTGGTTATTCTATTTTTCTGCTCTGGATGCTTGTTGTCAAAGCTCCTTCATTATTATGCTCCCAACCATTTTGAAGATGCTGAGTGTTGCTTATGTGTGTTGGATGGCCATATCAACTGAATTAATAAAATAAATAAACACAATTGAAAAAAATCCTTATGACTTATGGGCAAGCCTGCTAGAGTAGCTTTATTAGGTCTTACTTTCTCATTTTAACTTACTGGGAATAAATATACTCAAGACTATATTATCTTGGTTTAAATGTGACAAGGGTGCTATTGGTATGCCTGGACATTGCCTAGTTAATATATTATAGATGGTGTGTATTAATATTATTAAACATTATCTGTAATTGTCACTTTAAATGAAATCATCAACAGTCTTGGCCCTTCACTGTCCTACAGTGTAGTTAAACATGATGATGAATGAGTAATTTGTATAATATAATAGTTTCATCTTTCATAGATAAATCTATGAAACAATGCAGTAGAAAATTGCTGTTGTTCAAGTTATCCCAATATTTTTGTCTTTGTATGAAGAATGGAGTATGAATGTTAAATTTCTAAATGCTCTTTCATACCAAATTTATAAAGCATTTAAGAAATATTTTCAGAGCAAGACATAATCTTATATGTTAAATAATGACTATTATAAATTGTCCTTGAGGATACCTGGATTTTAAAATAGCAAATTATGGACTGTTTTTCAGATTAGTTTATAAATCTGAATCTGATATTCCACCCAAAAATGTATCAAAATGCAATTGAACATTCTGAGACTAATTTAATTTTAGCCTACACACCTACCCAGAATTTAATGTCATTTGGGTGACTTGATAGCTATCTTCTAGTACCTGAAGCGCCATCACCGAAAAGACTTACTTTTTTCACCATTGAATTTCATTTTGTTAGACAGCACGCCCAATGTTCAAGTCTATCAAGGTCCTTCTGTATCTTAAGCCTATCTTCTGGAGTGTTGGCTATTCCTGCCAACTTGGTGTCATCTGCAAATTTGATGAGTTTCCCATCTATCCCCTTGTTCAAATAATTGAAGAAGATGTTGAAGAGTATTGTACACTATTAGAAAGCTTGTGGGTTTCCATATATGGATATTACTGATAAATGTTTCCATGGAGATTTAAGAATTGCCAATCTGAGCCTCATAACCTGAAACACCAGTAAATATACCCTCTAATTGCAGGAGAATACATTTGTAAAATAGTGTTTTAGGAATGCACACAACACATATATTAAAAATAATAAAAAGTTTGTAGAAATTTGCTTAAACTTCATACAGTGCTCATACAGAATATTATTATTCTGTATTGTTCTGGAATAATATATTGAAAAATCCTGATTTCTACTGAACCTCAACTAGCAGTTCTATAATAAAGTAAAATATCTAAAAATGTTGTCTGAACTGTATACACTGATATTACAAATTTCAGAACTCTAGATAAAATAACAGTAAATGAAGCTAATATTAGTCATGCTACATTGAACTAAATGAAAGAAAAATACTGCATAAACTTGAGATTGAGTCTAAAATCAGACTGAACCTCTTTTAAACAGGAAATGTTATCTTTTAGTGTTCATGTGAAAACTAAAGTTGTTCACAAAAATAACCATTGGCTGGGAGATTCCAGTTAGGAGACTTCAGAACAAAAGAGCAGCAGCACAAAAATCCATCCATCATTGGTGGACACTATGAAGACTAGAAACAAGAAGAAATCCGAATCACCTCTTCTGTTGCAATACACTGGAATAATATAGGTAGGAAGGAGTTGATGAAGAAGCAGATTTGCCCCCCTCTTATTCAATGATTTTTTTCCCACCATTTTTGTGATTTATGTAACTTTATTACTGTTCAACACATTTAGGTTGAGAGAAAAAAAATGAGCATGAGTTGTCTCTTCTTCAGTCATTACATTTCTGCCCCTTTTGGCTCCTAAATTGCCAAAGTTATTCAAGTGTAGCAAATATTCCTACAAAGCATTATGCTAACATGGAAATAGACATTCACCTCAATGTATTGTACTATATTGAAAGATAAGATGATGCTCTAAATTTGGCTTTGAAATATAGCTGGATAGCCCAAACTGCGAGGTGTATCTCTCTTGGGAAAGTGCAAACAGAATTCAGGAAAGGTTGAAAAACTTTTTAGTTATATTGTAACAATAAATCCATCTTTCTAATAATTTCATTGTATTGTTTTCATTGTTCTTTGTGTTTATTTTGGCACTTGTTTGTTTTAGGAGAGGTGCAAACATTAAGATTACATTAAAGGAGGTGTAATGGCCAAAAATGGAAGAATCCATGACATATAAATGAATTTAAATACATTATTTTTATTTATTGATTTTATTTATTTTAGTCAATTGCTTACAAGATAATAGATATAAGTAAAAACATGGATACATATAAGAAAAATAAAAAAATAAAAGAAACAATAGGACAGGGATGGTAGGCACGTTGGTGCACTTATGCACGCCCCCTACAGACCACTTAGGAAAGGGGTGAGGTCAATAGTAGACAGTCTAAGGTTAAAGTTTTTGGGGTTTGGGGAAAAAACCACAGAGTCAGGTAGAGTATTCCAGACATTGACCACTCTGTTGCTGAAGTCATATTTCCTGCAATCAAGTTTGGTGTGATTAACCTTGAGTTTGTACCTACTGTTTGCTCTTGTGTTATTATGGTTGAAGCTGAAGTATTCATTGACAGGTAGGACATTGCAATGTATGATTTTATATACTATACTTTGATCGGACCGAAGGCGGCATAGTTCTAGGTTTTCTAGGTCTAGAACTTCGAGTCTGGTGGCATAAGGTATTCTGCAACGAGTAGAGGAGTGGAGAACTCTTCTTGTGAAATATTTCTGGACTTTCTCAACTGTGTTAATATCAGATACGTAATGTGGGCTCCAGACTGATGAGCTGTATTCAAGTATAGGTCTAGCAAATGTTTTGTATGCTCTAGTTATTAGTGTAATATTACCAGAGAAAAAGCTACATAAGATTAGGTTAACAACTCTTAACACCTTTTTGGCTATTTTCTTCACATTTTCTTCTAACTTTGCACAAAAGCTTCAAAATGTGCAGTTTTGCATTACCATGTTTCTCCAAAAATACAGCCTCCCCCAATAGGAAGTCCCAGCATGTTTTATAGGCATAAAATCAAATTAAGGCCTATATTAAACATGCTAAATGGAGGGGAATGGCAGGGGGGCTTGCTGTTAGGAAGTACTTTTGTTGCATACCCGGAGATAGTGCTGCCTGCGTTGACTTCGGCATTGGTGGGGCACTGCCACCGTTGCTTTCCCTTCTCCCTGTGCTGCCAGCATTTGGCAAAGCCACGCGCAGCCAGCCAGGGCTCTTCCCTGCAACTGGAGCCCGGTGGAGACACTCGGCTTCAGGCGCTCCTGTCACCGCCTTCCCTTCGCCTTCGAAGGCAAAGCTAATTCTTTTGAAAATGACGCCCTACTACCGGTACGACAAAGCCTCCCCTGCCCGAGAGGGCACCCAACCCCACGTGGGGAGGTGAATCTCCCAGGGCCACAGCGCAGGATTGGCCCACCCCAGGAGAAGTGCCCAGCCGCCATCCCTTCCTGGTACCAGGCAGAGTGCAAAGAGCTTCGCCTAGGGCACCCAGCACAGCTGACAGGTGGGCCCTCCTGCCCGGTGGTGGAGTTCTCGCCAAGGCAGCGAGCGCCTCCCTGCCGGGCCCTCTGCTCATCCTGCCAGGGCTGCGCCAGAGCCATGCTGGCTGGGCAGAGCCAGGAAAGCGAACCGTGGGGGTGTGCCTGTCTGTCAAGCAAAAGAGCTGGGCCGACCCGAGCTTGACTTCCTTCCCAAGTCCCTCCAGCCTGAACCCAAAGGGGCCACCGGGAGAGGCTGCCCGAGGCAGTGATAGCGCCACTCATCCGTGGACAGGGAGGTGAGGCGATGGCAGCACTGCTTCCCTGGCCGTCAGCTCCGGTGGAGAGAGCCCGAAGCCGCCCATCCTTTCCACCCCTCGCCCAGCCCATCCTCATCCCCATGCATCTCCAAATGTGCCGGCAGCTCCAAACACTGCAGCAGCATGGGCATCAGGCAGAGGCGCTCACTCGGCAGGGCTCAGCTGGGGGAAGACACAGCGCAAACCGTCGCCTTGCCTCCCTGTCCACAGATGGGTCAGCGCTTCATAACTATATGTTGAGTAGGTCAGCTTTGCAACCGGTCACAGAGTTCTGTGGTCACATGACCATAATTTTCAACGTTGTTTTTGAGGATTCCAGCAAAAAAAAAAAAAAAAAGCCTATTCAAATGAATAGTTTGCTTAAAACCTGCAATGTTTGCTTAACAATTGCTCTGTTTGGTTAATGACCCCCCCCCATGTTCACTTAATGATGACAGCATAAAAGGCTGGAAAATTACTTTCGGTCACATAGGTGCTTTGACTTCCAACCATAACAACTTATAATCATAACCAGGCTCAATTACCATTTATAAGGCTACCTATAATTATCTATTTATTGAAATATATATTGTTGAAAGGAAAAGAAATGCCTGCAATTAAGAACTAGTGGGACCACAAAACAGACAAAGTAATAGAAAATGAATAAGTGCTTGTGAACTTAAGAATTCAAACAGACAAATGCCCCAGATTTAACAACTGTTGATCAGGAAAAAAAATGGGACAAAATCACAAAATACAAAAAGAAATAGAAGAACTGTGGCAAAAGAAAGCACCCTAATACCCATAGTAATTAGGTGTCTTGCATATAATTCTTCCACTTGAACACCATCAACATTGTCAAAATCACCACCAGCAAAAGGCAGTTTTACTTGGAACTGCTTACATTCTGTCCCACTGCTTTTAACATTATTAAAGAACACCTGCAACAAATCCCAAGTCTTTGGAAAGGATGGGATAGGTGGATAAAATGACAAATCCAGTCTAAACATCTGGCTGACTATGCAACAACAACACCAATAATAATAATATTATAATAATATAATAATAACATAATTTTTTTAAAAGAGACAGTGTGACTGATAACAGCCCTTGCAATAAGCAGTCAGTGAAGAGGGAGAAAAGAACTCAATGCTTGTCAGATATCAGCTGAGAGATGACATGGCTGAATTCTTATTTTAAAATTTTAAATTCTCAAACATGGTAAATTATCACATCAGAGAGACAATAAGGCTGACATCTAGTTTAAAACATCTATTACAATTTTTGTACAGAGGAGCACATGCTTTTCTGAAGTTGTATAAATCCAGATGAGTATTTTTATTTCATCTGTTGTTTCAGAAAAATAGGCCTTAATTTTGACTAACATATCCTTTAATTTCAATAAACCTTAATTGCAATTAAAGGCAAAATTGGGGGCATTGGTTTTAATCAACAGCTCATACATTGTCTATTTTCCTTGATACAAAATAGATTATTTGCAAGAATAAATTCTTCACCAGGAAAAAGAGGGTTTTTTTAAAAAAATCCTTACAACTCCTGGAAAAAGTTTTTTAAAGCAATTACATCGTATTTTGGGAATATGGCTTATATTTCTACCCATGAATCTGGTTTTAGATTTACCTGTTCGTTTCTTCACAAGAGTACTTCTTTTTATATAACCATTTGCAATAGTATAGCTTGGCTTGTGAAGGTTACAAAAAAGTCTCAGAACTCTGGCTGAGCCACAATCTGAATGGCTTTTGAAATTTTGTAGTAGTCATAACATGCTATTTTACTTCACAGTATATTTAAGCCTCTGATTAAAATTTTTAAAAAATTGATTTGCACAGGGAAACTGACCAGTTTGACTCTGACCCAGGGTAAACACACATCATTGTGACTGCTGGTTAATACTAAGGACATCCAGTTCAAATGGGGATAATTCTACTTAAAGATGATTAGAAGGTCATTTCCTGTCTTTTTTTTTCTTCCAAATGAAGAGTCTTGACTGAGAAAGGTTGACAAAGGTTGAGAAAGGGTTGAGAAATTGAGAAAGGATTTACTTTTTAAATCCTTCTTTCCCGTGTTTATATAATACAGTTGACTGGTGCAGGTTAATTGAATCCAGAAGAAATCAGAAGCTAGTTGGGGCTAAGCATTACCTTTTGTACAGATGTCCAGGCTTAGTTGTTTCCACAACAGGCATAATATAAGTGGTCTGTGACCTGGTTAAGCCTTGTACAAACATAGCTATAGTGTCATTTCTAAATAAAAATATGTTGTTCTTGCTGACAATAATTTTTGAAACTAGGTATTTATTTTTCCACATGATCACAGGATCTTACAGCTTTGTGAATTCCCACTATACAAGAATAAATAACCAAGCAAAAACATAACGACTTGCCTGCATTTGTCGGTCAATGTTTCTGTTTAATACATTAAACAGTGAAATAAGCAAATGTACCCTGAACACGTATGGAATATTTTAACAAGAAGGAACAAGGCTGATTTGAATCTGTGTTACTTTTGAAGCCCTGGTTTAAAAATAGTACTCTAAATTATGAGAAATTATGAGAATTAATATATGGCTATTCATACTGACACAAATTTTGCACTGTTTTTATGTTTTAAGGAGTAAATATTGATGAGAATTGTAGTTGCAAATTTACTGCCTATTCAGATATCTAGTGCAACGCACAACATTTCTTCTTATTTTCACCATTATCTTGGTTCTGTTTTCTGGAATAAAAAACAAGAGTTGTGGCTAGCTTGTTCAAATTAAACGAACTGCCAAGGGCATTGAGTCAGAAAATTTTAAGCAAGATCTGTCATGCCCCATCTGAATCTGATTCTGAGGGGGAGGCCAAGAAGCTGACAGGGAGGGGGAGTGTGGCTCCGGTGGCTGTGGAAGAAACTGGGGAAGGGCAAAGTCCAGTTGGGCAGAGCAAGGCAGAGGGAATTCAGAGGAAGATCCAGGCCCACCCCCTCTTCATCCTAGGGCATGCAGGGAGGAACGGTGAAGGGAGCAATGTGAGTTGTGTGGCTTTTGGGGGAGGAAAGGGCCCTGATTCCCTTCATTAACTGCAGTTGGGAACACAGTGTTTAAAAAGGGAGGTTGCGTACAGCAACTTGTGGGAAGCAAATCATGAGTTATCTTTTCTGGTTGAGGCTTATCTGGGTTCCTGGCATCTTCCCAACTGTGTGTGTTTTGTTGGCCTTTGAAGTCTGCAATTCTTTATCTTGCCCTGTCCAGTTAATTGCTGCAGCATGGTTTGTGTGGATTTTTATTTACAGTTTATATGTACTTTGTTTTCGGACTGAATTTCCTTCATTTAAAGACTGTTCTTGGGAGAGTTTTTTCTCCAGCTGAAGGCAATTGGACATTGGGGGCAAATTGAAGGGACTTTGCCTTACTTATGACTGTTTCTTACTTATGTGACTGTGTTGCCTTTGTGCCACGCCCCGGGTCATCACAAAGATCTGTCTGTAGAAGTCACTGACTTCTCGGACAGAAGTGATTTATAGTTTCTTTATCTTGATCAATCTTCATTCTAATGGCTAGTTTTACCATTAGATAGAATGAAATAATCACTTTCAATAGTGGGATGAGGCTATAGCAAAATACAAATTATTTCTTTTAAGATGATATAGACAATCAGATTGTCTTATGAAGTTGTAAACATGGGAATTATGACTTATTAGTCACTCTTGCCGTCCAACCACCTTTAATTATTCACTCAGTCATGCTTTATAGTGCCCTCTTTCAGGGAAAGAAAACCCAGCTGTTTCAGCTTTTAAAGAAGCAGCATTAGGGTTAGGGTTATACATGATATTAGACATTCATACAATGACAATAGCAGTAACATGATTCTCTGTAGAATGTCAGAACAGAATGGGAAAAGTCAGTTTAAATCCCTAACTGGACATTGTGTTTGCAAAACATGCTGAAACAGATTGATTGATGGCCTAGAGAGGCACTTCTACAAGATGCTAAGCAGAGTTTTAGCCTAGGGTAGTTTTTTGTTGTTAAGTGTGTTGCATGAATTAGAGGACTGCAAAAAACAGGAATGATGGAATAATTCAGTAATAAGTTTAAATATTATGTATGATTGCACCTATTGGGTGCAGTTCAGTAAATCAGTTATTAGCCTAGTAAACCCACAGTTAGAGAAAACCAGAAAGGAAAAATTGCATATTTCTCTTTGAACTTCTATCAGTATACCTATAGAAATCTACAAATGTTGATGAGCTACTATGAAGAAAATACAAATGGAATTTTAGCTCATGTTTAATTAAGCTATTTTGGGTGGACTGTGTCCATTTCAGCACAGCTTTAAACAAATAAAATAAGCCTCAAATTTTGTACCTAAAATGACCATCTTAAACAAGAAAACTTTATTGGAGTATCACAGCATTGAGAAGATGAAAGGGAAATATTGGATTCTCCATGCCTATAACATTAGGTACATTAAAAAAAAAATCAAACTGCAAAAAGGAAAAGTCTGAAGGATGCAATAGCATATATTTTATCCCAACATAAATCAACCAAATCAACAAACCAGCATAACACACACAGACACACACACACCTACCTACCTATCTATCTATCTATCTAAAGGAACTTGTCAATGTGAAGGTCATAGAAAATACTTACAACAAAATCTAGAAAAATGAAATGGCAGGATATTTAAAAAGCCCTATAAGAATTTCACAAATTGCAACTATATTTTAACCAGAATAATCTGCAACATTATCCACTGATACTGTTATGCAATAGCTCTTCATTATCTGTTCTGTGATCTATTACCTATTTTCAAGTTCCTTTGTTTTTCTCCAAGCGCTGTCAAAATAGAAAGATTCAAACATGAGAGATAAAAGAAACTTCTGAGAACTCAACTAATCTGGACACATCTGAAAGTCACGATTGCATATAGAAGAATCTCAGAAGCATCTAATAAAATGACTTCTAATTTTGATATAAGAACACACCTGTCTTATCTTAGCATGGGTTAATTGTTGACACAGTTCTGGAGTCCCTGAATTTAATTATATATGAAGTATATATATATATTCATCTTTTGGATAATAGTTTATCAGCAGAGATCCAGAAGCACAAATGATTTCTGCTGGTATATTGTACCATAAATTGGTCCTAAATTAATCTCACTTGTTTTAAGCTATTCCTGGCAATGGAGATGATACCATTTAGCAAAAGCAAAGTACAATTGATAACAACATATAATTAACATGAAAGACTGATTAATACAGAGGTATGCAATTTCTAATGACATTTCCCCTTGTTATAACAAAAAGGCTAAAAGATATTCACCAAAAGCAGAGCCACCAAAATTACTCAGCACCAAAATAATTGCCACACAGGTAAGTTTTGATGTAAATCTCTTCTGTCATAAAAATTTGCATTTGTTGACTTAGTTGGTACCAAGCCATTTACACAGGTTGCATTTCTAATCTCTGAGCACTTCATTCTTGGCATGTGTCCTGCAAAGATGGTATGTACGCTCACATATGGCAATAAAACTCTGCCAAATGCTGCTCACTCTGTCCTTGAAACAGGATCCAGGACAAGCTTTGAGGTTTTTTGAAGGGCCATTGCTCACATGCAGCTCAGTCCAGGCAGGCAGCAAAGCATTGGTGGTATGTATTAGCATTCCAATAAAGGCCATGTAGAACATTCATCAGTTGTGACTGCGGCTGATGAGCCAGTGGGCAGACGGCCATAGCAATCTTTCCTGGAAAATTCCCAGATGTGCCTTTGCTGTTTCAGCATCTACAATGACTCCTTTTGATTGCTTTTGGTATTGTCTGACATCCATGGCATATTATCACAAAATTTCTCAAGGAACAATTAGTTTCTTAGACTCAAAACTTTGCTTTCAGCAGCAAGTTCATTTTAAACTTTTTTTTTTTTTATAGTTGGCACATGGTCTCCAAATGGCAGACTTCCCAGGAACTGCAAATATGACTTACTTGAAAATAATTCAAAAGCCTCTAAAGAGACAAGACAACCCCCACCCCCTTCTGTAGCTGTTTTAAATGCTAAAGGTAATGTTTTGGGACAGGGAAAGACAAGATAGCTAGGCAAATTCCATCAAAAATAGAAGAGTATATTGTCCCTTTGGAGTTTTAGCTGTTTGGTGTACAATCTAATGAATAAATTGAGAAATTAAAGTTGATTAAGTGGCCACTTTGCTAAATCAATAAACTTTTTGAATGTAGTCTGGCTAGCCCAGAGAATGAATAGTTTCCTGGATATCAGCCAAGGAATCAGTGAAAACTGCATCAATATTTTAGTGGTATCCCACGCTGGATAAGTTGCTGATAGTCTTTCTTGTTTTTGTTTTTAAACCAGTTCTGAATGCTTCTACTGAAAGGAATTTGGTAATATAGGAAAATCAATTTCATTTGTGAATTTGTAAATTCCAAGTTCTTAATGTTGTTAGTATAACCAAATGCCAAATCTTTTAGGATCCTATGATTTTTTTAAACATCTATATTAGTGTTATCACTGCCTGCCCCAACCATTATAATTCTAGGAGAGCAGCCTCTCACCAGCATTTCCTAACTTTCTTGGCTTATCTAAGACAATTCATTTGTAATAATCAATTGTGGTGATTTATCTTATGATCATACAATTGTATGAAGGCAGGTCAGATCTTCAGTTACTTGAAATCCAAAAGAGAAAAATTCCATGAAGGATGGAAAATTCTACAAAATAAGATGCCAAAAACATAGTCAGAGACTCCAAATTGGTCTAGGATGGTCACAATTTCCAGTTAAAATATCACAGATTTAACCATTGTTTCAACTGGGAAACTGTGACCATTTTAGAACAAGCCAAGTCCAAAAATGCTAGAGAATTCCTGGAAGCTTGGCACTGTGACAAATAGGTCATCAGTAGATGCATAGACATAAGCAACACCAAAGATATTATGGAAGTATGGCTAAAATACAGGAAGAACCCACTTCACATATTATGGTCCCAGGCTATGAAGGACTTATCAGTTAAAATCTTGAATTAGCACCAGAAATAAAAAAGAGAGTAAATATCAAAAGAAAATAGTATAAAATTTCTAGTCAGTGCCTTTGCCACATAATTTTGTAGTAAGTGAAGTTTGTTAAGGATACCCTCACTTGTATTATGTTGCAACAATCTAAGCAAGAAGTTCATTGTGGCATGGATTATTGTTGCAAGGCTATATCTGACCAAAGGTAATAGTTGTCATTCAGCACCACAGAAATCATTTGTGCCTCTATTGTCAAAGATAGATCCAGATGTGCATCTTCCCCACCTATTAACTAGAAATATCAGCTTTTGAGCTCTTATTCAGCCAGATGCTGCCACCAGTAGTATTAATAAAGCTGATTGGTTGAGTTAGTATACAGACCTTCATTGGGTCATCTCTTCACATTGGTAACAAAATTAATTGAATAAGGAAGCAGGACCAAGATTGTTGAACTCCATCCTTTCAGTTTCCCAAGACATCTTCATTAGTAATGTGATTTAAGGCTTGCAAATATATTTAAGAATTGCAAATGTACACCATTCAGAAGTGATGATTTTCCATTAAATGGCTGTTTCAGTTCTATGCACATGTGCTACTACTGTTAACAAACATCTATAGAATGCAGATTTTTATACTCAAATTCTACCTGGGAGTCACTTGAGCTACTAGATATTTAAGTTACTAGATTTGAGCTGCAAAACTCCAAAAGACCACTAGATGGCATCAAAGGAGACACCAAATGACAGTAAAGAAAGACCTAAACCTTTGCTTCCATCCAGTGACCATTCAGAATGTTTTGGCCCATATCTGGTAGCCCTACTTTAACTTCTGACTTGCCCTACTTGCAGCAGCAGCTTTAATTTTCAAAAACTTTGAGCACAATCATTCACCTGACAAATTATATTCATATGCTTTCATCTCTCTCTGCCTTGTCTAAAAGATACTATTTTCATTTTCTAATGGTTTTTGCTCACTTTAAACCAGAGCTTTAAGAGCATGACATACTAAACATTATAAGAACTTATTCATTTCAGCCCTTTAAACAAGATATATTATTTGTTTTTAAGTTTACTGGTCTTCATCACTGAAATCAGTAACTCTTATATCAAATATAACAAGATATATTGAATGCCTCAAAAAGTGTGCTATAAGGACATAAGATCTACATTTGATGAGCTAACTTGGGACTCATTGTTTTAGTTATATTAAAGTATTTAGTTTTGTTAAAGCATTTGTTGAGAATAGTTAGCCTGTACTGCAGTCTCTGCCAGTCTAAATTCCAAACAGCATCTGACTTTCAATCAATATTCAGAGGGAAAAATGCTCTATCATATACACAAAAGGCAGATTCTTCCAACCTTTAGATTTAAGACACTTGAATTCTTTGAAGACAAAAGCAGAACTCCAGGGACATAGAGAAAGAGGAAACTGTACCTGAACAAAGAAGTGCCATTTTCACAACAACTCTGTTAAATTGCTGGATTTCCCCCAGAGGCCGTGGAAGGTCCAGAGACAAAGAAAAAGGGTGTTTTGCTTCAGGATTCTGGTTTTCTAGCCCAACATTTCACTAGTGTAGTTAATTTCTTTTGTCTGTTTTAGAAGCCGCAGTCCCTCATTTTCCTATTTCTGTGCCAAGCAGGCAGTGTAATATCAAACTGGGATCAAGATTTACTTTTTTTTTATTAATTTCTTGGGAGCTGCTTCATAACATGAAAGCTGTCTTTCTCTCTCTCTCTCCTGTAATTGCTAATTATAGGAGGCCAGTATTACTTTGTGGTCTGCCAAGAGCACAGCATGCATTTTGTAATTCAAACTTCAAATATCACATACTTTGAGGGCTGTTTTTTTTAAAAATAATTTTTGGTTTATCTCTTGTGAGAGCCATTTATTTCTCAAAAGGAGAAGAAAAGACTGAAATGACTAGTCACATATGTTTAAGCTGCAATGTCTTTTAGTAGTGTTTCACATATGAATTATATTCCACTTTATGTGATGTAAAATATGTATAAACAATACATATTAAGAAATAATTGTATTTCTTGGGCATTATCATTCCTTTGAATATTGGTTGAGTTGCACCTTCTGCCATGTAGTTCCCTTAGACTGTGCCTATCGAACAGGGATATATGTAGGCTTGTAGAATTTCACTAAAGAAATACCATTTCCTTATTTCATCAGAACTAGCTTATTGCTTGTAACATTTGAACTTGGGGCATTTCTACATCACCGGCATTTCCATTCTCCAACTCCCTCACAAAACAGTTTGAAACCTGCAACCATCTTCATTTTTTACAGCTTTGAAATGTAGGGAATAGATTAAAACAAACTACAAAGCAAGCAATGGTCACATTCTTTCCTTCTAGCTGACTAATACAAATGTGCGAACAAGGTAATCCAATCAGTTCCATGCCCCATGAGTTACTGCCAGCTATAAAGTAATAAAATCTCCTCCTACCAACAGTCAGAAAGGAGTTATAATAAATTGCTAGTGTCCATCCTTGTTTTTCAGTATACATATTTAGGTGCATTTGTGTGGTAGTTTGAATAACAAAAACCTGAAAATTGCTTTGATGGGAAGCCAGGTGAAGAAAGTTCACTACAGTATTAAAAATATAACTAAAAGCATCAAAATCCTCCAAAATCTTGTCTGCTGCCACATTGTCATTCTTTGCTTTCACTTAAAAGTTGTATCGGTAAATATGATTTTGGCATCGTCGTGTTTTGCTGCAAGTGCTAGAAGAAATATCACCCTGGCTCAAATAACAAGATGTCAATCTGAGATCTTCACAGCCTAACTACCATGAGAATACTATAGTCAAATGGGCTATGAAGGGGACTATCGGTGTGGCTTTACTATATACAGTATTTATGTACATATTTTATGTTTATATTACATGCAAGCACACTATACACTCTCACACACACGGTCAAAACCTGTAGCAAAAATAAATCTCCAAATGCACTGTAGCAAGAAAAAATAGCTAAGAAAGTTCTTACCTGTATATAAATAAAGATTACCTAGTATTATTGGTGGTGAATAATGTGGTTCAGCAACTGTTGGAAGATATTAGATTTGCCACTGCTGTTTTATAATGGTCTTTTTCTTTGGGTGGCACCATTTTTTTCCCTTGAAAAGCAGTGATTGCTTTGAAAAGTATTTTCAAACCACTTTCTCTTCTACACCATGGGTGGTACTTGATGCTTTATGGTGCAGGAAAAATGTATTCAAATATTGTAAAGCATCTCTCATCCTTACTTAATAGCCATCAAAACTTTATCCTAGGCCTCCTGAGATGACAGCTGTGAAACATTGTTTTGTATCAATGTCATATTTGGTCTTCAACAGCTTGAGTCACTTTCTAGTTAGGTAGGTTTGTCTTTTGAGGAAATTGTAGCCAGTTATACATTACATGTGTTCATTCCTGTATACATTTCATTTCTGTATGAAGTGTATAAAACATAGGGAGTTAGCAAAAATACTGTGACAAGTCTACATCATTATTTATTTGCTTCCTTTAAGTGGCATAGGACATTACATGAGAAAAATCTGATTGATTTTATTACGAGAAGCCATTTGATATAATAGTACTGCTTAATCAGCAGTAAAACAGAATTGCAAATCATTTCATAGAAAGAAGCAAAGTGATTTGAAACCATATAAATCTCCAATTAGCCATCACAACTTGAAGATACCTACTTCTGAAAGGCCAAATGAAATACATTCCTTTCATATTATAAAATATGTGCAGTGCACATATGACATATGTGCGATAGATTCTATTTCATTCTATATTGGTTAGACTTGTTCTCAAAGTCTGCATTCTGGGCATCCACTTCATGAAAGATTCAGAAAAAAAGGAGGAAATTCTTGAAAAGATGTCCCACAGAAGATCAAGGATTGCCTTCTATCACTTCAGTGTTCAGGATGCACGAGAATGAATTTAAGTTCCTAGAAGGCAGATCTCAATTGAATGTTTTAAAAAAAAATCAACCTTACCAGCAGTTCTGCAGTACAGCCAATTAGTCCAAGAAGAGGTGAGCTAGGTGAATTCAAGCAGAAACAAGATGACCATCCATCATGGGAGCTTTAATTTGAATCACAGTGCTGTGGACTAAGTTGGATTACATAGCCAAAATCAAGACTGCTTTCAAAACAGACAGAAAAATAGCAGCTATCCTAAGAAACCCCAAAGATAAAATTGACCTGGAAAACCAAGGCATATATGAAGTCCCCTGTGCATCATGCCCTGACACATACTGGACAGACCAATAGAAGAATAAGTACCCGCCTGGATGAACACAAAAATGCAGTAAAAAAGCTGGAACACACTTCCTCACTAGTCCAACACAGGAAAGCCACAGGTCATAGCATCAACTTCAATGGCACCAAAACCCTAGCCACTATAGAAAACCCCAGCTACAGAATTATCAGGAAAGCCATAGAGATTGAAAAAAGACCTGAAAGCATGAATAGAAGAGATGATTCCACCAGACTGTCAATTATTTGGAAGCCTGCACTCACAAACAAAAAAATCTCCACACCACAAGCCAGGCAAACACCTGGGCACAAACAGATCCCCCCTGATACCTCCAGCTCAAACACACCCCAACCAGGCACCCAGATGAATAAATGATAGCCGTCCATTTACTTGGAGCCAAGCCGCACTAAAGGCCTCCAATAAAGTAACACAATGTTGCCAGCCAATCAAGAAAAAAAAAAGCCACAAAACAGACAGAAGATATTAGAAACACCAATCAAGCAGAACACAGCAAACTTCAAGACCAATAAACACAGACCAAGACTCCCAACCAATCAGGATGAAGAAAAAACCATTCTGGCACAGCAGAAGGCTAGCGCCAAATTTAAAACAGAAACGGCTGTGAAAGTCTGACTCACAGACGAACACAATACAGAAGCCTGATGATGGCAGATGAGATTCTGCCAAAATGTTGCTACAACTTTAAAAGCACAACTATAATGATGTGAGAAAATACCCGAACAAAGCTGAATACCATATATATATATATATATATATATATATATATATATATATATATATATATATATATGTATGTATGTATGTATGTATGTATGTATGTATATGTATATGTATATGTATATGTATATGTATGTATATGTGTGTGTGTGTGTGTGTGTACACACACACACACACACACACACACACACATACATATGATGTAAAAAATAAACAGAATAAAAGTTTTGAAAAAAATCTTATAACCGTTTATAAAAGTTTTCTCAGTACAATGTAAATTTCAACCCTTTCTTCCACATAATCTCCCATTGGTTCATATTATATAAACTATATTAATAGCAAGTTTGTTCTAGTGGTGAAAGTACCAGGCTAAAAAGCAGGAAACCATGAATTCTACTCCTGCCTTAGTCATGAAAGCCAGCTGGGTGATCTTGGGTCAGTCACTTTCTCTCAGTCAACTCACTTCACAGGATTGTTGTTGTGGGGAAAATAGGAGGAACATGCTTGTTATGTATATGTAAATAATGTAGTTGGGTTGACAATATATAAACTACAAATATATATGTTTGTAGCTTTAAGGAAAAATATTGTAATGTATTATGCTGTGTTCTGGTTGGTTGATTATGCTACAAGTTGCCATAAGAGGGAGCTATAGATCATGGTTTAATTCTCTTTCTATTTTTCACTGGTGATCTCTCTTGGTACTGATACTGACTGACTACTGACTGATACTGACTAACCCTGTTTATTTTGATATTCTATTGATATTGAAGGTTATCTATTGTGCTATGGTTTGATATTTGTCTGCTGTAAAAGACGTGAAACCACTAAGAAGACTTTACAACTGGATATTTCTGGACTGTTAAAATGTGTATGACATGGACTGTTTATTGGACTGTGCTATTTCTTCAAGTAAACATTAACACAACTTGTTCAATTCTGTGTGGCTGTATATTTATTCATAACTGTTCTCATAAACTGTTTCCATGTGCATATCCTTTTCATACAAGGGTTACTCTGCACATATCCTAACAATGCTGGATATGTCTGCCACCTTGAGTTATTTGTAAAAATAAAGATGTCAGTGTTCCAAGTAATGCACCCATAGAGAGCAGAACTCTGAGGTGGGTAGATTCCTCAAAGAACAATTTATTGGATACACCATATTGGCACAACTGGTGAAAACTAAGTCTCAAAGTTCCCGTGGTTTTCATCTGATTAAAAAGTAAAAGTTCCTCCTTCCTCCAAGTCATCAGTTACATTGTCCAATAGAGGTGCTGGCTAGTTGCTTGGTTACTCCACTCCTCCTCTTCCCAGCCACTTGTTGGAATGTTCTTGGTTCCAGGAAAACATTTTGGTTTTGACTACAAATCCCCAGGTATCTATTTCCCTCCTCCCTGTCCTTCATTCTTCCTTGTAGCAACCCTGAAGCCTCACAGATGGCTTCAGCCAGGTTCACTTCAGGGTTGTCAAAAGATGGGATACAAATGAATAAACATCTGGAATTTTTGGTAATTTTATCATACAAACTTTAAAGGGGCAGGCTACCTATGGAACTGTATTTGCCTCATCACATTAGCCCATCCCATAAGGCTGGGAAGGTATGCTACAGACTCTGTCAAATAATTTCAAGTGGGGTGGGGGCCCTAGGAAGAGAGCCTCCTCTGCCTCTGCCCCCATATTATGGAAGATCTTGCTCCCAGACTTGAAATGGGTCTTCCTGGCCTTCCACAAAGGGGTCAAAACTTGGCTCTGTGGCCTTGGGGGAAGGTCATAAAGGACCCCATAACTTTGGGCCTGACTGGTCCCATGAGTATTCCCCCTCCCACACTTATATTAACTAATGATAAATGCCCATCCTGGATATATTTTATCTTTTTGAAATTTTAAGTCATAATTTTATAATTTAAATTATTAAATTAATTGTAATATTTTAATTTTATGTTGTTTATGTATTGATTATATTGTACACCACTGAGAGCCCCTCCCTAAGAGACATGGGTGCTTTAGAAATAGGAAATATAAATAAACTTGTTCACCTTTCCATTTTCAATAAAAAATTATGCATCCCAGCAAGAATATGACCAACATTTGTAAACCTCTACATCAAATTAAGTTTTATCCTTTTCAAATTTTTAATTCTTCTTATCCAGCTTGAATCTTTTCATTAGCTGAACAATAAGGAGAGCCATGACATGTAAAATCTTCCAACTCCAATTTTTCTCTTGTTTTTAAGTTTAAACTCTCCTTGAGAACAATTCAGCAAGTCAGCATAAGTCAACCATTTTTAGCCTCTGCTTGTAAATAAAAAACAGGATTAATTTTGGCAACACAAAGATGGAGGTGGGTAAAATGATATTCAGAGGCTCCCCCTTAAGCTTTCTCCCTCTTGATTTTGATTTATTTTCATTACCGCCCCCTCCACTGCCTCTTCCTCCATTTCTGCTCCAAATGACTGTGTGCTCTGCCTTTCCAATCAAAATAACACCTAATCAGTAACTCATTCCCTTGCCTTCTGTCTGCTTGAAAGTACAACACATCAGTGTGATGCCAGCTGATCCTAATCAAAAAGCTTCCTGCTCTCTTCAGCTGAAGCCCATTGTCATTATATCCTTTCTCTTAGAGGCTTTCATTTCCTGTATTATCTCCCCAGGTGTCTTATGAGAAGGCTTGAGCAGTTCTCATGGATAGACAGCATGGGACCTGAGCAAGGCAAGGTAGCAGAATCAAATATTAAAAACCCTAGGGACGAATCAGCGTAATGCATGATTGCTTCCCCCAGCAATGATGATGCAGATTCTTTCTGGTGTGTGATGCTGTTGCATAGAATTGCTATGAATAGCAATGCAAATACTTCCCAATCCTTTGGACCTTTGAAGAGAAGGAGACCACAAGCATCCTGACATAAATGATGCAAATTGTGTCATTTTATCGACACAAATTTTATACATTAAATAATTTGAACAATGACATCATGGCAGGCCTGACATCACTTGCTTCCCCTAGGCAGGTACTATGGATGTTTGCCCTTGCAGATATTTTCTTCCATGCATGTTATTGAATAACTTTGGGCTGAAGAAGTAGAATTGGGAAGTGACAGAAATGTCCTTTTAGACCCATTTCCTTACAAAGATAATTCTTATTTTCTGGTAATGAAAAGCTAATGACTCTAATGTAAATGAGATTTAGGCAACATCCCATCCTGGACCACTTGAAAAGGGTTTTCTGAAAGTAGAGGAAAAGTGAGGGTAAAAATATGCTGGCACATGCAGATTTATTGTCATTTTCCTCACCCTCTCTTGTCCTACACTGGGTTCATCTCCCATTGCACATAGTTCTTCAATCACATTGTCTGGTTTACCCCCTTAATATGGCTGCCATTTTGTCTTTACAGAAAACAGGATTTATTCTTCGTAGGTTACAAGTCCTGATTTTGGGAATCCCAAAATAGCAGCTGGTTCAGATTCAGCCAGAGAAATAAATCACAAAGTTTGCATAAAAAGCCACCTGTGATGGGGGATTCAATTATGATGCACATGTCTGTTGCAAAACTGCCAAAGTTGAAGAGATAACAAGGCTCTGTGTAATAAGCCACCCTCAATGTAAGCTCAGTCTTTTGCAGGTTGCTTCAGCAATTACACGATAAAAACAAACTCTAGTCTGAATTAAATACATAATCTTGTTAGAAGAAATAACATCTGTCTTGCTTTGTTCGCAAGCCCCAGGAGGTTAATTTGCTTGATTCTTTTCAGTAATAGAAACACTATGCATTTGAAGAGGTATCTGCAAAAATTAGACATTAATAACAAAGCTAGCATCAAGAAGGGATCAGTAGTGGGATTCAAATTTTTTTGCTACCAATTCTGTGGGCGTGGCTTGGTGAGCATGGCAGGGGAAGGATACTGTAAAATCTCCAGTCAGAAGTGGTATTTGCTGGTTCTCCAAACTACTCAAAATTTCTGCTACCAGTTCTCCAGAACTGGTCAGAACCTGCTGAATACCACTTCTGGAAGGAATCGGTCAAAACATAACAGGTTCAAAGTTTCCATGTGTATCTTACCGTACCTGTATTTACCTGTATGAAATAGCAAAAGCAAATTAAGTTCAATTTTAAGACTACCTCTCAGGAGGGTTGTGTACTTTGGCATGACTCTTTCCTGTCTTTCAGTCTGAATCCTTGTCACATTGTATGAAGTATATAATCTTTGTGAGCCAAGAAACATCCCATAAACTCAATCCAAGGAACAACCTAAGTTTATTTATTTTATTCTACTCACAGCCATTTCTGCAGGTGCATACTGACCTATTACAAAGGCAGGAAAACTGATGGAATGTTATTTCCATGTGCCCAGTGACAAATGTTGATTTTATCAGTAACGTCAACAGTAGCTGACACTATGATGCACACAAAGCAAATGGAAAGGTCACATACCATGGAGCTTTCACTACCGGTTTTTTTTTTGTTTTTTTTGAAACTATGCATTCTATCCTTATATCATGTCAGCAGTTATACCTAGGGCAAAAGGCAAAAAAAGAGGAGAGGTGAATGGGAAACTAACCACACAACTTCCTTAAACAGGAAAGCCTCTTTGAGTTGATAAGACAATTGGCATTCTCAAAGCAAAACTGTGTCCCAGCACTTTTGAAAAATGTTATTCAGCAGGAGCAAGACTCCTAAATTCACCTCATCAGACAACTATTCAGTCTGTTATGCATAAAATATCTGTATGCATTATCTGCTCATGAGCGCAGATACTAGTGAGGTTAATGGGGTCACCCCAGAATAGCTCTGCTTCCGGTTTGTGTATGTAAGAAAGAGTAAGGCAGTGGAGCGGCTGATTGAAAAGAAATTCACAAAAACCAAGGGCTGTAAAGAAGAGAATTAAATGTGCCCAACCAAGATTTTAAAAGTTCAGAAGGGAAAAAAAAGCCATTTCATCAGCTGTATTGAGATTGTTCGAAAATCTTGCTCACCTGACCTCCACTTTGACGTGTTACTCCAAGTGTATTTTCTTTAATCATTCATCCATAGTAATTAGGGGACAATTCATCACTGTAATCCACCCTTCTATGGTATAAACAATGGAATGCATGGGAAATGAACTGGTTTGTATCCAGAGATAGGCAGCCATTTATGATTCTTTTGATACATTTCTGCTACCTATTATTAAGGTTTGTACATATGTAATTCTAAGCACAGGAGGTAATAAATGGAAGAAACCCAGTTCTAATATGTGAATTATCTCTCCAGATGATTCCTTGAATATGTGAAGTCACAGATCAAACATCAAAGACAGAATTTAATATAGTTAGTTAGCAATCTCAATCCTCTCAGGGGAAAATTCATGGAACTTAATAAAATTTCCTTCTGGATACATTATGGTATAACTATATTTTAGATCATTTTGAATTAAGTGCAGGAGTAACTCAGATTCAAGTCTGAGTTATTTGGCACAGATCAAAAGTTAATTTGTAATATACCCTGCATTGCTGTTGTTGTTTTCTTAGAGGACATCTCTAAGACCCCAGATCAGGAGTTGGTATGCAAATAACTTTTTTTTAGTGAACTATGGAAAATTAACTTTGTGCTTGTTGGGTGTAGAGGACTTGAAATGGTAATATCTTGGCTTCGGTATTAATCATGGTCTTCTTAAATCTGGACTGACCAGATGCTTTCCTGAAACTGGACAGTTCAGATCTTTCAATAAGTCCAGATGACCTGGAGAGCCAATGAATTAGATCAAGTAGGGTACAGAAAGTTTTAATTTCTTAATGTATTAAAATAATGTCCTTTCCATAAAAAGGGAGATCCAAAATGAGATTGATTATGGAACTTTCCACCAATCTGTTTTGAACACATAATTGTCCACTCTATTTCCTTCTCATCCATATGAAGATAAAAACATGCTACTTCTTCTTGCTTAACAATCTAAACCAAAAATGTTGGTACATTTCTTACTAACATCCTTCCAGTCATCAACACATTTTTATCAGGGGTAGGATTCAATTTTTTTAACAACCGGTTCTGTGGGCATGGCTTAGTTGGTAGGTGTGGCTTGGTGGTCATGTGACTGGGTGGATGTGGCTTGTGGTCATGTTATTGGCTGGGTGTGGCCAACTCAATATCACTTACATTGAGGCACGCATCTCCTTGCCCGGCCTCTCGTGACTGTGGGGATGCTGCAACAGTCCTTAAGTGTGAAAAAAGGTCATAAGTCACTTTTTTCAGTGCCATTGTAACTTTGAATGGTCACTCCACACAATCAAAGTACCAGCAAAGGAGAGAAAAAAGCCTCCAGAGACGTTCCTGAGACAGGAAGTCTAGTTCTGCCAAAAATGTAATAAGGGTTAATGGAGAGGCAGTTTCTGTAAGCAACATCAGAATGTTTCCCTGCTGCCTTCCTTTACAGCAGGGGTCTCCAACTTTGGGTCCTTGAAGCCTGGCGGACTTCGACTCCCAGAATTCCCCAGCCAGCAAAGCTGGCTGGGGAATTCTGGGAGTCGAAGTCCGCCAGGCTTCAAGGGACCAAGGTTGGAGACCCCTGCTTTACAGGATTAGGCCAGTAATTTCTTTTAACAACCGGTTCTCCAAACTGCTTAGAATGTTAACAACCGGTTCTAGCGAATAGGTGCGAACTGGTAGAATCCCACCCCTGATTTTTTATTTAACTACCAGTAATTGTATTTTCTTTTTCCTTTAGCTGAATAGACTAAAGCTTCAGCATACTGTTATGTCTGGGAGGTGGGTCCCAAGGAGAAATGAGACTCGTGGTAGTGAACAACAGCTCTTTATTAAGCAACCAGATACTGAGACAAAGCCCTAGCTGCGGCTGCTCTTTTTATAGAGCTGGCCGCGGCTAGGCAGCCAATGACAGGTTTTTGAGCTTGCCGCGCTTGGTGTTAGCCAATCGCGTCAAGCTCCATATGAGCCAATCAAGAGTGTCCCAATAGCGACCAATCATGGCCCAGCTTTTCCGGACCAATAGGAACGCAGGCCTTCAAGCCTGCTAGTACGGAACACATACCTTTAAAATGGCTACTGTTTTGTTCCTTGCATTCCAATCATTCCTTATAGGCCCAGTCACCTAATGAATGGATTATGCTTATTAAATTAATCAGAGCTCTCTGCAAGCTGGTTAGTACATTCTCACTTCTATTTTGCTGGTCCCATTGTGGAGTTCAAAACACTACCCCACAACCAGAATGTAATAATTAAATGATAATATCCTCAGTTAATGTTATAAAGCACTTGAATGGGTTTTTTTAAAAATAGGACATTATACAAAATCTACATTAAATTAAATAGTATATTGAACAAAAGTACATATAGTTTGGCCTCACTTCCATTTAATTATTCAGATTGGACTGGATGTTGATGACTCAATTCCAGGGTTTCATAGAATTTGGATGGAATACAATTGATTTTTACTTTTCTTGGATGTTAAATAAGATTGTTTTCAATCATCACCCCAGAACATTGCTTGCAATATGTTATTGGATTTTTGGTTCCTGCTTTCTTCACATTCTGATAAAAAAGGCGGAGGATGAAAATATAGATTAATCTTTATTACGACCTCAACATTCACCTTCTGATGTTTCTCAAGCTTTGCACAAGATAAATATTGCTTCTCTTTCATCCAAATCTAGTAATTACTTTGCTAGATCAGAGACAAAGCCGATCAATTAGATAAAAGAACTAATACTTTGTTGCCAAAAAGAAAAAGGCCAGACAACAGACAACTAGTTGCTTCTGAGAGATTGTAAGCATAATGGATCTGGCAAAGCTATGACCCTCGCATATAACTCCTAGCATCTTTGCCAACAATGTTGGCTGCAACTGCTGGGAGTTGTAATTCACCAACAACTGGAGAGTGACAGATTTCCCATATTGTATAATAATGGGCATCATCTATATATTTCCAGGTATTTGGAATAAATATAAAAATCTATTTAGCAAACAAACCACAGAGCCATTAACAGAATATCTTTTACAAATTTATCTAATTTCCTCAACCCTTTTTCATGAGTTTCTTGTAAATGCAAAGCTGTAGATCATACCTGGGACTCTTAGATTGTGGTTATCATTAGATAAGATAATATATCCTTTCAGATTTCACTCTGCTATCCGTATGAGTGGACTAGGAAGAAGGTAGAAGTAATCATTTAGTCATAACAAAAGCTTCTAAATGTAATAACAGAATAGATTGGGCAGAAATCTGCAGCATGTATTAAATGTTATACATTGGAAAAAGGAATTACAGATGGAGTTTCTCTTTAAAGAATACATAGTAAAACAAAAAGATTTCAAGGATATTCAGAGCTTTGTAGGGAGCTTGATATAAATATTTAAACCTTGAATTACCTTTCTTCCCCTCACACTTCACTGAAAGCAGATAAACCATGTTATGGCTTGAGCTATGTGTGAACCAGGCAATAGCCCTCTCTAACATATATGAATGGGTAAAATAAATGATAGGAGCAGAAGGAATCATGATTAATGATGGATGCAAACTGCTGGGGAAAAAAGTGTAAAAAGTTAGAAATATGGAAACAAGAGACATAGAATGACTACCTTTGAATAATCATAACACTCTGAAGCTGCAACCTGCATTTAAAACATCATTGTATTTGAGAGACACCTCCTGTATATATACTAATAGAAAGAATATGCAAAGCATACAAAAAAGATGTTTAGCAAAGAATGTTATCAAAGCACTCTTGATCAAAATGTTAAAGCATTTTTGTGTAATGCACACAAATATAAACAACCTCTGAAATAGCTTCCTGGGCCCTTTAAAGGATATGACTTTGTCAACACTTTGAAAAGATGTACTTTGCTGAAGCTAACACGTTTTGTACATTTCCACATTCAGATGCTTTGCACATCCCTTTAAGTACCTGAGTATGTTAGACTACATGATAGAACAGAATCAATTATGACCTGCTACAAAAATCTACATTTGTCAATATTTCTAGGACCCCATCCTTTTTAATTTGCTGTAGCTATAGTCATATTCTAGTTATCTAGATATTTAGGTCCAAAATTAATTTTTGTGGGCATCTGGATGTGGTTCTATGGCAGACTCAGTATCTCTGAAAGAATGGAAATGGCACTGCAGCAATGTCTTTCCTGATAAAGAAAACATGGATAGAATGTGCACCTGCACCACAGATTGCTACTTTTTGTTAGGAAATGACATGATTGATGTTTTGTGCTTTTTTTTTTTCATGAGTAGAGAGGCAGGGGATTAAGGAGAAAGAGCTTGCTTGCACATGGAAGTATAGCCTTTTAAAGGATACGGAGTCCAAGCAAGCCTTCAGTTTCTTAATCACTTTTGGATATAATCAATTTATAATTGAAAAGAGTTTTTTTTAAAAAAAAGAGGAACAAAGAAAACAGCCTCTGGGTGAGTTAAATTTCATTCCAAATTATAGAAAGTAAAACAAAGAGAAAACAATTGTTTTAAAAAACTTTAAAAAGAATAGCAAAGAGCTTGTTTAACGAGACTTTGAACTAAAATGTTATAAACAGATAAAGGGCATTGTATAAATTTGAAAGATTAATTAATATTCTGGCAAAAGTGCTTTTGGCATGATTTGGAATTAATCAAATAAACAGACCAGACCTTCCTGGGAATGCCAATTGACATGAGGAGGAGAGAGTCATTAAAACAACCTACATAAAATGAAATTAATCCAGAAATGTCACAAAACATGTTTGAACAGGTGGAAAAACAGGTATTTGAATCTTTCAAATCTGTTAAAAAAGTGGTTGCTTTTGATGCAAGACTATTAGAAAGATTTATAAAAATGAAAAAGGAAATGAAAGAAGCTACAAAAAATGAAGAATCTATGGGGCAACTTATAGGAGAATTTAAACAAATTAATTACAAAGTAGAAGTTTTAGAAAATAAACAAACATTGTTGTGAATCAATAAAAGTGAATAACCTAAATGCAAATTAGGGGTTGAAAACCTGCACACTTGATTGGTCCTTATACAACAACTTGGGATTGGGCCAGAACCAGTCCCTGATTGGCCACTTTTGGGACTGTCCTTATTGGTCAGTAGTTGGAACCTGCTTGCGCATTTTCATTGGTTAATAAGGCAGCAGCTAACCCTATAAAAGGGTTACTGCTGCCCATAGCATTGCTCTGTTCCATTCTGATTCCTGTTATTATTAAAGAGTTGAAGTCACTGGTCAGATGTCTGGTCTCCTTATTCTCCAAACTTAACACTGGCGATGAAGGTGGGATCCGGAGACCGAAGAGCTGACTAAACCTACAGAGCAACCTACAGAGCACGTGGTCACACACGCACCATCAACGGCAACATGGCCAGCGGTGCCGTACCACCCGCTCCATTCAATCCAGAGACCGAAGACTGGGAGGCCTACATGGATCGGTTCCAGATGTTTCTGGAAACTAACAATTTGAAAGATGCAACAACCGGCAAAAAAAGAGCTATCTTTCTAACGCATTGTGGGCCAACCGTGTTTAAAATGGCAAAGTCGCTTGCCAAGCCAGCAGAGTTAAAAGAAATGGACTGGGACGTCCTCGAGCCGTTACTACGGGCTCACTCACGCGCCTCCGTACCAACCCTAGTAAGAAGACACGAATATTACCAGAGGGATCAACGGAAGGGCGAAAGCCTTGCCAATTACATCGCGGACCTCCGGAACCTAGAGGCCTCTGCGGGTTCGCCGACTTGGAAGAAGCCCTCTGGGACCGTTTGGTTCTGGGCCTAGAAGATGGCACTATCCAGAGCAAAATTATGGCTAAGGGGGACATCAGCCTCACCGATGCCCTCAAAGAAGCCTCGGCAGCAGAGGCGACAAAGAAGTCAGCAGCCCAAATGCGCCGCACCAACGCACCGCTACGTAAACTCGCCACTGATACCTCGCCTCGCTCAGAGAGACACCCGGTATCGACTCACCACGAAGACCTAGAGTCCCCGTCCGACAGCGATGAGGAAGAGGTCAACCGACTTCGAACGGAGAGAGAGCAGTCCTCACAACACTCATTTCGACCGTGTGCGGCTGTGGAGCGAATCACCCACGATCCGGCTGCAAATTCCTTGACGCACTTTGCCGCCATTGCGGAAGACGCAGTCACATCGCAAAGGTTTGCAGAAGCAAACAGAACTCCAAACCCCGACAGGCGAATTCCAGTCTTCCGGATTCTTCGGCACACACCGAGAAAAAGTGAACCACTCCTACAGAAACAAGCCGTCCACCACTTCCACTAGGCGTGAGGAAACCAGGCGAGAAGAGACCACCAAACAATCACCATAGGCCACGCTACATCCCTTGATGCCGGAAAAATCCGAGTAAAGGTCGCCATCGAAAACAAACCTTGCGTGATGGAGGTAGACTCAGGATCTTCCCTCTCTATGGTGTCGTGGAAAACGCTCCAACAGCTCATTCCAATGATTCGCCGCAAGACCTTAACCCTCAGAGGGTTATACTCAAAGACTATCAGGGCAACCGAATTCCCGTCGTCGGGTCCCGCAGATTCCAGGTCTCATTCAAGGACCGCACCGTCGCACTACCACTGACTGTCGTGGATCGAGACAGGCCTAGTCTTCTAGGCCTTCAATGGTTCAGGCCGCCGGAATCACTGTAGCCGGAGTCCACAAGGCCGAAAGCGTCGATTGGGAGGAAGCACTCGTGCAAGAATTCCAAGACGTTTTTCGCGAACGGACTAGGCAAGTATAAGGGGACCCCAATCTGCTTTAACTTGAACCCTGAAATAGCACCCATCTGCCTTAAGCGCGTCGGGTGCCGTCGCCTTAAAACCTAAAATCGACGAACAACTCAATAAGCTGATAGCGCAGGGAGTACTGGAACCCACCGACCACGCCCGTTGGGAAACCCCAATAGTAACGCCTATCAAGCCTGATGGGTCCCTAAGAATTTGCGGAGACTACCGGGCCACATTAAACCACGCACTGCAGCAAAGTGCTTATCCAGTACCGGTAGTGCAACACTTACTCCATTCTCTGGGCGGCGGAAAAGTTTTCGCCAAACTAGATTTAGCCCAGGCGTATCAACAATTGCCTGTAGACCCAACCACAGCCGAGGCGCAAACGATCGTAACACATAGGGGCGCATTTAAATGCAACCGGCTCCAATTGAGTAAGCGTCGCCCTGGAATCTTCCAGAGCTTAATGGAAAGGTTGTTACAAGGGATAAAAGGTATTGTCCCATATTTCGACGATGTACTCATCACGCCGCACCTAACAAAGACATTTTAGAAAAGCGACTCAGAGAGGTTTTACGAAGATTCCAAAATGCAGGCCTCAGAGTAAAAAGATAAATGCCACTTATGTACCGAAAAAGTAGAATTTTTGGGATACCTCCTGGACAGCCAAGGAATTCATCCCACCGAAGACAAATTACGAGCAATTAAAAAGGCACCCACTCCTAGGAACAAGGCAGACCTACAGGCGTTCCTTGGACTTATCAATTTCTATAATGTGTTTTACCCCACAAAACAACAGTAGCTGAACCATTGCATAGACTATTAGACAAAAAAGCAACGTGGGTTTGGGGACAACGGGAACAACATGCTTTCCAACAAATAAAGAAATTGCTAACTTCTGATTCAGTACTTATGCAGTACAACGAGACTCTGCCGCTCACTATCACGTGTGATGCATCACCTTTGGGGTTGGGGCAATTCTGGCCCACGTGTTACCAAACGGAGCGGAAGCCCCCATCGCGTTTTTTTCGCGAACCTTAGCTAAAGCTGAACGAAATTATAGTCAGCTGGACAAAGAAGCTTTAGCGATTGTTGCTGCAGTTAAAAGATTTCACGAATATGTTTATGGCCGTGCGTTTACAATAATCACTGATCATAAACCGCTACTGGGGATCATTGTGGGTAATAAACCAACCTCGTATATATTGTCCCCCAGAATGACCCGTTGGTGTGAATTCCTGGCGGCCTACAACTACACCTTGCAGCACCGCCCGGGAAATCGATTCTCCACGCCGATGCATTGAGCAGAACACCGCTCCCAGACGCTGTTGTGGATCCAGCCCCAACCCTCTCAACACTACAGATTGAAACTCTACAGGCACCACCCTTGACGGCTAGAGACATTGCTTTTGAAACGAAACAGGACCCAGTTCTCCAACACATACTACACTGGGTTGAACGGGGGTGGCCGACGGACCAAATTGCACCTGAATGGGCACCCTTCAAAGCCCGCCAAACCGAGCTGTTTTCCCAAAAGGCTGTATCTTGTGGGGCGATCGAGTCGTAATCCCTGCCAAATTGCAACAGACTGTGTTGGCGGTATTGCATGAGGGACATCCGGGCATTGTGCGGATGAAATCACTTGCACGCAGCTACGCTTGGTGGCCCGGAATCGACAAAAGAATTGAGGCCTGGGTCACTACGTGCCAACGTTGCCAGGACGCCAGCAACGCCCCACCGAAAGCAAGCCCAACCGAATGGAAACACCGAGGGACCGTGGTCCCATATTCATATTGACTTTGCGGGCCTACCAAAGGTCACACTTTCCTGATTACTGTCGACGCCTATTCCAACTGGCTCGAGATTCATCGAATGCACACAACTACAACCGACTCAGTTATTAATAAATTAAACAGACTATTTGCCACGCACGGGTTTCCGGACGTGTTGGTCTCGGACAACGGCCCGCAGTTCACTGCATTGCCCTTTGAACAATATCTGGCTGATCGGGCATCCTCCATGCGCTGACCTCGCCCGTGCACCCTGCGGCGAATGGACGTGCAGAACGCATGGTACAATTTGTGAAAAAGACCCTGCATAAAATGGAATTTGGCAACATCGGCGAGAAAATCAATCGAATCCTCTTATTGCAGCACATCACACCCCACAGCGTGACCAACAAAACACCCGCGGAACTTCTTATGGGGCGGAAAATACGATCGCACCTTGACCGGCTCCACCCCGCCGCACCAGAAAAACCTGTCGGCTCCAGCAGCAAATGCCGAGAATTTAAGGTAGGCGATTTAATCTTTGCCAAAAACTTTTCCGGCGACCCGTTATGGATACCCACAACCGTTACCCACCTCACCGGGCCTAGATCTTACCGCCTGCTAACAGACGATGGGAGGGTGTGGAAACGCCACATAGACCAACTCCGATCGAGATTACCACCCAGCGGCCATGACTTCCCAGTTCAACAACTCAAGGGGAGGGAGTATCGAGGGAATTGCAAATACGGTACCTGAGTATGTTAGACTACATGATAGAACAGAATCAATTATGACCTGCTACAAAAATCTACATTTATCAATATTTCTAGGACCCCATCCCTTTTAATTTGCTGTAGCTATAGTCATATTCTAGTTATCTAGATATTTAGGTCCAAAATTAATTTTTGTGGGCATCTGGATGTGGTTCTATGGCAGACTCAGTATCTCTGAAAGAATGGAAATGGCACTGCAGCAATGTCTTTCCTGATAAAGAAAACATGGATAGAATGTGCACCTGCACCACAGATTGCTACTTTTGTTAGGAAATGACATGATTGATGTTTTGTGCTTTTTTTTTTTCATGAGTAGAGAGGCAGGGGATTAAGGAGAAAGAGCTTGCTTGCACATGGAAGTATAGCCTTTTAAAGGATACTGAGTCCAAGCAAGCCTTCAGTTTCTTAATCACTTTTGGATATAATCAATTTATAATTGAAAAGAGTTTTTTTTTAAAAAAAAAAAGAGGAACAAAGAAAACAGCCTCTGGGTGAGTTAAATTTCATTCCAAATTATAGAAAGTAAAACAAAGAGAAAACAATTGTTTTAAAAGACTTTAAAAAGAATAGCAAAGAGCTTGTTTAACGAGACTTTGAACGAAAATGTTATAAACAGATAAAGGGCATTGTATAAATTTGAAAGATTAATTAATATTCTGGCAAAAGTGCTTTTGGCATGATTTGGAATTAATCAAATAAACAGACCAGACCTTCCTGGGAATGCCAATTGACATCAAAAGGAAAAGATAAACGATAGAATTTGCAGAAGTAGATAAATGTAATAGGAGATGGATTGTGTCATTAAAACTATGGAAATAAATATTGGACTAAAGTCTAAAGGATATAACAATGATGAAAGAGGGAAAAGAAAGGAGAAATAAGCCTTTTATTTTCATCTTTGTAATTGACTTACTTCTGAATTATAAAAATAAGAATATTGACCATCAGAAAAGCTGCAAAGCATGAGGAGGAGAGAGTCATTAAAACAACCTACATAAAATGAAATTAATCCAGAAATGTCACAAAACATGTTTGAACAGATGGAAAAACAGGTATTTGAATCTTTCAAATCTGTTAAAAAAGTGGTTGCTTTTGATGCAAGACTATTAGAAAGATTTATAAAAATGAAAAAGGAAATGAAAGAAGCTACAAAAAATGAAGAATCTGTGGGGCAACTTATAGGAGAATTTAAACAAATTAATTACAAAGTAGAAGTTTTAGAAAATAAACAAACATAATAAATAGAAAAATTGAATTGGACTTAGACAATCTGGCAGTACCGGAATTGAGTTTAATGATGACAATAATAACAGTGCAGATTCATTGCAAACAAAATCTCTTGGGTTCAATCTTCATCACTTCCACTCTTCCAGATAAGGTGAAAATCTCTTGCATGACACATGATTCATTATCCATGGTTACTGTTTTGTTCTTTGCACTCCACTCATCTCTTATAGGCCCAGACACCTAATGAATGAATTATTAAAACAAGTCAGAACTCTCTGCAAGCTGGTTAGTACATTCTCACTTCTATTCCGCTGGTCCCATTCAGGGGTTCAAACACTGCCCTGAAACCAAAAAATAATAATTAAAATGATAGTATCAAAAAAGTAAATGTTGCAAAGCACTTGAATGAGTTTTTCAAAGGACATTATACAAAATCTATATCAAATTAAATACTACATGGAACAAAATCACATATAATTTGTCCTCACTTCTATTTAATTATTCAGATTGAACTGGATGTATGTGTCATGGAAGGGATTTTCGCTTTATCTGGAAATGGTGAGGATTGAACCTAAGATATTTTGTTTGCAACACATCTGCACTATTATTATCATCCCTGAACCTTGTTTCCCAGGCCTATTATTTCCTTTTCTTCAATATAAGCTATGCTGTTTCTTAGATAACAAAATAGACCTTAAAATAAATAGGAAATAGAATAATGCTACTCTCATCAAAGTATTAATGCATGTTTAAAACATGATTGGAGTCAGGTTATTATTTATTATTTTAAACTACCCTCTAGACCAGGGGTGTCAAACTCAAGGCCCGGGGGTCAGATCTGGCCCACAGGGTGCTTTGATCTGGCCCATGAGGCCACCCTGGAAACAGAGAAGGACTGGCCTGTGGTGCCTCTGCCAACAAAAATGGACCTCGGGAGGGCTGCATGCGACCTTTAGCAGCTCTATTTTTGCTGGCAGAGGGTTGCAGGAGGCTGTTGCAGCTGAAAACAGAGCTCAGGAGCCCATTTTCACTGGCCAGCACAAGCACCCCCAACACGAGTTATGTTGAGCTGGCCATGCTCACCCCATCCCCCACCCAAGGTCGAACACAACTCTGATGTGGCCGTCAATGAAATCAAGTTTGATACCCCTGCTCTAGACAGCTTAAACAACTAAATATTAGCATTTCTCTAAACAAAAATACAGAAAACGAAGCTGCAGCAGCAAAAAGAAACCCAATTTACAAGAGCAAGACCCAAAGCAGTTGGCTTTTAAAAGGCAAGTAAGCCAATGCTTAACTTCCTTCAAATTTTATTAACAAAGAGCTGAAACAAGAGCCTCTTGGATGAGTGTTACAGAGGCTACAGAATTCTAACCAAATGACCTCTTACTTTTAAAAAGTTATCTTTTTGAAAGCCACTTCTGTCTAGAGCACTGCCCAGTCCAAATTAAGTGGGAAGCTACAGAGAGTCACAAGAAGGAGCCATAGATGCCTTGAAATTGCCTACTAATAGTTACCCTCCAGGTACTTATGTGAGCACAAAAGCCTGTTGTGACAGTTTTTCTTGCTATCTATAGATATATTTCATTTCAAATTAAATCACTGGGTTTTGGATTTTTTTTTTTTTAGAAATGAAAGGCTGCATGTTCATATCTTTTCTTTCCTACACCCCATTCAGTATTCACTTGAAAAAAGACAGATGGGTGTGCAGGTTTAAAAAATATCTATCAAATGGAATGAATCTTACTCACAGAATAAGACATTCTTCTTAAACTAACCACAACCTTCATTTTAATAACATTTTATTTATGTATTTATTAAACTTTTATGATGCTTATTTCCCCTACAAGGTGACTTTTGTCTGTAAGTCTTGATTGCAATCATATAATTAAATGTGTAATATTTATAATATAACCATATAACCCAATGGCTTAGGGCCTTTCCTCACTGTTGAATTAAAATGCTATTTTTGCATCTGGAATTGGCAAAATACTATAACGGCAGAAAAGATGTTGTCCCTCTTGGTTCTCCCTGTCCTTTTCTTTTTCCTGCTTGTGTTCAGATGAACTGCTGAGTAGTGCTATCCTGAATTTGCAAGTATAAAATGTTCTAAGCAATGTGATTAGTTGATACCTCCAGCTCTTCTGTTCTCCCTTCCCTGCCAGCCAGTGGGAAAACATCAGATCTTATGTACTTTGTCCTTGGATACTGATAGCTTACAAGGGAAAACAATATTCTTATACTGGTATAACTAAGAAAGATTAATACTTCCTTACTTGTAGAATGGATATAAGATGAAAACAATGTCATAATAGCAGAACAAAGACATTGCCAGAATAGGTCTACACCATTTTAGGTGCAAGTGAAGATATTTAGTTCATTCATTCATTCATTGTGAATGAATAATAAATATTACTATTTAATGCGGAGTAGTGAGGTTCTAACTGCTCATCCCTCCAACCTTGAAGTTGCTGAACTACAACATGCAGCAGCCCCTTTCAGTTTCCAGTTCAGCAACTTCATAATGCAAGGATTATGCAGTTGCAAAGCTTATGAAAGCTCACTAATAATGCCAGCGACACATGAATGAAAATAGTGCTTTATTTATTGATTTGTAGATTATTTTGTTCCAATTTCTCCCCTTTGTTAGATCAGTAATTATATGTCCTACAGTGTAACAGGTAAATAAGATAATGATAAGCAGAATTGATTAAGTGTTTAAACAAAGGAACAGTAATGAATCAGAGTGTTGACATCTTGAACAGAAAAGTGAAAAGACAAGACATAATGTTTAGGAAACTAAAAGCACAAGTTGTTTCCAATGGCGTCTTTCTGCTGACAAAACATCTGCCAGCAAACTAGATTTCTCTGTCTCCTGTGTACCTCCCAAATCTGCTCTGGAGGAGGACATGACACTTTGGGGGTGGATTTAAGAGGTTTTGTGAAATGGTAAAGCAGAGAGAATAATAAGAAAGCTCCTTTAAGAAATAGAAATCTGGTCACATAATGCTGATTGTAGCCCACTCTTGTCTTCTGTAAACTATGTTAGGACAAGACCTGAAATGGAAGAACATGAAGTGGAACCTCACGATTCTTTGTGTTTTTTTTATCTTCTAACATATCCCATTGTTATGTTATTCTTCCATCTGGGAAATGCTTTAAAAGATGAAACCTAGCAGATTTTACATACCTCAGAGTTCTCCTTGGATGCTGTCAACTTAAGGGGGAAAACATTACAGAATATTCAGTTGTGGGGAAAAAAATTCTCACAGCAGCTCCAGATGTCATAAGATGAAAAGGAAACAGGACGCCTACTGTTTTGCTATGTCTCAAAAGAAAACTGTTAAATAGGACTGCTTGGAAATGTGCAGCTTCTCCTGGGGGAAAGAAAAGAAACAACATTTTATTTTATGATCCATCCAAGAAATGCAGAAATTTGCTCAAACTAAGCAAATCTTGATCAGATCGCATAGATTCCCTGCTTATATTGCTTTGATAGGCAAAGAATAGGAAACACTCACTGATGTGCCCACCTTGCTATTCCTTTCCAGACTAAAAGCATTGTGCAAAGCACAGGAAAAAAAATAAAGTATAAGGTATATGTACATATGCATATACATAATAGTACATAATAGTAATTGTACATTAAAATGCAAGGAAAGGAAACCAAAATTTAGTTTATGTATTACATCTAGTTTTAAACTTTCATCTCTCTCTTTCTGAGGATCTCCTCAGAACAAGAAATCACTTGAAATACATACATGGATGCAAGCTATTCCATTTGTTTTATTATTATATATATTTATTTCATTCTGCCTTTATTATTTTAATAAAGAACTTGAGGTGAAAAATTTTATTCATCTTTCTCCTATTTTCCCAACAACAACAATCCTTTAAATTGTACTAATGAGGCAGAAGTCTCATTACTTTGGGAAACCTCAAAGAAAGCCATTTTTAAACAAAGGGTAGGTAGCAGAAATTTTCAAAACCTGGAATCAAGCATGCATATAGCCATGATGTGAAAAGGCAGAAACAAGAGGCCTAAAATATATAGAAGGTAGGATGCTAAGAAACTTTAGCTGTAGAATTGGTTTGTGTACGATGACTAATTCAACAGAAACAATAAATGGACTTTTCTCTCCTTGTTGGAGTGTAAAGCAAGGAAAGAATTTATTTGCCATAGGGGATATGATACCTTGACAGTCATAACAGCTATATTAAAAATAAGTTCACTAGGGATTCTACTTGATCAAATGTAAAATAGTATGGATGGTCTTTCACTGTTATTTTCTCAAAGTACCTTTCCATTATTGTGCCTAGCAATACATCAAAATGTGCCAACAACAATGCTCTCTCCTTATCCCAAAGGTGCTTTTCCAAAAGGCAACTGAACTTTCTTGATTTTTTTCTTTGAAAATATTTTCACTTTCATCCAGGAAGCTTCTTCTTCTGAAGAACTAAAGAAGCTTCTTGGATGAAAAGCAAAACATTAAAAAAAAAACCAACAACCCAAGAAAGTCCAATTGCCTTTTGGAAAAAAATCATCTTTGGGACAACGATGACCTGGATGATTGAGAATTTCCATAGACAATGCTCTCCTTAATTTCTAGAACTCCAGAGAATTAAGATGAGAAGATGAAACTTGAAGTAGGTCCAGGTTTTAAAATCCAGAGAGGAACCAGCAGAACTAAGAAAGTGAAGGTCACAGAATGGCTTAGCAGAGACTCTGAGAGCAGTGTGAATTGAAAAGAAAAAGAACTAAGGAAATCGTTTTTGGGAAGGAGTAAGCTGGAACTTCTGAAAGAAAATTGTAGCAATAATCACAAGAAAGAAATGGGCTGCTTTACACAGTGTTGGCTAGAAAGAAACCTGAAAAAGTATGCTACAAAATGAGTCTTCCAACCTCACATTTTCTTTTCTTTTCTATTTTCTTTTTTCTTTTCTTTGTTACTCAGACAGTTGCTTTTAATTTAAAGTAAATCCTGTGCAAACAGAATTGTTAATGCCATAATTTAAACTTTGATTTAATTACTAAAGACTGGTATATTTGGAGACTCCTCCCATGCCTAAAAATCTTGGTAGTTATCAAGGCAATTAAAGAGGGGTTGGAATGTAGATTTTAATCTGCTGGGAAAATATTCTGTAAATCATTTACCTTCCTGATGGGAGTAGTAAGAGAAAAAGAGTTCAAAAAAATGGCTCAGCCCTCAAACTGCCTTACCACAGAGACACAACAATGGCAGGTAATAGTAGCATTCTCATGTTAACATTTCCAACACCAAGGTAAAATTTCCATTTGTCTAGGATTTTTTTTTAAATTTCAGAACCATGCATATCTTTATCATGGAACATTTGAATTATATTTATTTCCTGTCTGCAAGTGTCTAAACCAGTGATTTTGACATAAGACAAAATCTACAGCAGGAAAACAAAGTAAAATAATGGAAATAAAACTGAGGGTTCCAGCTGAACTAACAGTGGGAATATAAATACATAAGCTTTATTTTAATTAATTGCCTCTCATATCCCATTGCTTTGTAATAGTATTATATCCATATAACTATTTATTTTTATATAAAAAGTTTTTATTTTTTAAGACAAACATATACAAACAAAACATAAAAACATAAAATCATCTTCCATTTTATATACATACAGTGTGTCAGTTGGTTACAAATCTTTTGTGCTATCCTTTTGTAGTCATTACTCCCAGTTTATATCAATTTTCACATTGTCAAACTAACATATGCTTATATATTTATCAGTTATTAATCATCCATAACTAAACTATTTATTCCATCATTTTATACGAGATATTTCAAGTATTGTTTTAAAATTTATATTATACTTTCATCCAATGGAAAGTATATATTATATTTTATATCAATCTATTAAACTTCTATTACAAACTTATCTAGTCTATTACATTACCATATATTTTTGTCCAACCATTGATAAAACAAATCCTATATCATATAAAATTGTTTATCTTCTTGTTCTCTAATTTCAAATGTCAATTTACTCATTTCAGCACAGTCCATAATTTTCTTAATAACTTCCTCCTGCATAGGTATTTTATCATTTTTCCAATTCTTAGAAAATACAGTCCTAGCCGCTGTTAGTACATTTACAATAAAATATATCAGCTCTTTGTTGTATATTTCTGGTATAATTCCCAATAAAAAGATCTCTGGTTTAAAGTCTATATGTTGTTTTATCATTTTTTACAACCATGTGTGGATTTTAGTCCAATATTTTTTTACGTCCGAGCATGTCCACCACATATGGTAATATGAACCAGGTATCTGATGACATTTCCAACATTTATCCGATTTATTCTTAAACATTCTCGCAATTCTCATCGGGGGTAAATGCCACCTGTAAAACATCTTACACAAATTTTCTTTATATGCAGTTGACATTGTCATTTTATAATTTTGAGACCACAATTTTCACCATTTTTCTAAGTCAATCCCGTATCCAAAATTTCCCCCCAAGCAATCATCATTTCTTTAACTTGTTCCTCCTACAATTTAAATTCTAGTAAATGTCCATAAAGTTTTTTAATTACTTTTTTATCAGTACCCATCAAAATTTATCTAAATCAGTCAACTTATCATAAATATCTTCTGTTTTAATATCTTTGTCAAATCTAGATTGTATTTGCAAGTATGAAAAACAGTTCATTTTTACACCTTGTTCTTCCAACGCTTGCATAGATTTAAGTTCACCCTTTTCATTGAATATCTCACCATATCTAACTGTTTGTTCCTTTTATATATTATTGAATAAGAAAAAGCTTCAATAGTAGATATCCATAATGGAATTTTTAAATAGTATTGTCTTTTTATCTTCTCCCAATTCAAAAACAATGCCTCTCGAATGTAATGTCTTCTAAAATACCCCTGTATGTTAGTTCCCTTGTACCAAAGGAAAGCATGCCGTCCCAACAGCCCTTCTAAAGTCAATAGTCTACTGTTCCTTAATGTTATCCATTCCTTTACGCATATCAGACTTGTCACCTGGTAATACAACTCCCAATTGGGCAAGGCAAACCCTCCTCTTATTCTTGCATCTTGTAACAGTTTTAGTTTTATTCTTGCTTTTTTACCCTGCCAGATATATTTCAGCACAATTCTATTTAAGTCTTCAAAAAACTCTTTCCATAGTTGAATTGGAATTGTCTGGAAAAGATATAAAATTCTAGGCAATACATTCATCTTAATTGTAGATATTCTCCCAATCAATGATAATTGTAAATTTTCCCATTTTGTCAAATCTGTCTCAATCTGCTGCTTGAGTTTAAGATAATTGTTCTCCTCCAGTGTGCTACATCTTGGTGTAATGTATATCCCTAAATACTTAACCTTGTTTGTGACCTATATTTCTAAAACTTCTTCCAGCTCTTTCTTTCGTCTTGCTAGCATATTCTTTGTTAATATCTTTGTTTTATCTTTATTTATTTTCAAACCTGCTACTTTTCCATATTCTTCTATTTTTTCTATTAATTTAGGTGCTGTTTCCAATGGATCTTCTAATATGAATACCAGGTCATCTGCAAAGGCTTGCAATTTATACTCTTCCTTTTTGATTTTCATTCCTTTTATTTCTTTTTCTTCTCTAATGTTCCTATTCAACACTTCCAATGTTAACACAAACAGCAGAGGCGACAGTGGACAACCTTGCCTTGTCCCTTTTCTTATATCTATAGATTCTGTTAGTTCTCCATCTACCATAACCTTTGCAGTTTGTTCATGGTATATCATTTCAATGGCGTGGATATTTTTTTTACCAAAGCCCATTTGTATCAATTGGGATAAGATGAATTGCCAACTCACATTGTCAAAGGCTTTTTGTGTGTCTAGGAACATCAAAGCCATTTGCTTTTCAGGATGCGCCTCAAAGTATTCCAGTGTATCCAGAATAATTCTCACATTATCTTTGATTTGTCTCTTTGGCAGAAATCCATTTTGGTCAATATGGATAAAATTATTTAAATATCTTTTTAATCTTTCTGCCAAAATTGAAGCAAAGATTTTATAGTCTGAGTTTAATAGGGATATAAGTCTATACTTTTTTAACTTGCTGCAGGTCTGTAATGTAGTGTAATGTATGCTTCTGTCCATATATATAACTATTTATTATATGATATGTATCTATCAGAAAATAACGTGTACTGGAATAGTATAGATACAGAAGCTTAAGTGCTGTCATTGCCTTCAGCAGACAACAGAAAACAAAGAAATATAGAAAAATTCTACACATATATGAATTTATAGGACGTCTCTATAACTAGAATTTATTGTCTGTTTAAATCACAATAGCTGAGGGATGTCCATAGGGGCTGTATAAAGGATTTCTCCCAATTGAAACTTGAGATGGCTAATCCAAGACTGTACATTTTATGTATAGTATAAATCTCCTTGCAGAACTGATAGTTAATTTTCATTATAAACTAAGCCTTACTGACCAGATGCAAAAGAAAGAAAAGATCCTAAACTTTGAGCTGTTTATTGAGATGTAGTTTGTCAATTATTTGAATTCTTGAATCTCTATTCTTTGAAGGACAACTGGCTTGCAAAGTCTTAATTTGGTACAAATCTTTATGAATTAATCTGTCCTACATTTCAACTCTTTAGTTTTCTACTGGCATTTCTGTCTTACCAGCTGTTTCTTTGCTTATTTGTAACCCATGCGTGCTTATCTCCTGGTACTATTGATTTTCTAGCCTCCAAGGCATCCTTTGATCATAACTGGACTCCTTTGAAAAAAAGATTGACACATTTGAACACTATAATGTATTTTGACTCTTTCTATTTTATTTAAAAAATACAAAATCCCATTGATCTTTAAAAAACAAAGAAAAAAACACAAAACAAGCAAGACATTGAAAAAGAAAGACAGATGGGTGTGCAGGTTTAAAAAATATCTATCAAATGGAATGAATCTTACTCACAGAATAAGACATTCTTCTTAAACTAACCACAACCTTCATTTTAATAACATTTTATTTATGTATTTATTAAACTTTTATGATGCTTATTTCCCCTACAAGGTGACTTTTGTCCGTAAGTCTTGATTGCAATCATATAATTAAATGTGTAATATTTATAATATAACCATATAACCCAATGGCTTAGGGCCTTTCCTCACTGTTGAATTAAAATGCTATCTATGCATCTGGAATTGGCAAAATACTATAATGGCAGAAAAGATGTTCTTGGTTCTCCCTGTCCTTTTCTTTTTCCTGCTTGTGTTCAGATGAACTGCTGAGTAGTGCTATCCTGAATTTGCATGTATAAAATGTTCTAAGCAATGTGATTAGTTGATACCTCCAGCTCTTCTGTTCTCCCTTCCCTGCCAGCCAGTGGGAAAACATCAGATCTTATGTACTTGGTCCTTGGATACTGATAGCTTACAAGGGAAAACAATATTCTTATACTGGTATAACTAAGAAAGATTAATACTTCCTTACTTGTAGAATGGATATAAGATGAAAACAATGTCATAATAGCAGAACAAAGACATTGCCAGAATAGGTCTACACCATTTTAGGTGCAAGTGAAGATATTTAGTTCATTCATTCATTCATTGTGAATGAATAATAAATATTACTATTTAATGCGGAGTAGTGAGGTTCTAACTGCTCATCCCTCCAACCTTGAAGTTGCTGAACTACAACATGCAGCAGCCCCTTTCAGTTTCCAGTTCAGCAACTTCATAATGCAAGGATTATGCAGTTGCAAAGCTTATCAAAGCTCACTAATAATGCCAGCGACACATGAATGAAAATAGTGCTTTATTTATTGATTTGTAGATTATTTTGTTCCAATTTCTCCCCTTTGTTAGATCAGTAATTATATGTCCTACAGTGTAACAGGTAAATAAGATAATGGTAAGCAGAATTGATTAAGTGTTTAAACAAAGGAACAGTAATGAATCAGAGTGTTGACATCTTGAACAGAAAAGTGAAAAGACAAGATATAATGTTTAGGAAACTAAAAGCCCAAGTTGTTTCCAATGGCGTCTTTCTGCTGACAAAACATCTGCCAGCAAACTAGATTTCTCTGTCTCCTGTGTACCTCCCAAATCTGCTCTGGAGGAGGACATGACACTTTGGGGGTGGATTTAAGAGGTTTTGTGAAATGGTAAAGCAGAGAGAATAATAAGAAAGCTCCTTTAAGAAATAGAAATCTGGTCACATAATGCTGATTGTAGCCCACTCTTGTCTTCTGTAAACTATGTTAGGACAAGACCTGAAATGGAAGAACATGAAGTGGAACCTCACGATTCTTTGTGTTTTTTTTTATCTTCTAACATATCCCATTGTTATGTTATTCTTCCATCTGGGAAATGCTTTAAAAGATGAAACCTAGCAGATTTTACATACCTCAGAGTTCTCCTTGGATGCTGTCAACTTAAGGAGGAAAACATTACAGAATATTCAGTTGTGGGGAAAAAAATTCTCACAGCAGCTCCAGATGTCATAAGATGAAAAGGAAACAGGACGCCTACTGTTTTGCTATGTCTCAAAAAGAAAACTGTTAAATAGGACTGCTTGGAAATGTGCAGCTTCTCCTGGGGGAAAGAAAAGAAACAACATTTTATTTTATGATCCATCCAAGAAATGCAGAAATTTGCTCAAACTAAGCAAATCTTGATCAGATCGCATAGATTCCTGCTTATATTGCTTTGATAGGCAAAGAATAGGAAACACTCACTGATGTGCCCACCTTGCTATTCCTTTCCAGACTAAAAGCATTGTGCAAAGCACAGGAAAAAAGTAAAGTATAAGGTATATGTACATATGCATATACATAATAGTACATAATAGTAATTGTATATTAAAATGCAAGGAAAGGAAACCAAAATTTAGTTTATGTATTACATCTAGTTTTAAACTTTCATCTCTCTCTTTTTGAGGATCTCCTCAGAACAAGAAATCACTTGAAATACATACATGGATGCAAGCTATTCCATTTGTTTTATTATTATATATATTTATTTCATTCTGCCTTTATTATTTTAATAAAGAACTTGAGGTGAAAAATTTTATTCATCTTTCTCCTATTTTCCCAACAACAACAATCCTTTAAATTGTACTAATGAGGCAGAAGTCTCATTACTTTGGGAAACCTCAAAGAAAGCCATTTTTAAACAAAGGGTAGGTAGCAGAAATTTTCAAAACCTGGAATCAAGCATGCATATAGCCATGATGTGAAAAGGCAGAAACAAGAGGCCTAAAATATATAGAAGGTAAGATGCTAAGAAACTTTAGCTGTAGAATTGGTTTGTGTACGATGACTAATTCAACAGAAACAATAAATGGACTTTTCTCTCCTTGTTGGAGTGTAAAGCAAGGAAAGAATTTATTTGCCATAGGGGATATGATACCTTGACAGTCATAACAGCTATATTAAAAATAAGTTCACTAGGGATTCTACTTGATCAAATGTAAAATAGTATGGATGGTCTTTCACTGTTATTTTCTCAAAGTACCTTTCCATTATTGTGCCTAGCAATACATCAAAATGTGCCAACACGAATGCTCTCCTTATCCCAAAGGTGCTTTTTCCAAAAGGCAACTGAACTTTCTTGATTTTTTTTCTTTGAAAATATTTCACTTCTCATCCAGGAAGCTTCTTCTTCTGAAGAACTAAAGAAGCTTCTTGGATGAAAAGCAAAACATTAAAAAAAAAAAAACCAACAACCCAAGAAAGTCCAATTGCCTTTTGGAAAAAAATCATCTTTGGAACAACGATGACCTGGATGATTGAGAATTTCCATAGACAATGCTCTCCTTAATTTCTAGAACTCCAGAGAATTAAGATGAGAAGATGAAACTTGAAGTAGGTCCAGGTTTTAAAATCCAAAGAGGAACCAGCAGAACTAAGAAAGTGAAGGTCACAGAATGGCTTAGCAGAGACTCTGAGAGCAGTGTGAATTGAAAAGAAAAAGAACTAAGGAAATCGTTTTTGGGAAGGAGTAAGCTGGAACTTCTGAAAGAAAATTGTAGCAATAATCACAAGAAAGAAATGGGCTGCTTTACACAGTGTCGGCTAGAAAGAAACCTGAAAAGGTATGCTACAAAATGAGTCTTCCAACCTCACATTTTATTTTATTTTCTATTTTCTTTTTTCTTTTCTTTGTCACTCAGACAGTTGCTTTTAATTTAAAGTAAATCCTGTGCAAACAGAATTGTTAATGCCATAATTTAAACTTTGATTTAATTACTAAAGACTGGTATATTTGGAGACTCCTCCCATGCCTAAAAATCTTGGTAGTTATCAATTAAAGAGGGGTTGGAATGTAGATTTTAATCTGCTGGGAAAATATTCTGTAAATCATTTACCTTCCTGATGGGAGTAGTAAGAGAAAAAGAGTTCAAAAAAATGGCTCAGCCCTCAAACTGCCTTACCACAGAGACACAACAATGACAGGTAATAGTAGCATTCCCGTGTTAGCATTTCCAACACCAAGGTAAAATTTCCATTTGTCTAGGATTTTTTTTTTATTTCAGAACCATGCATATCTTTATCATGGAACATTTGAATTATATTTATTTCCTGTCTGCAGGCGTCTAAACCAGTGATTTTGACATAAGACAAAATCTACAGCAGGAAAACAAAGTAAAATAATGGAAATAAAACTGAGGGTTCCAGCTGAACTAACAGTGGGAATATAAATACATAAGCTTTATTTTAATTAATTGCCTCTCATATCCCATTGCTTTGTAATAGTATTATATCCATATAACTATTTATTTTTATATAAAAAGTTTTTATTTTTTAAGACAAACATATACAAACAAAACATAAAAACATAAAATCATCTTCCATTTTATATACATACAGTGTGTCAGTTGGTTACAAATCTTTTGTGCTATCCTTTTGTAGTCATTACTCCCAGTTTATATCAATTTTCACATTGTCAAACTAACATATGCTTATATATTTATCAGTTATTAATCATCCATAACTAAACTATTTATTCCATCATTTTATACGAGATATTTCAAGTATTGTTTTAAAATTTATATTATACTTTCATCCAATGGAAAGTATATATTATATTTTATATCAATCTATTAAACTTCTATTACAAACTTATCTAGTCTATTACATTACCATATCTTTTTGTCCAACCATTGATAAAACAAATCCTATATCATATTAAAAAAATTATCTTCTTTTTCTCTAATTTCAAATGTCAATTTACTCATTTCAGCACAGTGCATAATTTTCTTAATAACTTCCTCCTGCATAGGTATTTTATCATTTTTCCAATTCTTAGCAAATACAGTCCTAGCCGCTGTTAGTACATTTACAATAAAATATATCAGCTCTTTGTTGTATATTTCCGGTATAATTCCCAATAAAAAGATCTCTGGTTTAAAGTCTATATGTTGTTTTATCATTTTTTACAACCATGTGTGGATTTTAGTCCAATATTTTTTTACATCCGAGCATGTCCACCACATATGGTAATATGAACCAGGTATCTGATGACATTTCCAACATTTATCCGATTTATTCTTAAACATTCTCGCAATTCTCATCGGGGATAAATGCCAACTGTAAAACATCTTACACAAATTTTCTTTATATGCAGTTGACATTGTCATTTTATAATTTTGAGACCACAATTTTCACCATTTTTCTAAGTCAATCCCGTATCCAAAATTTCCCCCCCAAGCAATCATCATTTCTTTAACTTGTTCCTCCTACAATTTAAATTCTAGTAAATGTCCATAAAGTTTTTTAATTACTTTTTTATCAGTACCCATCAAAATTTTATCTAAATCAGTCAACTTATCATAAATATCTTCTGTTTTAATATCTTTGTCAAATCTAGATTGTATTTGCAAGTATGAAAACCAGTTCATTTTTACACCTTGTTCTTCCAACGCTTGCATAGATTTAAGTTCACCCTTTTCATTGAATATCTCACCATATCTAACTGTTTGTTCCTTTTTATATATTATTGAATAAGAAAAAGCTTCAATAGTAGATATCCATAATGGAATTTTTAAATAGTATTGTCTTTTTATCTTCTCCCAATTCAAAAACAATGCCTCTCGAATGTAATGTCTTCTAAAATACCCCTGTATGTTAGTTCCCTTGTACCAAAGGAAAGCATGCCTTCCCAACAGCCCTTCTAAAGTCAATAGTCTACTGTTCCTTAATGTTATCCATTCCTTTACGCATATCAGACTTGTCACCTGGTAATACAACTCCCAATTGGGCAAGGCAAACCCTCCTCTTATTCTTGCATCTTGTAACAGTTTTAGTTTTATTCTTGCTTTTTTACCCTGCCAGATATATTTCAGCACAATTCTATTTAAGTCTTCAAAAAACTCTTTCCCTAGTTGAATTGGAATTGTCTGGAAAAGATATAAAATTCTAGGCAATACATTCATCTTAATTGTAGATATTCTCCCAATCAATGATAATTGTAAATTTTCCCATTTTGTCAAATCTGTCTCAATCTGCTGCTTGAGTTTAAGATAATTGTTCTCCTCTAGTGTGCTACATCTTGGTGTAATGTATATCCCTAAATACTTAACCTTGTTTGTGACCTATATTTCTAAAACTTCTTCCAGCTCTTTCTTTCGTCTTGCTAGCATATTCTTTGTTAATATCTTTGTTTTATCTTTATTTATTTTCAAACCTGCTACTTTTCCATATTCTTCTATTTTTTCTATTAATTTAGGTGCTGTTTCCAATGGATCTTCTAATATGAATACCAGGTCATCTGCAAAGGCTTGCAATTTATACTCTTCCTTTTTGATTTTCATTCCTTTCATTTCTTTTTCTTCTCTAATGTTCCTATTCAACACTTCCAATGTTAACACAAACAGCAGAGGCGACAGTGGACAACCTTGCCTTGTCCCTTTTCTTATATCTATAGATTCTGTTAGTTCTCCATCTACCATAACCTTTGCAGTTTGTTCATGGTATATCATTTCAATGGCTTGGATAATTTTTTTAAAAGCCCATTTGTATCAATTGGGATAAGATGAATTGCCAACTCACATTGTCAAAGGCTTTTTGTGTGTCTAGGAACATCAAAGCCATTTGCTTTTCAGGATGCGCCTCAAAGTATTCCAGTGTATCCAGAATAATTCTCACATTATCTTTGATTTGTCTCTTTGGCAGAAATCCATTTTGGTCAATATGGATAAAATTATTTAAATATCTTTTTAATCTTTCTGCCAAAATTGAAGCAAAGATTTTATAGTCTGAGTTTAATAGGGATATAGGTCTATACTTTTTTAACTTGCTGCAGGTCTGTAATGTAGTGTAATGTATGCTTCTGTCCATATATATAACTATTTATTATATGATATGTATCTATCAGAAAATAACGTGTACTGGAATAGTATAGATACAGAAGCTTAAGTGCTGTCATTGCCTTCAGCAGACAACAGAAAACAAAGAAATATAGAAAAATTCTACACATATATGAATTTATAGGACGTCTCTATAACTAGAATTTATTGTCTGTTTAAATCACAATAGCTGAGGGGATGTCCATAGGGGCTGTATAAAGGATTTCTCCCAATTGAAACTTGAGATGGCTAATCCAAGACTGTACATTTTATGTATAGTATAAATCTCCTTGCAGAACTGATAGTTAATTTTCATTATAAACTAAGCCTTACTGACCAGATGCAAAAGAAAGAAAAGATCCTAAACTTTGAGCTGTTTATTGAGATGTAGTTTGTCAATTATTTGAATTCTTGAATCTCTATTCTTTGAAGGACAACTGGCTTGCAAAGTCTTAATTTGGTACAAATCTTTATGAATTAATCTGTCCTACATTTCAACTCTTTAGTTTTCACTGGCATTTCTGTCTTACCAGCTGTTTCCTTTTGCTTATTTGTAACCCATGTGTGCTTATCTCCTGGTACTATTGATTTTCTAGCCTCCAAGGCATCCTTTGATCATAACTGGACTCCTTTGAAAAAAAAGATTGACACACTTTGAACACTATAATGTATTTTGACTCTTTCTATTTTATTAAAAAAAATACAAAATCCCATTGAATTTTAAAAAAACAAAGAAAAAACACAAAACAAGCAAGACATTGGAAAAAGGTGCATTACATATATATATTTTGCACCTTTTATATATATATATATCTGTTTCTGTTTTGGTGAGTCATTATAGTTCTGCTTTTAAAGTTGTAGCAATGTTTCGGCAGAATCTCAACTGCCATCATCAGGCTTCTGTATTGTTTTCGTCTGTGAGTCATCAAAACAGAAACAGATGGCCTAACCAAAGGATTCAATTATGCCATAGCACCCAAAAAAATCCCCACAGAATCCATCATATGTGAAGTAGAATCCAGCCTAACTAAATTAAATACAGATGAAGCTGATAGAATAAGACTCCAAGTCACTAACATCTTATGCACAAGCAAACCACCCAAAAGCAACTTGCACAAAGAGGAACTAAAAGCCCTGCAAGCCCTAAGGAACAACAGCAGCATAATCATACTTCCAGCAGACGATCATCCCAAGAGAAAAATCTTCCAGATGCCCCAAACTATATGGCCTCCCAAAAATACACAAAGCAGGCATACCTCTCAGACCCATAGTCAGCTCCAGAGGAGCACCACTACAAAACCTAGCTAAACACTTAGCAAAACAGCTACAGCCCCATGCTGAAGTAGCAGCTTCACATGTACAAAACTCATACCACCTCTTGGAAATGATCAAAGATCTACATGTGGAACAAGAAGATCTGCTTATAAGTTTCAACGTGGTTTCACTATTCACTCAAGTGCCGATAAAAGAAACTCTTGAAATCATCAAAAATAAATACCAACCAGCTAAACACCTAATGGAACTAGCAGAACACTGCTTAACCAACACATATTTCATATACAAAGGACAAAGATATAAGCAAATTGAAGGAGCCCCTATGGGATCACCACTGTCACCCGTCATTGCAAACCTCTTCATGGAAGAATTTGAATCCAGAGCCCTAGCTAATGCCACCCACAAACCCAAACTATGGTTAAGATACATCGATGACACATTTGTGATTTGGCCCCATGGAAAAGAAAACCTAAATAATTTCCTAACACACCTAAACAGCACACACCCCAAAATCAATTTCATCATGGAAACGGAAACAAACAAACAGCTACCATTCCTAGATGTACTAATCTACAGAAAAACAGATGGCACACTAGGACACACCATATACCAGAATAAAACACACACCATCTGCTACCTCAATGCCCAATCCCACCACCACCCACCCAGCACTACCCGGCCACTCCGTGGCCAAAACACTAATTACCAGAACCAAACGCCTGGCAGACAAGACACACATAAAGACTGAACTATGCACCTTGACTAAAGTACTGACAGCCAACGGCTTCCAGAAAAGCAAAATCACCGGCTTGATCCACAAAAACACACTGAGACATAATGGAGACCTAGAAGATGAACAGAACTATGGAACAGCTGTCCTGCCCTACATAAGAGGTACTACAGACAAAATCAGTAAGATACTACACAGGCATCACATCAAGACTGCCCTCAAAACAGACAGAAAAATAGCAGCCATCCTAAAAAACCCCAAAGATAAAATTGACCTGGAAAACCAAGGCATATATGAAGTCCCCTGTGCATCATGCCCTGCCACATACACTGGACAGACCAATAGAAGAATAAGTACCCGCCTGGATGAACACAAAAATGCAGTAAAAAAGCTGGAACACACTTCCTCACTAGTCCAACACATGAAAGCAACAGGCCATAGCATCAACTTCAATGGCACCAAAACCCTAGCCACTATAGAAAACCCCAGCTACAGAATTATCAGAGAAGCCATAGAGATTGAAAAAAGACCTGAAAGCATGAATAACATGACTCCACCAGACTGTCAATTATCTGGAAGCCTGCACTCACAAACAAAAAAATCTCCACACCACAAGCCAGGCAAACACCTGGGCACAAACAGACTCCCCCTGATACCTCCAGTTCAAACACACCCCAACCAGGCACCCAGATGAAACCTAGCTTCCTAATAAATGATAGCCGTCTATTTACTCGGAGCCAAGCCGCACTAAAAGCCTCCAATACAGGAAACACAATGTTGCCAGCCAATCAAGAAAAAAAAAAAAGCCACAAAACAGACAGAAGATATTAGAAACACCAATCAAGCAGAACACAGCAAACTCCAAGACCAATAAACACAGACCAAGACTCCCAACCAATCAGGATGAAGAAAAAACCATTCTGACACAGCAGTAGGCTCACCCCAAATTTAAAACAGAAATGGCTGTGAAAGTCTGACTCACAGACAGACACAATACAGAAGGCTGATGATGGCAGATGAGATTCTGCCGAAATGTTGCTACAACTTTAAAAGCACAACTATAATGACATGAGAAAATACCGAACAAAGCTGAATACCATACATGTAAGTACCCACGGAAACTTAAGAAAACAAATACACACACACACACACACACACACACACACACACACACAAATGTCACCCTGCCCTGTTGAATGCTGATTCATTCATTACTACAATATTAGCTTCCCATCCTTTCAGACCAAACTTTTTTGGTTATTAAATTATTTTTACAGCAGGAAATATATTGTAGATCAGCGTTCTGCCCTGTAGTTGCATATATGTAAATAAGTAAGTAAGTAAGTAAGTATGTATGTATGTATGTATGTATGTATGTATGTATATATGTATGTATGTATGTATTTATAACCACCTAACACAATCAAGTAACTCTGGGTGGCTTACAATTCTGAAAAAAAAACAAAAAACAATAAAAGCTTCCACAAAATAAATAAGTGCAAACAGCTGTTGTGATTATTATTATATGTTATATTGTGTTGTGTTGTGATGTATTGTGTTATTATACTTTACTTTACATTGAGTAATGTCATTAACATGATGGCTAATGATAAAGAAAATATTTTCTATGATATCAGAAAATATTAATAAAAAAGAAAGAAAATTAATATAGTGACAGAAGGTTGGTTTACTGATAATAAGGGAGAAATGCACAGATAACATCACTTATACTTGATTTCTTTAGTACTGCAACTTCTCATTTCTAATTTATCTTATTTTTTATTTTTAAAAAAAAAGTTAAAAAACCCGTCATTACTATCATGTACTGTATATAGTTTTTTCAGAGCTATAGAGTTTTGCATTAAATTTCTCAAGATTTTTGTGCAGAACTGGTAAGTTTTTTTCTTTCTGAACATTCAACTGTCCCTAGTGTATTTATTTTTCTGCACAACTTTCCTGTACATACACTTTTTAGACATATTCTTAATTCTATAGTTGGTTAAGTGGAAAGTGACAGGTGTTAGTTGACTCTACCAGAACTCATCCAGGCTACAACAGAGTCTGTGTGAGAAATTTACATCATTTCACTCCTACTGAAATCCACAATGGATGTTTTTTACACCCTTAGGTTATGTTTCCACTTTGAGGAAAAGAACCATACACAGAGGTAAAACTGAACAAAATAGATAGAAAAGGTGACTGAACTTTTCAGAAGCCTCCTGGGGGCTGGTGATAAATGCCTGTTACTTGCTTCATTTGTCTAAGATGGACAGCTCAAAATGTAGCATAGCAGTTTTATGAGGAAAAAGAAAGAAGAACCAAGTTGATGAACTAGTTTTGCATTATGGAATGAAGCTCAATCCAACTTTAGCATATTTGCTCACTGCAGCATGAAAGAGGAAGTTATGTTACGGGCAATATTAGGAACCTATTGGAAATTCCAAGCCTTTCTCCATTAAATAATATCATATTTATTAATAAGTAGTAGAAATCATTAGGTATTATACCAAGTACTTTTAAAAGGAATTTTTTTAAAAAACCCTCAAATAGAGACCTAAACAAATCACCCCCTGCCTGTGACTGCACAAATTAAAAAGCTCCCTTTGTATCAGATATTGAGTTTTTCTGATGTAAAACAAAATGCTAGGAGGAAACCCAAGAAAAAAGATTGATGGAAGTTTTCCAAAGGCCATAATCTAAAAGGGAACTTTATTTATTTATTTATTTGATTTGTCAATCGCTTACAGGATAATAGATATAAGTATAAACATGAGTAAGAATACAGGAAATAGGTATAAATAAATGGGGACAATAGGACAGGGACCTACCGTCCTATATAGTGCACAATGGTGCACTTATGCATGCCCCTTACAGACCTCTTAGGAATGGGGTGAGGTCAATAGTGGTTAGTTTGAGGTTAAAGGAGTGGGGGTTAGAGGATGTAACAACAGAGTCAGGTAGTGCATTCCAGGCACTGACCACTCTGTTGCTGAAGTCGTACTTTCTGCAATCAAGTTTGAAGACGTTTACATTGAGTTTGTATCTGTTGTGTGCTCTTATATTGTTGTGGTTGAAGCTAAAGTAGTCATTGACTGGTAGTACATTGTAGCAGATAATTTTGTGTGCTACACTTAAGTCTAACCATAGGCGGCATAGTTCAAGGTTGTCCAAGCCCAAAATCTCAAGCCTGGTGATATAGGGTATTCTGTTGTGAGCAGAGGAGGGTAGTACTCTTCTGGTGAAATACTTCTGGACTCACTTGATTGTATTAATGTCCAATATGCAGTGCGGATTCCAGACTGATGAGCTGTATTCGAGTATTGGTCTGGCAAAAGATTTGTATGCTCTAGTTAGCAATTTGATATTTCCAGAGGAGAAGCTTCGTAAGATTAGATTTACAACTCTTAATACCTTTTTGGCAATGCTGTTACAGTGAGCTCTGGCACTTAGGTCATTTGATATGAGAACTCCAAGGTCCTTTACAGAGTGAGGATCATCAATGAAGTCATATCCACCTAGTTTGTATTTGGTGTACTGATTTTTTTTACAGTGTGTAGACAGAGCATTTGTTGGTCGAGATTTGGAGTTGCCAGATGTTTGACCATTCAGACACATAATCAAGGTTGCTTTGAAGGATAGTAGCATTGTCAGTGGTGTTGAATAGTTTTACATCATCTGCAAAGAGGACGCAGTTGCTTTTAAGGTGATCGCAAAGGTCATTTATATAGAGTATAAAGAGTGTGGGTCCTAGAATTCTGCCTTGGGGGACACCACTGTTAACTGGAGCAGGGTTTGATATGGCGCTCCCTATTTTTACTATTTGTTGCCTGTTTGACACTTCCGGATCCCACTTATGGAGGGATCTGGAAATGTCGTAAGGGTTTAGTTTTAACAGTAGTTTGTCGTGTACCACTGAATCAAATGCTTTGCAGAAGTCTATGTAAATTGCATCTATAGCTTTAACCTGGTCAAGTAGAATAGTCCATATGTTTTTGCAGTGTAGGAGTTGTAGATTGCAGGACAATTTTTTCCTGAAACCAAATTTTTTTTGGAGAGTAGGTTGTTTGACTCTAAGTGGAGGGTGATGAATTGGTTAATGATTGATTCCATGACTTTGCACGTGACACAACACAGTGAGATTGGTCTGTAGTTTTCAACCAAGCTGGGGTCACTTTTTTTGAAGATAGGGAGGACTGTAGTTAAGGACCATAGGTTTGGTAAGGAGCTGGTTCTGAATGATATCTCATATATAATGCTTAGGGGTTCCGCTATGACAGAGGAGAGCTTTTTAAAGAAGTATGCACATAATCCATCAGGGCCAATAGATAGGGATGGTTTTAAGTTTTGTAGTGCCTTTTCTACATTATCTTCTGTAAAGTCAATATGTAGTAGGTCATTACAGTTAGTTGTGGTACAACTAGGAAATGTCGGGCATGAACCATTGCTGTTTACAAAGACTGAACTGAAGAATGTGTTGAAGAGATTGACCTTAACAGCTTCATTGTTGCAGTCTTTCCCATTTGGTCCTTTTAGGGGTGGGATGGTTCTTGATTCTTTAAGTTTGGTATTAACAAAATTGTAGAAGGCGCAGGTGGATTTTGTATGTAGGAGGTTTTCCTCTTGCTTGCAGTGGTAATTTGTGCATTCTGCCTTTATCTGTTAGAATAGGGTATTGTATTGGTTTTTAAAGTTTGCTACGTAGCTAGTTTTGTTTTTACATCATAGTGATCTTTTTTTATTGAAGTTTCCTTATTGTTATGGGTAATTTTTTTTGGGGGGGGGTTACTAATGGTACATATAGTTTAATGACTCTTTCAAGTTCAAACAAGAATGCATTATAATGGTCTTCTGTAGTATTACAGCTAGAGAACAGAATGTGACAATTAAGAGATGGTAGGTCAGCATCTATGAGATCATAGTTGGCTTTTTTGAAGTTGTATTTTGGGGATCCATCATTGTGATCTTCTTTGTGAGAGCATAAATTGAGGCAAAAGTCAATCATACTGTGGTCACTGTTTGAAAAGTGTTCTTGTATTTGTAGGCCATATATTGAGTTTGAGCTGTTGCAGAAGATAAGGTCAAGGGCAGTTTTTGAGTCTAGTGTTGTTAGTTACTAATTGATCCAGTCCCATTGTAGTAACAGCATTGTACAGGGTTGCATGTATGGGTTCGGATGTACATTCATTTAGTGTCCAATTTATAAGAGGTAGATTGAAGTCACCAAGGAAAATAAGAGGGTGAGGGCAAGAGACAGCCCACCTTAACAGTGAAATTAGCTTGTTTGCATGAACTATGTCATAATCCAGGGCTCTGTAGCAAAGTAAGAAGTGGATTGTGGCATTTGAGGACAGTTCACAGCGATGGTCTCTGGGAGAGCAAGTTCCTGTGTAATTTGAATCGTTTTTAGATTTAGGGATTTTTTTGTAGAAGATTCCAACTCCACCTCCTCTACGGATTTTGAGATCTGACCAATAAATGTGCTGACTGTGGTAAAGAAGTCTGGAAAAGATGCATTTAACCATGTCACACAGACAAATATAATGTCAAATGTGGTCGTGCCTAATAAGATGAGGAATTCATGCATTTTGTTTGTGAGGCTTCTTGCGTTGAGTAGTTTGCATTTTAGATATGTAGTAATGGGTCTGGAGGAAGTAAGGGGCATGCATGCCTAATGCTGGATGTTGGGGTGATGGTTTTTGGAATGTAAGTTGAAGGTCTTGCTTTTAATACATTCTGTCCGGTAGTCAATGTATAGGTTAGTATTTCCTTGTTCATGGAGTCTTTTGAGCTCAGAGCACAGCTCACAGGATCGTACACGTTGCTGTAAGGTTAGGTCAGGGCGAGAATGGAGGTTCTTATGGTTGATGTTGCTTTTGGCGAGTAAATTTATAGTATAAATGAATTCACGTTTGCTTGATTCATTTTTGCAAATGACCCTGCAGAAGCATGGGACCACCGAGTTGTCACTGTTTTTGAACTCTGGGCATTAGGGAGTGAAGATGGCATATACAGGTAGTCCTTGACTTACAACAGTTTGTTTAATGACTGTTTGAAGTTACGATACTGAAAAAAGTGACTTATGACCATTTTTCACACATGACCTTTGTAGCATCCCCATGATCACATGATTTACATTTGGATGCTTGACAACTGACTGGCATTTATGACAGTTTCAGCATCCTGGAATCATTTGATCTGCTTTTGTGACCTTCTGACAAGCAAAGTCAGTGGGGAAATCAGATTCACTTACTAATTCAACTGCAGTGATTCATTTAACAAATAGGGCAAGAAAAGACATAAAATGGGACAAAACTCACTTAACAAATTTCTCACTTAAAAATATAAATTTTGGGTTCCATTGGGTTCATAACTTGAAGACTACCTGTAATGGCAATTTTTTAAATGAAAGTTTGTACGAGTGCTCTTTTCCAAAGTCTCTTTTTGTCCTTTTATTGTCTCTGCCACTATTTCATCACTAACTCTGCTTATATATTGTTGGGCTGAGGAAGCACTTTAGTTCAAAAACACAGTACAAATTAATCCAAACAATTGAAGTGAAACGTGATCTAACATAATTTTTGGCTTGTCACAGAGAACAACAGCAGTGGATATAGCTGGGTTGCTTCATTGAAAGTGCAATAGTCAATTAAAACTGAGCAACCATTATAATAAATACTGATAAATTGGAAAGATCAGGATAAAGAAAGGAGAGAGAAAACCTACATATAATTTATATCTAAATTTACCATTTGAATATACCTTAATTTAATTAAAAGGATTACAATAATAATTACAATTTGGAGACAGTATTTGGAGGATATCTAGAGGTTACAGCCAAGGTCAGAGTACTAGTAGTGTACTTTTGTTTCAAATGGTTTTAGCATAAAACATGGTATATTACTTTCATGTGAATAAGGAATGGACTTTGAGAATATGAAAAGAAGGGAGTGATGGCTTTACACTAAGCTTTTCTGCAAAAATGATTTTGATCCTTTAAGCATTCTACTTGGATTATGGATAATCTTCAGCAGTGGCCTGAGGAAATTGTCTCTGCAGCTGTGCCCATACCTGCCTCCATCCTCTTAAGAGGGACATGAGAAAGCAGAACAAGTAAAAGATTGCTCAGACATTTCTTAGAGGAATAATAGAATAATAGTTGGAGGAGAACTTGAGTTCTCCTAGTCCAAACCCCTATTCAGGCAGGAGACCCTATACGATTTCAGGCAAATGGCTTCCCAATCTTTTCTTAAAAACCTCTAGGGCAGCCATTCCACTGATTAATTGCTCTCATCAGAAAATGTTTCCTTAGTTCTGGGTTGGATCTCAACTTTCCATCTGGTTGTCCTATGTTCAAGTACTCTGGAGAATAGGTTAACCCCCTCTTCTTTGTGACAGCTCCTTAGATATTGGAAGACTGCTATCACATCATCCCTAGTCATTCTCATTGTTAGACTATAGACATACCCAGTTCCTTCAACCATTCTTCATATGAAGTCCCCAAATCATCTTTGTTGCTCTCCTCTGCATTTTTCTAGAGACTCAACATTTTTGTTTGTATTGTGGTGACCAAACTGGATGCAATATTCCAACTGTGACCTTACTAAAGCATTATAAAGTGGTACTAAAACTTCATGTGCTCTTGATTTTATCCCTCTGTTAATGCTGCTTAGGACTGTATTGACTTTTTAACAGCTGCAGCCTCCTACTCGCTTATATTTAAGTGGTTGACTCCTAGATCCCTGTTACTGCTATTGAGCCAGACACATCAATTTTATGCCTATGCATTTGTTTTTTCTTGCCTAAGTGTAAAACCTTATTTTCTCACCACTGAATTGCATTTTGTTGGATAGGATCAGTGTGTGTTCAAGTCTGTCAAGATCCTTCTTGAGCTTATCTTCTAAAGTGTCCCATCCACCCCAACAAATTTAATGATTCCCCTTCAATCCCCTCATCTAAATTGTTTATGAAGATGTTGAAGAGTACTGGACCTAAAACAGAACATTTCTCTCTGTGTAGATATAGTTCCATTAAGGACTACTCATTGAGTGTGGTTGGTCAGCCAATTATGAATCCATCTGGTGGTGGTGCTGTCTAAGCAATATTTGACTAACTTGCCAAGTAATAGGTTGTGGTCTACTTTGTCAAATGTAGTTCATGTTCAACTTCAACTTCAAGTATATTAAGAAGATGTATACTGTATTCTCTACAGTATAACTGTAAAGATCCATTTGAATCAGAGAAGTTCACTTCTTTGAATAAAGGAAGCTTTGAGCATTGATCTGATAACTGGATTCTACAGACACAAATGTTTACAAATACAATCCTGTATCCAATATTTATGGTGACTATAACTGGAATGTGTGTATAGTTTTGCATAGAATATAAAATTGCAGAACATTTTTTCTAATTACTACAGCTTTAATAAAATAATAATAATTGCATTTATCTGTGTCAATGTACATTAGTGGGAATACTGAAGGTCAACAGTGTATGAAAAACTCACATCTGCTTCCTGAAAATAGATTTTATAACAAAGAGTATAGGAAAAAATGTATTCAATACTACTGGTTGCATAGAAATTACACTAGCGTGTGTACAATAGCAAGTGGATGAACACAGTTTTGATGTTTTGGTGCAATAAGATTGGGACTGGGTTAGGGACTTCTGTCTTCACTCTGAGTTGTGTTGGGGGTGCACAAAGGGAGGCTCAGCTAATCTCATTGTACACATGTTGTATTCTGCCAATAAAGGTTGATTGATTTAGTTCAATTAGTGGCTTTTTCATTTTCAAATATCTGCCCCATTTAAATTATCCCTTCCTCATAATTTGAAATAATCATATCTTATGTAAGCATTCTGCTTCCTTGCTCACTTCTGAGTCTTGCTTTCATTTCTCCTGGCTTTCCATCTCTTAGGGCATACCTGCACTGCTAGGTTGCCCTGTTATAAATAAAGTCCAACAACAGAGTCTGAAGGCAGAAGCAGATATTACCTTCTACTAACCTTCATCCCACCCGAAATGTGACCTCCATCCATGTTTTCCTGCTCTGGGTTGCAAGCTCTTTCTCCCTTGTGCTGGCCTTAACCTTGCTGTCTTGTCTGTTTGCTGTGCTTTGCTTTCTTCCAGGCAAAGCCTTGAATTTTGATTGGCATCTGTGCTGAGGCAGGCATGCCCCTTCACTTAATTTTCTCAACTTTTGTTCCAGAATGTCTGCATTATAAAAACTGTTCCTGACGGCACCATGATTATAACATTTTGTTGACATGCAGAAAGTCCTTGCTTCAAAACACAGAAGAACCAGGGTTGTTTTTCATAATCATTTTTCTTCCTGTGAGCTACCTACAGTATTTTTCTGCTTGACTTTTTTTAAGTAGTCCATCAACGCATCATTTTATTGAACCCAACCCTGTGGATGCCCCCGCCACTTTGAGTAATCTTTAACATCCAGCCCCTTTCTTTATCTTGTTTACTGACTGCACATTGTAATCTCCTTGTCATTTTCCCATTCTGTACACCTTCTTTTATGATACAGAAATTCTATTCATGCTACAGAAGTGTTAGTAGCAAATCTTTGTACAACCTAACAAAGAGCAAGTTGCTACAGTAGGTTGCTAAACAACATAGCAAACAATTTTGCTAGAATTCTATCAAACTGGTTCTTTCCTAATTTGAAATGAATAAAGGTAAACTATTTAAATGATGCTACATATTTTTCTGTCTTCCATCACCATTAACATAATCGTCATTGTCTCAGGAGGAATAGGTTTTTTTTAATGATGGTTCTTTATATTTGATTGTTTGAAGTGTTGTACATTTATTTGCTGCTGCTGGACCACAGGAACAGCACGGAACATGGGAAAGTCAAGAGATAAGCAAGGGGTTAAGCTAAAAAGGTTTCAGTCCATGCTGTATTTCAGAAACGTTTTTGACCACAGTTGACATGGCACTAGCAACAGCTTTGCTAAACATGACAATAATTCACTTTTCACAGAAGAAAGACCACAAAGCATTTAATGCAAGCAGAGGTTCCCATGATTGATATGCAGCCCAGACTGCAGACCAAGACAATTGGCATATTTGAAAACATTAATTATTTGAATGTTTGCACTTGCTTCTCACTTATTGTCAATTTCTTTTCACATCAGTTTATTCGCAAAAGAAATAACAAAAAGAAACCCAGGAAAATTATTACCAAGCTACTCAACAACATAATACTAAGCTAGTGAAAACACACAAACACAAGCACACACACACACACACACACACACACACAGAGTGTAACTAATTACCAATTTGCTTCAAGGCTGTTTGAAATGCTGATTTTGATCTTCAAAACTATTGAGAGGCGTGGGATCAGAACATCTCCAAGTATCTTGTATTTCTTCTTGAGATCTTTGTGCCACTGTAAAAGCCATTCTTTAGGTCTCACCATTAATTGAGATAAGGAGAAAGATAGCTAGGAAAATAAACTTGCTATGCTGCCTAATAATCTCTCCAAAGAACTGAGACTATGGCTGAAGCATTCACAGTAACATATTTCTGCTGCACAAAAAAAAACCTGCTAAGAATTCCATAATTGAACATAACCATTTGTTTAAACTGTGCTCTGGAGTTTCTTGGTAGTCTATCAAACAAATTCCTTAGACTCTAACAGAGAATAAACTCCTCTTAAAACAGTATCTACCACTACTATTCTGGTGTACAAAAAATCTCCTATACATATGGATTGAAAGGAGAGTCACTCAATCTAAAAAAATCATAGGAGTGCCCTCCCCTTCTGATTATAAGCTACAAATTACTGTGTTCATGTCTATGACAGAATAACAAAATTACCACACTTGGTATTCAAAGAAGATGGCAGTCAAGAATTAACTAATTTAGAACTTGCTGCCATTTTACAGTACTTTGGACTTTTACAGCCCAGATATGATAGCCCTAGAGCCTAAATAATAAGATGAAGCATTTAAAAAAAAATCTCTACTATATTAGCACAATTAAATAGATAGTTTGTAGTAACAAAATAGAAAAAAGTCAGTAAAAATATGAAGGAAAATACAGGTTTCGTCTAATAGGTTAAGAGCCAAGTTCAACAATTGTTTGATTCTCATTGTCAATGATACTGGTAAGATGAAAAAAGAAAAACATTTTTAATTCAGATCCAACCTATACTGACTCACTATCCCTTTTCCTGTCTCAACCACCACTGCCTGTTGTACAGTATATTTCATACTGGGACTCTTCAAATTATGGGAGGGAAATAACTGCTTGGAAGATGTGATTGTAAAATTATGATTGATTAACCAGCTTCCATGGCAGATGCCTACAATTTGCAAATCATTATTCAAAGCTATAAACTCAACGGTGCTGTTTAGAAGCTCTCTTTATAAGGTTGAACCTTTTTTGCCCTTTCTGTCCATTTGATTTAAATAATTTACAAACTCTTTGAACCAGAGAAAATGTGTCCTTGTTTGTCTGATAAGAACAAGAGCCTGAAATAAATAACATTAATGGTCTTACTTATTACATTGTCTTAACAAAAGTGATTAATTCTATTTCAAAAAGTCAACAGCCATTATAGTCTAAAGTAGATAATCAATCTAGATGGTTTTAGTGATAAAAATAGACCAAACACCAGCCAATACGTCTCTCAAATAACACTTTCCCCCATTGACACTGCTGATATATATCAATTATTTAAATTATCCTCTCCTGCAAAAACCTAAAAATGCATTTTTCCTCTTCTACAACTAACAATGGGACAGTTCAAAGATCTTGAAAATTAATTTGAGTTTTATGAATCTTTTAAAGACATTTTACCTTCTGTATGCAATATTAAAATATGGAATAGGTTTCAAGACTTGTATGTCGGTTTTTACACTGTATGTATTATGTAGGACAACTCTTCCATATTTTGGAGGGCACTCATATAGTCATCAGTGGTGGGATTCAAAAACTTTTACCACCAGTTCGGTGGGCGTGGCTTGGTGGGCATGCTTTGCATGCATGCACACACTTTGTATGCGTATGCACACCAAACACACACTTTGCGCAGGTGCAGAGGCAGTTGAGCAGGTGCAGAGGTGTTTCAACTCACCTCCTGCAAGCCTGCACTCTCCTGGTTGCTTCAGCAGCTGCCGCGCAGCACTCTTCTGTTCTGCACAAAGCAGCTGCACTTCAAAATCAGAAGATAAAGGAACCTGGGCCGGCGGGTGGGTCCAACAGCAGAGCAGTGGAGAGAACTGGTTCAGTCTCCACTGCTCATCACTGCTAACGGCTCAGCAGAACCGGGCTGAACCAGTAGCCTACCATCACTGATAGTCATCTATTTGTATCTTGCATTTTTAAAATCAGAATTACATGCAATTTACCAAGAGAGTCCATTGTTCTATGAATATGCTGACCATCTTATTTTTCATACTGTAAAAGTACCAATTTCTAGTATAACATGGATTGAACATGACAAGGATTTTGTAATCCCTTTTGAACTTACCTATCCCCTTAAGTAACCTATAGAAGATTTTCATTCAGCACTTCCATCTAAGGTGGAAACAGTGACTGGTATTTGTTTGTTTGTTTGTATTCCATTTATTTTTCCATTCCAACATGCAAGCCTTACAATAATAAAATGATACAGCAAAGGATATAACAAAATTAATGCCATTAAACCTATCATTAAAGTAATACATCTAAAACTCAGTGAAAGAGATGTTTTAAAGATCTTCCTAAATACTGCAAGAATGGGAACCAAAAACTTTCCTTCTCAAGTGAATTCCACAGGCTGAAGCCTTTTTCCTGATGATAGTTGAGGCTCTAGCATTCTATCTGTCTTCTGAAGGTCACTCCTGATGATCAAACTAATTATAAGATATATAGCAGGAGTTATATATTTCTCCCCTTAGCCAGTTTCTTTCTTTTTTTAGTTACAAATTCTATAGGATAGGGGAGAGCAATGTTTTGGTGACCAAGATCCATGCCTAACATTTTGTGGGAGAGTAAGTTCCTCAGTAGTTAGGGTGGTGGTACATTATGTGTAATATTCATGTGGGACAATTTTTTTTTGTTTAATTGGGAACTTGGGACAAATCATATTGCTGTTAAGTCTATTTTAACTATATATTCAATAGATATCAACATTTTTAATATTTCCTGCTTCATAATGGGAATCTTCCTTTAGGGCTACAAAATGGGGAGAGATTCAGGGATGCTACATGTGACTGTGGAGGCTCTGATTGTCCATTACTACTGCAGAGCAACCCAAATGACCAGTTACAATTTAGCAGACAAGATATTTCTGCTCCTTTTTTTCTTTTAACTTAAGACTTAGAATATCAAGATAAAAACACTACAGCACTAGAATATTAGAAAAACTGCACTAGCATAAAACAAAAAGTAGGAAAAGAGCCAACAGGTCACTCTTAATAAGGTCTATGCCTACAAAAAAATCCTCTTGTAGAATCATAGAATTGAAACAAGCTATTTAGTTTCTCAAATCCTAGCCTGGTTCAGTGAAAGAACCCAAATTAAAGTATCCATAACAATCTAACCTCCTTGATTACACACATCCAGCAAAAGGAGCCCACCATTTCTCTGGGTAATTGGTTCCATACCATAAGACTGCTCTTATTATTAGAAAGACTTTTGAACATTCAGTTCTAATAAATATTCCTGTTACTACGCACAGAACTCAAAAATCATCTAGACAATGGAGAGAAGGACCTGTACATTGATTACTGTGCAGAAAGTCACACAACCCACAGCTCAGCATCCAACCCTACTTCAACCAATCTACCATCACCCAACACTAGGCACGCATGCCCTCAACTACCTCAATTCAAACTACAACTGGCCTTAAATGCAAGCTACTCAATGCAAGAGGCCTTGTAAATAAAATACCTGAATTTCTCCTCTTACTAAATACGGCTAAATTCAACATTATATTTGTCTGTGAAACATGGCTCAACGCATCTCTCCCTGACTCCATTACCACAGTAAGAGACTATCATGTTTACCAATCCAATCGTGAAATCCGTAGAGAAGGTGGTGTTGCTATCTTCTATAAAAAGTCCTTACATCTAAAAAACATCCAAGTTACCCAAGAGCTTGCTCTTCCTGAGACCATTATCTGTGAACTGACCTTAAATATCATATTTCAGTTCTTACTATGTTATAGAGCCCCTGATTATGACATCGAACATGTAAACAAGCTAAATACGCTACTAACATGGGCAGCATCCTGCCCACATGCTTTTATCTTTCTTGGTGACTTCAATCTACCTCATATTAACTGGACCCTAAAGGAATGTACAACTAAACCCATACATGCAACCTTCTACAATGGTGTAACAAATCTGGGACTGGAACAACTAGTAACCAACAATACTAGACTTAACAACTGCCTCAATCTCATCTTCTGCAATAGCTTGAATTCAATTTATGGAATACAAATTAAAGAACCCTTTTCCAACAGTGACCACAACTTTTGTTTCAACATACATCCACACAAAAACCATCACGACAAAATTCCCAATTATAACTTCAAAAAAGGCAACTATGATCTTATAATCAACAATCTCTCTTCCCTTGATTGGCAATTTCTATTCACTGGATGCAATACTGTTGAAGACCATTACAACATATTCTTACTAAAGGATTATGGACTTAGAATGTAAGGTTGTATATATTGTCCTACCCAAAAGGGGAGAATGTTAGGAATGTAAGTTACCTAACAGCTATTTGAGTTGGAAATATATAAACCAGGATAGACATTTTAATACTGTATTTTTAAGAAAATGCAAAAGTGTAATTGGGTGTGGTTTCTCAAGCGGCCATAAGATGGAGCCAGAAACCTGGGTTGTTTTAGTCTTAGTCTCAGAAGAAGTCTCAGTGAGTCTGTTTTTCCTTCTGTTGGAGAGTATTGCCATTCCTCCTAATTGACTGATATTCTTGGATTTGATGTAAGTCTGTTACTGAACTGTTTTTGACACTGGACTTTGTTATTGGATTATCCCTGGACTAAAAACTGACTGATTTTACCTGTGAATGATTTTGGACTGCTTATCTTGAACTTTGCTTAAACCTTTCTGGAAGTAAAAAAAAAACTACATTTACTGTACAGTGTATCTGTGTGCTGTGTGTGTATTATTCAAACACTACTCTCAAATATGTCTCCCTGTATGCGCTCATTCTCCTAACGGGGAATTACCTCAACAAATGAATACTTCAACTTCAATCGTAACAATACAAGAGCACACAATAGATACAAACTCAAGGTTAACTGTACCAAACTTGACTGCAGAAAATATGACTTCAGCAACCGAGTGGTCAATGTTTGGAATACTCTACCTGATTCTGTGGTTTCTCCCCCAAAACCCCAAAGTAGACTGTCTACTATTGACCTCATCCCCTTCCTAAGAGTCCTGTAGGGGGCATGCATAAGTGCACCAATCATGCCTACTGTCCCTGCCCTATTGTTTCTTTTTATTTTTCTTATAAGTATCTATCTCATGTATTCAAAACTAAGTTTATTCTTATACCTGTATCTTGTAAGCAATTGACAAATCAAATAAATACTAAAATACTAAATACTTAAATCTATTGTAGCATTTCCCGCACTCTGCAATGAGATGTTGCATGCACCATTATTTCAAGTATTTGAAAGCATTATACAAACCATACTCTATTCTACATTTTTCTCTCAAGGCTAAACATTCTCAGTTCCATCATTTCTCCCTACACAAGACTTACCCCCCCGCAAATCATCTCTGTTGCCTTTCTCTGAATCTGTTTCAGTTTGTTCTTGCTGATCTTCTCACCTGGACATATAAATCTCTTCTGTGAAAATAGATGAAGAAAATACACAAACATGTTGATTTTTTAAAAATGTCCTAAGACTTCCACTTCTATCAGGCATATGGTTATTTCAATTTTACAAAAATCTCACATACTTAAAAATTGATAGTGTTATGACTTAATATTTTTTTCATGATATGTCTCTGATAAAAGACAAATGGCATTGACTAGGCCTTCAATCAACAAATTTCAATTCATGCTACCTCTCTTACCCTACTCTACTGTTTCATTTCTCTGTTGCAAGAACAATCTATTTTTCTCCTTATTTTCTTTTAATCATAAGGGGCTTTATAAGAAAAGGGACTTTCTTCCATAAATACTATGTTTTCCTCTCAGGATTCATTGTGAAGGATTTTATTCATTTGGACTTTTACAATACATTTGGCAGTTTCATCTGTCCATATATAGTACTTATTTGATAAGAATAAGAACTCTACAAGTTCTTCTAAAAGAGAAGTTTAGAAAGATAGCCATTTTTTTTCCTTTTCTCACTTCATTGTTGAATCTTCAGCAAAAATTATCTTTGATCTGTACAGAATTGAAAAAAAATCTGATGTTAGCTAGGGATACAGTTCTATGTTCCTGCTTCAGGATTCTTTTTTAAAAATTGGTATGACATTGTAATCTTTCAAATGTTCTCCTATTGAGTTCATTCTTAGATGTGTAAGGCCTTGGAGAACATGTATACTGCTAAGTGATATTCCTGGGGTGCCAGTTACAATCCAGCATTTAGTAACAATAATTATCATTGCTTAAATGGCTAGTTGGAAATAGCTTTACTGTAATAGTAGCAAATTCCATTGGTAATTCTGTTTTCTCAACTTTATTATCAATTTCTGTCATTAAAAAGCAAATCCCATGTTAGAGCAGTAAAGGAGTTTTTTTTTTCCAAGTGCAAAAAGTTTAGAGTCAAGTACTATTATGTTAGATACTTTAGAGACAAATGCTCAACAGTAATCTCTTTGAAACATTAAATGAAACAGGATTTTATATATTTCTCCCCTTAGCCAGTTTCTTTTTTTTTTAGTTACAAATTCTATAGGATAGGGGAGAGCAATGTTTTGGTGACCAAGATCCATGCCTAACATTTTGTGGGAGAGTAAGTTCCTCAGTAGTTAGGGTGGTGGTACATTATGTGTAATATTCATGTGGGAAATTTTTTTTTGTTTAATTGGGAACTTGGGACAAATCATATTGCTGTTAAGTCTATTTTAACTATATATTCAATAGATATCAACATTTTTAATATTTCCTGCTTCATAATGGGAATCTTCCTTTAGAGCTACAAAATGGGGAGAGATTCAGGGATGCTACATGTGACTGTGGAGGCTCTGATTGTCCATTTCTACTGCAGAGCAACCCAAATGACCAGTTACAATTTAGCAGACAAGATATTTCTGCTCCTTTTTTTCTTTTTAACTTAAGACTTAGAATATCAAGATAAAAACACTACAGCACTAGAATATTAGAAAAACTGCACTAGCATAAAACAAAAAGTAGGAAAAGAGCCGATAGGCCACTCTTAATAAGGTCTATGCCTACAAAAAAATCCTCTTGTAGAATCATAGAATTGAAACAAGCTATTTAGTTTCTCAAATCCTAGCCTGGTTCAGTGAAAGAACCCAAATTAAAGTATCCATAACAATCTAACCTCCTTGATTGCACACATCCAGCAAAAGGAGCCCACCATTTCTCTGGGTAATTGGTTCCATACCATAAGACTGCTCTTATTATTAGAAAGACTTTTGAACATTCAGTTCTAATAAATATTCCTGTTACTACGCACAGAACTCAAAAATCATCTAGACAATGGAGAGAAGGACCTGTACATTGATTACTGTGCAGAAAGTCACACAACCCACAGCTCAGCATCCAACCCTACTTCAACCAATCTACCATCACCCAACACTAGGCACGCATGCCCTCAACTACCTCAATTCAAACTACAACTGGCCTTAAATGCAAGCTACTCAATGCAAGAGGCCTTGTAAATAAAATACCTGAATTTCTCCTCTTACTAAATATGGCTAAATTCAACATTATATTTGTCTGTGAAACATGGCTCAACGCATCTCTCCCTGACTCCATTACCACAGTAAGAGACTATCATGTTTACCAATCCAATCGTGAAATCCTAGAGAAGGTGGTGTTGCTATCTTCTATAAAAAGTCCTTACATCTAAAAAACATCCAAGTTACCCAAGAGCTTGCTCTTCCTGAGACCATTATCTGTGAACTGACCTTAAATATCATATTTCAGTTCTTACTATGTTATAGAGCCCCTGATTATGACATCGAACATGTAAACAAGCTAAATACGCTACTAACATGGGCAGCATCCTGCCCACATGCTTTTATCTTTCTTGGTGACTTCAATCTACCTCATATTAACTGGACCCTAAAGGAATGTACAACTAAACCCATACATGCAACCTTCTACAATGGTGTAACAAATCTGGGACTGGAACAACTAGTAACCAACAATACTAGACTTAACAACTGCCTCAATCTCATCTTCTGCAATAGTTTGAATTCAATTTATGGAATACAAATTAAAGAACCCTTTTCCAACAGTGACCACAACTTTTGTTTCAACATACATCCACACAAAAACCATCACGACAAAACCCCCAATTATAACTTCAAAAAAGGCAACTATGATCTTATAATCAACAATCTCTCTTCCCTTGATTGGCAATTTCTATTCACTGGATGCAATACTGTTGAAGACCATTACAACATATTCTTACTAAAGGATTATGGACTTAGAATGTAAGGTTGTATATATTGTCCTACCCAAAAGGGGAGAATGTTAGGAATGTAAGTTACCTAACAGCTATTTGAGTTGGAAATATATAAACCAGGATAGACATTTTAATACTGTATCTTTAAGAAAATGCAAAAGTGTAATTGGGTGTGGTTTCTCAAGCGGCCATAAGATGGAGCCAGAAACCTGGGTTGTTTTAGTCTTAGTCTCAGAAGAAGTCTCAGTGAGTCTGTTTTTCCTTCTGTTGGAGAGTATTGCCATTCCTCCTAATTGACTGATATTCTTGGATTTGATGTAAGTCTGTTACTGAACTGTTTTTGACACTGGACTTTGTTATTGGATTATCCCTGGACTAAAAACTGACTGATTTTACCTGTGAATGATTTTGGACTGCTTATCTTGAACTTTGCTTAAACCTTTCTGGAAGTAAAAAAAAACTACATTTACTGTACAGTATATCTGTGTGCTGTGTGTGTATTATTCAAACACTACTCTCAAATATGTCTCCCTGTATGCGCTCATTCTCCTAACGGGAAATTACCTCAACAAACGAATACTTCAACTTCAATCGTAACAATACAAGAGCACACAATAGATACAAACTCAAGGTTAACCGTACCAAACTTGACTGCAGAAAATATGACTTCAGCAACCGAGTGGTCAATGTTTGGAATACTCTACCTGATTCTGTGGTTTCTTCCCCCAAAACCCCAAAGTAGACTGTCTACTATTGACCTCATCCCCTTCCTAAGAGTCCTGTAGGGGGCATGCATAAGTGCACCAATCGTGCCTACTGTCCCTGCCCTATTGTTTCTTTTTATTTTTCTTATAAGTATCTATCTCATGTATTCAAAACTAAGTTTATTCTTATACCTGTATCTTGTAAGCAATTGACAAATCAAATAAATACTAAAATACTAAATACTTAAATCTATTGTAGCATTTCCCGCACTCTGCAATGAGATGTTGCATGCACCATTATTTCAAGTATTTGAAAGCATTATACAAACCATACTCTATTCTACATTTTTCCTCTCAAGGCTAAACATTCTCAGTTCCATCATTTCTCCCTACACAAGACAACCCCCCCCCCCCGCAAATCATCTCTGTTGCCTTTCTCTGAATCTGTTTCAGTTTGTTCTTGCTGATCTTCTCACCTGGACATATAAATATCTTCTGTGAAAATAGATGAAGAAAATACACAAACATGTTGATTTTTAAAAAATGTCCTAAGACTTCCACTTCTATCAGGCATATGGTTATTTCAATTTTACAAAAATCTCACATACTTAAAAATTGATAGTGTTATGACTTAATATTTTTTTCATGATATGTCTCTGATAAAAGACAAATAGCATTGACTAGGCCTTCAATCAACAAATTTCAATTCATGCTACATCTCTTACCCTACTCTACTGTTTCATTTCTCTGTTGCAAGAACAATCTATTTTTCTCCTTATTTTCTTTTAATCATAAGGGGCTTTATAAGAAAAGGGACTTTCTTCCATAAATACTATGTTTTCCTCTCAGGATTCATTGTGAAGGATTTTATTCATTTGGACTTTGACAATACATTTGGCAGTTTCATCTGTCCATATATAGTACTTATTTGATAAGAATAAGAACTCTACAAGTTCTTCTAAAAGAGAAGTTTAGAAAGATAGCCATTTTTTTTCCTTTTCTCACTTCATGTTGAATCTTCAGCAAAAATTATCTTTGATCTGTACAGAATTGAAAAAAAATCTGATGTTAGCTAGGGATACAGTTCTATGTTCCTGCTTCAGGATTCTTTTTTAAAAAATTGGTATGACATTGTAATCTTTCAAATGTTCTCCTATTGAGTTCATTCTTAGATGTGTAAGGCCTTGGAGAACATGTATACTGCTAAGTGATATTCCTGGGGTGCCAGTTACAATCCAGCATTTAGTAACAATAATTATCATTGCTTAAATGGCTAGTTGGAAATAGCTTTACTGTAATAGTAGCAAATTCCATTGGTAATTCTGTTTTCTCAACTTTATTATCAATTTCTGTCATTAAAAAGCAAATCCCATGTTAGAGCAGTAAAGGAGTTTTTTTTTCCAAGTGCAAAAAGTTTAGAGTCAAGTACTATTATGTTAGATACTTTAGAGACAAATGCTCAACAGTAATCTCTTTGAAACATTAGCACATGCACAGCAGGACAAAACAACTTTCTCTTTCATTGTCATATTTGGGAAAGTTGTGTTCAAGGCCACAAGTTCACTGAAATACTGTTTGATGTCTAGAGATTGTCAATCCAGTACATAATGAAACACTTTAGTGATGTGTTACAATGGTTTAAATTGCTGCTATTTGTGCAGTATTTGTTCAATAGAGAGAGAAGGAATCTTTGGTCTTTGGTGGATATAAGCTTTCAGGTACGTGGATTTTTTTTTTTTTAAAGGGCTGAGATAATGTAATCATTGAACACATCCATTCAAGTCTATAGAAATCAAGGCAATTCAAAAAAGAATAAATGCAAAAGCACATGTTAATGGATATCTTGCTTTTTACTCATTAAAAATGAGTTTCTTAGTATATAAAATTTCTGGTTATTATTAAGATCATAGCAAACTGTAGAAAATGAAGAGATAAAATAACTAATACAATCCACAATGAGAAATTGTTAGAGAAATCCAAAGGATCTAAATAATATTTTTTTTAAAAAAAACAATACTTTTTAATGGAATGATTAACTGCTTCATTTACCTCACAAGGGATGTGAGGTATTAAATAGATGTTTGTAACTGTGTGATCATAACCTTAAAAATAGGATTTTTAAAGGACAATCATAATGAAACCTGCTACCTTCCAAGTATGTTTGATTTGAATTCTCATAATCCCTAGCAAACACAATGTGGGATTATAGGTGTTGGGTAAAAAACTCTGGACACCAACTCCCAAATTCTAGAGTCTTTTCAAACTGTAATTTTCAAGATGAATACTGATTGCAATCTAATTTTCTAATGGAAGCAAAGTATATTGCAAAGAGTGAGGAAGCAATCATAGGAGTTTCTACTCATTCAGTCAAGAAAATTTTAATTGATTTAAATGACGGTATCTTATCAATAGCAATAGCACTTAGACTTATATACTGTTCCACAGTGCTCTCTGAGCAGTTTACAAAGTCAGCATATTACCCTCAACAAACTGGCTCCTCATTTTATTGACCTCAGAAAAAATGGAGTCTGGGTCAACCTTGAGTCAGTCAGGATTGAACTCCTGACAGTGGGCAAGTTAGCCTGCAATACTGCATTCTAACCACTGCACCACCACGATTCTTTTATGAAAATATCTTAGATTATTCTCAGAGAATTTCCAATTCCATTGAAGTAGCAACAGCTCTGATTCCATCATGTGTGCCCCCTCTTTTTTAAAGTTCCATAGCCAAGCAAGCCAACATAAGTCACTGTGATTATGTTTGCATGAAAGACACTGGGTTTATTTGTTGTGGAAAACAAACAGCAACAAATACAATTTGCCTTCCAAAATATATGTAAATGTATGTATTCTGTTGCTAAAGCTGGCACTGAATCTACTTTAATGAATTTAATGAAAATGAATTTTTAATAGTGTATATGTGTTTGTATAGATATGAATGACATTAATGCAACACAAATGGGAAGCTTCTTGACAGCAGTTTTACAGCCATTTTTCAGCTTCAAATACTGCCTCAATATATGAATTATGTATGCAATTCAACTACACATTCCTTGGCCACCATCTTAACATTCATATTAGAAACCCTACTCTATCTCATATAAAATATGATGCTGATTTAAATGTTAAGCTCTTCACTACTTATAATACTAGGAACTGAATATTCATTACATTGGGCATATCATACATCACACCCACCTCCCAAAAATTCATTTCTGCTTTGATTGGTACTTCCAATTACAATGGTGTTTCCCATCTGCTCCATCCTTTTCTCTGCCCTCTCTTTTAATGTACATACTTGTTTCAAACATGTGGAATATTTCAAAGCTGGATGAACTTTTAATGAGTAGGCACCATATGTCAAGTTACTCACCCTTTTCTGAATTACTTTGTAAGCCCTAGTATTGAATCAAAGTTATCACCTTTTAAATCCTATCAGTTTCAAGTCAGTGTCAGACACAGTGTGAGGTTGAACAGATATATATCACCAGGTAAATTAAAAGACTGATATAGTGCAGCTGCTAATATTTATAAAAGCAATTACATTCAGGACAAGGACTATTTGAGATATTTGTGATCTACTGATTTCGAAAGAGAGCTTATGAACATTCAGAGATGTGAGATTTGTAAACTAGGAGATGTAAGGCATGCATTAAGTACTTTTATTGATTTTCTGAGAACAATGAAACAATTAGCAATTAAAATGAATGAATTTGGCATTTTTACAAATTGACTGGGCCTACATATTGTTCCATGCCATAATGTGATTTGATTAAGTTCTATGAACTCACCTGATATGGGGTTTATTTTCATGGATGCTTCTGTACCTTAGCATGGCCTGTTTTCTCAGCTGTGATTTATTTACAAACTGTTTAAAATATCTCAAAATGTGAAGGATATACTGGTTTACATACAAGATAGCGTAATATGCCTCTGATGTAGTGAATTTTATGGGATTGCATTTCATAAAAGATAGATAGATAGATAGATAGATAGATAGATAGATAGATAGATAGATAGATAGATAGATAATTTGTGTCTCTATAGTGTATATTCTCTTAAGGCATGTATAATGTATGTACAGTTCATAATATGTAAATGCCTTATCAGTCTAGATAAGTTGATTCTAGAGCAGAAAAAGAAACAATTAATAAATTCTGATGTCAGAATCCCCATGAGAAGTTTCCTTCTAATGATTAATGTTGAATACCACTGGAATTCAGAAGGAGGTAATATGAAATGTCCTTTTCCTTGGTCTATGATTTTAATTACTATCCATTAACTATCCCTGATTAAACAATATTTCAGGACTAATGTTATAAATACATTATTATTTCTTAACAATTCAACTCTCCTGTCATTTAAATCTAAAGTTACAATTTTCATTAAAACTTACCATCTTTGTAGTATGCTCTGGACAATAATCCTACATGCCTCTGATTTGTGTAAAAAACTAATTAAGTATTACGATAGACTACTTCAGTTGCATTTGAAAATGGTTGGCATTTTGAAGTGGGAGTATTTGGACTGGGAAGCATTTTCATACAACTGCAAAATTACTTCCAGCAGAAAGTCAGGTGGCAAGTACTGCTGGAATTAAAGCCAAAATTGGACTGCCGAGAAACAAATGGGAAATATCAATATACCTGGAAGAGTCCCAGGAAATGCAGAATTATTAAAAAGGAAATTTCAAATAGTAACCCCATCAGAATTGACTATACATAGAAAGAAAAGAAAATAGAACAACAATTAGAAATGAGAAATGTAACTTTGAGAAGTAAAATAGCTTGGCTAGCTTCATAGAAGGAGGACATGTTGCAATTTCCATTTCTTAACAACATCTGCAACCAGGTTTGTACAGGAATTAACAGAAAGTCAGTGTATTTAGGAAATAATTCAGCAAACATTAATTGTTGTTATTCATTTCAGATTACTACTTCTGTATGTAATCTTTTGGTAAGCTAATTCAGGGTCAGGGTCACTGCTTCATTGATGCAGATGACAAATCATTACATCACTAAAACCAAAGGAACTACACTAGCAATGGACCAATTATCAGCTAAGATGTTAAACATTTGTGCTGCAGGATATTAACCGATTGGTTGTTTGTGACAGTGGTTATGTTTGAACTGTCTCAATCTTTGTGCTGTATAGCAGAGAAGAATTAGCTTACTAAAAGGAAGGGTTATCCTCCAAATGTGCAAGAAGTGCAAGATGTGCTCCCCACTTCTTTGCACCTTCTAAAAACTCTAAATTACATTACTTTTTGTCTTTTTTAAAGTACTAAAATAGATGTATCAAACCAATAGAATCACTATATATTCCATAGATTTTTCAGAGATAAGTGTTAAAGGAAGTAATAGTATGTATATGTGGAACATTTAAAAATTATGAGATAGTTTTGTAGAGTTGGAAAAGAACTAATCCATACATGGCCCTGATAGTCCTGCTCTGTATTAATATGAATGAGGCCCTTAATTATTACTGATAGATTTGCTAAGTTTCTCCTTGAATATCTCCAAGGAAAGAGCCAAAAGCATTCTGTTGTATTTTATTAATTTATTTAATTCTAATGACAGTAGTTTTGATTAGATTCATAGACAGAAGGTGCTGATGTTTTATATTCTTTAATGCTACTAGAGCCAGACAGGGATATTTTAAGATCTATTTACAATATGAAAGCTTCCCATTTAGACAAAAAATTGTCAAGATTTTACATTGTAACCTTGAATACTGTATCAAATTGCTTTTATTTGAACATACTATAATGTAAGGTTAAGTCAATATAGACATGCATGCAAGCCACAAAAGCTATAATCATTTTCATACCTATAATATCTATAGAAAATACTCCACTTACTAAACAATAAAAATAGTTATTCATCCGAGAATATTTATACACTAACTATAGGCTCATTTCTGGCAAACAGATACAATGCTACCGTATAATTTTAAAAACTGTAAAAAAGAAAAGGCAAAATAACAGTGGCATCATTTTCAAAATAGTTTTTATGTGTGCCAATATCAAATCTTTTAAAATAAAGATTAAACATTACATCTAAATATGGCCACAAGGTTTGAATATTTATCCCATTTGACTTCTGAAGAAACATCGTTGTAGAATACCTTATGCCACCAGACTTGAAATTCTAGAACTAGAAAACCTTGAATTACGCCGTCTTCGGTCTGATTTAAGCATGGTATATAAAATCATACATTGCAATGTCCTACCTGTCAATGAATACTTCAGCTTCAACCATAACAACACAAGAGCACACAATAGATACAAACTCAATGTTAACCGCACCAAACTTGATTGCAGGAAATACGACTTCAGCAATAGAGTGGTCAATGTCTGGAATACTCTACCCGACTCTGTAGTTTCTTCCCCAAACCCCAAAAACTTTAACCTTAGACTGTCTACTATTGACCTCACCCCTTTCCTAAGAGGTCTGTAGGGGGCGTGCATAAGCGCACCAACGTGCCTACCGTCCCTGTCCTATTGTTTCTCTTATTCTTCTTTTATTTTTCTTATATGTACCCATTTCATGTATTCACAACTATGTATACACTTATACTTATTATCTTGTAAACAATTGGCAAATCAAATAAATAAATAAATAAAATGTCTTTCTGCCTTAGTTCTAGAGGTGCAGTTCTTTAGACAGGACAATTCTAGGTTGGGGTCATCAGTACCTTCGAGCAGCTGCAACATGATCATGAATCAGATCATATTACCATCAGTCCATTGCCATGGACAATCACTTAATTGCTGACCAATATGTTGTTACCAAGCACCATTGTGGGCAGGGATAGGGCATGTTAGATCTGCCCATCACAGGCCACTAATAGACTCGAGTTCCAGAAGGAACTTGGGATTTTTCCGAAAGATCTGGTGAGCAATTTAGCTGAGGTTTTGACTGCAGTCTAGAATAGACATGTGACAGTGGACTGTATTGCTCCTATGCAACATTCCCTGGGCACTGAGTCTGGGGCACACCTTGGCTATCTGAGTTGCTCTGAGTAGTGAAGTGCCAAAAGAAATATCAAGAGCATTGTTTGAAGGAGATGAAGAGCTAATCTGAACACAAGTAAGAGGCCTAACTGAGGACTGTGGCAATAAAGGTGGTGAAATACCATTATTTTTCTGCCCTTGTTCCATCTACCAATAGTAGCTCAAGGGACTTGTTTAGAATGATCTCTTCTCTGCTGAAAAGAGATAGTCAGCAGGACCTTTAACAGGGCCACTGTGAGGTGTATTCATGCTATTTGGCAGATAAAGTTCCTCAAATTTACTCACAGTTGGCTTCACACTGGATAGTTCCAAGTGAAATGCCAGAAGTACCATCTTGAAGGGTTATCTAGATCATGTGTAAACCTGCCATTTCTGAGAAAGTGGGCAAAGTCATCTAAAAGAGTGGATTTGGTTATCTGTTTATTAAATCAGAGTCCACCTTGGGTTTTTAAGGCAGTCTGGCAGGTAACCAGTAGCTGAATCTATGTGGAAGTGTTAATCTATTTGAAAAGAAGATAGTTCCTCCAGCCTTGAAGAGGACTGAAGGTGTGCTTTGGCCTCAAGAAGCCTTTGCTGAACCCAAGTCTTCTGGACAGTTATCATCTAGTATTCAGTCTTGACTTTCTTGATAAGGTTGTTGACAATCTGTTTGAATAACAGTTTATTTATTAATTATATTAATACATCTATGCATTCCTATGGGTAGAGTAACAGGGCAGCAACTTGGAATGTTGCCAACTGTTCTACTTCAAGACTTGCCCATTTCCTTGCCTATCACATAACCTAGAAAAAAAGCTACAGTTAAGGGGTTGGAAAGAATGCTTTGCATGGTTCCCCAAGCTTGTTTTTAACTCCTGATTCAGAGAATTAAAAGTTATGCAGCACCAGCAGGAAATACATCTTCATTCCATTGTACAATTCTCAAATATTTTTAGTATGTGGTAATTGTGCAATGGAATAAAGTTGTATTTTCTGCTGTTGCTCCTTATCTTCTTTGAATCCTACATACAAGCATGTCAAGAATACACACAGTTGTTTACACATTTGAAGACTTTATTACACATTTTCTATTAGCAAGAGTAAGTAAAATATTTTACATATGATTGCTGAATAATATTATAATGAACCTTGAGTCAAGAGTCAAGAAAATATCTACACAATTTAAAAAGAATCTGGCAGGTATGGTTAAACAATGCATTCCTATAGAGACATAAGCACACACATAATATATTCTAGACCCTTAACAAAAGGGATAAAAGTGATTGAACCATCTGTGAGATGTTCTTGATACTTCATCTTGCAATTTATTGCCTATTTGGTAACAGGATTAACTTCTATGAAAACTAAATAAAAAGGATAGCTTTAAAGAATTCAGATTTTTAGTAGAATAGAATAGAATAGAATAGAATAGAATAGAATAGAATAGAATAGAATAGAATAGAATAGAATAGAATAGAATAGAATAGAATACTTTATTGGCCAAGTGTGATTTATTGGCCAGAATTTGTCTTGGTGTAAATACTCTCAGAATACATAAAAGAAAAAATACATTCATTAAGAATCAAGAATCATAACGTACAACACTTAATGACAGTCATAGGGTACAATCAGCAATCAAATCATACTAGGAAACAGTCAATATAAACTGTAAGGATACAAGCGACAAAGTTACAGTCCTACAATCACAAGTGGGAGGGGATGGGTGATAAGGAGTGATGAGATGATTAACAGTAATAGTAGTGCAGACTTTGTAATAGTTGAACAGTGTTGAGGGAAATATTTGTTTAGCAGAGTGATGGCTTTCGGGAAAAAACTGTCCTTGTGTCTAGTTGTTCTGGTGTGCAGTGCTCTATAGCGTTGTTTTGAGGGAAGGAGTTGAAATAATTTATGTCCGGGATGTGAGGGGTCTGTAAATATTTTCACAGCCCTCTTTTTGACTCGTGCAGTATACAGGTCCTCGATTGAAGGCAGGTGGGTAGTAATTGTTTTTTCTGCAGTCCTAATTATCCTCTGAAGTCTGTGTCTGTCCTATTGGGTTGCAGAACCAAACCAGACAGTTATAGAGGTGCAGATGATAGATTCAATAATTCCTCTGTAGAACTGTATCAGCAACTCCTTGGGCAGTTTGAGCTTTCTGAGTTGGCACAGAAAGAACATTCATTGTTGTGCTTTTTTGATGACATTTTTGATGTCAGGTGTTCATTTTAGGTCATGTGATATAGTAGAACCTAGAAATTTGAAGGTCTCTACTGTTGATACTGTGTTGTCTAGTATTGTAAGAGGTGGTAGTATGGGAGGGTTTCTTCTAAAGTCTACCACCATTTCTATGGTTTTGAGTGTGTTTAGTTCCAGATTGTTCCGGTTACACCACGAGACAAGTTGTATAACCTCCTGTCTGTATGCAGATTTGTTGTTATCTCGAATGAGACCAATCACTGTTGTGTCATCAGCAAACTTCAGTATTTTAACAGATGGATCGTTTGAGATGCAGTCATTGGTATATAGGGAGAAGAGAAGTGGAGAAAGCACACAGCCTTGGGGGAGGGCTGTGCTGATTTTACAGGTATCAGATGTGATTCTGCCTAGCTTCACCTGCTGCTTCCTGTCTGTTAGGAAGCTTATGATCCACTTACAAGTGTGTTCAGGTACCTCTAGCTGGTTTTAATTTACTTAGAAGAGTGTCTGGAATGATGATATTGAATGATGAACTGAAGTCTACAAAGAGGACCCTTGCATAGGTATTTGGAGATTGAAGGTATTGTAGGATGTAATGGAGAGCCATGTTAACAGCATCATCTGTCGATCTATTTGCTCAGTATGCAAACTTCATGGGATCTAACAGCGGATCTGTGATGGTTTTCAGGTGGGACAGCACAAGCCTTTCAAAGATTTTCATAACTACAGATGTTAGAGCAACTGGTCTGTAGTCATTCAGTTCCTTGATGGAGGGCTTCTTTGGCACTCGGATGATGGTAGAGCGTTTGAAGCAGTTAGGAACATAGTACATCTCTAGTGATCTATTGAAGATTTGGGAGAAGATGGGGGCCAATTGGTCAGCACAGACTTTTAAGCAAGAAGGAGTTATCTTGTTTGGCCCTGGTGCTTTTCCTGGCTTTTGTCTGTGAAATAGATCTTGCACTTCTTTTTCTGTGATCACCAGAGGTTGTGAACCCAATGGATTGGGGTCAGTTGTAGGAGGCTTGGCTGTTGTTGGTGTGTTTGAGATGTGGGTTGTGGAGATAGGTGGCTGTAGTTTCTTTTCAAACCTGCAGTAAAACACATTCAGGTCATCTGCTAGTTGTTGATTTCCTTCTGCCTGGGAAGGAGGTTTGCTGAAGCCAGTGATGTTTTTAAGAGTTTTCCACATGTTTGCTGGTTCATTTGTTGAGAACTGATTCCTTAACTTTTCAGAGTAGCTTCTTTTTGCTGCTCTGATCTATCTTGTTAATATGTTTCTGGCCTAGTTGTATAGCATTCTGTCACCTTTTCTGTAGGCTTCCTCTTTGGAACAACATAACTGCTTAAGTTTAGCTGTGAACCAAGGTTTATTGTTACTATATATTTGCAGGTTCCTTGTTGGTACACATAAGTCTTCGCAGAAGCTGACATATGATGTTACAGTATCTGTGAGCTCATCTAGGTCTGCAGAGGCATCTTCAAAAACATTCCAATCAGTGTAATCAAGGCAGGCCTGGAGTTTCAGCTTTGCCTCATCCAACCAAGTCTTCACTGATTTAATTGTTGGTTTCATGGTTTTAAGTCTTTGTCTGTAGGCAGGTACAAGGTGAATCATGCAATGGTCAGAGTGTCCCACAGCTGCTCGTAGTAAAGACCTATAAGCATCTTTTACTGTTGTGTAACAGTGGTCTAAAGTATTTTTGCCTCTGGTGGGAAAATTTACATGCTGGAAACATTTTGGGAGCTCTTTCCTTAAATTTGCTTGATTGAAATCTCCTAAAATGATGGAAAGGGAACCTGGGTGTTTGGCTTCAGCCTACATAATTTGAACAGCAAGAATTTGTAATGCCTTGTTTACACAGGCTTGTGTAGGAACATACACAGCAATTAGGAGAAATGAGGAGAACTCATGTGGAGAGTAAAATGGCTGGCAGTTGATGTGTAAAGACTCTAAGTTTTCATCACAGAATTTATATATTATAGTTATATCCTGAGACCAGCTGTTATTGATATATAAACATAATCCTCCACCCTTTGTTTTACCTGATGTCTCTTCAATTCTGTCTGATCTAAATGTCTGAAATCCTGGGATGTATATGGTGTTGTCCCCATGAATTTGTGGATTAAGCCAGGTTTCAGTAAAACAAAGAACTGCAGAATTATAGAAATCAGAATTCCATCTATTTAAGAGATGAATTTCATCCATCTTGTTAGCAAGTGAGCATAAATTAGTCAGAAAGATTGAAGGGAGAGGAGTCCCCCCCCAATTCCTTAGTCTGTTTAAAATTCCCGCTGCCTCCTTTTGCCTCCTTTTTCTGATGCTTTCCTCCTTTGTTTGTAGTAATCCATAGTACCGGGGAATTAGTTAGACTCTCCTCCACGTTTGCAAAGACAGGTGGGGGTGAGGAATAAGAAAGCTGCTCCTTAAGGAAACATTGCCTAATCCTTAGCAGATGGTCTCATGAGTATGAAATCCATAGTGAATTGCAGATAATAATAAGGAATAAAGAAACCATTAGAGAACATTTCACCGAGGCAGCCGTCGTCAGTGCCATCTTGGCTGTAAACACTATTATATTTCCAAAATCAAATATAAAAAGAAATTAATAAGCCAAGCTGAATCCACATGTGTGTGTATCTGTATTATCCAATTTCATAAGCCAAAACATATATGGGGACCAGAAAAGTATGTTCTTCTGGGCTAGAAATATTACATTTTTAAATGGACTCTGAGATTAGCGTACAAAATAGTATAATCATGCTTAGAAAGCAATCTTATGTAGATAGAGATTCAATTCCTCCTGGGGAAGTTTGTATATTAGTACAGCTTTTATTCTTCTGAACATATATTTGTAAATTGAACAATAAAAGTTTAATAAGCTTGAGAAAAAATAAACTATATTTATGTTAAGATTAAAAGTAGCAAATTTCTCATCTCCCAGAATTTCCCATATTTTACAGCTTTTTTGTAAAAAGTTTGGATGTACAATATGAATATATATTGGTAACTCTTTTGTTCTTTATATCATGTGATCAGAAGTAAAAGTGACACAGTCAATTTTGTGCTTTAGGAAGTAATAAAAATCTAATTGCGCAAGAAAATGAAGTTTCTTTATGTAGTATAATTTATGTTATTTTTACCTCTGAAACTCCACTTCTAGATATCAGAGTAATAGAAATCTTGATAAGCAATGTAATTGTAACTCATACCAGATAACTGTATTTATTTTTCCTTTGGCTTAACTTAGAACTATATATACATAGGCACTTTAAACATGGAACTATATATACATGTTTCAAATATGCAACCAATTATACAGGTGCTTCAAATTCATAGCTCCATGTAATTTCTTATCTACACATAAATTTTTTGCACAAATAGACTTCCACTCTATTTAAAGGATTTACTCACAGATAAATATATACCGCTGACAGCCTCAGCATATGGATTTCACTTTATTTCATTTATATGTATTTGTATATGGAAAAGGAAGGAAGAAATATACTTTGTTCTAAACCAAAAATGGACAATACTCTGGAGAGTATTATCTCATTTGAGACACAGATACAGAAATTATTAGGGTTCAGAGAAACTTTATAAATAGAAGAATCATTTGTACTTTCTAGGAACAGAATTCTGAGATGCTAATGTTGATAAAAGCCTTGGCAAACCAGGATCATGACCACTGAATTAAGATAAAAAAGATTGAGCCAAGAAATGAGGCAGAACTTTTCAACAAAAGATTGCAAGAAGAAGTTCCCAGTGATTGGATTTTAAGCTGCAACACTAAGCAATTTTGGAGGAAACAGTAATAAAGGGAGATATAGTGAGAGAGCATGAAAGTAGGCTTGAGATCAATCACAGAGCCTGGCATGCAGGGCCAAATTACTTTCTCATGAATTTTTTATGCTGATATATATTAGGAACTCACAAGGTTCGGAATCTGTGTGCACCATGTCATAAAAAACACAGAATTAATGTTATTAGATTTCTTTATGTTTTCTGAACTATTTCATTTAGAAAAATGTGCACCAGTGTTCCTATAAGACCTAGATGATAAATTATTTATTGTGAGTAAAAAGAGGATTGTTATTTAAAGCAACAACAGCAACAACGTTCAAAATCAAATTTAGGGAAAGAGAGAGAGAGGGGGAAAAAGAGTAAATAAATACATAATCAAAAACCTGTTCAGTTAGGCCTTTATTATCACTCATTTACAAATAGCTTAGCAAAATATTTCTTTTAATAAGCACAACCAAGGTCAGTCTACCAGTTGCTAAGACATAAAAAGGAAAGCAGAAGTTACCTCTTCCTGGGGCTCACAATTTTGTTTCTTTAAGACAGCCTTTCCAACTTTGTACCTCAAGTTCCATCAAAGCTGAACTTCCCACAGATTTTGTCATCACATCTGGAGTGCACGTTTTAAAAGCCTGCTTTATAAATAGCATCTACAACAAACTGAAATAGCCCCTTTCTAGCAAATAATGTGAAACAGATTATATGTTTAGGAAAAGTTGACACAATCCACAAATTTTCCAGGCTAAGCTCAAATGAAAGAAATAAGGACATACTTCTCCTATGCAAACCATCATTGGGCTCAACAAATCTAGTTTCTGTCCCATGCCTGGGTCTGAACATTGACTATGTTCATGGCTATCAACTTACCCTGGAGTTCTTTATAAGTATTATTCTTTTCTTAGTATCACAATCTTCTGATGTTATTCCTGGGATCTGGTGGAGTTACTCTCCCAGCTTGCTTTGACCTTTATTTTCTACATCTTCTCTAGATCATCCTTCAGGTCATAATAATACCCCATCTTCTAATACTTCTTTCTCCTGAAGTTGGTGTCACTTGGCACTCCTACATCTTTTACCACAACTATTTTCTGGTCCTTGTCTACTACCACATGACTGGTTGATTGGCTAATTCCTGCCTGTCCATTTTGATCTGGTGGCCCTCAAGAACTTAGCCCTGTTATTCTCCACAATTTTCTGTGGAAACTCCCATCTGGATTTGAGAGGGTCTAGCGCATACACTGTGCAGATGTTCTTGTACATAATTCCCACTAGATAGTTGTGCCATTTGGTGTATGATATTCTTGCCTGAATCTTACACCCTGCCACATGTGCCGGATTATCTCTGAGGCCTCTCTGCACTGTGAGTCCTATTTATTGTACCCTCTTCTATCTACAGTACCTCCTTCTATCTACAGTAATTCTTCTGAGGTTGGTAAAATGAGGATCCAGATTGTTGGGGGCAATATGCTGACTTAGAGAGGGCTGTAAAACACTATGAAGCAGTATGTAAGTCTAAGTGCTATTGTGTTAGACTCCTGCTTCTATAAATCTGGTGATTAGTCCATTTTCTTGTGCTGCTATGATCCATGCCTGAATGTTCTCTTTTAATACAGCTTTTTCTGACCACTGATAGGATTTCCCACTATCTGCCATCTCAGCTATCTGTTGATTGTACATCCCATGCAAGGTCTTATCTTGTAATGTAATTTAATATAATGTATGGTATATTAATATCACATCCCATCATATCGCAATGTGTACACAAACCCATACCTACACATCCATGCATACACACAGAAAGAGAATATCCTTGGTAAGGGGAAGAAAAGATGACATATGTCTTCCCAGGACAAGTCAGCCTCAAGTATAGAACAAGGGTTTGATAAAGCACCTTTGGGACAACTGTGATCTGGGAGGACTGAGAATCTCTACAGAATTTAATTTACTTTAACTTCCTTGGAAATTTCTTTCATAGTTGTTCAAGTATGAAAAGCAAATTTGACTGAGAGGTACAAATAGTTAGCAAAGAAGGAGAATTTAGTATGGGTAGATTATGAATGCCTATAATCTAAGCATTCGCCTCTGGGGTGTATTTACATATTGTATATGAATTGGAAGAATATTGGTTTAATCCATAATTAATTTAGTTAAGCCACGTCATAGAATCTGTTTTATATGCTTATATATCCTTGGGTATCAATGAAACATCCTTTAAATGCAAAACCTGCCTCTAAGACTCCATATGTTATGCTGCTGAGCCAAATAAAGACACTCTGTGCTCCTACATGCCTGTGGCTTCCAGGCAATGTTGCATTACAAATAAGCAAGAACAAGAAAGGTGACCTCAAGTGTTTGTATTATCACACTTCTTGGAAACAGGAATAAATGTGATAGCTCTTTAAGCGAATCCTCCCCACCCTGCCATGCGTAGGAACTCCACTGAATTCTTCCTTATCTTGCCAATGAATGACTAAACAAAGACAAAATGTCTCTCAGGTGCATATGTAACAGCAAATTCTGAAAGGATTGTCAGCAGCTCCTTCTCAAAGTGAAAAAAGATGAAAGGAACATTTGAAGGTTTTTCTGTATTGAAAAATTTGATTCCAGCTGTGCTTATTCCATTTTGATAGAGTGTTTTTATTGGGCATTATCTGAGGAAAAGAGGGCTGTTTTCATTTTAAATGAAACCTAGGAGAAAAAAGACAACAGTTGCTGGTTCCCTTTATGCCCCTCATTTGTTTTTAGTCTTTACATTGCATTATTCCACAGAAAACAAATGTGAGTGAACTGTTAAACATATCATGTTGGCAAATTATCAGATTTCTTTAATCAGGCAACAGATTTGTGTTTCTGGAACTTTCATTCAGTCAAACCACTGAACAGAACCCATAGATGTTCACAGGAACAATATCGGCTGTTTTTATTGGCTTAGCTTCATGTACATTTAGTCTCTGTATGTGTAATACTGCTCCCAACTCTAAGAATTTGCTAGTAGAATAGTAGAATAAAGACTGGGACATTATAGAAATATTCATTTGTTTGTTTGTTTCCTGATGTTACTATTCATAAAATTAACTCAAGGCAGTGAACATATTCAATACATCTTCTTCCTCCCAGTCTCCCCACAACAACAATTCTGCAAAGTGTGCTGGGTTGGGAAGAGTGATTAGTTCATACTCACTCAGCTGGTTTTTATGGGAGAGGAATGACTTGAACTGACAGTCTCCATCTTTGTAGCCTGGAGCCTTAACTACTAGACAAAATCGTGCTAAAAAGATATAAATGTTAAATATTATTCTGAAAAGTAGTCCTTTTTGGCCCCTTGATTGAAAAAGCATAGCCTAAAATCAGAATGAGTGGGGTGGAGATACAGAACTCTTTTCTATCTCTGTGAGTTTAGTCTCAATTTTTAGATTCCCCATCATACCTGGTTGAATGTGGAGAGATCTATGCATTCATTTGAATGAAACCAGAATATTTCTTGCAATTTTGGATGATGCTTTGGATGAATCTAATCAATAGTTAATAAGAGAATGCTAGCAGTTCAATCTGTGTTTATATGGGTTGTATATTTTGTGGTCATGGACAGATTGGGCTCTGTGGGCTGCAGATCCTCCATATCTGTTCTAAGCTAAGGAGACAGTAGAGCTTTGACCTCTGTGATCTGCTGTTGTCTAAGCATGGTCACAGCCCTTCAACATGCCGCCATGTACTGCATCAACTAGACCATTCAATATGTTAGCAGTAGCAGCACTGTAGTTACTTCACTATAAGGCTTCTATATGCATAGAGCATTCTTATTAATTTAATGAAAGTCACAGTTGCCATCTAGATACATTAATCAAAATATCAAGGAATGCTCTCAAGTAGAAGAGACAGCACAATGTATAGTTCAGGAATTAAAATGATCAGCTGGGTGAATTGTTTAAGTCAAAGCAGCAAAGCTAAAAAAAATTAAAACATGAAGCTATGTATTGTTTTAGTTTACTAGAAAATGACTTTAATAGATTAAAAAAACCTAAGCCTCTCAAGAGTGGCCTGAACTACGAGATGGATGACAAATAAATTTGATAAAGAAACAAACAATAGCAAGGAAAAATAACAGAACTGTAAGATGTAATGACGAGGTAGAGGTAGAAACCTCAAATTAGAAAAAATTACCTTGAGCTCTCTTAAGGTTTTTAGAAGACCTAGGAAGGAGCCATCCTGTCATCAAAATAGCCAACCCCCAATAATAGTATAGATAATAATGGAAAACATCAGCATGAGAAAGATTGCTCTAAACTGTGCATGTCTAAAATAACTTCAAAGTTTCTATTATTTCTATTCTAAAGTCATTCTTTTCCCCTTTCATCAGATTTCAACCTCAGCTTGCCCATCTTACTTGCAATTTAAAATACATCAGAATGTAATTGATTCATTTTATTTCAGAGTAGTTTCTTTATTTACAGTTGCAGCAGCACAAAGAAGTACCCTCAATGTGCTATTGTTTAATCAGTTCAGCTTCTTTAAAATCATCCACAGAGACAAGAAAGTCATGTCAAACGAACAGCTTGGAACATGGACAGCTAAAAATAGTACATGCAAAAAAAATTTGCATCTGTGAGGTGTTGTCTGCTTCTCGAGTGTCATCTTTGTCCCTCTGCTTTCAAAATCATACCTTCTGGAAAGGATTCACCTTAGCTGAAGTACTTGGGTATTTTTAGTTTAATTTCAAATTAAATTATATGTTGCATCCTGATACCTGCAGTGCTGGGGTAGTTCTGCTTCATTTATTTTTATAAGAGTGTGGTTGGATACTCTTCTCTGCATTCCTTGGTCACGGTGGCAGGTGTAACGGGTGCTTGTAAAGATGTTTGCTGTGGATTTCTTAAAGTACAAGAACGCATCACTCAAAAGCTTCACATGACTGAGCAGCACGTTGGGGAAACATGTCATTACCCTCAGACACACACATGGTCTGGAATCATCAATTATCTCTCCTCTTGCATTATATCAAATTTATCACAGAGGAAATTGCTTTTCTTTATTGCAGCCTATGAAATGGATTAACAAAGCATATTCATGAACAAAATATAGAGGAGAGGCATCCTGCATCACAATCAGCACATTAGTTAGAGTACTGTGTTATTAAGACAACAGGGAAAAGCAGCCTCCTGAGGTCCAAACTACATGTTACATTAAATGTGTTGTCAGACTATACATGCTTGTTTTTCCAGTTTTAATTATCTACTGCATGGGAGACCAATCAGAACTGGAACTGAGAATCAGAGAGAGGTATATTTAAAACATTTTCCCTCAACCATAATCCTAGTGCAAAACATCTCCTTGTATCAAGGTTGGTATTTGACATCAAAGAAGAGCGACTGTTAGTGCCTATTATTATGCCAACTTCAACTATAAAAAGAATTAGCACATCACTATCCACAGAATTTTGTAGTTCTTTGTTCTGAGTTTGCTTATATAATAAAACAGATGATACAAAGTTTACCCTTTACCCCTTTGAGAATCTAAAGTCCTTGCAGAAAATCAACAAATTCAAATAAGATCCTTTCCTGGCCAACAGATCACAGAGTTGGTTCAACTCCATCAGTGTTTATTTGCTAGCCAGCAATGAGTACTTATTATCTCACACTTATTTTCATATAAAAAGGTGGGTTCATAAAAGGATTCTGGGTATTTTTGTGATGGGACACTAACCGAGCCCTGTATCTGGAGTTTTTACTCTGATGTTGACACTAGTACTGGGACATTGGGAAGTAGAAATAAATACTACCCTATGCAAATTGAAATAGCAAAATGCTGACATTCCCTGGAGTTCCCTGTTCCTAGAAACTTATGCAACTGACATTCCAATCATCTAAGAACTACCACAATAGGAAAAACACTATTGTTCTTTGATGCTCAGGAGGTGGTCAACTAAATTATGATTGTATCTGCATTCCTCTCTGGAAGTCTGAGAAATCCTGTAGAGAATTTTCACAGGATAAAGGTAAATGATATTGATTTAAAAAAAGATGAGAAAAAAGCTTTGAGGCACTAGTTAAGGTGCTGGACTAGAGGTAGGGAGATTATATTTCCTCCGTTAGACTTGAAAGCTGCCCTGGAGACTTTGAGCCAATCACATTCTCTCAGCCAAACACACCTCAGTGAGGTTGTAGTGGGAAAATAGGTGGTGGGAGAAAGAAACATATGACCCATCTTGAGATGATCAAAGATAAAGGCATAAATCTAATATTGAAAAAGAGAGAGAGAGAGAGAAACCCTGGCCTTAAAGGTTCATAGCCTGGTCAATATCCATTTTTGCCTACATCAGAAATTAACTGAGATCTTTCTTCAGCAGAAATCTGTAAAAAAATTCTTTTTTTATAAGTTGGTCACCTGATGTACAGTATGTACTGCTCTTTCAGTACTGAGAACCCTTGATTCATATCCCATTGACTCAAGAATCTCACACAATGATTTGAGCAAGTATTTAGGACTGTTATGAAGATAAAACATGGGGAGAAGAAGCAAGTCTCTGCTGCCTTAACCTTCAGGAAAAAAAGAAGGCCAAAATATAATCAATAAATAAATGAGTCAATATTGATACTTGATACATCCATCATTTCAATCACCAGGATGATTTTATTTTGACCTGACTAGAATGAGCCTTATATTTCCCCTTGGACTTGGATTTTCCTCAACTCTTTTTGTTTTCATGTTAAGGTTTCTTTTCATCTTGAAAAAAAAAAAGCTTTACCTGAATCTTCACTTTTTCTATTAATCATGTAGAAATGTCTGCATCAAAGATAGTTGAAGAAGGAAGGTGATCTTGTGAAGCTCTCAAATACTTGCATTATCAGCATTGTCATTTTGTCATTTCTCTTCTTGGTTATGTTATTTTAGCTACAGAAGGAATTGCTGATATCGATCAATGTCTATGTAATACTTGCAATACAGATCTACACCAAGTCATCGGTTTAGACTATTTACATAGTCTAAAGCTCTGTTCTATGACACTAGACTAAATAATAAGATTCAATAAGCTCCAAAAATGTAAATACAAATGAAACTGTACATTTTGAATTTGCCAGTAACAGGAAGTACAACTGTTTCGTTTCCCCTGTTCTTTGGAATAACAGTCTTTTGGAATGAAAACAAGATTCTAGCCTGCAAACCAGATTTCTTATTTAACAAGATTGGAATGTGCATTGCTTCCAAAATTCCCCTCCATTCCTCCAGGATATATAGAAAAAGAGACAGACATCGTGATCTCTGGAACTAAAAATTTATATTGTTCACTAAGCTTTCTGCTAACATTGTCAGAGTGTAAAACTACCATTAAGGAGATATGTGCCTTTGTATAACATTAACCAATGGCAGTTGTGTGCATGACTTTGACAGCATTCTCTCTAGTTCCCTCCCTCATCTCAAAGGACTTCCATCTTAAAGGCCCCTTTGTTTTGCCCAATAGATTCATCTGTTGCTTTGCTCATGATGGGAAGCAGTCTATGCCCTTCTTGGTGCCTCAATGCTTGGTAGGCCAGTAGCAGTTCGCTATGTCTATTGATGGAGTTGTTGTTGGAAAACCAGGCTTCTTTCACTAAGCATCCGCCTTTGGTTGCATCATGGACAACAATTTTGGCCTCTTGAAAATTAAATATGTGATTGTGTTCCTTCATATGTGTCTAGATCTGGAAGCGCTGCTCTTTATGCTGGACAGCCAATTCATGTTCGTGTACTCTGGTCTGTAACTGCTTGGCATATGTAACTGCTTGCATTTATTCTAAAGTAAAAAATGGGAGATAGTTATTGCTTTAGAAACCCAATTCTATGGGTTTAGAAACCTAAACTATGATTTTGTAAACAGAAGATGCAATATCTCAATGAAGCCTCTGGATGAAACTTGATATGACAATGTAAGATGGTTAAAGCACCAGGCTAGAAAGTGGGAGACCAGAAGTTCTAGTTCTGCCTTAGCCATGAAAGCCAGCTGGATGACCTTGGACCAGTCATTCTCTCAATCCAGCTCACCTCACAGGGTGGTTTTTGTGGGGAAAATAGGAGGATGAAGGGGTGTTGGATATGTTCACTACCTTGAGTTATTTGTAAAAAATAATAAAGATGGGATACAAATAAATAAATAAATATTATGATAGCAGGCATTGGACCCATTTTTTGGGCTTTAAATAATTTAACCTTTTACCGCTCACTGCAATCTTAATATTTATTTCATGTCCTTTTTACTTCAAAACTCATTGCGTTGATGAAAAGAATTCATTGCAACAACTGATGGATCACATAAATCATGTATTATCTAGTTTAAACCTTTGCTCCCTTCAAAAGAAACTGTGTCAGTTCTATTTAAGGTGGGGAAAAGATGTCAGGAAGCCCCAGGAACTTCTGTTATCTGTTCTCTTTGCATCTAGGCTGCATCTATAACTACTCCAAGAAACAATATACTTGAAATTAAGCAATTATCAAGAAAACTCCTTCCTACAATTACATCATTTACTTTGTGTGAGGAAAATGGTCCCTGTTTGCTTCCTTTTAGGTAGTAATTGCCACATCAGAAAGAAGATGGGGTGGGGAAATACAACTTGTGTGTAAAAGAACATACATATGCATGCAAAACTGGTTGAAAAATGCAATAGGGTATAGCTTTTGCTTATGTGCTCATGAGCAGAACCGCAGGCACACCTGTTCCCTTTGGTTTTTTGTTTGTTTGGTTGGTTTTTGTTACTGCTACTAGCATCCTGCATTTGGGTTACAATCTATAAAGGTCCCTTGACGTGCAGAATGTGAATACTTGCTCTGGCTGCCAAAACTGCACTAAAGACCAAAATTAGCACACTCAAGGTCAGGCAGCTGGGATGCAATGCCTCATATTTCTCTTACTGTTTACCTGCTGTTCTGCGGAACTTGGGCATTGTAAGCAGGCATGTCATGTTCAATTCCTTTTCCATCAAGCATTTTAATGCTACTCTCTACCTTAGCCTCCTTCCAGCCCTTAATGCAGCCTCAATAGGGAAAGGAAGTCTTTTTCAGCTGCTCTGGCCATACTTTGAACGAAGTCTTGGAGCAGAACAGCTGCAGAACTTAATTTAGCTTTCCAGTAATGAATTCATTCAGCTCATTCATATGCGAGTCATGATTAAGTACCCACAACTTTAAAATAAGATAAAAAAAAACACCACTTCCAATCATTTTAAATGGCACAAGTCGGTGTTAGATTTAAACCAGAGAAGCTTGCCTGACATTTGAAAAATTTCCACACTGGTACAGGGAGACCTGTGGGAGATGACAAGCCAGAGAAATGCATATTAAATCTGGACTAATTTCAGACCTTGTTCTACCAGCAGATTTTTATCATCAGCTGTCGCCAGTCTTTTGAGATTGGAATGCAAAAAAAGCTATTCTCATGTCCCATTCTTTTTTTCTGATGGGAGGTGAGAAATACTCCTGTCACTCCACTTACCTCAGAGGCAAGACAGCCTAGATGCATCTCCATACAATGTTTGAACAAACGACACTGATCTCAATTCAGTGATTTCTTCTAGAGACATTAGATTTCAGCTCCCCACCCTAAGCCAACATGGCCAAAGCAGTTGTCTGTGTGGAACTCAACACACCCAGAGGGTGCGGTTACAGGGAAAGGTGACTTAAGGTGCTGTCCTATTTTCAATCAAACTATTTAGACAAATCTAAAGGCAATTTAAAAAAAACATATTTTGTTTTACTATATGATCATTGTTGAATCAGTCACAAGACAGAAATTCCCCTTGGTTTACTGTGAAATGTTCTTCTCTCACTGCAGATAGACCTGATAAGACAGAGTTAACATTGGCTAGGCAAGGATTAACTTTTTCATTATCTGATGGAGGCTAACCCCTCTTTCTCACTTGCATGAATTGAGTTCAGTGGAAAGTAGCCTAAAAACGCTCTATTTTTCAAAATAATGTAGACATGTGCAATACAAAGGGATCAGAAACCAAACTAAAAAAAATATGGCTAGGAATTCATTACAAATTTTTGGTGGGTGCCTGCAATAGCCTAATGATGACTTTACTGGGAGACTCTCAGGTCCATCTTTAAGGACTAAAAAGATAGCTCACAGTAAACCCAAGTATCATTTTCAGTCACCTAAAAATGAAGTAAACAGGAAATGGGTTCTTCTGTTCAGTATCTCAAAAAAGGCTCAGGATGATTTACAGCACCCTCTGTAATTGTGTCTATCTTATAATATTTAGTGAGGTTTATTTATTTAGTATATGGCATATCAGACATGGACTAGCAATATAAATTAACATTTCAACTAGATTAGTAGAACCCAATAAAATATAAATGTTAAAAAGATCTATGTTCAAATATCAATGCCTAGGCCAAGGGTGTCATACTCGCAGCATCAGTTGCCATCGTGTGATGAATTGCGTTGTTTTTCCCTTCGCGGAGCTGGGGTGGGCATAGCCTGCACATGACACATCCAGCCTGCCAACTGCTATTTTGAAACCCTTAGTCTGGGCCATCAGTGGTGTGAATCACCATGATATACACTATGAATTATTCATACGCTCAGGAACTTTATCCTCTGTTTCACTTTGGATAGGGTTCCTGATGGCAGGAACAAGTAGACAAAAGCTCTTTGGCCAGAGTAGTGCCAGTGCCTCAACTCTTTTCCCTACATTTTTAGAAAAATGAGGAAAAAATGGCTCACTTACCTGTTTTCTACTCTCATTAACAAGTCACCCAGAAGGCAGGGGTATCCACATTTTTTAAAATGGCTCACAAGAGTTTTAGGTGCACTGCTTACAAAGCATATTGGCAGTTTAGCCAGTCTGCTCTTTTGTTCAATGATTCCTTATGCATCTTCCACTATGGATACATTCTTCTTCATCAGGAGGATTTGTGGCCTTCCTCCTCATTATTTGTTTATTTAGACCAGGGGTCCCCAAATTTGGCAACTTTAAGACTTGTGGACTTCAACCTCCAGAATTTGGGAGTTGAAGTCCACAAGTCTTAAAGCTGCCAAGTTTGGAGACCTCTGATTTAGGCCTTTAATGTATATTTCTGCCCTTATTAAGATACTGTATATCAACTGCTCAGCAGGTCCATTCAAAATCAAATTAACTTCCCTCAGTTCTAGGCAGCTGATTGATTGGCTGGCTACAGCAATTTTCTCCTTGCTGCTGATGCCACCAGATTCTCCCACTAGTTCCCCTGCAACTGCAGCATGCTTCAGTTAGAAGATGGTTCTATTCAGGTATAGTTACAAATCTCATTCAGGTGAGTAAGAAACTCAGTTGTCACTTCTGTGAATGAAATTTCTATGAATACTATTGACTTCATGTTTTTCCCCTTTACATTACCCTACAATACAAATCTACTAGCATCATCAATGGCAAAAATCATGCCTAGTGAACATCACTTCATTATCTTTTACTTAATAGAGATCTTGAAAAAGGGTTATAGCTTACACATCTGTGAAGGCAATGCCATAAAAAAGTAGCATTTAATTTAATACAATCTCCCCTCTAGAAAGACATTTCCGATCCTGTATAAATTAACACTTATTGTTTCTGCTACTTTATTTCTCATGTGAAAAGCTGCCAAAATGTTCATATGCCACATTTACATTTTCTGAAAACTGAAAGAACAAAATCATAACATAGGGTAATAAAACTTAACCCACTCCTTACTTTGAATCACAGTGCTTATGCCCAGAAGTACTCTGATGATTCATCAGAATTTCTTAAGATTGTAATGTGGACTCATTTTCAGTTATTTTATTTATTTAGAAAACTTTTATGGCCATCTATCTTAGGTGGCCCACAATAACATTCTATAAAACCAAAACCAGTACAACCCACAACTACATCATATCTCATCACAATGCCACAACATCTCACTGACTCTGCATTTATATTTGCTCAACTCTCTTCCATCCTAACCTAATGGCCAGGTCTTCACAACTCTTTGAAGGGCTGGTATGGTGGTGGCCCAAAATGTCAGAGGGGAGGCCACTCTAAAGAGAAGGGGTAACCATGGAAAAAACATATCTTTGAAGTCCTACCAGATGGCAACTGTTATATTCTGGGCATGGGTGCAAGTAACTGAGACGAGTCAGTGACTTAGTGAACTTCAACTCTTTATTAAGGATCAGAAAACAGAGAGCAAAACCCTTGGGCAGCAGTAGCCCTTTTATAGAGCTAGCTACTGACCAGTTAACCAATGACCTGTGTCCACATGCTTAACTTTTGCCCAATGAAAGATGTTAAACTAATAGCCAATCAGGTTGCTCCGTGAGGACCAATCCCAGTTCGCTATCCAAGGGCCAATCCAAAGTGCATGATTTCAAGCCTGCTTAACATGAGGTTAATAAGTTTTATTAAATGGTTTTTGTTAGTTCATAACAGCAACACTAAAAGGAAAGGGGCTAGAGCCTTCCCACATTGTGTGACTTACTCTCAGAGAGAAGCTCTATTTAATGTTTTAAAGGTGATAACCAGCATCTTGAATTGCACCTGAAAACTAGAAGCCAATGCAGCTTGCATATCAGAAGGTGCAATATAGGCAAAATTCAAAATCCCAGAAATGTGTGTGCTGCTGCATGTAGCTGTTGTAATTTCCAGGTGGCCTACAAGGGCAGCCCATGTACATCTTATAGTAATTCAGCCAAGATGTGACTAAAATATACAGGACAGTGAACAAGCCCTCAAGGTCCTGGAAAAGGGGAAATTGGAATCCAGGACAAACCCTTGTAAAGACTTCCCAAGCCACAGCTGTCACCTGTTTCTTGATCAGGATCCACAAGTCCAAAAGGAGTTCCAAATTGCATACCAGTTGTATCAGTAGTGGGATTCAAAAAATTATACTACGGTTCTGTGGGTGTAGTTTGGTGGGCGTGGCAGGGGAAGGATACTGTAAAATCTCCAGTCAGAGATGGTATTTGCCGGTTCTCTGAACTATTCAAAATTTCCACTACTGGTTCTCCAGAACTGGCCAGAACCTGATGAATACCACCTCTGAGTTGTATCCAGGGTAATGCTACTCTGTCAAGAGTCAAAGATGAAAACTCACTGGACTCCTAGGGACCAAAAACACAAAGCTACTCTATTCTTGTCACAAAAGAATCTAAGCTGGTTCCTTCCTATCCAGACCTTCACAGCCTCCAGGCACTGAGATAACACCTGGAAAGCATCACCTATCCAGGTTGGGATGGAAATGTATAATTGGATATCATCTGTATACTAATGATAGTGCATCCCATAGTGGCAAATGATCTCACCCAGCAACCTCATGTAGATGCTAAATATGTGAGTGGAGAAACCAGAGGCCAGACATATCCCATATAAAAATGGTATAGGATCGAACCTCTCCAATGCTACCAACACTGATTGGAACCAGCCACAGAGGAAAATCAAAACCAAATGCCATCACTGTCTCCCGTTCCCAGTCTCCAGAGCCAGCCCAAAAGAATACTATATAGTTGAAACCTGAAATATTTGTTCCAATTCTAATATGTATTACATATTGCGTATGGCATATTTTACCACATTAAAAATGTATGCCATGGAATATTAAAAGATGAGACTGATAATACTCATCTCACCAACTCTTATTTTACCTGAGCAAAATGGAAGTGAAACTTTCCCTTTTAACCTGGTGCTACTTTTTTTTTTAATAGCTTCCTTGGAAAAAAAGATTTGGTACACATACAATGGGGCAGATAATGTGATGTTTTGAATTAAATTGGTGTTCTTTCATTTTCATTTTTTGTTACTCTTGCATCATCATTATAAATACCTTTATAATGCAAAACCTAAATCTAAACTTTGGAGGGCAGATTATCCAAGACAGGAACGAAAAGTGTTCAAGAAATAGGACCAACTATGTAGTAAGTACAGATCTTAGAAAAATCTTGTTTTATTTATTTGTTTATTTATTTAGTCATAATGTCTTCTTCATCGCCACCACTCCAAACCTTGGATGAGTTCATGTGGGTTGTTTTTTTAATTCATCCACATAATAGTAAACCTGGGAAGTAACCTTGTAAATAGCTGGCACTGGAGTTGTATTTTTTTAAAGTATGAAGGTTATTACATTTATTCCAGGTTTCACATCCCACTTTGTGTTGTTTTCTGGTGGAAAAGTGATAGAGAAACAAACTGACAACCTGGATGTGTTTTCCTGAGCTACCTAAAGAGAATGGAAACCTTCCTGGATTTTCCCTGATGAAAATTCATCTGAAGGAAATGGAAAAACGACCTTTCCCTTTTAGATGTCATCTTCAAAGATTGATTTTGGGGGAGTTAGAACAAAATATAACTTTTTCCCTTGCATCCCATTTCCCCTTCCTGAACAGTAAGAAACTGCAGGCAAGATCAAACTTTTCTTTCTCTGAATCTGAATTTGATTCCCTCGTGCTGTTGTCATGATACCCTGTAGTAATGAGGAAGTTGGGGGGATGTCACAGTATTTGATAGATTTTATGAATTGACATCAAAATGGCCAAAACTCTAATTTCTCTACGGTAGAACTACTGAAACATATCAATTGTGTGACCAATTTATTTCAAGGTATTGGTAATCAGTTGACACTCACCACAGATAGTTAGGTTAGTCATCTCTTAGAAATGTTTTCTCTGTGGGCATCTCTGTGGGCATGGTATATAGAAGTATAATATTCTTCATAGTGTAGAATTATATATGTCAATAAAATTCATTATTGTTTTCACTTTTTAATTTGACAGATTTGTCAAGGTTCTGGCATTGTTTTATTATACCTACGTGTCTCTTTATAGCAGATTTATTTCTTATTCAACCCTAGCCCTATTAAACAATTAGTTTGATTCAGAGCTGCATCAGAAAGCCTCACCTACCATTTTAGAGCATCATGGAATAGCAAAGTTTGAAAATCTCTGCTCTACGGAATTGGATGTTGAAGTGCCTCCGTGTAATCAATATTTAAGTTTGGGTAAATAATTAATTTCTGCACAACGAATCAAGGCCATCAACATATTATCAATGTTTTGATTGTTAAGAAAATTGCATAATTCAATTAAGCAATTAATTGATTAAAAACTCTATAGATTTAGAACAGAATGCAACTGTAAGTATACTAACAAGCAAGCTGTCACAGCATAGTAGCAACTTCTTTTCACCTGCTTGCAATTCCTAGCATAGCTGCCATGTTTCATCTCTCCCTTTAAGGAACCAAAGAAATCACTTGGAGACAGGAAGCTTTGTTCTTTCTTCCCTCCTCTTACTCTGCAGCTTACAAAGGCTTATTGCTGATGTCAAACGGGACTGTGTCACCTGTTATGGCAACAGAAAACAGCTGCAGGAATACTGACAGCTGCCCTTGATCAGGATATTAATAAGTACACATAATTGACTCTACAAATTGCAATGCAATTTATATCAAGTCTTAAGGTACTATGGAAAAAGTGTAGGCAAATTTGGGCATGCCAAAGCAAGGATTTGATTCTCAAACAACAGAACTACACATTGTTGTGATTTATGACTTGGATTCTTCTCCACTGTATATAGTGCCAGATTTGTCCTTTCCCAATGTGCTGTTAGGGTCCTGACACTTGTGAAGTGAAAATAATTCTATATCTGACAGGCAAGTGGTAACATGTAACAGGCTGCAAGCCTCTGTTGAATCTTGTGCCAAAGAGTGAAAAATACAATAGAGAAACAAAAAACATTCTTGCTGGATGCCTATTTTGATATATTCTAAGATCCTTCTGGAGTTTGCTTATGGCAATATTATTTTTATAATCCATCTTTATGCATGGCTAGGAAGTTAGCTACATTGTATACTGGTCCCTATACAACCCCGGATTTGTTGTGCCTGCTCTCTGTATTTTGGAAAAGGGCTTAAAATATTGTGCTAATAGTTTTACAGTGGCAGTTTAGAAAAAACAGTAATGTGTTCAGAGGCTCCTTGACCCTTCAAGAAGAGATTGGACTGCCATTTGCCAGAAATGGTGTAGGGTCTCCCTCTTGGGCAGCGGGTTGGACTAGATGACCTACAAGGTCCCTTCCAACTCTGATTATCTGTTATCTGTTATTCACTTCTCTGAGGATCACAGAACTTTAAATTGTTCTCTCTTTTTGATACAGTAACCTTTTCCTAATTTATGGAAGCTTCATAATCTTTTTCTGCAGTAAGATTATTTTGTCAGATCATTAAGGATTAATCCGCTGCTCACAAAACTATATTTTTAGCTGTGACGCAGGAGGGAGGAGGGCAAGTCTTTTGATGTACATTAAGGTCAAACATTTGCTTTTAGCAGCTCAAGTTGGAGGCATAAAATTTAAATCTCATGGGAGAGTTAGTCTACCAAGAGTCCTGCACTAATTATTACAGTATACAGTGAAATGATGCCATTAACTTGTTATTTATATGTGTACTGAATAGTCAATTGATTTATAATGCGTATTATGACTACAAAAATAACAATAGAACATCAAAAAGAAACAGAGCTACAATTAGTAGAACAGGTTATTTTTATGTATTTTCCTTTTTTTTTGTTTTTAATTTCATTCATTTGCAGTTCAACCTCCCTGTGGTATAGACTAATTTGCACATATACAAAAGTCTTAAGGCTGTGCTTATTTTGAAAGGAGTAGACATTCCAAACAATAGCTTTAGTTTGGTTGTCCCTATCACAACAGCATGGAAAATGGATTGGCAAAAGTAAATTGTTGCTCTACCACATTTCTTGTTTAGATTAGAATGTCTATCTGGCTCTCCTTTTGCTGTGCTACTTGCTCCACTTTTCTTAAAGGTTTTTCAAGAATTCCATATTCTTACTAGTTTAAATACATAGAACCGCAGAGTTTGTCCCCCAGGAACTATTGTTGTGACTACTTTGGCACTATCAAATGTCAAAGAGCAATGTTTCTCATCCTTGGCAATTTAAGATGTGTGGACCAACTCCCAGAAGATGTGTGGACTTCAACTTTCCAGAGACTAGTTGGAAAATTCTAGTTTACACATTTTAAAGTTGCCAAGGTTGAGAAATGTGCAAAAGGACAGGAAAGGTAAAAGGTACTTTTAAAAAGTACTGCATGGCCAATGTATGTATGTATGTATGTATGTATGTATGTATGTATGTATGTATGTATGTATGTATGTAATTATGTCTGTATATCCCACCTTTATTATTTTTTATAAATAACTCAAGCAAACATACCTAATATTCCTTTGTTTTCTTTCCTTTCCTTATATAAACATAGATGCTGCATAACACCATTATTCATAACATTTTTTACTGTTTTAAAATATTTTTAGTGTCTTAATTGTAATATTCTTTTTAGTTGTAAGCAGCCCAAGGTCATTCACTGAGATGGGGAAACTATAGAAATTAAATAAATAAACAAACAAACATCCTGATTCCACCTTGCATGTGTTCTCATTTGGTTGGATGACCATTCTGCCCAATCTCCACATTCCCTTTTTGACTGTGACTGTTCTTTAGCCTGCACCATCTCTCTCACTGTAACCTACCCAAATTCATTTGAGGAAACAATTCAAAAGAAAAGTGAGAAGCTATAGCTACAGAATCCTGCTAATCACCTGATTGATAAGGAACCGTGAGAAAGCAAAATGAAACTAGTGATAGTCACACCTACTGTATCAGAATATACAGGGAGATGAAATGAAGATGTAGGGACATGTAGAACATTTGCTGTGTAGACAGTTATGTGTGCCCATAGATAGCACGCTTTACATCTCTGTTCGGTGAACTGGATCGGTTGCCAGTTTGCTTCCAGGTGAAATTCCAGGTGTTGATTTTGATCTTTAAAGACTTACATAACATAGGACCAGTCATTTGAGGAACTGACTCTTCTCAGTTATATCTACTTGTCCCATCACATTGAGCAAGATGTCTATATTGTGGATCCTGTCTATTAAGCAGTTATATCTGGCAGATAACCTTTTCCGCCGTGGTCCTCACCCTCTGGAACATTTTCCCCCTGAGGTGAGATTGGCTTCATCCCTACTTGCCTTCCAGAAAGTCCCCAGGATGTGGGTTTTCCCATCAATATTGGAGTACTATAGTGAGTTTTCAAGATGGTTGTACGACGTTATGTGATGGTTGTCTCTCCCATTACCTTGAATTTTTATTGTTTTCTGTTTATAGTTTTTATGTATCCAGAGTCACATTTTATGAGATGTATCATTATATAAATTTATTAAATAAATAAAAAAATCCACAGGTATTTTTTTTTTGTTATAAAAAGTGAGGTCATTTCAGATTATTGGCAATATATTATGCTATTGATGGTAGTATGTAATGTAGCCTAGGTGCTAAAGTTGTAATCAATTATTCATTTTTGAATAATGTGAAGTAGGGCTCATACATTGATAAGAAAAATATTTCATTTCTAAAAGATTTATTGTACATCATTAACAATATAAGGCAAAGTTTTCTTTGTTTTCTTTATAGGGCTCTATATAGCATTTCACCTGGTCCAAGGACTTTCTTGGATTTCCTAAAATGAATTGTTTCTAATATTTCCTCTAGTGCAATTAAATTTTGCAGATGAGCTTATCGAATCTCTGTAAGATTTATCTATTTTTAAAATGCTCAATTTTCTCATCTATCTTAAAACTATTTAGATGAGTATTGAAATCCAAAACTTGAAAATTATTTGACCCTGAACCATTAAATGTTATATCAATGGGATAGTTAATTGCAGACATTATATTACATTGTTTCAATTATTTCAATCAAGAAATGACCAATTTTTTCCCCCTCTCAGATTCAAATAAGTCTGGTTAACACAGTTTGATAAATAGTCCACTTCTGAAACATACAATTGATTAAGTTTTAGCTTTCCAGACTTGAAAGCATTAAATGTCTCCAGAGTATAGTTTCTTGCATAAATAGGCATAATTCCCTTATCTTTTCTTTCCAGGTTACTATGATGATATTTTCTTCTCCCCCCATGAAGTATATACTATAACTTTACCTCATATAAATACTTTAAAAGCATCCCAGATATGCTGTTACTAATAGATATATTAAATGAGTAACTGCAGGGGTAAAAAAAAAGGAGAGATTGGCTCATCTTGAAAACCTGGTATACTAGGATTACTGTTTCTATTTCAAAGAGTAAACCTGAGATCAGAAGGATATCTTCCCCTGTGGCTAAAAGCCTAAATGGTCTGTGAATCATTTGAACAAATAACTGATTTTAATGCAGATCAGACAGGGGCAGCACTGTTCAGTCAAAAGACAGATTAAGAAATTGTTAACCCACGAGTGACATTCCAGAGGGAAAGACTTGCTATACATCTAATATGCAAATACTTTTCAGTGCTATGTTCAACAGTGTTATCTCATTTACTCTTGCCTGCTGCACTAAATTTTGCTTGTTGGTTCTTGTACCTTTTCAATCAGAATTCTGACACAAACCTTCCCAAGCACCAGCGGTGGGATTCAAATATTTTTGCCACTGGTTCAGTGGGCATGGCTTGGTGAGTGCACTTTGTGTGCACGCACGTGCCAAACGCGCACTTTGAGCAGGCACAGAGTTGTTTGCACAGGTGCAAAAGTGTTCTAACTCGCCTCCTGCACGATCCTGGTCGCTTCAGCAGCTGCTGTGTGGCACTATTCTGTGCTGCGCAAAGCAGCTGCACTTCAAATTCAGCGGATAAAGGTGAGTATGGGAGCCTGGGCGGGCGGGTGAGCCCAACAGCAGAGCGGCGGAGAGAACCGGTTAGGTCTCCTCTGCTCATCGCTGCTACCGGCTTGCCAAACCGGGCCAAACTCATAGAATACCACCACTGCCAGGCATCCTTAACAAACTAAGCCTCTTGCACTTCTTGCTTATAGCCCTATTTCTTTCCCTTTGTATAGTAAAACAATGATGACACTCAAGTCATCAGACACTGATACCTTCTTCACATACACTTTAAGCTAGTTACCTAACACATATTTTACAAGTTTCTAATTGTTCCATTTACACCAATAGACTTACTATTTTCCAACATTCTCATAGCATTTATTAGTGCTTTTCCTATTTTTCTCTTGGACACTAACATACTGGGATTCATTCAATTCCAGTCTTTGATATAATATTATCAGTCCCAAACAAATCTCTGAAAATATTTGTTCCAGCTTTCCATAGCTTTAGTTTCAAGCATTTAATTGCACTTACTTTTAATCCCATTCACTCTGCTGGAGGTCTTCGTTTAAATTTCTTTACCCACTTCCAAAACAACTTTTTTTCCCCCATCAAAACTACTTTGCATTTTCTGTGCCTCATTTCATCTTAACCATTCTTTGCTCTTTGATTACATTCCCTGGAACTAATCTTTTATCTCAGTACAGTACTGCATGCATTTTATAGTATCCTTCGCTCATTCTCATTTTTTTGCAACAACCATTCTTTTATGGTATTTTTCTCATCCATAGATTCTTTCACTTCACATCCTTTCACTTCAAGCATCCTTTTTCATATTTCCATTAGCATAACTCCACACACTTCAGTGGTCTTCTCAAACATAATTCTTTTCACTGTGCTCCAAGCAACTTTCAGACTCTCATTCTTCATGTCCGCTCTCCCTTCAATCTGTTGAGAGAGTAATCTATCTTCTCCTACTTTTTCCATATAGGACTTAAATTTTTTTATCCCTGTGCTCCATGTTCACTATCGTTTCTTACACGTTTTTTATTTTCTTCTAATTTCCCCAATATTCCTTCTAAAATAGTTTTGATAAGCTACCAAAATACCATATTTCCTCTATGCAGAGTTTTTAATTTAGTTTATATCTTTCACTAATTTTTCAACTTTTCATCATAAACAATCAAGTCAATTTTGTCAATTTTGGTAGTCTCTTGTTTCATTTCCAGATCTGAATATAATGTGCCCATGTTTAGCCAGCACTAAAAGAAAGCCACAGCAGTAGAATATAGCTACATCAACCACCTTAAGTAGTGATAAAGAGGGTGAAGAGCTCAAAGGAGCTCAGAATTAAAGAAGATTGGGAGAAAGAAAATTAACAGCCTGTCCCCAATACCTGAGGGAAGATCAATTTCTTATCAGCCTTCCAAAAGGCTAATAAAGTCAAGGAGTTATGCATCTCTGGAAAGAAGATGTTCCTGTAATGGACTGTGACAGTAACCTTGAGGAACAGAAGAACAGCTGCAATCAAGACATTGCTCAGGTGAGAGAAATCCAAATCTGAAGCACAAATGTAATTTGAGAAAGCATCTCAGATGTTGTTTTTACATTTTAAAAAAGCAAAGAGAGTCAAACTTGAGATGGTTTGTCAAATTGCATCACTGTTTTGAACTCAAATTTCTCTTGCCTGTTCTTCAAGATTATTGTTGCAGTTCATTAGAGTTCCATAGGGAAGCTACCATGACAGAGAAGGGTTGCTTCCCGAACCCACCAGGTGCCATTGATTTACTGAGGGACCTGAATCATGCTCCACTTCAGATTTAACATGACAGGCAGAAACCATTGTGGAGAAGCAGTCTTATTCTGACTCCATGCCATGGAGGAGTTTAAAGGTAACAAGCAGCACCTTGAATTGCACCCAAAAGCCTATTGGGAACCAACAACAATTGAAAATGAAGGTAGAATCCTGGAACATGCTAGTCTTGTTGCTTTCCGATCTTTGATTATGACTATAAATGTGTGGGTGGAACCCATGAAATTTATATCAAATTAGACAAAAAAGGAGATGGTGTTCAAAGGATGATGTATTTTGAAGCTCCAGTACATTTTCCCAAACTTATCAACAGTAACTTTTCATAAACTAAAACTGCTTTGAATAAATATTTCACTCTGTGCAGAAATGTTCGGATGGAACAGTTTAAATCTGAAAATAGACTATAAGTACCTAATGAATCCACTGATGCAAATGTTAATGCAATTATAGAATTTGTCAAATTATGTGCATATGGAGACTTATGCAGATAATATTTAAGAACAAGTGATGGGAAAATGCACTCATAACATTACATGAGAAATATTTGCAGCAAGAAGATCTGACATTGGCCATATTATATTAAAATGTTCAATAAGAAAATTACTTAATGACAGCAATGAATAGCATTTCTATAAACACTTTATTTAATAGTTTTCATTAGCAGAATGCAATCAAATGTATCTGGGACACAGTGTTCTGGCATTAAAGTCTTTAACACAAAGAAATTCTTTATTATCACTATATACTATCACAATATTTCAGAGAACAATGTAGTGCACAGAATACTGTTCATATTCATGAAAGAAAGAGAGAGAGAGAGAAAGAAAGAAAGAAAGAAAGAAAGAAAGAAAGAAAGAAAGAAAGAAGGAAGGAAGGAAGGAAGGAAGGAAGGAAGGAAGGAAGGAAGGAAGGAAAGAAAGAAAGAAAGAAAGAAAGAAAGAAAGAAAGAAAGAAAGAAAGAAAGAAAGAAAGAAGGAAGGAAGGAAGGAAGGAAGGAAGGAAGGAAGGAAGGAAGGAAGGAAGGAAGTCCTTTAGCTTATGTTTCTTAAAAGAAAACCAAGTCACTTCTTTTAAGGATCATGCTTGTTAGTTTTGTTTGGATAGCTGTAAAAAGCAAAAAAGAGGAGAAAGAGGAGTTTATGGGTTCTAGAGAAAAAGACATAGGGAGTATTGATAGGAAACAATTAGAGATAGTGATTGATAATAGGAGTAAACCAAATTTTATTTCCAACAACCTTTATTATGCAATATTTACAAGTGAGTCGAAGTAATTGCCAACTAAAATTTGTGTATTGTCATATTGACAGCTTGGAACAGTAATGTAATTAATGATGTTGGAAAATAAATATAGCACCTCATATTTTGATAACCTTTATAAATACTGAGGTTGTTACAGATTCTATAAAGTTCCATTTGGACTTTTGGATGCATTTGAGGCTTATCAAAAGGCAATGGGCTTAATCCTGTAGTTTTCCTTGCATTTTCTGCTATACTGATGATATTATTCTCTATGTGGCAATTATTGAAGCACTCTGAGATAATTCTTCAATGACAGCTGTTTTTGAGAGATTTCTGACAGCTGTTTTTGAGAGATTTCATAAAAGTAGCTGAAACTAAACAAAAGGAAATGCAGCATTGATTTTGAAAAGATTGCTGTGCTAGGACACATCTTAGCTAAAGGACTAACACATGATCCAAAGCAGATAGAAGCTATTTTGCAAACTCCGATTCCCAAGAATCTGGTTTGTGGGTTCTTTTCTAGCAACCATGGCTGCCTCATGAAACTTATTCCTAACTGTGCCAATATTTTGGTCCACTGCAACTACAAAAGTATTTGCTTGGCACTGGTCTGCAGTAATTGACTCTGGATTTCAACAGCTGAAAAGTTCATCAATTAAAGACTGTTCTTTGGCTTATTAAAATCTGAATGCCTCAACTTTTGTGATGACTGACGGCATCCCTGTGGGATTAACTACAATCTTGTTAGAGACCCTGGGAGGCAGATCAAAGGCACCTGTTGCTGGTGCCAGCCTGTCATTTTCTTCTCTAGAGGGGGCATTCACAGATTGAGGACATACTCTTTGTGAATCACAAATTACTCATATGCAGGCTTCTCTTTTTATACGTATGATTTTTACTAAAACTTTTAAACAAGAAATTAACATAAATGAAGAAAAAAGAAAAGAAAAATTATAGGAAAAGAAAAAAGTATGACAAAAGAAAAAAAGTTGAAAAAATAGAAAAAAAAAGATATAAAGAAGTGGCTTCTGATATTCTTTATGGCAATTATAAGTACAAATATATTTTAACCTCTCTACAGTCATATTATTTCTTTCTTTACATATCCTAGCTATTCATCAAAACCATAAATTACAAGTTCTTTTTTTTATTTTAATGCACAGAGTCCACAAAAAGCTTACAGTCACCAATAAATATGGATAATATACAGTATTTTCTCTAATCAAAGAAATCAATTCATCCATTTCAGCAAAATCTGTCAACTTCACCAACCATCCACTGTGGGCAATGTAGAATCTTTCAATCTTTGTGCATAACTCATACTCATGTTTCAACCATATAAAAGTACCATTTTCCTATTTCAAGTCCTGCATCTTGGAGATTACAACCATATGTAAAAATGAATATAGCTGATTCCATATCGCATCTTCTGTTACTTGATTCAGGATCAAACTAATTTGTGGAGGAATCTGTTTCTCAGGTTTTTGGTTTATGTTTACTGGATTTTGAGGCATTATCATTAAAAGAACTCCCCTGCCTTTTCAGCAAGATGCACCGCTTACCAGACTTGAAGGTATGATTGACTCTGCAATTGGCCACAAGCAATTATCATTCTATTGCAACCATTTAAGCATCTCACCTGTATATACAATATCCTCTTGTGGGTTGAGCTGCATTTCAATCTAAAGCATGCAAGATGTTAAACTTAATTGATTATTTATTTATTTGTCAAATTATATGATTCTATTAGACAAACTGATAAGAAACAATAAAATGCATAGTTTTTGTGTGCAATTTTACCAGTAAATATTAACACAGGTGTTTTTTCCCCAAGTTTTTTTTTTACACATCTCTTCAAGTGAGCAACTTAGTTCCAGATTACAATATTTATACATAGTCATAGTTACATTTTCAACTTTCTTAATTAATATCATCTCAAATTATTATCAATTCAGCTAATCTTTAGATAAATTTCCCTTTCATATTTCATTTCATTAATTCAATATCAAAATCATTTCATCCTCAAATATATTTTCAATTCTTTATCTCCTATTATTTCCATTTTCAGTTACCACCTATTTTATATTACATTATGTATTGATATCATCTATAACTTTCTCAAGACCAATATATAACTAGACAGTCAAGGAAAGAAAAAATGAGTAAAAGTAAAGTAAGATTAATACATTTAGGATTCATATGGTATATCCTCCCATCTACGATATATCTTACATACACTGCTCAAAAAAATAAAGGGAACACTTAAACAACACAATGTAACTCCAAGTCAATCACACTTCTGTGAAATCAAACTGTCCACTTAGGTAGCAACACTGATTGACAATCAATTTCACATGCTTTTGTGCAAATGGAATAGACAACAGGTGGAAAGCATAGGCAGTTAGCAAGACATCCCCAATAAAGGAGTGGTTCTGCAGGTGGTGACCACAGACCACTTCTCAGTTCCTATGCTTTCTGGCTGATGGTTTAGTCACTTTTGAATGCTGGCGGTGCTTTCACTCTAGTGGTAGCATGAGACGGAGTCTACAACCCACACAAGTGGCTCAGGTAGTGCAGCTCATCCAGTATGGCATATCAATGCAAGCTGTGGCAAGAAGATTTGCTGTGTCTGTCAGCGTAGTGTCCAGAGCATGGAGGCGCTACCAGGAGACAGGCCAGTACATCAGGAGACGTGGAGGAGGCCATAGGAGGGCAACAACCCAGCATCAGGACTGCTACCTCCGCCTTTGTGCAAGGAGGGACAGGAGGAGCACTGCCAGAGCCCTGAAAATGACCTCCAGCGGGCCACAAATGTGCATGTAGTTGCTCAAACGGTCAGAAAAAGACTCCATGAGGGTGATATGGGGGCCCGATGTCCACAAGTGGGGGTTGTGCTTATAGCCCAACACCGTGCAGGCCGTTTGGCATTTGCCAGAGAACACCAAGATTGGCAAATTCACCACTGGCGGCCTGTGCTCTTCACAGATGAAAGTAGGTTCACACTGAGCACATGTGACAGACGTGACAGTCGTGACAGGGTCTGGAGACGCCGTGGAGAACGTTCTGCTGCCTGCAACATCCTCCAGCATGACCGGTTTGGCAGTGGCTCAGTAATGATGTGGAGTGGCATTTCTTTAGGGGCCACACAACCCTCCATGTGTTTGCCAGAGGAAGCCTGACTGCCATTAGGTACTGAGATGAGATCTCAGACCCCTTGTGAGACCATATGCTGGTGCGGTTGGCCCTGGGTTCCTCCTAATGCATGACAATGATAGACCTCATGTGGCTGGAGTGTGTCAGCAGTTTCTGCAAGACGAAGGCATTGATGCTATGGACTGGCCCACCCATTCCCCAGACCTGAATCCAATTGGGCACATCTGGGACATCATGTCTCGCTCCATCCACCAACACCACATTGTACCACAGACTGTCCAGGAGTTGGGGATGCTTTTGTCCAGGTGTGGGAGGAGATCCCTCAGGAGACCATCCGCCACCTCATCAGGAGCATGCCCAGGCGTTGTAGGGAGGTTATACAGGCACGTGGAGGCCACACACACTACTGAGCCTCATTTTGACTTGTTTTAAGGACATTACATCAAAGTTGGATCAGTCTGTAGTGTTTTTTTTCCACTTTAATTTTGAGTGTAACTCCAAATCCAGACCTCCATGGGTTGCTAAATTTGATTTCCATTGATAATTTTTGTGTGATGTTGTTGTCAGCACATTCAACTATGTAATGAACAATGTGTTTAATAAGAATATTTCATTCATTCAGATCTAGGATGTCTTATTTTTGTGTTCCCTTTATGTTTTTTGAGCAGTGTATATTCCAGAGATATTCATATAAACATTTCATATTTTTTCTTTGTTTCCACTTAGCTAAAAATACAATACATTCATTATAAATATTTTACATTCCCACATAATCCCTTCTAGTTCATTATGTTTTCTATTTTCTCATATCCTTTGTATAATAAAATGAAATTGGTTAAAGGGAAGTAAAAGGGGAAATTAACTCAGTTTTTATTTTTATTTCTTTTCTTTGTGGTATACATGTAATAGAAAATGCAATTGATTATTAACACAGATGTTGAATATTGTTTCAGGAACAGCACCCTTTGTGTGCAAACTCAACTTTTACATGTTGATTAGCTGCTATTGTAGAGAATAAAGATGACCATGACAGAAATATGCAGGAACTTTTATCTAGGCAAAGGGGGGCTGAAACATTTTTTAAATTCACAAGAAACGACTTCAAGAAAAAACAAAGTCCAGTTGTCTTTTGAAAAAGCACCTTTGGGACAACTATGACCTGGATGACTGAGAATCTTCACAGACATCCCAAACAACATTGGAAAGAGACTCAGGCAAACAGCTCTCTAACTCACCAGAATACAAGAATGAAGAAAATGAGATACTGCACAATCAGATTCTCAAGATTCTGGTATTATAGTCAATCTCAATTAAAAATATTTTCAGCTTTCCTATGGTATTTCCTCATCTGACAACCTGGTTGTGCTCTCTTCCACTAAACAAATACAATAAACATATATGCTTATAAACCTTCATTTTTTCTTCCTATACAGAAATATATCACTGAATACATTACTATGCTGAGAGTTGGGGAAACCCAACAGTATTATGTAGTTTAAATGGGTATTGGAAATAAGTTACACTCCACACCATTGTGTATTCCAGTTTACCTCCATATGTATATAGAGATCTAGGAAAAGGCCTTGAAAGACAGGAAGAAAACTTGCTACCAAACAATGGTCAGATAAACAGTGTTTAAGTCCAGTGTTTAAGAAACTAATTTGAGAAAATGTCTCAGACTGCACACACAACCCCTGTACAAACAAAGATAAAGTGAAAAGGAGGGAAGTACATTCAGACTTTCAATATTCTTACTATGGCTGTTACAATAAAAGTAGTCCTGACTTACATGGTATTGGTTTCTTGGTCTGTTCTACCTTAAAGATGATAGATGATAGATAGATAGATAGATAGATAGATAGATAGATAGATAGATAGATAGATAGATAGATAGATGGACGGACAGACGGATGGATAGATGGATAGATGGATAGATGGATGGATGGATGATGGATGATACAGATACATATAGAAAATATGATTGGGGGGCTCAAACATATGAAGAATAGTTGCAAGAATTGGGTGTGTCTAGTCTACTGAAAAGGACTAGGGATGACATAATAGCAGTGTTTCAATATTTGAGGGGCTGCCATGAAGAAGGGAGTCCATGTCCACCTATTTTCCAAAGCACCAAAAGGCAAGGTAAGAAACAATGGATGGAAACTAATCAAGGAGAGAAGCAGCCTAGAACTAAGAAGAAATTTCTTCACAGTGAGAACAATTAACCAGTGGAATGGCTTGCCTTCAGAAGTTGTGGGTGTTTTAACAGTGGAGTTTTTAAAATGTCTGGACAGCCACTTGCCTAGAATAGTACAAGGTATCCTAATGGAGCAGTGGGACTAGAAAACCTCCAAGGTCCCTTCCAACTCTGATGTTATTCTATTATAGGGCTGAGTGTGTGTGTGTGTGTGTGTGTGTGTGTGATTTCCAAACTGCTGGAACCTATTTTTCATGTTCAACATAGAAGCTTAGGTAACTGGCAGTTAGTAAGTTAATAAGATATTTGTGAAAGCTCATTAATGGGTATTGAATAATTTGTTGACAGTTTCAGGAGTAACTAAATCATGAGTTAAATCGATTCCAAGATTCTGTTATCCTAACAGAGCACGTGGATCATTTTTCTTTCATTAGCAATGAAGCAGAAATAACAATTTTATTTATATGCATACACACTACCATGCCTAAAGCTCGTCCCTTATTGCTAGCACTAAATCTTGTTCAACTCTCAATATTGAGAGAAATATGGAATTGGCAATAAGCCACCTTGCTAGCAACTTTGTTCACTGGGCATGTTAAAAAAAATATTATCCGAATTTGTAAAAATGCTTTGGCTTTCTTGTCTTCAAGACAGTAATGTAATCAACAACTGAAAATAATGTATTGATAATTATAGGTAGTCCTTGCTTACCAACCATTTATTCAAAGTGACCATTCAAAGTTGCAACGGTATGAATGAGTGATACTTTCAACTGGTCCTCCAAGTTCCAGCCATCGCATCACCTCCACAATCAAAGAATTATGTTTCTGGACCTTGGCAACCAGTTTGCAATTTATGAAGGTTGCAGCATCTTGTGGTTATGTGATAACCATTTGCAGCCTTCCCTGCAGGCTTCCCACAAGCAAAGTCAATGAGAAAGTGATGTGGTCATGGGGCATCATGCTTTATAATCACATCCTTTAGCAATGACAGTCCTGCTATTGTAACTTTGAAGACTATCTGTATTTAATCTAGACTAGTTATGCTGATCACATCAGTTCATCACAGAACTATAATTTGAGCTGAGGAATTTTACTATGGGAGACTGAATTTATTTATTTTGTTTAGGGCTGCCATCCATGTCTGGAATCTTAGTTAAATGTTGATTAATTGGTTAATTGTATGAATGAAAACAATAGTTCTGAATAATTACTTATGTGAAGTAATAGAAAATACTTGTAGCTTAGGTTTTAGATTTTGGCAGTGGTTTGCTCTCCAAGCTTGTTTCAATTTAGCTTCTGAACCTTTCGTCCAGACTAGGTAACATCATCACAAAATAACAACATGGATTTTCTTGTTCTGTTCTTCTTAGCTTATTAATGACGTATGTGCCAGTTTGGTCAGTTGGTCATATGATAGGTGTTCAACCTCTGGTATGAGGAAATACTGGTAGTCAACAATGCCTATTTGATTGTCCAGTCATGGATTAAGGGCATTAAGAGGCTATTAAATGCTAAATGCTCTCCTTCACCCACTAGATAAGTGCTGATAGGAATGGTATATAGGTAACTTAGGGTATCTAGGATCTGACAACTTTGAGGTAAGTTCATTTCCTGAACATACCTCAGACTGACTGACGAGCATGTTATTTTCTTTTTTGGTGGACAACAAAAACAAACACACACAAACAAAAGGCAATAGATGACTGTAAAAAGGAGCTGTAGCTCTTTGCAGCTTCAAAAGCAAAGGTGTTTGTCGAAGAGAAATAGATGGCATAAAAACTTACATTACAATAACTACAGTTGCACAGAATATGGAACATATTTGGTTAAGCAAATTATTTCTATTCAATTAATTTACTTGTATTTCAAGGAATATCTCCATACTTAAATGTCTCCCAGCATTTAAAATATCTGTGAACATTTGTAACAATCTGGAAATTAGTCTGCTTGATAAATTCTTTAGTTGCATATCACAACAGAATTTTTTTTTGAAGCTGCAGAAATATCCTGAAGATTCTGGTTTAAATCAAATTAAATCAAACCTTTATTGTCAATGCACAACATGTGTACAATAAAATTGAATATTTACTTTATTATTTCTTCTGGCCATTGCAATACAAAAACAGATTGCAAAGTTGGTTATTAAAAAAAAGCAATGGACAAATTGTTCAGTGCTACAGGAGTGGGTAAGCATGTTCATTGGATAGATATATTTAATTATAGATAGGAAGTATGGGGACCGTGGTTCAGGTTGATTTTTCAGGTTGATTTAAGCATTTTAGTTTCCAAGGAGAAAACAAACTAAAATATTATGTCTCCATAGGATAGATTTAATAAATGACCTTTTACCATAAAGTCAGGTTCCTATTTGTTCATTTCATAGGGCATGAAAAATGCATCTCTGCTACTTGTAAAAATATAAATGCCTGTTATGGATAGATTCTGAGTGCCATAGAGTTCATATTGTTGCTCTATTTATTAGTTACTCAGAATTATGTCAATTTTGCCTAAAAACCAGTCGATACAGTTTGAAGATAAGAAAAGTAGGGTGAACTCCCTCCAGATTCTGTGTATAAGAACGAGTCTGCTTATAGAAAGGAAGTACAAGGGTTGACATTGTGGTGTAAAGAAAATATTCTTACACTTAACACCAAAAAACCTAAAGAACTTATAATTGATTTCAGGAGGAAGAGAGATGTACATTTACCATTGTACATAAATGGCAAGGAGGTAGAGAGGGTTGGTAGTTTTAAATTTCTGGGCACTTATATCTCAGAGGAACTCTCATGGACTATGAATGCTAACATGCTTGTGAAGAAGGCACAGAAGGGGCTGAACTTCCTGAGAATGCTCAGGAAGATAAATCTATCTCAGCATCTACTTCTGTCCAACTACCACAGCACCATTGAGAGTGTCCTGACATACAGCATTCTTGCATGGTATGGGAGCAGCTCTGTAGGGGACAAAAAGACTACAGAGAATCATTAAAAGTGCCCAGAGGGGAAGGGTTTTTTTTTGTTTAGGCATTCTTGAGGTTGGCCTCTCACAAACAAAACTTATACCTTTTTCCTACGTTCACTCTGCTGGGGGGGGGGGGGGTGGGAAGGGGGGGGGGGGGGGGGGGGGGGGGGGGTGGGCGGGGGGGGGGGTTCAGGGGGGGGGGGGCGTTAGGTCCCTATGAATAGGAAAGGCCTTGAAAGCAGGGAAAACTTGTACCAAACAATGGTCAGTAAAAGGGGTTAAGTCCGGTTTGAACATTGGAAATGTCTCAGACTGCACACACAACCCCAACAATTAAGATAAAGTGGGGGGGGAACATCCTGACATACAACATTCTTACTATGGGGTGTGTGGTATGGCTGGTCTTTACCTTAAAGATGGTAGATGATCGATAGTAGATGGACAATAGATAGATCTACAGAGAATCATTAGATACATGACAGACCAGAATATCATCAGGCTCCAGCCATCAGCCCTGGATGGCATCTTCACATCTTGCTGTTTGAGGAAGTTCCACAACATTCTCAGAGATTCTTCCCATCCTGCTTACAATCTTTGTGAGCTGTTGCCTTCTGGCAGAAGATACAGAACAATTAAAACTCAGACCACACCTTTTCTGAATGGTTTTTATCCCAGAGCTATAATTGCACTTAACAATTAACTTAAGGACCACCATCAGTGAGCTGTTGGACAGTATTACTTGGTCTGTTGTGTGAATGCTTGTGTGTTTTTAGGGGGCAGGAAATTTTGGCGGGTGGGGGATTGTTTTGGGAATTGTCATGTGTGTGCATGTTGGGTCTGGTCTCTGGGTGTTACGTGAATTTTGTTGTATGAATACTGTGTATATACGTACAATGACAATAAAGAATTCAATTCAATCAACAGTAATAAATTATTGATTGAAATTTAGTATTTTTTATTTTTCAATTAGTAGGACATTTTCCAAAATTAAATTTGCTTTAGAACATGTAATTTGGATCATCACCTCTGTTATCTGGAATTCCCTCCCTAGAAAGATCTGATCTTCTCCCCTTTTGGGTTTCAAGACAGGTTAAATCCTGCCTAGTCCATCAAATGCAAGAAAAAAGTATGCTGGGATAATGGAGGGAATTTGCAAAAGCATAATTTCAAGTATTTTCCTCTGCATTATTAGAATTTGGTTCTGTTTGTTTACATGTTGGAAGAGTGTGCTCCCAACGTAAGCGGAATCAGCTAGGATAAGAAAAAGCGTCATGGGAAAGGGGGGGGGGGAGAACTAGCTCACTGTGGCCTGCGTTTTCTGAATAGTCAAGCCCATTTTATACTTGCTCCTTGATGTTCCAAATGTGCCCACCAGTTTGTCACCTTCTGCTTTATGTGACACGTTCTCAACCTCTGATTCACAGTTCATGCTAACAGTCACTTTATTTTTAGGCTTTGGAGTTCAATTCTACATATATTTAACTGCAAGTAAAGTTCACTGAGTATAATTAAAATTATTTTTGAGTAAGCATACATACAGAAGCATAGCATTCCCAGTCAGCTAATTATTATTCTGTTATTCACTGACATCCATCAAGATCATCATCATCAAAAATTAAGATCTAATAGGGAGAAAAGAAAAGAAAGAAAATAAAAAAGAAAAGAAAAGCTGCTTGTCCTAAGGTTGAAAGTTGGTATTATTATTCTCTTCTAAAAGGATAGGGAGGGAAAATAAAAATAAAAAAAATAACCTGACTGTCAAAGTGATTACAGTTTTGTTAAATATTAAATAGGGACAAATTTTCATGCTGTGTTTTTCAACTCTCTCAAGGGAAAAGGAGCAATTTATATGCTGTGCTTTAGGTTTGTTCTTACCCTTTAAAATCTTCGGCGAAGTTTTAAAACATTATGAAAATAATGGTAAGAAAAAATAGTATTAACTTGCTTTTAAGAATATGTCCTTTCCCTGACCTTCAATATCAAACTGAAAAGAAGCAATTTGAACAGATGTGTTTATGTCCCAGGTATGTTCTTTAATCACATCTTCAAAGAATTTGTCTTAAACTACAAAAGAGTTAATTGGTCTGCTTAATTACTTGATATATCCACTCCAAGGACCGTTATTATTGCTTTAGATTGCAATCTTATGCTCATACTTGTCAGAAGATGTCATATGGAAGAGCTACATTGCCATTTATAAAAATAACTTTTCGTATTTCAGGAAAAGTGGCTATCTCTATTCTTTTGGTTTTGTTTCGTATTGTTTTGTTTTGTTTTAAGGCTTCAACCTTTCCCTTGCCTTTTGGACCCAGATGAATGTGTAGGGTGTAATACGCTAACTAAGAAACAGAAATGTAAACTAATTGACTCCCAGTTAAAATCCTGCATCACTGCCATGAATTTATTAGATCCTTTAGCCCAGCAGCCCCCAACCTTTTGGGCACCATGGATTGGTTCCATGGAGAGAGCTTTTCCCATGGCCCAGAGGGAATGTGGTTTCATATGCTGCCTGTATCCTGCTGATGGGGCTTCACTTATTTGTGTGGCCCAGTTTCTGGCATGCCCTGGATCAATGCCAGTCCACAGACCAGGGGTTGGGGACTCCTGCTCTAGCCAATTAATTAACACCTACAATGTAATAATGCTGCCTCCTACCTATAAAAGCAGTGTTTATTAGCCTGGACATCCCTCTGATTTTCTCAGCCAGCATGGCCATTGCTGAGAAGTCTGAGGGCACAATCCACAATCCACAATTTGAAAATTACCATGGTTGGGAAATTCTCTTCTGAAATTCTGAATGGGGAATTTGTACCTCTTCTCCAGATGTTGCTAAATTATCCTAGAACTAGTGGTGAGAGATGCTGAGATTTAGAATTTATCCATATCAAAAGGGCAATGAGTTTCTTACCATACCACAGCTTCATAAATGTATGCATATACAGAATGCCTGTTTTGACACACAATTCTCTAAAAGGCACAATTATTCAGATGAAATAAATGAAAGCTTAAAGAAAAGAAAAAAAAATAGAACATTTCTTGCATAACAGTTCAAAGATGCTGGTACAGAAGAAAAATCCTGGTTAGTCTTGCTTTTGCAGGAGAAGCTCCAGTTGGAATATTTTCAACTGATACACTATAATATCTTAGGCCAGTTTTATCCAGAAACTGGCTCAAGTTGGCATATATGATTTGTTTTGTTGTTGTCTCCCTAAAGAAATCAGAGCTCATTCTGGTCTCTTCATGGTTGAAATCTCTAAAACTGATTGGCCTTCTTTTTAATATCATGAATTATCTCTCTGAGGTGAATCAGCTTGCAATGGGTTTAAGTTATTCAAACCAGCTTTCTCCAAATCTGTAAGTATGCTTGGACTACAACTTCCAAAAGATTTCAGGAGACATGGCCAAAATAACAGAAGTTCATTTAGGGAACATTAAGGTTCTGATTTCTATTCAAAACTATTGGGACATTTATTTCTGATGCACTCTGGAAAGTCCTATTTCTTTTGCTCTGATCTGAATGAGTCCAGACTAAACTGGATTTTCATGATTTTAATAACTAGCCCAATACATTTATTATAAACTGGTAATGGACTGAGATAATATGTCAGTTCCACCCTATGTGCATCTTACTCCCTTCCATCTCACATTAGATTATTTTTAGTCAATTTTAATGTTAATGTTTATTATTTTATCTTGTTTTACTTAGATGTAAGCTGCCTAGAGTCACCCTTCGATGAGATGGGTGACATACAAATTTAATGAATAAATTGTAATGTTTAAATTACAGTAAAGATGCTTGGGTAGGCACAAAGTAATGCATGAAAGTTCATCTTAATTATCACTTATTTCTCTGCTCATCTTGCCAACCATTCTATATAAGTTTTAAGGTAGCAATTTAATCATAAAACCCCAAGGACATGGCTTTGCTTAATAGGGAAGTCTTGGTTATGTAAGTTACAGCGGCACAAATAAATTAATACATGATATTTTGGGAAAATAAGGATATTTGGAATTCAGTGTGGCCAGCAGACACCAATTTTGGAAACCGAAGCCTTTAAACACATTATTAATACAAATGGGTTGTCCAAAAGACTAATATGGCTTGCAACTCTGAACAATACAGGGATTCATTTTAGTGATTAACTTAACAATTGCTCTAGAATGCATCTAAGTCTTTGTTGAACTCATAATTTCCAGCCTGCGTGATTCTAACTTAACATGTGCATATGGAATGAGGAACCTACATATCTGGAGATTACTAATTGGGATGGAAAAGCGTACATGCAAATGTGAAATAATAAACAGCATCCATATTTTTGGAGCAGAAATGTCTAGTGGATTATGCTAAAGTTTTCAGAAATATTCATACAGAGTGCTTTTTTCCCCTGTAAGGCAACTGAGCAGTGATACTTTAGCAAGTTGACAGCTTTCTTGTGTTTAATACCTTTTTGCTTGAGTAATCTATAGTAATTTCTTTCAAATGCAAACAACTGCTACGATAGTTGCTAAGACTGGGCAAATTAAATTAAGCTTCTGGCACATTATTAAAACTTTGGCACAGCTAATTAAGTATCTAATGGGTGAGGATGTTAAGAATCAGTAATGTTAAGGGGTAATAGCATTGTCAAATCTTCCTTCTAACCATTGTCTACCTCCTTCAATGTCAGTGGCTTGCAATGACCTACTAGGATTTCATTATTTTGGCTGATTGATCTTCAGTTGTAAGGACCCTAGTGACACTTGGGAGTCATTTGCAATGAATTTTATACCTGTTATTAGCCCAGATACTGTCAATACAAAGAAAACTTCACAAGCTTTCAGGAAAGCATCTATTGAGAGCAGAGGGTAAATCAGTATGCACTGATAGATCACAAAGGATTTATGAGTTGCTCTTTGGTAGCAATAGTTGTTCCCCATTCTAAGGAAAAATAAAGCAAGGAGGCAGGAATGGGCAATCTGGAGTTGCTTTTCATGAGACATTTGTGCTTGCAGTTAAGTTTTGATATCCAGAATAAGTCCAGGCTTGAAACTCCCCTCCCAGTGCATTCCTTTTGAGACAAGTTCTATTGAGCGCATAGCAAGATTCCACTAAAAAGCAAAGTTAATCCCACTAACCCGAAAACACCACACTGTTGATTGAAAAGAGTGGGGAAAATTTATGGCTTTAAATATCAAGACCTTTGAATGTTCTTTGACTCAATTAAGGCATGCTTAGTTAATCTAGATCAATGATTTCTATATGCAATGTCTTTTAATAAAAGAATAGCTGAATAGTATCACTGCTGGACAAATTCATTAAGCATTTGTCATTTTCAAAGTTGATTAGATAAATCTTAATTATTGCACCTCTTGGCTTCTATTTAGTGCTGTTTCAAACAGCATAGTAACAATGAAAGTAAAAGACAGCAAATGTACAAAAACAGGCCATTTTCCAAGCATCATTTAAAAGTGTGCTGCTCCAGCAGTTATGTCTTTACTCATGTATGGAGAATTGCAAGAATAGTATGTCTAGCTAAAACATTAGTAGAAACGAGCAGAAGCAGAACATATTTTATATATAAAATCAGTTTGTTGGAACAAGTTTCCTGAGATTAGATAAAACAATAGCATTAATAGGGATAATTGTAAAATTAGCACACATACACCCAAAAACACCCTTCAGTGGAGCTATTGCACTACAAGCACTTCAGTAGAACATACTATCCTGTAAATTCTAATTATTCATCATAAGGTGGGGCTCACAATAGTTAAAATTGCAATTGTCTCTACATTTTTAGGTGTCAATTGTACAAATTTCTATTTTTAAGGACTTCTTCATTCTACCCTTGTCAGATTCTTGTAAAAGTTAAATTAGCGTTGTTAATTACAACTTTGTATGCTTTTAAAAATACAGATGATGAACACACAATACAGGACCCTGTATTCTCTGTTGTGGTACACATGGTAACTACAAAAGCAGTGTTGATAATTACTGGGATCACAGAAGTGGGAAAAATTAACCTTTTCTGGTCTTGCTAGAGTCTGGGCAAAAATCTTAAAATGACATTTGGAATAGAAAGTACAAAAATAACTGAAAAGTTATTTCCATTACCAACAAAGAAGCTACAAATAAACATTTCTTTCCTGCATGAAACCGATACCTTATCTACATAGTGTATTTTTAAACAAATGCCTATAAAATATAAAGAAAACTTCAACTTCAAGGTTTAGCCTTACTTCATGAACGGAGTAATCAGATCACAGCTTAGATTTGTGCAGACCTTGAGCCACTTTAATCTGTGGATCCTAAAGTCTCTCAAATTCACACGATGAAATGTATCAGTAATCTGGCAAATAATTAATTCATATATTTTCTACCATTAAAAGAAAAAAAAAGCCAATCATTCCATTGATTGGATTGATCAAAGGCAGATTGGTGGATAGATAAATGGATTGTAAATAAATAGAGATAAGTACTAGAATAGAATAGAATAGAATAGAATAGAATAGAATAGAATAGAATAGAGTAGAGTAGAGTAGAGTAGAGTAGAGTAGAGTAACTGTTCTTGTGTCTAGTTATTCTGGTGTGCAGTGCTGTATAGCGTCGTTTTGAGGGAAGGAGTTGAAACAGTTTAACTAGATAAGTTAATTAAAGATAGATTACTAGATAAGTTAATGATTTATATTCGCACAATTTTGTATATTTGTAAATAATGCACAAAATATTTGTATAAGATGAATGTCACAAACTGTTGATATAAGATATATTTTGTTGTTGTTTGACTTTTTAAAATTATAAAAGATTAATAAAGTATATTTTTAAAAAAAGAAAAGAAAAAAGGAAGTGGGAAGAAAAGGAAAATAATTACCTTAATATTTACATGTTTAGGAATGTATTTTATTCATTTTAGTTTTTTGAACTACTTACTCATACAATTGTAGAGAACCTACAATATTCAGATATAAAAATATTCCTAAAAACATTCCATCATTAGAATAATATATGTTGCTGTTGTAAATAAAATCTTCCATAGCTTTCCTATGGAAGAGCACAGTCTTCACCATTTTTATGAAAGACAAAATAAGTGAAGTCAATCTGACTTCAGGTGGTAGGCTGTCCAACAAGGAATGCTATATACTGGTCCCAGCAATTCTCTTTAGAATATGGATGGAATATCCATGAATTAAGTGGGTTTTGTACCAGCAGTAGCCCCATCATGCTAGAATTCAGTTTCAAGAAATTGACTCTTTCTTACAGTTTCTGGATATTAGGACAGGACATCTAAACACATCTTTTACTTAAACTTCCTGACCAATCCTCACATTTACCACTTTCCTAGGTCTAAGCAGAAGGAAGATGAAGATTGTAAGCACAATTGTGGTTTCACATAATAAGTGCTTTTTTACGACCAAGTTGTTCGCTTGACAATCAGTTGTTGATTGTTAAATGAGGACTACATGTAGTACTGATTAGGAAGGATTAGAGCCACAATATCTCTGATTTTTGTAGCTAGCTAGAAAGGATCATTACCAATGCTATTGAATGCTACTAAGAGGTCTCACATAATAATGTGAACCAGCTCACTCTCCTTCAAGTCCCATTGCAGATCGTCCACGAGAATAATCAACGTAGTCTCTGTTCTATGTCTAAGCCTGATTCCTAGATGGAAGAGATCAAATAATCAGGACCTTCTGTACAGAAGCTAATCATTTTTTCAACCTTACCAAGAAATGGTAGGTTGGAAACTAAATGATAATTATCAAGAAAATCTAGGTCAAGGAAAAGGGAGAACACTGCTTTCTTCAAATAGTAGACACTGCCTCTTTTGCAAAGATAAATTCACTTTTTGTACTCATGCCATTGTGTTTCCTCTTGTTGTCTGCATGTTATGGGGCTAATTTGCCAATGGTTTGATTCATATTACACATGACTGTCAACTTTGTCAGCCATCACAGACTCAAAACAGTCCTGATTGATAATGCAAAATATTGAAAATAATTGCACGTGATTCTGTCCATTCAGTATCCACTTCAGAGCAAACATGGGTGATTTTGTCTTTAAAAAAACTAGCCAAACTGCCCTAAAAGGCCAGCAAGAAGATATTTTAGGTTCTCAGGGCTAAGAATGGATTGTGTCACCCAAATGACATTACCCATTGATACTTTATAAACAGAATAGGCTCCAACTGTCTTCAGTCCTTTTTATTATTTGTCATTCATCAACATTACTCCTGGCATCTCATCTGGTGCTTCATTTTTTGGAGATTATCAATAAATAAGAAGCACTTGGAGGCTAGTTGGGAACAGTAGCCCCATAGCTTTAAAGTAATAGAGTTTCTTCGGGTTGCTGGGGATTTTCCAAGTGCCTAAGTATAAGCTGCTTGAGGTGGACCGGTTTAATGAGCCTGTTCTCCTAAAATGGTTATTAGTGGCTGCAAATCTCAAGGCAATTAGATAGTAATCTGCTATGATAATGGATTGAAGTTAATCTCCTCTCCTGTCAATTCACAGTCTTGTCAGTAGTAAGGTGAAAACCAGTTCTAGTGTGTATGTGTACCACATAAGATAGAGTTGTGATGATTTTGAATAAAACCCTAATTGTCATGGTAACCATGAGATCCTGAACTCACCCATTTCCAAGGCATGGAGGGTCAAATTCATGTCTCAGTATATGAAACCTGGGGAGGATTGGGTAATGAATCATTTCTTAGCTTAATATAACCTCTGAATACAGAATTCAGCTAACTACAGCTCTGCTTACATTAATGTATGAACACAATTGCACAAACATTTTTGTTTCAGATGGCTTTGAAGTATGGCAACCATTCTCTCAGCCAGTCTTCTAGGGTCCTGAGGATTTGTAACAATAAACAAGCCAATTCTCACAGTTCATGTGGTTAAAGCTGTTTTATTCACAAACATCAATCTCCCTCCTCCGGCAAGAATGGCAGGAAGTCGATCAAAGTTAGCGCTGGGAGTGTCTGCCTCCCAGTGCCATTTATAGCTGTGGCCACGCCCTCTGCTACATGCAGGTACCTCCTGTCATCCGCTTATTTCCAATTACCCTACTCTTTGTAATTATGGTTTAATCCATCTTGGGTCTAAGGCTTGCCTAAGGAATCCTCTCTCACCCCAATCCTCTATGCACCCTGTGCCACCCCGTGCTTAATCTTACTATTATTATTATTACCTTTATTTTCAGTGCACAACATGTGTACAATGAGATTGGCACCACCCCAATGCTCACCCCACCCTTGTACCCCGGCTCCCCCCACCAGTGGGTTGCAGCTAGTGGCAATGGTTTAGTTTCGGATTGCCGAGCACCAACCATCAAAATCCCATGTTGGTGCTTGCTCTTGGATCTCCAAGCACCGGACAATGCAATCCCTTTCTTTGAAAAAAATGAACAACCATGATTTATAAAGATAAACATATTTGATTATGTTTGTAACTTTGCTTTACAAAGTTAAACATCTAGAGCAAAACCAACAAAAATATTACAAAAACATATATTCTGATAAAATATCTAAAATCAAAATGACAATTCAATTTCCATTGAATGTTAAAGATTAGGTGTGATACTATTTGTAATGTAAAAGTTAAATGACTAAAATAAATAAAAAAGAGTTTTCTGAAATGCCCTTCTTTATAATAAAAGACATGTGGTCACTGTACTTGCAAGATATGAACAGTATTTATCCCAAAGATGTCTTACGTTTTTCCAAAGTGTTCTCTGCTACTTACTGTAGGTTGTAGTATAATTTAGAAAAACTTAGTAAAATTGTTTTAGATGGAGTTGTACAGATATTCTTCTCTTATGTACATACCCAAGTCTCTATTATGGTTCTAATCCCAGAAGGGAGAGATGGGTATGTTGGCTAGATTGCCTTCCTTTATTCCACTTGAGACGGAAGATCAGGGACTATAGTGGCACATTCGGCCATACTTGATTGAGGTGGACCAAAGGCTGAATAGCATGCAGGAAGTCTTCCCAACAAGGGAATCCATTTCATTATTGTGGAAAGGAGAACACACAATAACTGTGGTATGAGCCCTACAAACTGCTTTCAGCACACACACACCAACTGTAATGTGGCTAAAATATATTGGTGATTGGAAGGTTAACTGAATCTTTTGTGGCAATAAAGGAGAATGTTTGTAGCTCAGGGTTGAAATAAGGGGTCCTTGGTGCTCTCAACAAGCTTGCTTATTTTCTTGCAGACATTTCATTACCCAAACTAGGTAACAGTATCAGTGTTATCTTTTGTCTTTCTGGAAATCATTTATTCCCATTAATTATATATGTTCCATGTGAACTGAAGGATAATTGAATAGATCCAAACACCAAAACCCAAGTATTCTTCTACTTCAGAAAGTATTCCACTCATGGGGAACTAATTATTTCTACCTGGATATCCACATAACCCCAATATCGAACTATTTTATATTTGGATTATTCAGTTTCCATTATCCTCAAATAGAGGTTTGCCATACACAACAGTGGCTTTGTTTAATACATGTTGCTAATCTTCTATTAGCTGGATCTTAGCTTTTGTATGACAATTTGGATGCAAAATCAAGTCAGCCTTCAAACAGGCAGAGTCAGGAGAATGAAATATTGAGAATAGAGCCATTGCCATAGCAACTGCAGAAAGATAGGAATGGTGGCGATCAGTGGATAAGTGAAACTCCATAGATTGGGACAGTTATCAAAACTTATGCAATCTTTTTGCTTCCATCAAGTGTTAGTTACAGCCAAAATGAAGACATTTACTTTTCCTCCTTGGTGTAATTGTATTAGAACTGTTAATGGCCAGCCTGCTTAGATAGTGACCACATTAAATCAGGGGATGCACTCCATTTGATTAGAGGCTGCATTTTAATTTGATCTTGAGGCTAAAAGCAGCAGAAGCAACACAGATTTAAGAGGAGAGGCAATAGGAGGAATCTTGGATTCTGAAGGAATTCAATAATTTAAGTCTTATTTTGTATAATAAAATACCTACAATGATCATACCACTTGCAGAACATATTTAAGGAATCACAAAATGACACCCATAATTTATTGCTTCATGCTTTTACTTTTTAAGCTTACTGCTTTTATGATTCACAATATTTATATTTTTTAATTATTACATTTGTCTCCTATCCTTCTGTGTGAAAAACATCACCGGCAGCTCTTCTGCAACGTAATTACATCACTGGAGGCCAACTTGCTGGCATAGAGTGATCTGAGTATGGTGACTTGAATGAATGGCAGAGGTTAGGATAAAAGATCTGGAAGATGAAAGATTTTATTCTACAGATTTCACGAGGAGCTTTAAAAGTTATAGTGCCCCATATACAGGAAGTCCTCGTGTTACAACCACAATTGAATCCAGCATTTCTGTTGTTGAGTGAAACATTCAAGTGAATTTTGACTCTTTTTAAGATGTTTCTTGCCACAGTTGTTAAAGAGAATCATTGAAGTTGTTAATAACATAGTTATTAAGTGAATCTGGCTTCCCCATTGACTTTGCTCATAAGGAGGTTGAAAAAGGTAATCACATGACCCCGGGACACTGCAACCATCTTAAATATGAACTAGTTGCCAAGCATCCAAATTTTCTTCACGACTATAAGGATGCTGCAACAGTTGTGCGGAAAAAAGTCACTTTTTTTCAGTGCTGTTATAACTTTGAACGGTCACTAAATGGACTGTTTTAAGTCGGGGACTATCTGTATTCCAGATTACAAGGGGAAAATATTATCCACAGAAAATAAACAGAGAAATCCAGAAACTCTTTGATATTCCAAAAATTGTCATGAGGCAGTTCTATAGACGCCTTCCTCAAAACACAAAGCAGCATATATTGTGGGAAAGCTGCCCTGTCACAACTTTCAGATCTATTGATATATGTATAAATCCAACCTGTATACAATGGATGGGTCTTGTTTATAATAAAGCATTTGTCCTGAAGAATTGCAGCCTTATTTTGAGATATTGGTTTATCTAAAATGACTATCAAGACAGCATCACACATAGTTATCATAACATAATTTTTATTGGCAAACACATTGCTCTCCCTCTGCAAGAAGAAAGAAAAAAGAAAATCTATGGAAATAAAGATATGAAAATGATCATTCAAATTAAATCAGTTGGTTTCAAAAGAAATCAAAATATAAAGGATTGTTCAAAATCCACATTCTTACAGAAGGATTTGGTTTCAGATTTACTGAAGATACAATCTTTTAACTGCTTAGTATGTGGTATATAGAAACTGATCTTAAAATACCCAAGATAGGATCCAGAATTTACTAGCAGTAGCATCCCTTGAACAGACTTTTGCTCATAATGCTTTCATTTACAGAGACATGAAGTGAAACAATTTTCTCAATTCCCTTCCCCATTAATCACTCTACCTAAACTATTCCAAAGACTCCCAATCTTTCTGGATTTAAAGAAGTTGCAAGGAGTAATCAAAAAAATTGATCTCTCAATTCATTAGCAAATTCCTTCTTTTGGATCAGATGACTACTATGAAAGAATTTTGCTCTTGGGAGGCAAACCCTGATCCTATCTGTATAGGTATTAGAAATTATGCCACTAAAACTGAGAAGTTATCAATTTCCTAGAGAAATAAATACTACAATTTGGACTGTTTTTTGACAAACTTCAGAATATATACAATCAACTACTATTGCAACATGCCATATTATGAAATAAAGCAAAAGATCATTAATAATTTAAGCATGATTGTACAGTTTAAGACTTTTAGTCATAAAACATAGATCACAATCCTTTACTAGAAAGATACATTAGATTCAATAATTATTAAGTAGGTTTAAGGTAGGACTGCAGATCCCCTTTGCAATAAGGTTCTCCAAAAGAGGTGACCAAATTTTCAATGCAATCTTTTAAAATTAAGTTTTGACAGCCAAGATTTGGGTGTGGCCAGTGTTCTAGCATAATAAAATAACCTATGGGGAAGAAAATTTGTAGAGTTGTATTCATAACATATTAAAAGAATACTAGGTATTTCTCAGTCTATTGAGGAAATCTTTTCTCATTTGGTTTTCTGTATGGCATAGAGAAAGATTCAGGAAGTATATACTACAGGAGTTTCATTCCTATTCAGTTACAATCCTACCTAGTCCAATACCTTCCAGATATGCTAAATTACAACCCTTATACATCAAGGACTGTAAAAATCTAACTTTTAAATATATGGAAGGAACTAGGTTTAGGAAGAGGTTTATACTAGTAATACTATAATTATATTGTTGGTGTTTATTTTTCTTAATTTATTGGCGATCCAACTCCTAAACAATTTTGGGTGACCTATAAATAAAATAAAAATGTTCTACAGTAAAAAGATAAAAACTTATGAAATGGTTATTGGTATAATATGCTGAATAATTTTGGGAGGGGTAACCTACAAAATGTATAGCTCTATGAAAATGGTAAGTAACAATGACAGAAAGGTTCTGCACTTAAAATTCCATTTAAATAAAAGTATTAAAAAGTGTACACTTATTGCATAAATTTATTTTCAGTTCCTTATGCTGACTTTTTAATAGCAGAGGTGACACTCTTCTATAACTGAAGTAGAGCAACTATAATGGAAACTTTCAACACTGAATATCATAAATGTATTAAAAGTTTGGAATGGTGGCTAAATTAATAATAGATACATAAGTTGAATAGAGTACATAATATATGAGTCCGAAAGCAATTCTCCAGTTATTTGTTTTAAAGGAACCTAAAAAATGAAATAAACTGGAATCATACTGAACTACAATTTATTGCGCAAGCTTATACAGTACATTTCTTGATTGAAGTCCATTAAACTCAGTGGGACTTAAGGTTCATACAGTAAAAGACACCACCCAATAGATTGCAAACGTTTGATAGGACTGCAGCTTTAAATAATTGAAATTCTTAAAAAAAAGTTTATTGAGAGATGAAAATTTTAAAGCCACATGGCTTCAAGAACTTAACATAAAATGCTTGATGCAAAGAAACTAAATTGGCTAAATACTGAGTTTGTACAACAGTTTTTTAAAGAGAGGCACATGATGTTGTAATGCACAAGACAAATTTCTGCCAGCCTCCAAATGTTTATTTGCCAGCAAATGATTATTTTAAATCTTTCATTCATGTGTTTGTTTTATTTTTCTACATTCATAGTGTTCAAAGCACCATTAGTTCACACAGGCTGCAATAGATCAGAATGTGGCCATTACTGTCAAATAAAAGATAGTTTTTTAAAAAACTGTAAACCCCATTTTGTCCTGTTTCTTGTTATGGACACATAAAAAGTAACAACACTTATAAAAAAAATAAGGCACATTTATTTTGATAAGGTTAAATTGAAATAGAAAACACAATTCAGAGAGCATTAGTATCCAAGTATTCAGTAAAAAAAACTTGTACTCAGACTTCCATCTTCATTATTCTGTATTCTGGAGTAATTGCACGTATCCCAATGTGTCAAGTAACAATACAGATTTAATGTATTTTCCAAAAAAGATGTATAATTCCAGAATTAAGTTCCACAGTTCAAGATGGTTGGCTAATATTAAAATTGTCCACATTTCTTAAAGGTTCTTGTTTTCACTCTAGAGTTAGAGAGAGTGGGATAAATGCAGACTCCTTGTGGAAAAGCTGAAATAATAATTTATAGAAGTCTTTACAAGTATTTGGACAATAGCTTCACCAGAGAATTTTCAGGTTCAATCTCAAACTGTGATTTCAACAATGTATGTATTTAAGAGTCAGCTAGAGATCAGAAAACAATTTAAATTCAGTGTTAACTCCCTTTCAGGTACAAATTATGAATTTAGAAGTCATAAACTAATATTTAACCTGAGATTCATTTTGTTGATGAGAGATAATATCCTTTGTTTCTCCCTCAGTTCTTGTATTCATGTATACTGATGTTGGCATTTTATTAGAGAATAAGAAAAACTGTTTGCATCATGGCTTTTATGGCATTTAAGATCAAATAGATTCTAAAATGAATGCATTGTCACAGTATCTAGAAGCTGGAATTAAAATGTGCTTTTTATTGCACATTAATCTTTGAGAAGACACAGAAGTGTATATTCTTCTTTAGTATCCAAGTCCAAAAATCAGATTTCATCTCAACTGAATTCTGTATGTGTTAATTTCCATAGGATTCATATTAATCTCACTGATATTTCTGGCATCTGGAAATGAATGCATCAAAGATAGGGACGTAGATATTAGACTTTCCACATGGAATTTGTTAAAGAGTTTGTGCACTCTTAACTGAAAATGGAAAAAGACAAAAAATGAATTACTGCCAACATCCAATTCAATGCAAATTTTATTTCATAGTTTTAAAGATTATCTACTTTTACATATTATTGTTTATTTTTATTGACTATTGTAAGCCACCCAGTTGTTTCTTGCAATATGGGCTGCTGTACAAATCTGATAAATAATCCCACAATACATAAAGCAGTAATTGGTGTGTGTGTGTATGTGTGTGTGTGTGTGTGTGTGTGTGTGTTGCTTTTAAGGACAGCAGATAAACCAACTGAAATTGTAAAGGAAAATTGAATGCCATTCTGACAAGTATAAATCTAGATAATTGAATGGAATCTTAAACATATTCAGTATACTAAATTTGTATTTTTCCTTACAGAATTTTAAAATTATGATGACTTATTGACAGCAGAAAGTAATAAAAAGCTGATTACAGTAATATTAGGTACTACTGATTGAAAAACAAACCCATTCTTAATTGACAACATATGTTCAGAATTAACTCACAAGCTGAACATTTTTTCTTTCTATAACTTATATTAAGGATACCAAATACGCACCCTAACATAATGTAATATGTAAAAACTATAAAGTCTACTATAAATCTGGCCTCCCAAAAGAAATTCAAGCTCTGATTTGTGATAACAGCATAAAGCTTTACTGCTTAAATAAGCAGTAAATAAGCAGTAAAGCATACCCAATTGGATACCAGGTAACCAGTTCAACCAGTATACAGACTTTATTAAAATACTGTATCTTACCTTTCCCTGAGTGGTGGAACAAAGGAGCCCTAAGTCTGTGTTTGCAAACCTACAATCAAAACCTTTTCTGTGAAGAATCAAGGCAGCTTCTTCAGATGGCCCCGAATCTGTCTGAAATCAAATTTGGAAAACAATCAGGAAGTTTAGGCAACTTATTTACTAGGCAACTTATCTTACATAATGTTTAGGTAACTTATAAGGTATTCTACAGCCTAACTCTGTTCTGTCTAATCTGTACAATGTTAGACTGAAATATACATACACACTTGAAGTCCTGAACTTTATTATATGGTGAGCAATATTTACAAAGGTTAGAGAACAGTGGTTAATATAGCAGGTAAAATCCTAAAATGCATGAACAAGATAATTAGATGATATACAAAATAGACTCTGAATTAATATTTCAAATAGTTCAAAAAAGAAAGGATAAAATATCCTTTAAGTAAAACTTGATTATATGGCATATTTAACCAATATCTTCACCAAATAATAAAAGAGTAAATCCAGTTCAAATAGACCCAAATATATTAATGATTTAGCAAACTTCCATACTGTTAATTCACAATGACACTATTAAGAAATACTATAAATGTTCATTTATCTCTCAAAATGATTATTAAAAAGTCAGTTCCCTAAAAGTTGTATGTTTGTATATATTGTACAAATTAAGTTAATGCTCATTCTAAAGGAAAACTATAACAGCAATCCTTACAATAAAGTAAAATCCCATTGCTCCCTGCTACTCACAAAGGAATAGTATTTTTCTTTTTAAGTATTACTATTTTAAAGAATGTCTTCAGCCAATCCTTCCAATCTATTAAAAAGAAAAGGAATATGCATATGTCACAATATTCTACTCTTAATTTAAAGAAGTATGAATAGAATGTATATGTCATGACATATACTGTTGGAAATATGCACCACTCCTTCCTGGTTACTGAACTATATGACATATGTTGTCAGGCATAATATGTTAATAGTACTAATTCATTATCTCACTATTTTAGCAATTCGAGGATATTTTTAAGGTGGTTCAGTGACATACATTATTATCCAGATAACTGCATAATATTATTATCATTACAAAAATCGTAGTTTGTGATTTACAAGACACAAGACATTTATCACTCTCTCCTTCAGAAGGTTCACCTAATAGCAGCCCAGTTATACAGCAAATTAAATTCAATGTTTGTTATAGGAGAAAGAAAGAAATGCACCTATAAATCAATGTACATTAAGAGGAGGCAGCTATACTATATTATGCTTCTTACACATGGTAAGAAACTGTGGGTCTCATCTGCAAGCGTATCATGCAAGCTTTCCACTACTCTGGAGAACACCATCTGAATTCTTGGTATCAGTAATATTTCACAAACATTTTACATTTACAGGAATACTGGGATTTTGTAAGAGTGTGCATTAGGAACTCACCTTTGACTGTATTGTCCTCAGATTAACTATATGCATATCACATGGCATCGACGAAATTAAAGGAGAAAAAGTATTCAAAAGTGAAGAGATAAAGCTGCCTGCAGAAGTAATCATTGGAATCACAGGATGATTTATAAAAGCTGATGTTACATGACTGCGTATAGAAGGGTAGCTGACAGATGACTGTTCTTCTTTCTGTTAAAAAGCAGAAAGAAAATAATTAGCTATTTGCCCATGTGGTAAGTGAGTATATTTAAATCTATTTATATTGATACATGAGCCCATGGATAAAGCTAAATGTGTGCAAATTTTACATGTGCCCAGATGTCACAGTAACGTCCATTTCCCAGAAGTCACAGTAACATCCATTTATGCTTGGATTCAGGGCAAAGTGTTACTTACATTTTCCCCTTATCAACTTTTCTGCCTCTGTCAGACTTGGTCATGCTATATAAGAATGAATGACAGCAAAAATACTGATTTCAATTTGAAGTCAGCACTATCTAAAGAACGAAGCACTTTATTTTGTTTTCTTCTTTTACTATGGCACATAGGGCATTAATTGTTGAAACGTTTACCCCAACTCGTTAAAGAGTCTTCCATTATTACTATGCCTCACTTCCCTGAAAGTTCTGGTTCAAGAGAACATTCAGATCTTCTATCTAATTTGGTAATCTATACCAGCTCTGTAATATCTCAGTTGTTTCCACTCCATTATACAGATAGGCCTCTCTTAACAACTTAATTGGAATTGGAATTTCCAACTTAAGCTATGTGTTAGGCAAAATGTCACTGATGAAATGCTTAGGTGCTGAAAGTTCTGGCAGTTCACAATCTGTAACGGCTTGCCTAGTTTGCTTAGCCTTTTCTCGTATCCTGGGATGTGCCAACCCCTTAAAATTAACCCTTGCAACACCATAGCAGCCAGGAGATAGCACTTTGCTGCTAGGAGCCCCAACAGGCAGAATGGGCTGTGTGGCGGGCTTAGAATGTTAAAGTCTGGCAGCTGGGTCAGCAGTAGCAAGCCCAGCACCAACAGAGCCCTCGTGCCAAGGAGGAGGAAGTCTACAAAGATCGGCAAGGGGTGGCAATGGATAGGTAATAGCAGAGTTCAGGGAGGCCGAAAGGGCAGAGATGGGGGGGGGGGGGAAGTGGTGACAGCTGAACTGCTCCTGTAATTTTAGATGTGAATGAGTTGCCAAGCACCTGGATTTTGATCACATGACCAGAGGGATATTCCAAAGGTTGAAACTTTGATGGGCAAATGAGTATTTTGTTAGTATCGTTGTAATTCCAATCACTGAATGAATGGCTATTTAACAAAGACTACCTCTAGTTGTAGTGCAATCTCTTGATTTCATTAAGACTTCCAGTTTTTCCTATTTGTTCCCCATATTCTATGGATTGTAAAGAGATACTGGGCCTTTTTGGAGACACCCCCCCACCAGTGTTGCACTTCTTAAGCTTCTGAAACGTTATACCATTATAAATTAAAATATGTATTTCCGAAAGACAGCAAAGATATTTATGTACTGTAACTTAAATCAGGGATAAGAAACAAAATCAAATGTAAGGTCCAAATCCTTTCCTAGTTTTGCTTCAAAAACAGAAGTTTGAAATAGCATTTCCTTGAATCAGACTATGCATTTTTAGTGAACCTGCTGAGATGTTTGCACACATAGTTGTTTTTCATCAAACCAACATCCTTCTTTCAAGAAAAGCACAGAGCAGTCAAAAAATAGCTGCATTTGCAGGTACCACCACATTATAAAATTAGGGCTTTGGGAGAAAGGCCTAGAACAGTGCCCCCCCAACTTTTCCAGTTGGTGGCCCTGCCTGGCATGGGGGGGGGGCATGTGAGTGGCAGGTGCATGCATGCACCCACAGCTCCATTAGTGCAAGTGGCAGACACATGCCCCCTCCACTCACATGAATGGAGGTTTCCACACAAGCGAAGGGCGCTTGTGCTTGCACACGAAGCTCCACTCATATGAGCAGCAGACACTTGTGGAGTGGAACTTTGTGTGATCTTGCCTATTGCTCGTGTGGCCCAGTTTGGAACAGGCTGTGAGCCAATAGTGGGCTGTGGCCCAGGCGTTGGGGACTCTTGGCCTAGAACAGGGGTGGGCAAACTACGGCCCGCGGGCCACATCTGGCCCGTTGGTCTGTCCAATGCGGCCCGCCCCTGAAAAAAAATCGCTGCCATTGGTCTGTCCAATCCGGCCCGCCCCTGAAAAAAAATCGCTGGGCGTGGCGTAATTGCCCTGTGCCGCGTGGCCCCCAAAGCTGCAAAACAGTGCGGAGCGATCTAGGGGTAGGAAAGAAAGAAATTTGCAAATGCCTCGGCTGGGAGTTCGAAATCACCTTCGAGTGCGACCTCTCCGAAGGTGAGTCCCCGCCGATCCCCCTTTTTTTCCGGGCTTCAGGCTTAAACTTTGCAAAGGCAAAGCTTGCAGGCTGGAGCATCTTCCCGCCGAGGAGCGGGAAGGGTTCCACCCGGCGGGTGGGGCGGGCTGCTTGGCGCCACCTAAAGCTAGGCCGCTGCTGGTGGAGCTTTGCCCTGCCTTGGTGCCCCGTTCCCGGCTCGGCGGTCCTGCTCGGGTGGCACTTTAAAAGCCTGCTCCCAGCACCCGAGCAACTTCCCAACAACTTTCGCTTCGTTTTAACTCGCGGGCGCTCGCGCCTGGCCCCGAGCCGCGCGGCGGAAGGGAAGCTCAGCGGGCGGGCGGGCAGGCTGCTTGGAGGAGGCTCCGGGATTCCCCTCCGCCAGTTGCGGCGCCCGCGAGTTAAAACGAAGCCAAGTTGCTGGGAAGTTGCTCGGTTTTCCGGGCTTTCAAAGGCAAAGTTTGCAGGCTGGAGAGTCTTCCCGCCGAGGAGCGGGAAGGGTTCTGCCCGGCGGGCGGGCGGGCTGCTTGGAGCGGGCTGCCGTGCGGCTCGGGCGAGGCGTGAGCGCCCGCGAGTTAAAACAAAGCCGAAAGTTGCTGGGAAGTTGCTCGGGTGCTGGGAGCAGGCTTTTAAAGTGCCGCCCGAGCAAAGTTTAAGCAGCCTGCCCCGTCCGCGGGCGAAACCCTTCCCGCTCCTCGGCGGGAAGACGCCCAGCCTTCAAACTTTGCCTTTGCAAAGCCCTGGAAAACCGACCAACTTCCCAGCAACTTTCGGCTTCGTTTTAACTCGCGGGCGCCGCACCTGGCGGAGGGGAAGCCTGGAGCCTCCTCCAGCAGCCTGCCCGCCCGCCCGACGGGCTTCCCTTCCGCCGCGTGGCTCGGGCCAGGCGTGAGCGCCCGCGAGTTAAAAGGAAGCCGAAAGTTGCTGGGAAGTTGCTCGGATTTCCGGGCTTCCAGGCTTAAACTTTGCTCGGGCGGCACTTTAAAAGCCTGCTCCCAGCACCCGAGCAACTTCCCAGCAACTTTCGGCTTCCTTTAACTCGCGGGCGCTGCGCCTGGCCCCGAGCCGCGCGGGCAGAGGAAGCCCGGTGGGCGGGCAGGCTGCTTGGAGGAGGCGACCCGGCGGTGCTCCGGCAGCAGCAAGAGGCAGTTTCGCCCGGCTCCGCTCAGGTGTCTGGCTGGGGCTGTCAGGAGTTGCTACCGCCAGTGCAGCTCCGTGCGGCTCCAGTCCCGCGTTGCCTTGGGAAGGAAAAGGCAAAACCAGGAGCCGCTGACCCTGAGCCTCCGGTGCCGCTGTTCCCGTTGCAAACCACCGCCGCGGCTCTTCCTTTTTGCCTTTCCTTCCCGAGGCAACGCGGGACTGGAGCCGCGCCGGCGGTAGCAACTCCTGATTCAGAGGGCCTCCGAGGGGGGGAGCCTCCGAGGGAGGGGAAGGAGGAGAAGAGGGGGGAAGGGGGCGATTCCCAAAATCTTGTGCTGACCCGGCCCGTCTGTCAAATTTTAAAAGTCAATGCGGCCCCCAAGCCAAAAAGTTTGCCCACCCCTGGCCTAGAAGGACAATACAATTATCCTGATGAAATTAACTATAATTTGAACACTGAAGATGACTGCTTAATATAAGATTATAAAAAATATTGTGGAATATATTGATGATACATAAGTGAATATATTTAATAGCTGGCAGACTATAAGATGATGAAAGTGCTTCATACCATATTTACTTCATTTCTTTTCTCCAGCAGAAGTCGAAACAGATTAGCTGTTATTTTGTTGTCCTGTACACCTTGCCCTAAACCTCTATTATCATCTTGCATAAGTCGACGATCCATGATAACCTCTAACTGGCCTAAAAAAAAAAAAACAATCCTGAATTTATTTCTACACGTTAGCTATTAAACATTTACTGCAATATACTTCCCAGAAACTGTTTTAAATGTTTGAAGCAATAATACAGGATATTTACAAAGTAAAAGATTTAGTAGTTTCCTAAATTAATATTTTATAAGTTGCCAACTCAAAATAGCAGTCCCAAATACTTGAGATATAGAAAAGACTTTTAGATTATACTGTATGATAGCATTATTAAAATTAATGGGGATTTTCAACACAATCGTATTGAAATGTTACTACAAATTCTTACCGCTTTTTAAACTTGCAACCCCAAGAGACTGAGCAGAATGAAGGGTCAAGCGGATCTTGCTATCTTGTATATAAGCCATTGTGGTAATTGGATAAAAATTTGCTTGAAGAGGCAATTTACTCATTGTCTGTCTAGGCTGAATCTAAATTAGAAAATGTACCTTCAGTGAATGTTGAGAATTTAAATAATACAAGTAGAAAAACTGCTTTTGCTTCACAAAAACAGTAATTGTGAATACTACTTTATATAATTTATAAAAGTATATATTATGTGGATATTTCAACCAAATTTAATTAACATGATGCATGTCAATTGACAATAATAATACATTACTTCTTAGATGTTACTAAACTGATTGCTAAAAATCTTTCTGCAAAATTCGGTCACAAAAAGACCAGACAAATATTCTATTTACATTAGCTGAAGAAACTGCATTTTTAATGATATATTTTTTGAAAGTCTGAACAATAAACACTCTTATATAACAAATGCCCATAAGCCTATAAAAAATTAAGTTTGTAAGAAAAGGATTTTTTTTAACTTAATTCTTGTTGACATGCTGGAATGTACATACATACATTTAAAGGTGCCGATCAAATTTTCCTAAATATTATTTCCCTAGAACAAAGCAAATATTTTTTTCTTCATATTTACTAAGAAAGAAAAGTGCTTAAAAGAAGGTATTAATTTTATATAAAATTTTGTGACCCAAAATTCAGATTGGATTTTAGGCAGTTTATTCTATAATACTTTCAACAAAACATGTAAAAGGAACATATGAATTTAATATATGTGTACAGTACCCATTAATTCATGAGGATTACCTGATATCCATTGAGGTCAGTATAAAATTTGTTATGGCTTTCTATATCAGATGAAATTCTCATTGCAATCTCACGATTGTATTCTCCTCTTATGTCCACAATATTGGATATCTCAAGAGACTGACCTTCTAATCCTAAATATAAAAGGTATCTCATAATACATTGGCATGACTTTTAGCAATTGTGATTAGTTAAACCCATAAGCCTAGCTAATACATGTGTCTCATAATCTTCTAATTTGGTAAAATTGGAATAAAAAATACTCCTTTAGATGCCTATAGAGTTTTCCTGCAGAGTTGTTGGTTCCTACCATTACCAGTTACCACTACCAGTGTTGTGTTTTCCATCACTGGATGCTTTCAAAAAGAGACTGGACAATCATTTGTCTGAAATGTATTGGGTCTCCTGCTTGAGCAGGGAGTTGGACTAAAAAGCCTTCAAGGTCCCTTCCCTAACTCTATTATTCTATGTTCACGGTTCTGAAACAGTAGGCCGAAGGACAGAAATTAATAAGTTAGCATATAACTAAGTAAATAACCAATTAACCATACACACACCCAAGCTTTCCAAAATCTGAATGTCCTCTAGCACTGTGAACTTTAATTCCTAGAATTATCCACCAGCATAGTACTGCAGACAATTCTGGAATCAGATTTCACACATCTGGAGTGCATACATTTTTAGGAAAATGAATGTGAGCACACACACGTATTTTATTGCCCATTGTTTTTTTTTTTTCTATTTCTCCATTGTACTCACAGAAGCAGAGAAATGCAATATAATTCAGGTGTTTCAAAAAACTAAAATGCTTTCCAAATAAATGTTATACGTGTTTTATTTACTATATTTTCTTGTAGAAATAACTGAAGTTTTACATCTTGAAGGAAATATTATTTTCAAATATTAATACATGGTTAATGTTTGAACTTGCTAAAACACAGTATCTTTGAGATGACCTTGCCTGATAGTTCGGAGACTTTAAAAGTCAAAGTCACCAGAGCTTGAACTCTTTTCAAAGGCAGTTTCACATACAATTTATTACATTAGCCTAGCCTCAAGTACTCTGCATAAATTGAGCACATTAACCTCTGTTGCAGTTAAAAGTAGACTAGAACTTCCCTGAACAGTCAGTAATGGGCTGGATGAAAAATAATAAATTGAAACTGAGTCCAGACAAAATTAAAGTGTTTATTGTTAGGAGTCCGTGTGGTATGGTGGCTCAGCGGTTACGGTACTCGGCTTGTCAGCTGGAAAACCAGCAGCCCAGATTCGAGACCTAAGTGTCAAGTGACGGAGTAAGTTTCCGTCCTCACTTCAGCTCCTGCCAACCTAAGCAGTTTGAAAGCATGCAAACATAAGTAGTTAAATATGTACCACTACAGTGGGAAGGTAACAGTCCTCTGTGACATCCTATATTGAGAGGAGTCATATTTTCAGAGTGGTAATAGATCTGCCTATTTGGAATGGAGTAACTGTCAGCTCCGCCTGGTTTAGTCTGATGCCATCAAAAGAAGAAGGGGGGGGGTAGGATGAAAAGGCAATAAAGCTTTGTGCGTATGTGATAGGAAATCGGAAGAGTGGGAATGACGGGTGATAAGGACCAGACCAGCCAGATCCTGATTGTACCAGCATCCCACGGCCAGGCACCCTAAAAAATAGGCGGATTACCCCCAAATATCTCAGAGTTCTCAAAAGATCTTGGTTAGCTCTGGATTGGCTGGAAATGGACTGGTCACAGGGGAAGGAATGGACTGGGGGAAAATCTACAACTTATTTTTGTATCTAGGAAGCATGGTAATTTCACAGCTGTCTTGACTTTACTGCAACCAATTCTTATTTTTAAATAGAACAGAAGAATTAACTACATTTGTTAATTTACCTTACCGTGAACTTTATAAAGTCGTACAGTGTGTGTCACATGACTGAAAAAAGTAGTAACTTCAGAAAAAATTATCCCATGTGTCACTCGTATGATAGGTGGATCAGAAAACACATAAGGCTGAAAGAAGACAAAAGTAAACAAATGTGTACCTTCTAGTTTCAAGTTTCATGGTCCTGCTTGAAAGAGAGAAGTGGAAAGGGAACCCATCATCACTTCTATTCCAATTATTTCCTCCAAATGTTTAAACCAGGGGTCTCCAAACTTACTCATCACAGACACCATGGAACATGAACAGAAACATCCAAATGCCATCTTATTTGGTCTCGAAGACACCAACGAATCAGATGACATCACCAAAGTTTGTGATATCATAAGCAACTCAAATATAACAAACATCTCTCCTGAAGATATCATTGAAATAACCAGAGATGGCCATGGGTACAAATACAATGACGTCTCTGTGGCCCCAAGATTTTGTAGGGTTGTATGCAAAAATGAGTCCAGCAAACACATATTCATTCATACAATAAATGCCACTGCAAAAACCAACCCCAACCACAAAAAACTTCGCTCAAGACCAGACTTATCCATACTGCAAACAATCCACTCCCGTGAACTCCGTGCAGAACTCAAAAACCATCTAGACAATGGAGAAAAGGACCTATACATTGACTACAGAGCTGATTGCATCAAAAGAAGGTCACACAACCCACAACTCCGCATCCAACCCCACCCCATAAAATACCTGAATTTCTCCTCTTACTAAATACAGCTAAATTCGACATTATATTTGTCTGTGAAACATGGCTCAACACATCTCTCTCTGACTCCATTACCACAGTAAGAGACTATCATGTTTACTGATCAGATCGTAGAGGAGGTGGTGTTGCTATCTTCTATAAAAAGTCCCTACATCTAAAAAACATCCAAGTTACCCAGGAGCTTGCTATTCCTGAGACCATTGTCTGTGAACTGTTCTTAAATATCACATCTCGGTTCTTACTATGTTACAGAGCCCGATTATGACATCAAACATGTAAACAAGCTAAATACACTGCTATCATGGGCAGCATCCTGCCCACACGCTTTTATCTTTCTTGGTGACTTCAATCTACCTCATACCCTGTTTCTCCAACAATACAGCCTCTCCCAATAGGAAGTCCCAGCATGTTTTATAGGCATGAAATGAAATTAAGCCCCTCCCCCCAAATTAAGGCCTATATTAAAACATGCGAAATGGGGGGGAATGGCAGGGGGGCTTGCCATTAGGAAGTACTTTTGTTGCACACCCAGATATGGTGCCGCCTGCGTTGACCTCGGCATTGGTGGGGCACTTTGTATCGGAAGACCTTCTCCCACCGACATCGAGGTCAACATCCAAGCTGTTGCTGCTCGCCTGCCCGAAGATGCAAGGGGGGGAATTAGGTCACCCCCCAAAAAGACGGCTTAGCCGTTTTTTCGGGGCTCAAAAAAAAAAAAAAAGACCTGGCCTTATTATATCATCACAATGACAGAATCCCCAATTATAACTTCAAAAAAGGCTACTATGATCTTATAAACAACGATCTCTCATCCCTTGACTGGCAATTTCTATTCACTGGATGCAATACTGTTGAAGACCATTACAACATATTTTTAACTTGATGTCAAAAGAGTCATCAAACTATATGTACCATTAACAACTCCCAAAACCAGAAAAAGAAATTACCCAAAACAATAAGGAAGCTTCAATCCAAAAAGAAATCACTTTGGCAGAAAAAGAAATCTAGTCACGTTGCCAACTTCAAAAGCCGATACAAAAATTTATGCCACCAGATAAAAACTGAATGCACCAATTATCACATTAAACAAGAAGAAAACCTTCTACACACCAATTCCACCTGCGCTTTCTACAATTTGTAAACAACAAACTAAAAGACTCAAGGTCCATCCCACCCTTGAAAGGACTTAATGGTAAAGACTGCAACGATGACACTATTAAAGCCAATCTCTTTAACACATTCTTTGGCTCAGTATTTGTAAACAGCAATGGATCATGCCCAGTATTTCCTAGTCGAACCACAGACAACTACAATGATCTAATACATATTGATTTTACAGAAGACAATGTTGAAAAAGTACTACGCAATCTAAAACCATCTCTATCTATTGGACCGGACGGAATATGCGCCTACTTCTTTAAAAAGCTATCCACTGCCATAGCCGAACCTCCAAGCATAATCTTCGAAAAATCTTTCAGGACCAGCTCCTTGCCAAAACTATGGTCACAAGCCCACGGTCATCCCCATCTTAAAAAAGGGAGACCCCAGCCTAGTTGAAAATTACAGACCAATCTCTTTATGCTGCGGAACCTGTAAAGTCATGGAATCAATTATTAACCAATCCATCATCCTCCACTTAGAAACAAACAACCTACTCTCTAATAAAGAATTTGGTTTTAAGAAAAAACTATCGTGTAATCTGCAACTCTTACACTGCAAAAACATATGGACTATACAACTCGATCAGGGCAAAACAATAGACGCAATCTACATAGACTTCTGTAAAGCCTTTGATTCAGTGGTACACAACAAACTACTCCTAAAACTAAAATCTTATGGTATCTCCAGACACCTGCATAACTGGACAGAAGCATTCCTGTCAAACAGAGAACAAATGGTCAAAATTGGGAGCGTCCTATCAAATTGTGTACCTGTCAATAGTGGCGTCCCCCAAGACAGTGTTCTAGGACCAACTCTTTTCATACTCTACATAAATGACCTCTGTGATCATATCAAGAGCAACTGTGTTCTCTTTGCTGATGATGTAAAGCTATTCAACACCACAGACAATACTGCTACCCTTCAAAAAGACCTTGACTATGTATCAGAATGGTCAAACAAATGGCAACTTCAAATCTCAACAAATAAATGCTCTGTCCTACATATTGGCAAAAAAAATCAGAAAATAAAATACAGGCTGAATAGTCAAGACCTTGTTGATGATCCAAACTCTGTCAAGGATCTTAGAGTACTCATCTCAAATGACCTAAGTGCTAGAGCCCACTGTAACTACATAGCCAAAAAGACGTTAAGAGTTGTTAACCTAATCTTACGTAGCTTTTTCTCTGTAATACTACACTAATAACTAGAGCATCAAAACATTTGCTAGACCAATACTCAAATATAGCTCATCAGTCTGGAACCAACATTACGTATCTGATATTAACATAGTTGAAAAAGTCCAGAAGTATTTCACAAGAAGAGTTCTCCACTCCTCTACTCGTTGCAGAATACCTTATGCCACCAGACTTGAAATTCTAGACCTAGAAAACCTAGAACTACGCCACCTTCGGTCCGATCTAAGTATAGTATATAAAATCATACATTGCAATGTCCTACCTGTCAATGAATACTTCAGCTTCAACAATAACAACACAGAGCAAACAATAGATACAAACTCAAGGTTAATTGCATCAAACTTGAATGCAGGAAATACGACTTCAGCAACAGAGTGGTCAATGTCTGGAATACTCTACCTGACTCTGTGGTTTTTTTCCCCAAACCCCAAAAACTTTAACCTTAGACTGTCTACTATTGACCTCATCCCTTTCCTAAGGGGGGGGGCATGCATAAGCGCACCAACGTGCCTACCGTCCCTGTCCTATTGTTTCTTTCTTTCTTTAACTTAGCAACTTTAAGACCTGTGGACTTCAACTCTACAATTCCCCAGTCAGCATGTCCACAAGTCTTGTAGTTGCCAGTTTGAAGAACCCTGGATTAAACCATTCAAGTATTTTACCATGAAGTAAATACAGTTGAAGTATTCCTCAACTTATGACACAATTGAGACCAACATTTCTGTTGCTAAGGGAGAAATTTGTTACGTGAGTTTTGTCCCATTTTATGACCTTTCTTGCCACATTTGTTAAGTGAATCACTGCAGTTGCTAAATTAGCAACACAGCTGTTAAGTGAATCTGGCTTTCCCATTGACTTTGTCAGGTCATGAAAGAGTCACATGATCCCAGGACAATGCAACCATCATAAATATGAACCAGTTGCCAAGCATCTGAATGTAAATCATGTGACCATGGGGATGCTACAATAGTCATAAGTGTGAAAAATGGTCTTAAGTCACTTTTTCAGTGCTATTATAAATTTGAATGGTCACTAAATTAACTGTTATAAATTGAGGACTACTTATATTAAAGCTAATTTTATTTCTCCATGTCACTTTTCACTAAGAATGATCATTAACCGAGTGAACAATTGTCAATTAATTCCCCCTTTCACCTTTCAGCTCCCTGCTAGTAGATATTACAATTTCTAAATTGGAACATGAGAAATCATCCAAAAATTAAATCTTCTGAAATTCTAAATCCAAACCTAAATTAATCATATAATGAATATTATAGCATATAGTATGTAACACATTATTTCATTTAATTTGCCTGATTATTTATCAAAACAAAGAGAGGCAAACTATTTACATCAAATACACCTGTAATTTCAGCAACCATTCCTCCCCACCCACCCTTCTTTAATTAATCTGGAGGCAGCTTTCTTTTTATTAAGTTTTTTTTTTAATTTTTACTAGGAATGAGTCAACTTTGATTCCAAGTGAATATATCAACAGTCACTTCACTTCCCTCCTACATAAACTCCAAAGGTAAACCAATTGCAAATGTAGTCATATTACCTTGCTCTCTCCATCTGGCAAGAAGAGATAAGCTCCACTTTTATCTCTGTTACTGGTAGTTCCATACCAAGCAAACTCCAACTTTACTCGATAGTTTTTATTATCTTCTTTTGTATTTATTTTCTAAAGGGAAAGCAATTAATGAGGTTAATCTTCCTCATAATTTCAGTATCAAAAGTATTTTAAAAATAGTTTACATTCATACCTCAACAAGTCCAGAATTCCCAGAGAACCAGATTTTCATGTAATGGTTCTCTAACATGATCTCATCCAAAGCGTTCTGTACCTCTTTAACAGTAAAAATTCTGTATGGCTTGACTAACTTAGCTTTATCATTATGATACAGATTATAATCAGCAAGCGCAGTTTCTGAATTCAGTCCCTCTAGAAGCTCATAAACTCCAAAACCCAAAGGAGGTAATTGAGTTAAGAAAGAGATCTGTTAAAAAAAAAAGAAAATGTTATATTTCTGATCTCAAAAGCAGATATCCAAATGTCAAAAATATTTCTGGGTCTCAAAACAATCAATAGTTAAGATCTTAAAATCAACACTACAGATAAGTCAAAAGAACTTGTTAAAAAACAACAACAAATGTTCAGAAAAATTATTTCTGTTTGTTAAATTTATCATTTGGTAAACACACCATCAGGTAAGCCCAGCTCCTCATGTCTCCATGGACACACCTAATTTTCATGATAAAGTATGGAAGCGGCACTGCCTTGTTTGAGGATTTCTTTTTTTTTAAAGTGTAGCCTCCTCACCAACCCCCTCACAGGGATTTTGTGGACAGATCTATGCTTAGTTTCCAAGCCTACAGCTGCAGCTTCCTAAGAAGTCTTTTGTCACAGATATCACTAAAATATCTGTTTATTTGCTATTTTAAGAATTATACAGGTATATTAAGTTGATATACCATAAGTGTCGACCGAAAAAGCCGAGGCACCTAATTTACCACAAAAACTGGGAAAACTATTGACTCGAGTATGTTAGGGTGGAAAGCAGCAGCTACTGGTAAATTTCAAAAATAAAAATAGATACCAATAAAAACTTTCACTAGGACAGTTGAGAATAAGTTTGATGTTCACAATTTCCTCTTGAAAGAGACTAGTAAATAGGGAACAAGAAGATGAAGAAAAAGAAGTGTGTTTTTTCACACTTTTCATACTGCAGTGAACAAAAATGGCATCGTAGGAACAGGCTTATTCTCAGTCCAAAGGTTTTTTGTGATTTCTTCCTGATTTAAGGGAAATTTGGGAAACGATCTCACTATCATGAAAGGTTTAATTGATTCACTAACCAAAAGAAGATGATGATGACAGTGGAAGGCAGGAGTCACTCTCTCCCTTGCAAGAAAGCAAGAGCCTTTCTTATGATCTCTCTCTCTTCTTCCCGTAATACAGTCAAGCCTTTCCAGCACGTGCGATCTGCCGCTGCAGCTGTACCTTGCAAATGCAAAATCCCGGGTTTTTGCATTTGCAAGGTGCAAAGCGGCGGGGCAGATCGCGATGCTGGAAAGGGCTTGACTGTATTACGGAGAGAGAGAGATCATAAGAACGGCTCTTGCTTTTTTGTGCAAGGGAGAGTGACCCTGCCTCCCACTGTCATCAACATCTTCTTCTTTTGGGTTAGTGAATCAATTAATTTGGGAAATGATCTCACTATCATGAAAGTCAGTGTTCTCTGCCCATGAGGCGGAAGAAAACGCCCTAGGCATATCCACGCGCGTGTAAGGGGAATCAAAATCCCAACGTTCAACGCCTAGCACGCAGCTGTGAGCAAATATTGGGAAAACCTGATTGATCAGGAGGCAAAAGAGGGAGGGGTGGTGGTGGACGGAGGTCCCACTGGTATTTGTGAAACACTTGGTCGGCAGCGCTTAAAGTCAACGTCCTGGCTCCCACCCACCCACCCACCCAAAGCCACGAAGTCCCCCAATCGCGCAGCCCAGAATCACCCTCCCTCGGGCAGCAACGACGCCCGGTGTTTCCCGAGACAAGAAGCTCCGCCGTGCAATGAAAGCGCCTGGTTCTAGGCTCCCAGGCTCATAAAACAACGCGAGCGAGGCTGCTCCGCTCACCGCTTCCTCAGCCCCAGCTGCTTAGTCCGCTGGGAGGAGGGGGAGGAGGTGGTGCGCAGCTCGCAGCTGTGAGCCCTAGGCTCATAAAACGCTGAGCCGAAATGCTGCTCGCTCAGCTTCGCTTCCTCCCTTCCTCCCGAGCGGACTGAAAGCAGCTGGTGCTGAGGAAACGGCTGAGCGGAGCCGGCGAGCTTGCTCGCGTTGTTTTATGAGCCTAGAGCTCAGAAAACAACGCGAGCAGCCGCCGCCACCTCCTTCCCCTCCTCCCGAGCGGACTGGAAAAGCTGGCGCTGAGGAAACGAAGCTGAGCGGAGCCGAGCGAGCCTGCTCGCGTTGTTTTATGAGCCTAGAGCTCAGAAACAACGCGAGCAGCCGCCACCACCTCCTCCCCTCCTCCCGAGCGGACTGAAAGAGCTGGGGCTGAGGAAACGAAGCTGAGCGGAGCCGAGCGACCTGGCTCGCATTGTTTTATGAGCCTAGAGCTCAGAAAACAACGCGAACAGCCGCCACCACCTCCTCCCCTCCTCCCGAGCGGACTGAAAGCAGCTGGTGCTGAGGAAACGAAGCTGAGCGGAGCTGAAGCGACCTCGGCTCGCGTTGTTTTATGAGCCTAGAGCTCAGAAAACGCGAGCAGCCGCCACCACCTCCTCCCCTCCTCCCGAGCGGACTGAAAGCAGCTGGTGCTGAGGAAACGAAGCTGAGCGGAGCCGAGCGACTCGGCTCGCGTTGTTTTATGAGCCTAGAGCTCAGAAAACAATGCGGGCAGCCGGCACCACCTCCTCCCTCCTCCCGAGCGGACTAAAAGAGCTGGGGCTGAGGAAACGAAGCTGAGCGGAGCCGAGCGAGCCTCGCTCGCATTGTTTTATGAGCCTAGAGCTCAGAAAACAACGCGAGCAGCCGCCACCACCTCCTCCCCTCCTCCTGAGCGGACTGAAAGAGCTGGGGCTGAGGAAACGAAGCTGAGCGGAGCCGAGCGACCTTGGCTCGCGTTGTTTTATGAGCCTAGAGCTCAGAAAACAATGCGAGCAGCCGCCACCACCTCCTCCCCTCCTCCCGAGCGGACTGAAAGAGCAGGGGCTGAGGAAACGAAGCTGAGCGGAGCCGGAGCGACCTCGGCTCGCGTTGTTTTATGAGCCTAGAGCTCAGAAAACAACGCGAGCAGCCGCCACCACCTCCCCCTCCTCCCGAGCGGATTGAAAGAGCTGGGGCTGAGGAAACGAAGCTGAGCGGAGCCGAAGCGACCTCGGCTCGCGTTGTTTTCTGAGCCTAGAGCCTAGAGCCAGGGCGCTTTCATTGCACGGCGAAGCTTCTTGTCTCGGGAAACACCGGGCGTCGTTGCTGCCCGAGGGGAGGGCGATTCTGGGCTGCGCGATTGGGGACTTCGTGGCTTTGGGTGGGTGGGTGGGTGGGAACGAGGACGGACGGAGTCCGTGAAGTGGGGCTTGCCTGCCCTTGCTGGCTGCCTCTGCTTCCTTAGGGGCGGGAAGGGGGCTCATCTGGACCAAGGGTGAGTCTCCCCTCAGTTTCCCAGAAGGATCTTCCGTTGCTTTTGCCTTCTCCCTACATCTTCCCTCTGTTAAAAATCCCCCACACACACACACACACTTATTTTCGGGCGGATAGATTTCGTGTCTGAGCATTCTCACATGGTGGTGGGTCTTTCCCCCTAAAAACAATTAAAAAAGAAAAACAATATATCCTCATGCAAGAACTTTTCTGCTTCCGATTACCCCCATGCTTAAAAGTTGCAAAGGAAACACGGAAGCAGGGAAGCACCTGCCCAGCTCCGGAGCTCCACACCATTTTTTTTCAGAGGGAATCTGACTCGAGTATAAGCCGAGGGGTTTTTTCAGCACAAAAAATGGGCTGAAAAATTCAGCTTATACTCGAGTATATACGGTAATAAAAATAATAAATTCTTCTGGTCAGAAGAAAACAAACTGAACATATTATACTTAATAGTATACACTGTTTTATGTTTCAAACCCTTATTGTACATTTCAAGTAGACAAAATAATCTTACTTGCTTTACTTTACTCATTACATGACATAATAGGTACAAAACATATAGCGCTAGTTTATATGAACATCTAATTGTTTTAAAGTGCTTAACTTGTACTTTAATCAAAGTGAAATTAAAATTATTTTCTCCTACCACAAAACAGAAAGAGAAGTTATTTGCATACTTTTATATAAAACATCTAGTTAAAAATATATCTGCATCAATATATCTGTATTCTGATCTTCTTACCAAATTCCAATTTAAACTTTGAAATGAAATATATATAATCTATCACTTTATCAGTATTGTTTTTTAAACTGCAATCCCACATTGAGATTTTAATTTGAGAATAGATCCATTAATCTCAATAAGTTTTATTTCTTAATAAAAGTTCTTAGGATTTAACTGTAAAATTTTCAGGGCCTCAAAATATAGGCACCAAGGGAGATATTTTTTTTGTATTTGGACTTTTTAAAAGATAATCCAGAAGACACTCTTTATCATTCTTTATCTGCTCAGAATATCATTGGGCTCCAGCTACCAGCCCTGGACGACATCTTCACATCTCACTGTTTGAGGAAGTTGCACAACATTCTCAGAGATTCTTCCCATCCTGCTTATAATCTTTGTGAACTGTTGCCTTCTGGCAGAAGATACAGAACAATTAAAACTCAGATCATACATTTTCTGCAGTTAACAATGAACTTAAGGACTACCATCATATTACTTGGTCTGTTGTGTGGATGCTTGTGTGTTTTTAGGAGGTGGAGAATTTTGGCGGGGTTGTTTTGGGGATTGTCATGTGGTGCACGCGTGTTGGGTCTGGTCTCTAGGAGTTATGTGAATTTCATTGTATGAATACTGTGTACATACGTACAATGACAATAAATTCAATTCAATTCAATCAACATTAATAAATTGATTGAAATTTAGTATTTTTTTATTTTTCAATTAGTAGGACATTTTCCAAAATTAAATTTGCTTTAGAACATATAGACATATATATTAAAATAGCTTGCCTGGTATGCATCTTGTGATATTTTAGATGTTCCATCCCATACTGCACTAAGTTGGACCACAACTGCTTTTCCAGTTGGAGAGAGTACTTTAACTCTAGGCGTATTCACATAGACTGAAACCACTGATGAACGTTCTTGTTCCACAGGATTAAAAATCAAAAGGTGCCTGGAAGAAAATGGATGAACCTTGTAATTTGGTCAAATAATTCTGTTTCACTAAAAATAAATTCCCCAGAAACAAGAAATCATTAGAAATTGGATCAGTTATATTCATGACTGGGTTCATGACTGGACTAAGCCATAATTTATTTTATGTATAGTTTAAACAAACCAGACAATCAGATTCAATCTTGTAGAGAAATAAAACAGTCATCAATTGTTTGGACCATTCATGATTTCTCTTCACCATTTTTATCTCTTCTATGCACTTCTATTGATTGGATAAAGGGTTGGGGAAAGCACCAAAGTATAAAAAATGAGTTCTTATTACTATACATTGATAAACAGCAACTGAGAGCTTGTTTGGTGTAGTGGTTAAAGCATCTGGCTAGAAATTAGGAGATTGTAAATGCTAGCTTTGCCTTTGGCAGAATATCAGCTGGTTGACCTTGGGCCAGTCACTTTCTCTCAGTCCTAGCAATGACACAATGGCAAACGGCAACCTCTTCTGAAAAACCTTGCCAAGAAAACTGCAGGACTTGTCCAGAAAGTGTCCAAGAATCAGACATGATGGAAGAGAAGAACAGCAGGAGAGATCAACTGCATCAACAATTTCAAATGATTATTTATTGTTCAAAAATAATCTGCACTTTACTTATTGTTACATCTGCCTACATGAAATAAATATGGCTTATAATGTATGAACCCAGTCTGTTTTTTATCTTAAAACCCCCCCATAGTTTAATATATTTTGAGGATATATAAAAAATGATCAAGATGAATTAGTACAGGTAGTCCTCGCTGATAACCATAATTAGGACTGGTAATTACAGTTGTAAACCATGATGGCCAACAAAGCAGGTCATCTGCTGTCACATAACAGTGGGGTGCTGCAAATGGAGGCCAGCTGCCAACCATCCAAAATGTGGTCATGTGACCATGGGGAGGTGAGGCAACCATTGGAACTTCAGAACCAGGTATTAAGTAGCTTTTTTAAAGGGGGGGGGGACATTGTAACTTTGAATAAGTGACCAGTCATAAATTGAGGACTGCCTGTAATCCTGTTGTAAGATGTATTCAATAGACTTATATAACACTCACTTAAAAAGTTACAATGCATAAATGTACCATTATTTTAAAAAATGAAATAAATTCATAGCATAAGATTGAATGAAATTAAGCTTCATCCAAAGTAAACATCCTCCAATGAAGGAAACTTGCCAGATTCGACCCACTGTTTAGCAGCTTGCTGACTTGGCAGCATCCAGGTATATTGGGGCTAAATCTTAGATTTTGGGGATTATACAAATTGAACTAACAAATCTGATGAATCTAAAGATAGCTACTGCACTGTTAAAATCACAATTAATATATCAATGGACAATGAAACTCTTAACTCTATATTTATCCAAATTACTGAAAAAATAGTTTTATTATTAGAATAGTATATCTTAGACATGGCATTTCTGGCCCCATTCTCATCTTGTTATCATGTTCCACAATTGGTTTCATTACTGAAATACTTCCTCTGTAAATTTGTACAAGTACCAGCTGCAAAGGTCAAAATGAATATATTGAGATTGTGTGTGCATATTCTATACTTATAGAAAACAAAAGAATTAAAGCAAGTAAATTTCAAGTTAGAAAGTATGAGTAAGGTAAGTTCCACAAAACTGATATACCTATAAAATCAAACTGGGCATATCATAAAGAAAACATCTGCTTTGATGTGTATTCTTCTGAAATACCTCCCAAAAGATAAAAAAAAAAGTGTGAGGTTATATAATAAACAGTGTGAAGATGGATGGATGGATGGATGGATGGATGGATGGTGTGTATGTATTTACTTAGCAAAGGGAATAGCTCCAAATAGCATTTAATTGCGATTGAACCTGTATCACCAAATCTTCTATCAATGTCTAGAAGTAGACAATTTTGTTATGAACCAAGACAACAAAATAATAAAAAAGACCTACATTGAAATCATTCAAGCAAATTTTCTGTTCTATGCTTTGCCTATGTAAATGTTTTACACCAGAGTAGGTAATATAAGGTCCATGGATGCTAGTATAATCAGGCACTACAATATAATTAATTGCAAATTTTAAGATTGTTTATACTGTACTCTAGTTACAAAAGTAGATAAGTATATATTTCATATAATATTAAATCCAGGATCAAATATAGTTGAATGTTGGAAAATTCAGGAAGAGGAACGTTACATCTTTAAAATTAAATCATAAGAATAACTATTAAGTTAATATTCTGTTTTACAGTTTGTAAGTTACTGGCCATTATCAGAATAGAATGCTGGAATCCATAAAGACTTTTATTATAGAGTTACATATCTAAAAAAGTTTACATTCTCAAAGATTAATTTTATTTGCTGATTGAAAACTGTAATTCATATCTCCATTGATTATACGAACCCAGATATACTCTAGTTACTTGCTGTCACTGATACAAACTGAAATGTATCATATCTCTGTACCTAGGAGACCTGCAAACTGCTAATATATAGATAATCTGCATAACACACAAATTGAGGAGATGGGAAAACTTTCAGTCTGACTAACAATGATGCAGAAAAATAAGAAGAAGGGTAATATAAATAATCCTTCATTTACATCTGCAATTGGAACTGAAATTTTGGTCAAAAGTTATGATGGTTGAAGTTAAGGCACTCAAATGACCAGATCTGAATTTATGACCGTTTTTACAATGTTCATTAAGCGAATCATTCTCCCAATGGGCAAAAAATATTGGAAATTGGCCAAAATGTCACAAACTTTGGTCATATAACTGCAAGTAGCTACAGCCAGTCTTGTGAGATGGATGCCAAGTACCTGAAATGCAATCATGGGACCATGCTGGAGGTGCGGTGGGGAAGCATGCAGCATTTTATGATGGAAAGCACATTTCCTGAGGCTGTCATAACTGATCAGCCATTAAAAGTTGATAAGTTGAGGACAAATTATAATGTTTTATTTTGAACAGAACCACCAAGAAAAATATCACTAAATTAATTTATGACACTTGTACATAAATTTACTTGGGGAATCTAATTTATCACAGAGAGAAATACTTTGGGGAATAGAGAAAAATTAAAAGCTAAGAACATCCCATTTTTTTAGTAATCTTCAAATATACATTCGCAATTTTGGAAAAGAAAAATAAAACCATAAGATTTGTATACAGGGTTTCCAGTTAATAAGTTTGCACTTCAGATACACAACAGTATGCATACTGTAGCTATGACTAACACAAATCTACCATACTATTTTAGAGCATGTATACAGTATGATATTAGGCCACCTATAATATCATAGTTACAATAATCAAAACATCACAGTTACGATAACAAAGCATGACGCTCACAACAGACACTACTCATTCTGTGTAGCACCGAACACCAACTCATGTGGAAGACCAGATATAACTCATCACAAAGGAATGAAAAAATGAAAAAAATTAAAAAAAAAAATCCTGAAGCATAGTGGCAGGTTTATTGAAGGAAGTTTTTCTCTATTTGAATTCCTGGAGAACTTGGAAAAACTGAACAACTACCTCTGTTTTAGAGGCAATAGGCAGCTATGCTGCTCTCACCATTCAGAGCACTTCTTTCTGGCACTGGCCTCTGGATTTATGCTGGAATTGATTCTTCCTTCAAAAATTTAAAATTGTTCTCCTGTTTCGATCAGCCAGAAAGACCCTGAAGAAAAAAATTTCCAGTCAGAACATTTTTTTTCCTAGAATCAGAAGTGTGGCTTGGCCTATTCCAGCATTAAAGTGCTCTCCAAAATTTCAATTAAATTATGTTTTATTCTTACTGCCACTTTGGCAAGGGGGAAAAAAATCTACCTTGGTATGATCCTAAGCAATGAGATGGTGCACTGAAATTTTCATTTGCAAAAATACCACCTCCCTTTATGAAATTTCAGGAAGGCTATAAAAATCTGATGGAACTATTGCATTGATTGCATGCTAACAAAAAACACAGATGCTTTTTAAAAAATGTCCTAAGTAATTTCCCAGAAACAGACAACTGCAAGCATTACCCTTTACAAACAAAATAAATTACTTACCTCTAGTATCAAAGATACTTCCATGAAAAATTCATACCAATATGCCTAAATATGTCATTCAAGTTTAACCAGGAAAACTGAACTGCATCAAATGCACACTGCAGCATAACTGATTGCAAAACCCTCAATGCTAAAGCATAATCTCTTCAAAAAGCATAAATATGTAACTGGTAGGTAAGCAAGATCTTCAAAGAGAGGCAGTTTGATTCCTTTCTCCCGATAAACAGTAGAGACAATTGGCAAAATCCATAGATCATCATAAAAATATATGAATTATTTCACAAATTATAGGACCATCCATAAATGGTACTGTAAATGGTACCAAAAGAAATGAAGATCATAATCCCAAAACAACAACACACATACATGTAAAAATAATAATTCTAAACCCTAAATGATTGAAAACATATTTGAAAGTGGCAACAAGGCCAGAGAATATTGGGGGTGGGGGTGGGTGGGGGGGGAGAAACTCAAAAAAAAAAAAAGGCTTCAACAAAATTGAAGATCATTTTGAATCTTGCAGTTCAGTCAAAAAAGCCCATTGCAATTTTTACCTAAAATGTATGAATGATCTCTGAACTTTAAAATTTTACAAGGGTATACAATATATTTTATATTTTTTAAAAAGTCCCAGTATAATATAAGTAATCCTTGGCTTATAACAGTTAATTTAGTGCCCATTCACAGTTACAACAGCACTGAAAAAAATAATTTTTGACCATTTTTCACACTTATGACCGCTGCAGCATCCCCACGTGATTTACATTCGGATGCTTGACAACTGGTTTATATTTATGCCGGTTGCAGTGTCCTGGAGTCATGTGATCTTCTTTTGCAACCGTATGAAAAGCAAAGTCAATGGGGAAGCCAGATTTCACTTAACAATCATGTTACTAATTTAACAACTATAGTGATTTACTTAACAACGGTGGCAAGAAAAGACATAAAAGGGAGGTAAAACTCATTGAACAAATTTCTCATTTAGCAATATAAATTCTGGGCATGATTGTGGTCGTAAGTTGAGGACTACCTGCACTACTTTTGCTGATTGGGTCATAGCACTTGTAATCAAAAAAATTTTTTTACGGCATTACGGTAATATTCATCTTAAATAATTACACCACACATCAACAAATGTGCAAACAAGTCTATTTCAGAGCTAGTTTTTCTTTGGTTACAGTGCAATTTTTATCTTTTTTTATTTTCATTGTACTTAGCTATTTGCTGTCACTTCTGCTATTTATATCTAAACAACTTTGTAAGAAAGAATACATCCAAGTATGTTTACCTCTGGGACCCAACTAGACCTATGATTCTCATTATTGTGCCTGCAGCCTTTCACTTTGGTCCCTTTTGAATTTCACGCCCTCTTGTCTGTCACGGGGCCATGTGGCTCCGTGAATGGACAAGCCTCCCTCCCCCAATGCAAAGCAACTACCATGCCCAGAACAATGTTGTCAAAATGTGTCCACTGACCATAAAAATTGGGAATGCTATAATAGAAAGATTATATAAAGATGCACCGCAAGTTACACACATATTTTCCACTGCACTGAGCCATAAGCTATGAGCAATATTAGCAGAAGCAAGTATTTTTAAATCTGTGCTTTCATCCATCGCTAGGAGTCAGACGAGATATAAATTTAGATAACAACCATAATAATAGTAATAACAACAATAGAATGTGAGCAAGGTTTCAAGGAATTAACGCTTACAATTCTATTCTCATTACTTGTGGCCCTTAGGAGTTAAAATGTTTAATTTTAACTTTCATTGTTAGCAATGATGAATTTTCAATGGCTTAATCTAAACAAATTTACCTTATTCTGCTGTGGTCCATGTGATGTGTATGCATCTCAGCTTATTTATAATATAAAGCTTTGTGAATATGCTACAAATTGATGTCCAATGCTCTATTGCATTACTTGCTTTCCACATGAGCAGAAAAAAGCTAACAAATTCTAGACAGTTTTTTTTTTTGACAAGAATGCAACCCAAGACTACTTGCAGAAAGAGAAAATGTAATGCACATCAAGATGCAGCTCATAGTTTGATTTATCGTATCATATCAATTAGCTACAAAAGCCTTTTTTATTTCATGTTGCTACTGCTTCTTCATGAAATAAGTTGAATCTTAATATAAAACCAATAATATCAAGCAGATTTTCTGAAACACTATAATAATCAATCTTTAAATTTAAAGATTAAATTAAAAAAATAAAATCAATAGAAAAGTTAAGACTTAAAGATTGTTTTTAAAAGTCAGACATTTTAGATATATATTTATTAAATATTTAGTATTGTTTGAATGTTTCATACAAGAAGTAATTCAAATGCAACAAATATTTGAATTGTGTTACATTGTATTATTATAATCAATTGATGGGCTGCCAAAGCAAGATACATTAAAGCACACACTTTTACAATTAAAATAAAAAAGTTCAATGGTGACAGTGCGCAAATGAAAACAATTCTTTTTGTTGGAAAAGAGAATGAAAATCCACTGGTCTTCTTTTCCGTTTACAGTCTCCAATGAAATTGGATATTGTCTTGGAAAGTGTCCAATTCCCCAGAAGCAAAAATTGCACATCTATGCTATGCTAACTAAGATGACAGCTTGTTTTTGTAGAATTCTATTTTATAGAATTGTAGATGTAATTCAAATTATTTTTATGAATCTAAGCATTTATTTATTCAAGCAGCATTGTTTCATAGTCAGGTTTCTTTAGTAATGAGATAGTTAACAACCATTTATAATAGAAATTGGTGTACTGCTAATCAGAAGTAACATCTGTGCAAGTAATCTGGGTTGGGGCACATGCTGGGAGGGGCACATGCTGGGAATGGATAAACTACAGCAAACAGTGATTGTGCTGAATAATGCATGCTTTCCCATTCACACATACACAACACAGACACATCTAACATTTTTAGATATTTTTAAATATTAAAGAACCAAATATTTACCTTGGCTGTTTTCCCAGCTGTATGACAGTCTTATGTGGTAAAGAGTCTTGTGAAGATTGAGTAATATCCTACCAGCAAGGAAAGTAGTTTTGGTTAATTACTGATGCAAGATATGAAACAAAAATCAGAGCTAGAAACAGTCCAAGAGAGCCTGCAACTATACTATAATTAGGGTTGGTGATTTTGGCTCTGACATTTTATGGTCTAAAGTCCAAATCTTCTGTTTAAGTTCTAGTCAGGCTTTACCTGTGCTGAATGACCGACAACATTGCCAGAGAATATGCCAGACAAAAATCAATATCCCTCCTCAAGAATGAGGAAAATCTATTCAATTGGGTAAAGTAAGACTCACACCAAAAAAAAATTTCCAGTCAATTCTGAGAACTAAATGAATCCATTGTGTCCAAAGCAACCCAAGATAAATACACCTAACCTCTAACCAAATAAGGATATTAGAAACTGATCGAGATTTTTTTTGTAATTTAGACTGAAGATCTTTTTTCAGAATTTATTTTCAGACTGTATGTTCAGCGGAAATGCCGTCTCTAGTAGTTCAAAATACAACTACCATGCAGCACCAAAGTTTCCAGAATATCTCCTGTATGTTTTATCTCGCGACTGTTTTTCAAAGCAAAATAAAAATTCCTTTCATTAACACCTTTCTTTCCTATGAACAAGTATTAAATTCTTTAAAAAATTATTAAAAAATAAAACAGGCAGTTGGAAGCCAGTTTGCTTTAAAGTACTCCACCCACCCCAAAAAAAGGGCTAAGGTGGAAACAGGGAAGTTATGAAAATAGATCCTGGGAGAGTGAAAAGGCGTATTGTGTATATATGCATGTGTCCAATATGCATAAAGGTGTGGGGTTTAATTCTGCTGTTCTATTTCCTGGTTAAAAGACCAGTTCAAATCAATGTTTATAACCTATATTTTTTATAAAGCTATCTTTTCATCAGCACAATTTATGGTTTCTGTTACAGTAACTGTGATCACATTAGCTGCTTTGTGAAACCCACCATTGTAAAGAATGGTGTTGCTGCATTGTAGCTATACATTTCTTGGTCCTTCAGAGTAAGAATGTGAGCAGATTCAGTGATTATCTCCTTCAAGTTCATTAATGAATGAAAAAGCCTGCGAATAAAATAAATACACAACTATGAGGAATAAATTCAAATATTTTTGTGTTAAATTTGCCATGAAGTATTTTTTGTGTTAAAATTGACATGTAAGCATTAGACTGCTTAAACTTAAAACAAGCAAACAATCTTTAGTGTGACCTAAAACAAGACTCCAGATAATTAGATTCACCTTAAAGAATAAAACCTGTCAAGACTTTTTAGAGCTTTTAATCCTCACCTTGTGCCATAATCTACAACTACCCAATCTTTTGAAGTTCCTGTGATAGCATCATGATGTTGAAAAAGTCCCAGATTTCTTCTCGCCTCTGTCAGCAATTTATAGTAGTCTACTGAAGGAAACATTTTTGTTTTCTCAAACTTTTTGGATTGTACCACAGCCCAAGAATACAGAATTTCTGCAGCTCTGAAATTAAAGAGATTGCTTATTATACAATAATTAGCTAAACAAATATATGTTTAGTTGGACAACATTTGCAATTTTGACTTACATTTCGTACAATCACTCAAGTGCTATAAGAAGTATTAGGAAAATATTAGATTAGAGGCATTATTTTGATCTTTTCACACATGGAAATCTCACCCTCATAAAAAAAAATCATAGCTTGAAAAACAAAGTCTGGGATGCATTGTATTAAGTATGAATATATCTATCTTCTGGTAGTTTAGGCCTTCTATAATATTGTTCAATGGATTAGTGAAATCACTGGGATTCAGGCAATGTAAACATTTTATAAACAAACATTTCCTTTAAACCTAAAATTGGATTTGACTTATTTCATTGGACTTTTTGGCAAAGTATAAATTTAAGCATTTGTCATCATTATGATTACCATAATCTTTTTGAGTACCGTATTTGCCGGCGTATAAGACGACTTTTTGCCCTGAAAAACATGCCTCCAATTGGGGGTCGTCTTATATGCCGGGTCGCCTTATACGCCGGCAAATAGTAATTGGGAAGCACTGCGGCTGCCCGCGGCTGAGGCACTTTGCGCACCGTGGAAGCGATCCCGTGAAGCCGAAAGGAGCAGCCAGCCTTCTCCAGCTCCCAAGGAAACGAGGCTCGCACCGCCCGAGCTCCGCTGAGGTATCCGGCTGGGGCTGTCAGGAGTCGTTACCGCTGGCGGCGGCTCCGCGCGGCTCCAGTCCCGTTGCCTCGGGAAGGGAAAGGCAAAACCAGGAGCCGCTGCTGCCATTGCAAAGCGCTGCCGCGGCTCTTCCTTTTTGCCTTCCCTTCCCAAGGCAATGCGGGACTGGAGCCGCGCCAGCGTAACAACTCCTGACAGCCCCAGCTGGATACCTCAGCGGAGCCGGGCGTGCGAGCCTCATTTCCTTGGGAGCTGGGAGAAGGCTGGCTGCTCCTTTCGGGCTTCACGGGATCATTCCACGGTGCACAAAGTGCCTCAAAAAAAAAGTGCAAAAGTGGAAGGCGTCGCGGAAGAGGGGCGAGTATATAACAAACTATATTTTGAGTGGAAATGTTGGGGGTCGTCTTATACGCGGGTCGTCTTATACGCCGGCATATACGGTATATAACACATGAATAGCATTTGAAAATGCCAAAATGATCAGACAATCATTTTCTTTGGTTGTCTCTACACTTCTATTTCCTGGGGGTCATAGGATTAGCAATAGCACTTAAATTTATATACCACTTCATAGAGCTTTTACAGCCCTCTCTATGCAGTTTACAGAGTCAGCATATTGTCCCCCAACAATCTGGGTCCTCATTTTACTGATCTCAGAAGGATGGAAGGCTAGTGGGACTTGAGCCAGTGGGACTTGAACTGCCAAACTGCTGGCAATCAGCAATCAGCAGAAGTACCGCACTCTAACTACTGCGCTACCATGGCTCTTAGCATAGCAACTATATTACTTCTGTTCACAACTTGAAGTAGTATTTTGCTAATGGGGAAATACCTTTCTGAATGCTTTGCATGTACTTTTTGACAATCACACTTTTTGACTCTCACAGTCACAATTCCCTTTCCTGAAGATCTGAGAAATTCTATTGAATGTTCCTAACTTAGAACCTGTCATAATCAGAAATGGAAAAAGTAAAAGAAATGAATATTTGTTTATATACTTTTTGGGATTATTTGTTTTAAAAACTCTTTTGTAGGCTGATTATCTGTAATCATTATATCCCCCTAAACTTATTAATGGAGTGTTTTGTTCCGCTCTATTGGGCTTGTGAACTGTTTCAGGATTAACTGAAATAAAGTGGTATAAATGTACTTTAAATTGAATGATTATTTTAAAAACTTAGAATTCATGATGTAATTAAATCAACAAAAACAGTTTAATCAAGTTGTTGTGCACATCAGATGTTTAATAGATTTAACTGCAATTACCCAACAGGTGGATATGAACTTTCTCCTACAATTTTTAAGCTGTGATTTGGAAAAACCATTTGACATTATAGTATTTGTTGCTTGACAAAGAGAAGTATTTCATTGTCGGACATATTATTTCTTGCATAGAAGAGAAGCTAATTAATTACTCCAAGAAACAAATAGTCAAAACAAAAAACAAAAATTCCAGGATTTTAATACCAACCAAAAGTCATCTATTAGAAAAAGTATGAGACGTTAACAAAATGAAATAAAATTTTGGGGAAAAGAGAGAGATTCTGGAAGAATAATTCTTGAATTGAAGCACAATATAAGAAAAAAGGTTAATGAATACATCTTATAATACTACAGTAGTAATCATACCTATTCTATAAATTCCCCCCTTTCCCCTCCAATTTACAAGACACAGGTGTCACAAGGATAGCAAAACCCTAAGGCTTGCAGAGATATGAGAAATCTGTAGAAAAATCTTCAGCTAAGATGTTGTGACTAATGAATACAGAGTATACTCAGTAAATATGGAATTACTGCATTAGTTAACTTAAGTGTGGCTGACAGAATGTAGAATAGAGGGTCTGGAAAACTGAACCAAACCATTCAAGCAGTATATATCCCCTTGTTCTCACCAAAAGGTAAAATAAAGCAGTTCATTATTGCAGTAGAAGATATTAAATATGCAACAACTTTTACAATATTCTACAGTAGTTAACATTTAGGCCAAGATTTGTTGCAATATTCTATTGTAGAATCTTTAAAGTAATAAATACTACTGGATTGACATAGAAATATAACAACATAATTACAAAAGCATGTTACTTGATAGCATAAGAGTATAAATATTCAAAATTACACTATTTACCTTAAATATGATTCTAGAACTCTATCAAAGCGCTTGTAGAAAGGTCGTGATGTAAAATAGCCACTCCAATAATGATGATCTCTGTCTGCATAGGTGAAGAAATCTCCACTCAAAACAGGGAACACTGAATTACCGCTCTTTCCATCCAATTTGCCAGCTTTATTCAGCGCCTCAAAATAATCGGATAACGTTCCAAACTGAGCCTAAAGCAAATTAAAATGTGGTATAAATTCTCTACCATGCATTCAATTAGAACAGATTTTGTTCTTCAAGCATACTTTGAAAAATCTACTATTTCACTCCTGTAGATGTGATTTTTCTCATTGTTGTTCTATATTGATCTACTTTAGTTTTGGTTTCTCATTTTTCTTTTCTCCACACAAAAATAACTTTTTACATCTTGGTTTCACTACTATAGCTTGTTAATTCCTCAGGTGAACAGATGAGATGGGAAAGACTAATATATATATTTTGAAGCAAACCATGAATCGTCAAAATGTGGAACACTGTAATAGGGAACATGACACAGATGAAGCATGAACTTCTTTCTTTTGACTTGGGGTTCCTACTTAGCACTGGTAGTTAGCTTGTATCTTTAAAATTTTAAAAACTCACAGAAAATCTTGTCTAGGAAAAATCATATATTTTTTCTGATAAAACCTGAACAATTTTTCTATTACCAGACTTGTGATTCCCCAAGCATAGTTACCTGCTGCAGGAGTAGTTTTCATCCGTAATATAATTTTAGAAGACTATTGACCATGTTTGCATTATGGTGTATTGCAATTAATCTTATTCATTTACCGTTCTTTTTCTGAAGATACCAGAGCAATGCTCAGCATAATAAAGCAGCACCATCTATCTAAATTATAAATCTATATACTACTAAAACTCTTGCATCCATTTGATACTTTGTAACCTTCAATTGGGCAAAACATTGCATCATAGGACAAAAAAGGGGGCTGCCACAGGGAGGAAGGGGTCAAGCTATTTTCTAAAGCACCTGTAGGCCAAACAAGGAATAATGGATGGAAACTGAACAAGGAGAGATTAACCTGGAAACAAGGAGAAACTTTCTGACAGTGAGAACAATCAACCAATGGAACAGCTTGCCCTAGGAAGTTGTGGGAGCGCCATCAGTTGAGACTTTAAAGAAGAGATTGGACTGCCATTTGTCAGAAATGGTGTAGGGTCTCCCGCTTGGGCAGGGGGTTGGACTAGATGACCTACAAGGTGCCTTCCAACTCTGATTATCTGTAAAACCTGTCACAAAAGTACCTCAAATGGGCTAACTTGCAGAAAGCTGGAACCCATTACTCACAGGGGAATGAAATCTGTGGATTTTTTTTTGGCACTGTAGCACTGCTGCTGTTCAGTGCAGCTGCCACAGTGAGCTGTGATCACATGATTCTCATTTTTAATGTTGCCTGACAGCTTCATCAAAGTAAATAGGAAACATGGAAGGCAATGATATGATTGCTGAGATGTCTATGCTCCTTGCTTTCTTCACACTAGCAAAAACTTTGCTTGTGTGAAGCTTGCAGGGAAAAACCATTGAAAGCTAAGTAAGCTTTAAAGATTTGAATGTACTCCTGAATTGTAATCAAAAATTTGGAACATCATAATTTTGCATGTAACAAAAGCTGTATGTATAATCTGTATGTTTTTAAACAAACATCAGTTAGTTTACTATCCCATCTTACATTCCCATGTTTTGAAATTCACATTTACTTTGAATATGACATGAGTTTGTCTTAAACCATCATATCCATTATATTATTTAAAATGACATCAAAACTTTGAGGAAAAATACGTACAGAAACCCTCTCTTTCGCATAGAAGGAAAAGAATGAGAATTGCATAAACCTAAACTAAAACAGTACAGTTCAAAAACAGTGAATAACACTACATTACACTTAAGGATAAATAATATGCTTCCTATATGTGATTATAAGAAATTCTTGGAGATGCCACACAGATATGACTAAAATTGTTATGCTCTGGGCTACAAATTCTTATAATTTCAAAGTAACCATCAATAAATAATCATTTCAATGAAATCATTGAAGTAATAAAAGATTTTTAGTTGTTTTACATAGAACAGAAGTGCTTACAAATATAAAATGCTTACAATTCAAAATTTCCTACATTTGAATTTAAGAAATAGCAAATCATGAAGCAGTTAATCTAATGACTTTTCATTCAAACCTAAATCATTGCAAGTGTCAGCATTCAACTAAACTCTCCTGGGGCTGACATCAAGATGATATAAATTCTATGTAAGTCTACTTTGTATCTTATATAATTATATAGTTTCATCATGTTTTAGCTATAAAGTGATAACAGATAATTGTTTTAAAATTTACTATTACCTTCATATTTACTTTAGGGATTTGAAAATTAAAATATATACAGTCTCTATGTTTAAAGTAAATTCTATTTCTATTCCAGTTAAATAAGAACAAACTCTGACATCTAGACACATTCCTAATAATTGTATGGAAAGTCAGCACAACACATTTATGTTTAAAAAATTTAAATTATGGTATTCTGTAAAACTCTTTTAAGGAAAAGTCATATGACTTGCTACATTTTTTTCTTTCAGCTCAGTGAAGATTTGGGTTTTTTTTTTTAGAGAGAAGATAAAGGGATAAATTGTTCTGTTAGCTGAAGCTATTAGTTGCAAAAAAAATTGAGGTTACTTGAAAGTTGGGTTTAGTTTTCTTAGGGAAAGAACTAAACCACATGATTTATTCATAAAGCATATACAGTACACTTCTGTAATGTACCAAGGAGTAAAACTTTCTTATTTCTAAGTACAAATAAAGATTAAAATTGTTAGCCATATATTATATAACCTATATAGGATTGCAATCAACTTACAACCATATAGTGATCATTAGAAGTTACTACAGCACTGCAAAAAGTGACTTATAACCATTTTTCACGCTTACAACTGTTGCAGCATCCCCATGGCCACATGATCCAAATTCGGCTGCTTGGCAACTAGTTCACATTTATGATGGTTGCAGTGTCCTGGGTCATGTGTTCACCTTTTGCAATTTTCTGACAAGCAAAGTTAATAGGGAAGCCAATTCAATTTATAATCTTGTTACTAACTTAATAATTGTAGTGATTCACTTAACAGAAAATGGGGCAAAACTCACTTAACTATTGTTTTGCTAGTCACAAAAATTTTGGGCTCAATTGTCTCATACATTGAGGACTATCTCTACACCAGAACAAGGGAATAATATTTTAAAAGATTTATATATTTATTTGCCACAACAGTCCAGAAGCCAAATGTAAAGCTTTCAAAAAATTTCTAGTGAAAAAAAATGGGCATCTTAAAATCATTGCTTCCTACCTTGACATGGAACTCAGGATGAGAATTCATATAATCAAACAACTTCTGATAATTCTGATATTGCTGATCCCATTCCGAACTTTCACTATAGCGAAAGTCATCTCCTAGTGGAGCCAATAAAATATTGGTACGAAAAAGCTTTGACTTCTTTCTGTATTGATCTAAAATCATCCATGCCCTTAGAAATAAAAGAATAGATTTGCAAAATTTTACTGGTTGAATTAAATTACTAATGTTTTAAAAAAAGATTTATGCAACCAAATTTGATTCCTGAGTTCATAGTCTGACTATTTAAAATCTACTCCTTCTAATTAAATATGCAATTCTATGAAGGTTTATCATTATTCCTTTCAATTGACATAAGTGATAAGATCTTTAGCTTATTTATATTCAATCATTATGACTGAGCAAACAGATTTAGAAAATCTGTGTCAATGAAACGGGAACCTCCAAAATCCAGAGCATTCATTAATTTCACCATTTTAACTCCATCCATCCATCCATCCATCCATCCATCCATCCATCCATCCCTCTATCCAAGCTACTTTGACATCTGGTTTTGGCTCATATACCAAATAAAATGCTTGAAATAATGTTTTAAAAAATCCAAAGTTGTATTAGTGTGAAAAACATTTTTGTCTAATTATGAAATGTTCACATTTTATAGTTAGTGCATTATTGCTGTTGTTGATTGATATTTTTATACACTTACCTGTGCTGAACATTTCCAGAATGAATAGCTTCTGGGGGAACTCTCCAGGGGCAACTAACTCTTCCCCCAGGAAGTCGCTTAAAATCAAATTGGCAGCAGATTTTAGGATCTGGTCCACAAGTGTGAGGAACATCATAGCTATAGAAAGGCATCATGTGGCAGAGAATATCTGTATCAGATCCCAAATCTAAAATTAAAATACAAAGATAAATATAAAAATAAATTCTTTTACATATATCATAAACCAGACCTCTTAGAATCCGTATTACCCAAGTTCAGGCCTTAGACAGTTTTTCTTTCATCACCGATTAATTCAAAAAAAAATTTTTTTTTTTTACTATAAGCCATCGGTCACATAATAAAATATACATTATATGTCTTTCCTCTTGGTCATTCTCAAGGTTGCTAGATCCATGGATCATGTCATGTCACAAAAAACCAATATTCTATCTCATCAGATGACAGAAATTAATATTAAATTGCATTTACATACCATATTCATTCTCCAGTTTATAATCAAGATTACAATTGACAGCCATATATAGAATTATAACTACTTTTAATTAAATAGGTATACTGTGCTATTTTAATATTACTATACCTTGTAAGCCTACTACTGGTAGTTGCTTTCACAGACTTAACAATGAATGCCATATGTCAAGAATTCACATGCACTTAATTTCAAACTGTTTATATGATTTCACCTTAAAAGTCAAATGATTCTTGATAATATGAGATCTCCAGAATGATAGTCAAGTACTTCAGGAGCCCTATGTGTACTATGAATATATATACTATGAATTTTAAAAGGAATCTAGTAATGCTGGATAGTATGCTTTAGTATGCCTTCTGAGAATTAGAATGTCTTAGAAAAGTCAAACTAAACAGAACATCAACTAAAACAGGTTTAGGAAGCAAAGATGTAAACCTTGGAGAAACCCGCCTTAAAACCTTGGATACATTCATTTAGGTACCTGACTATAAGTAAGAATGTGCTTCTTTCATCATTACATCCAAAAACTGACTTCGGAAAGGCGATTTGAAAGTTATTTCCCTGCCTAACTTTTATTTCTGAGAGTTTAAGTTCACAAAGAAGGTTTTAAAATGAACAGCTTAAGTTTGCATTATAACAACAGCCCTCTAGCCTTCTCTTGGTTAAAGGTTATTAAATGATTGGTTTCAAGTTTGCTCCACTATTGTTTAAAGTAACAACAGCCATTTGATTAGACTACAAAACAGAGAAAAAGAAAAACTGTAACAGCTCACTTTTGCTCTCTCACAAATATCACTTAGTCCTAGCCTGCAAGCATTCTGCTACTCTGTTTTGATTATTTCCAGCTGAGCTGATTATTATTAGATCCATCCTGTTTCTCTCCATATCCTTCCTCCTGTTCCATTCACATGGTATATTATGTCTTGATTATAAGCTATATTACTACTTATATTCGCCATGGGAGACATATGGCTAAAGATGAGGATTAAAAAAAAACTATAAATAAATAAAAACTGGTAAATGCATCATCTATTCTTCTAGCTTCCTTAAAATAACATATTTGTAAAGTCCTTTATCATGCTCATTAAGTGCAGGATGGATGAATCTGATTTTTTATCTATCTACACCAGAAAACAACAAAGAAGTCAACAATCTTGCTATTCTGCTAAAACATATTTGATGATATAACCTATGTTACAACACAAATGCTGATAAAGATGTCTATTCAGAGCTTGTTTATTTGTATCAGAAACATCATAATTAAAATAAGGCACACTATATATGACATAAAATTTAAAATATAAAATACAAGATTATTCAAAGCTGACACTACATTACTCTGGGCAACAGACACTGTAGCACAAAAAGTTCATTCCTTGCAAGCTTGACATAAAAGCAAATAGTCATCAATAGATATATACAAATAAACCATATTTACACACATCCAACAGAGACAATAAAGCAGCTAAGAAGGAAACAAAAAGACCAGGAACACAACCTCTTGAGGAGCCAGCACTGATTAAGCAAGGATTATCACAATACTTATTCAAGGAATGACCAAGTGGAAAACCACATCCCCACCTAATGGTAGCACACACTACTATGTAGGCAGCAAACCCTACCCTTATACTGAGGATATAACTTAGTAGGGTAATGAAATGTCTGCAAGCAAACAACGAAGCTCAACAAGCACCAAGAACTCTAAAGTACTTGTTGCAATGAGCTCCTATGAAAGTAATACTTACCCCAATTCTGTCTCCAAAAAAATTCTAGTGATTTCTGAGTTGCAAGATGTTTTTTAACTGAATAATGAACTCTCTGTATTAGCATATTGGAAAATCCAGCACGTTTTAGAAGGTAAGCCATAGTTGGTGAATGTCCAAATGGATCAACTGCCCAGCCAGATTTTGGCTTTACTCCTAATGAAAAGAATGTGTGTTGAAAGCAATATAATGCTAGACTATAATAAACACACAACATTTATTCTTACACATGGGATCCCCAATATTTGGGGACTGATACACAAATTGGAATGGTTGACATAGTCAATTCTAAAGCAAACAGAAACTCCTAAAAGATAAACTGTTGCCTCATAGAAAGCTTTGTTTCTTTTTCAGTGCAACAGGAAACATGGTTACATGGATGAGGAAGAAACTGTCTGGAGAACCCAAGTATGAAGCAAAGGTGCTATCTAATCCAGTGGTGGGCTGCTGGATGGTCGGCAAGGTTCAGGTGAACCCCTAGCTGTGGGGTTTATTAAATTTTCCAAGAAATTAGACACATTAAAAAATGTAGGCATACAAAATGAATGCTATCTACCTTGACTTCCTACCATTATTATTTTTTGAGAATAAAAATAAGTGCAGTTTTTTTACTCTGCAGTAGGGCAGCCTTTTATTTTAAAAATGTAGTAATAAAGCATTAGGAGGATGCTAGGATGATTAGGATCTTACAGAAGAGCCTGTGAACATGGTGGGCTCCAAATTTCAAAACCACTCTCTTCTCAACTTGAATAATTAACAACAGACAAAAAAAAACTGCACTGAAAACTCGGTATATTACAATGTTAATCCAGAAGCCATATTGAACTTATTGTAATAACATTTAGGAGATGAATTCTCCAAATGTTTTTACTGATATCTGTCTTTACTATAATCCCAGTTAAGCATATTATATACATGTTTGTCAATTGTGGTTTGACAATTTATAAAGGAAAATAATTGATTCATTCATCGCTCTGTACTCAAATGGAAGAGTTGGCAAAACTCACAAGACAAAAATTATGTGGACCTACCTACAGCTTTCTCTAGCCACTGGTGTCCTTCTATCAATTGGTCAATTAAAGCAAAATAATGTGGAGAAGCTTCATCAGGCATGACCCAACCTCCTGTTACAATTTCAAATTGGCCATCTTCTATTAACCTGAAATATATATTTACTTTTTAAAATCATCCGTAAAATTGCTTATTTATAAACAATAATAAAACCAGTCATCTTTAAATACTGATAGCAAGTACTTCAATTCTCAAAAAAAGAAAGAAAATAACTTGTATCATCTTTATTAGAAAAATGTGTGATACTTAGTTTTACAAAATGGTATGAAGACTTTGAAGTTGGAAGGAAAATTAAAGCATTCTCTAAGAATAACTCTGCAGCCTTAAAATTGGGATTGGGGGGGTGAATGTAGTCACTGGTTCACCTCTTCAATAGCTAATTTATTTTCTTTGTAAGAAACTAGGAAACATAATTGCATGGATCAGGAGATATGGATAGATATATCTGTACATGCAGGTATAGAGTAACATTTATTGATATGAGATGCAAAGACTACAACTGAAGCAATTAGATCTTGTGTTAAGACTATTATAGTTCCTTTATCTTGTTCCATTTTTTCTCCTCTATTCTTTCCATTGTATTCCACTAACTTGGAACTAAAATGATGTAAGTTACTGCCAATAGAGAAATGTGGATTTAGTTATCATACTATGTCTGTTGGAATAAACTGCCCATTTTATTAAATGTCTAAAGTGAATGAATATTAATAATGGAGTTTCAGTAGACAGCCAAATTATTATTTCATTGAAACTTTGTTTTGAACTGAACCAGAATCACTATAATTAAAAAAGAAATGACCTTACCTATAACTAACATTTCTATTCCAAAGTGTTCACTTATGAAGCTTGGTAATTTAATTATAACATTAAAAAGAAATGAAGCTAAATTGTGCTTTAAGAAATAAAGGCCAAGTCTAGTTATGTATTAGAACACTGTAATTTATAAACCTATACACAAATGGTTCACAATGACAATGAATACTGATGTTTTTTTTTTACTAAGGGATACAATAGGTTGAATGAAAATATATACACGTATTAAAATATCCTGACCTTTTCACAGCATCCTTCTTCTGACTATCTATTCCATCCCACCACTTTGAAAAATAAGAGATTTCAGACCACATAAATTTCCTTCCTTTATCTTCTTGAAGTTTAAGAACCATGTTATTGAGAATGTGTTGTGTCTGATCTCTGAAGTAGTCATCAAATGTCTTCAGCCAACCTATTAAACATAATATCACATGCTGAACAAATTAAACTGAATACATTGTGTTAATATCAGTGTTTCCCAAAAAGAATCACCACTGCTTTTTGCAAAATAAAAATATGACTGTGACTAAAAAAACTAGACAGTAACAAAAAATAGACTGTGACTGGTTTGCAAACCTCAATTGAGCAGTAAGAAAACATTCTTTTTTTGAACTGTATCTATATTTAAAATAACTTAGAAGCATTTTGAAAGCATAAACTATGGTGATAATGGTAATACCTTATCGAGGAAGTCAATTGCTCTAAAATTTTAAACCGGAAGAAAGCATTAATTTTTATTTAATATTAAGGAAAAGTACCAAGGGGGTACTTCAGTTCAACTGCTTTTTGTTATAAACAACTTAAGCAATAAGTGTGTATATGTTGGATTTGTTTCACTACTTCAGCCCTATCAGTAAGGGGAAGTAGTAAACTATTTTCTCAGCAAATGCATGCATTTTTTAAAAATTTCCTTAGAAGCTCCTGAAACATATGTCATTCTAGAACATTTCAGAAAAAATAATGATTCCTAAAGTGCTCTTAACACTTTCTTAGAATTCTGAGAACAAAACAGTGGCCAATAAGAGGTAAAATTACCGTTATTGCTGCAACCACAAACAACAATGAAGGCAAAAAAAAAACCACCTCCACAAAGTCAATGCAAATGGAAACTAATGTTATATTTAAAAATCAATAAAGAACTGTAATTTCAGTGATGAAAAATGAAGTCAATTTAAGTCTTTGAGGTTTTATTCACTTTTGTATCAAAATGAAAATTATTTTCTTATGCTAGAAACTAAGTAGTTATGAATCTCTTTAGAATAAAATTTCTGAAAGTCACTGAGTTTTCTAAAAGGAAAGAATGGAACAGTTAAAATTAATATGTGCTTATACATGTATAGGATCCCAAATATAAGGGATTTTAAAAGGCCACAATTTGAACATGAAGAGAAATATAAAATACTAATCTAAAAGAAATGAAATGTATGAACAAACTTAAGAACTGAATTAAAATAAATTGCTATAAAATATGCTGGCTTCTTTTCAGAGCCTACAATGATATTTGTGACTACTGTATCTATCTGAATTGTAGAATAATCTTCCATCATACAAAAAAAAACAGTAGTGGCTTGGTTGTTTTAAAACACAAGAACATACAAACATTTGTCTTTTTTGATATAGGGACAACAAGAAGTCAGGTAACCACTGTATTGAAGAAATAATTTAAAAAATAAATGTAAAGTATTTGCCAGAATTTCTGGAACAAGAATTAGTAAACAAAGCAGAACAAGTAGATGGTATGTCTTGCTAATCCAATGCTACCCAGATTTTATTTAATATGCCCTCTTTTGGTCAAGTTAACCACTAAAGGCAAACATAGTAGAAAAGCATGAGGAACTATTGTGTGTAGGTCCTGAAAATCATGTCAGCTGTTAGCTGAATTATGGATACAGTGACCATACAGCCTCTTTATTTCAAAAAGCTGCCCTTTAGATTTATACAATTTACTTATTTATTTTCTTGGCTTTACTCTTGAAATTTCCTTTGTAAAACAAAGTTATAAACTATTTTTTAATCCGTATGAACCTCTCTCAAATTTGCTCTTTCAGGTTTTGTCCTTTATTTTTTCCATAAAAATATGATCACTGTAATTATGCAAGATTGAGGTCACCAATTTAAACTTCCACAGATATCATAATTTTATGATTCTATTTTATGAATAATAGCATAATTTTAAATATATTTATTAAATGCAAGGACCTAGTTGTACAGTAATGAGAATGCAATAACTGTTGTTAATTTGATGAGTGTTGGCATCTATATTTAACATTGGAATTATTCTTTCAAATAACTTAAATCTTTATATAATGAACTACTTGAAATATGGAATTGGGTTTTAGCTAACATGGCATAATTCTTAATGTAATGTGCAAACAGACTATTGTATTATGTGAGCCCATTTAAATAAGATTGAAAGACATAGAATGTTTATGTAAATAAGGAGTATATCAACAGCCTGAATCTTTTGTAAACCAAGTTTCAGGCTTAAGATATTGTCTAGAAGAAAGTGAATACAGTATTTTTGCTTAAAATATATTCCTGGCAGGAGGTCAACTATACGACCAAGTCACTAATAAAATGTGCCACCAAGGCATCTCTAGATGTTGTGTGGTTTATACTCTTGGTCTCTTTAAAAAGCATAAAATGGTGACACTAGCTCCCAGGTACTGTAAACCTTAACAAAGATCTAACAACCTGGGAAGGTACTGTGCAATTGCCATCCAGTTCCAGGGGGCCCACTTGCCATCATTTTGGGGTTCTTGACAGGCTGAGATGATGTAGTCTGGTGTATTTTCTTTTTCTCTTGCAAGTTTTTAAAATATTTAGTCAAACATTTTTAAAAAATCCTTTTTGGCATTCACACTTATTTGAGTCTATTGTCTGCAAAACCCTATATTTACTGGCTACTGCCTGGCAGCCAGCACCAGCAGAACCACATTGTGCAATCTCTTTATTTTCTCTTTATTTTGAACTGTAAAATCCAATCCAGTGTTTATTGATGATAGGCTGAAAGATTAAGGCACAGAGATTAAGGCAAATAGATATTGTTGTGAATTTTGTAATAACAGCTTAGGATTTCACTGGTCTCTCATTTTTGTCATTTAGTTATTTCTGTACAATTTGTACTGAAATCTAGCCAGTTAGAGTGGTTACCTGCTGATTCTGAAACCCATAAGGTATTTTTAGCAGCAGTGGAATCAAGGAAAATACATTAATAAAAAAGAACTATATGATAATAAAACGTTATGTTTCATGGAGCTGAGGACACAAATATGATTGCCCCAAACATATTTTCAAGCTTTCTGATATGTTACCTGGATCATTATGTGAGTGAGGTACAACAAAAACTTGAAGAGGTTTATCATCCCACTCATGTTCATCATAAGTGATGTCAAACCCTTGCTTCCAAACTCCACCATCTGGATTATCAAAAGGAAGAATATCATAGACTTTCAGCATCTAAAATGCATAAAAAGAATAGATCATGATATATAAAAGTAAAAGGCTGATGCACATAGTTCTGCAAGTATGGTTATGGCCATTAATTTACTATTTACAAAATTCAAACAAATCACTGACAGCCAGTTTAGCGGCACTGGACTAGAAATGAGGAGCCATGAGTTTTAGTCCTGCCTTAGGCATAAAGCTAACTGAGTAACTTTGATCAGTGACTCTCTCTCAGCCCTAGGCAGCAAGCAAGGGCATACCACATATTTATCTGGGCAATTGAGTCAGCAAAGACCCTAAGGCATGGATGAATAAACAAGTAAAGAGCCTCGTTCCAACATTCTGTTTAAATACTATATTCAAAGAATACTTTTCATAGATTTTTATATAAATATTATTTTTTTAGATATCATAAATTGAACATTGTACATATTTGATTGGCCGTAATAGTATAAAGGATGTCATTCATCACCTTTTATAAACATACACACATTTTACAACCAACATTCCTACTGTTTAACTAATTCTTCCTACAATCACAAGTGGGAGGGGATGGGTGATAAGGAGTGATGAGAAGATTAATAGTAATAGTAGTGCAGATTTTTGTAAATAGTTGGACAGTGTTGAGGGAATTATTTGTTTAGCAGAGTGATGGCGTTCGGAAAAAACTGTCCTTGTGTCTAGTTGTTCTGATGTGCAGTGCTCTATAGCAGTGATCCCCAACCTTTTTGACGCCGCTGCCCGGTACCGGCATCAGCTGAGCGCCGCGGCCCGGTACCGGCATCAACTGGCGCCGCCATCTTTTTGATGAAAACGTGCCCGGTGAGCTTTCTACCCGAAAAGCTCACCAGAAGCACTTTTCATTAAAAAGATGGCGGTGCCCAGCAAGCCGCGCCCGGTAGGAGTTGTTCCGCGGACCGGTACTGGTCCGCGGACCGGTGGTTGGGGACCCCTGCTCTATAGTGTTGTTTTGAGGGTAGGAGTTGAAACAGTTTATGTCGGTGTGTGTGTGTGTGTGTGAGGGGTCTGTAAATATTTTCATAGTCTTCTTTTTGACTCCTGCAGTATACAGTCCTCGATTGAAGGCAGGTTGATAGTAATTTTTTTTTCTGCAGTCCTAATTACTATCTGAAGTCTGTGTCTGTCTTGTTGGGTTGCGGAACCAAACCAGACCAGTCAAAAATTTTAGTACAGTTTTAATAATATTTTAATCTGTGTCACTTTAATCTTTTAGCTATTTGTTACTTTTTTTATAACTTGAAAGCCGCCTAGAGTCATCTTGTAGGAGACATGGGTGACATAAAAATTTAATAAATAAATAAAAATAAATTAATAAAAATGAATTACAAGCAAGTAAAGACAGACAATACAGCATTTCCACCTAAACTGACAGACCAATACATAAGAGAAACAAAGTTCAATTAAGTTATCTGGCACTTGAGCAAATAAGATTCTTTCTTCATGAAAGTTACATCAGTAGAAATTATTTTTTAAGAGAGTAACAAGCTTCTTATCAAAAACTTTAAGAATGTAGCTAATTCTTAGAAATTCTGATGAACAAATTATTTCTAGGAAAAATGATTATTTTACGTAATACATATAATGCAGTGCTGTCCAGACTGCATTCTCCTCTTTCTTATCAACACATACCCAAACTTTTGCAACTGATGGAGAAAAAAAACCCAAACAAGCAAGATAATTAAAACAAACTAAAAAGCCAATGCTTTTTTCTGTATTATATATGTGTTTACCTACAAAACATTATTACCATGGTTGCAATTTCCCTGATATAAAGGAAATGTTAGGCACATGCAACAACTTCCAGTGAAATTCTATTAGGAAGGGGTTGGGATCAATTTGCACACTACGGTGCTCCTTTCTACAATCCAATACAAGAAAGAAACCAAAAATTACAATTAGGGAGAGCATTACTTCTTTCAACATCTGCCTCAAGAATTTGACCTGTCAACATCAGATAAAAGAATAGACTGTTAAATTGGCTACATTTTTAAATCAAACTGTAAGGAATATTTCTTTGTAATATTTTATTACTTAAAATTGTTGGCATTATCATATCTTAATACCATTCTCTCCCTAAGCAAGTACTAGCTGATTTTTTGAAGTTTTTTTGGTGTGCATAAACATAACTTCTTGTGATTTTCTAAGGCTCTTGGAATCCACTGCTTTGGGTTTTTCCCCCCTTTAAGATGGTATGTTTAAAGAAATTGATACTATATAAAGCTGCACAAGCAGAACAAAGCCATAAAATCTCGAGAAAATAGAAAATACCAGCAATGTACACTGGTTCTGATTGCAATTTTGAAAAATGGTTCTTGTTCTGGAAAGCTATTTTATTATCAGAAAGATTTTTTCCTAACCCCTTGAACTCTATGTAACTATTCTTTGTAGTAGCTGCTTCCATTTGAAAATGTTTCAAGACCCTTTTGAATTGCTTTTGACAGAGTAGCAGATAAGTGAGAGATTATACTGCATGCCTCAATCCAGAGGCCTAATAAGAACCACTAACTGCAATGCTTGGGTTCATTAGTGTCCATATAGCATTTGCTATTCATTTACTTACAAAAGTTATATAACTGCCTATCTTGTACATTAACTTTGGTCAGCTAACAATGAGAGAATATAGAAGCAACAATCAAAAAGAATATACTAAAACCTGTATATTTTTTCAAAAATAAATAAATAAATAAAAATACATTAATCAAGGCACTATATAACATGGCACCATATAACAAACTCAGCTATACAAGTCCCTAACAGACCAAAGATTGTTACAGTAAGTATGCTGGCAATTTAGCTACTTGCCAATTTTACTTTTTGGGAAAAAAGATATCATCTCGAAAAATCTGTTAGAATTGTAGATTTGACAGAATATTGATGGAATATTGGACAATCTCTTGTGGCTACTATATAGTTAAATATAACAGATCAGAATAGGCAACCTGATCTGCGATTTTTAGCAATCTTAAGAAAAGTCTGGAATCTCACAGGTTTCTTATCTTGTATTAAACACTCAAAGACACGTAAACAGCTATTACATCTCACATTAAGAGAAAGTTGCAATTCCCCCAATACTCTGGAATCATAGCTGGCCAGGGATTTTAGTCCCAATAGTACAAGAAAGAAGCTACTTTCTTCCCTTTAATAATGAAGTTGTAGCACTGTCATCCTATACACATTTCAGAAGTTGATGACACTGCAATGAACTGCAACCCCAGTAAAGCACTTCAAATCATAAAAATGCATACCCAAATAAATTGTTCTAGGAAATGCCTAATTACTTTAATTTGTGTAATCACGAGTGCTAAGTGTATATATTCAGACCAACCTCATATAAGGCCTGGCATTTCAATAAATTTGATTCGAACGTATTTAAATGACTGCTCTTTCAAAAGTTTTGTATGATATGAAATACTAGCTATCATATAGAGCTGTGATGGTGAACCTATGGCACATGTGCCGCAGGTGGCATGCAGAACCATTTGTGCTGGCATGCAAGCTGCAGGCAAACTTACCTCACTGCACATCCGCACGCCTCACAGCTGTTTTTTGGCTGCTTTGAGGCTTTTTTCAGTATTACGTCCTGTAATACTGGAAGTGACAAAACAGGCCTATTTTTCAGCCTGCAAAGGCTGCCAAAGGCCTTTCTCAAGCCACTGGGAGGCTGAAAAGGGCCTCAAATCGGCTGAAAATCAACTGGAAGGCACAATGCAGGTAAGCGGGTGGCGTGGAGGGGGGAAAGGAGGGATTGCATGAGCATGCACAGGGGGCACACATTGCCTTCTGGGTGCTGGCCTTTGCAGGCCAAAAAATAGGGCCATTTCATCACTTCCTGTAATACCAAAAGTGATGAAATAGGCCTAGTTTTGGGCCTGCAAAGCTGCCAAAGGCCTTCCTCAAGCCTCTGGGAGGCTGAAAAAGGCCTCAAACTGGCTGAAAATCAGCTGGGAGGCACAATGCAGGTAAGCGGGCAGCATGGGGGGAAGGGGGGTTGCACGCACATGCACAGGGGGCGTGGGGGGGGCACGCATTGTCTTCTGGGTGCTGGCATGTGAGCACGAGTGCACAAGCACACGCACAATTTTTGGCATAGGAGCCCAAAAATGGTTAGCCACCACTGATATAGAGCATGGCTGTTTAACATGAGGCTCCTGGTTGATGTGTAGCCATTAAGAGTCCCTTTGGCAACAAATTTTAACACTCTTGTGACATGATTTCTCAAACTTTTGGAACAGAAACTATTGTAAGCTCTCAAACAGACAATTCAATCATTTTTTTTAAAGTTGTAATCCAGCGGGGAGGGGGGGGGGGAGACAAGAAAAACTTAGTCTCATTTTCTTCACACTATCCTCTCTACCCTCCATGCAAATTGACCTCTCAACAGTTAAGTTGTAAAACTTATGAATATATTTTTTATTTTATTGAGCAAGCCATGATCAGTAATTTATTGAGCTTCCATAACATAGGAAAAAGATAAGCAAAACACTGATCTCACTCATAACTGGATGGATTTCAGAACAACAAAGATCTAATAAGGGTGGACCCAACCACTTATACGAAAAATGAACACAGGAAATTCTAGGAAAAAGAAAAGACCAGACTTTCAGGAACCTGGAAGGAAGAGAACTAAGGGAAAGATAGGATACATGGCCAGAAACAACAGCTGTCAGAGATTAGTTTTGCAAAATGATTTGAAATAAAAAGGTCAAATTACTGTCTATTAGCCTCTAGTAGTGCTTTATTTTCAAATGTCTTCTCTCAAAAAAGGTAAGCATTTCCACAATAAGTACAGGTAGTCCTTGACTTAAAACAGTTAGTTTTGTGACGTTTCAAAATTATAGTGGTACTGAAAAATTTGACTTATGACAGTTTTTCACAGTTACAACCTTTGTAGCAGCCCCAAGTTACATGATCAAAATTCAGATGCTTGGCAACTGGTTCATATTTATGTTGTGGCCCACCAGCAGCTAGTGGAGCTGGTGGCAGACTTAGACAATGAGGAGGTTGGTGAGGAACATGAGCCAGTCCTGTAGTCTGGGGAAGGCTATGGCGAGTGTTCTGTATTGGAGGCAGAGATAGGGCCAGGACCATCTGACAGTTATCAGCTGCCTTTGGAGTTGGAGATCAGTGGGGCAGAAGAACAGCTAGAACCTGTTTCCAGTGTACGCATGCGTAGGGCTGCCAGGAGAAGGGAACAGTTAAGGAAAAGGGGTCAACTCGGGAGTAAAAGCTCATATGGATGGTGAATGGCCCCTCCCATAGGAAATAAAGAGGAGCAAAAGGGGAGTGGTGTTTGCAGGAGAGAATTAGTTCAATTCATTAGACTGAAGATCTGTTCCTGATTTCTTGCCAAGTAATTGCTGCTACAGCATAGCATTTGGAAGATATCAGCCTGGCAACTCTCCAAGCCTGATAAAGGTCTGTAGTTGTGAAATTTCATGAAAGACTGTTTGCCGGGACTTTGCTAGAAAGGAATTCACTTTAACCTAAATAAAAGGGGTTTTATCAGGACGACAGTCTGTTTCATGATCTTGGGAAGCCTAGGTCAAAACAATTTATGACCGTTGCTGTGTCCCAAGGTTATGTAATCATTGTTTGCAACAAGCAAAGTTTAATGGGGAAGCCAAATTCACTTAACTTGGTTACTAATTTATCCAGTGGAGTGATTCATTTAACAACTGTGGCAAGAAAGGTTGTAAAATAGGGCAAAACTCACTTAACAAATGTTTCACTTAACAACAGAAATGTTGGACTCAATTGTGGTTGTAAATCAAGGACTACCTGTAATCCCTAAAACACAGCCTACTTTAACTTTTGGTATGATAAACATCAATATAATAAAATTTGCAGTGATGGAGAAAGCATTATTTTTAATTTAATCTACAACTTTTTAAAAATAGTTCAAATCACTCAGACGAAAACAATATAAAGAATTTTCTCTGAAATAGTCATTCTAACATTTATACAAGTTCTCCTTCAACAGAGTTCAATTGTATCAAATCTGTATCAAACATACAGTCACTCAATCAGAAATGAATGTCTCAAATTATAATTTTAAAAAATTATTCTAATACAACAGTAAGTGATTAGCAAGTATACCCAGTTTACACTCATGCAAAAACCACACATATTACAAATGAATATATTACTTTAAACAAAACATATAAACCATTTAAATCATCATATTTGCATATCATAATGTATTTTCATTGGCAATCCCAGTGATTTCAGGATCTGCATGCATGTTTGAACAACCTACCAGTCAATTATTTCAGTTTAGGAATCCAAATATAACTACCTGAAAGGCTACAGAAAGATCTCTATATTTCTTTGGCAGAGGACTAAAAATAGATGAAGGATAATAGCTAATATTCAATTGATTCTTACCTGAACATCTGAAGCTTGACTTCCAGTTTTTGAAGCAAACTGACAATCTTCAGGCTCAATTGAAAGATATGCATTGGCAAGAGGCAATACTTCTGAAAAATTTCTTTGATTAAAGTTTAATACTTCTGGACTATGTTGTCCATCTTTGACAGATTCACTCAAATTGATCACAGAATCTCTTATGTTTGAAATAATTTCATTGTTTTCCGCCAGCAACCGTTCCAAGTGGTCTATTTTCTCTTGCAGTATTGAAAGCTGACCCTGTTGAAAAATACAAACAATTAGACATCCAACTATCTATATAGTAGAAATATATTTATTTCCTCTTTCTGTTCTAAATATGATAGCAAAGAGCTTGTAATTATCATCAAATCAGTATAAGAAATTTTCTCCAAAAAACCCCAGTATTCAAGATTCTTTCATTCTTTAATTGTAAATTCATATAAGATTTAGACATTTTCTGAAAAAGCAAACAACCACAGTAGCAGTTTGCAGCTACTCTTATTTTGCTGCAAACATAAAAAGATAACCACCCCGATTTTCATTTTCCCAAATCCACTCTGAATTCAATAATGTTCTAAAGTTATCCCACCATTAAAATATTCAAAATTCTACTCAAGATATCTTAGAATAAGGCATTATTTATTAAGATAAGAATTAATTATATTACAAAATATCATTGGAACAGAAAATCAAAAGTAATAATTAGCAACCTTTCAGAGAACCTTTTTAGGTATAGAATTGCAGTCTAGATATAAGATTAGTTCAAAAAATTTTATGGGGTAAGTGAACTATTTGCTGTAGTTTGAAATAAAAGATTAAAACAATTTTAGCTAGTGAGAGTTTATTCATATTCTTATTTTTCCAGGAAGTAGATATACATTTCCTTGTTGATTCATTGTATCTCCTCACAGTTACATGCATATTTTTTAAAGTGTAATCCCCTATCATAACAACTATACTGCTTTCCCTGCTGTGGCACCTACTATATATAGGTAGCTCTACCTACATAAAAGAATATTCTTTTCATTCCATTTAGTACATGTATTTGCAACTACAGGTTTTAGCAAGAATTAGAATATTGCATTAGTAACATAATTAACAAAAACACACTTTTTATATTTTTTTAGGTTTTTAAAATGGACACGTACAATTTATTTCCTGTTCCCACCATGGAAATCAGTGGTCCCCAACCTTTTGGGCACCAGAGAGAAAGGTTTTTCCATGGACCAGAGGGGGCCTGGTTCTGCATGCTGCCTACATCCTACAGATGGATCTTTGCTTGTTTGGGTGGCCTGGTTGCTGGCATGCTGCAGACCGGTGCCATTCCATGGACCAGGGGTATATATCAGGTGACCCCTGATATAAATGGCATATATAAATTCTGAGCGGCAGCAATGGTCTTTCAATAACATATATGTGCATGTAATGGTAAAGGCATCAGGCTAGAAACAGGAAGACCATGTGTTCTAGGCTTGTTTAGGCACAAAGCCAACTGGGTGACCTTGCAGGAGCTAGAGTTAAGGAGAAAAACACAAAGGCATAAAAGAAAAAAAAAAGTACCGTGTTTCTCATATAATAAGGCCAGGTCTTTTTTTTTTAAGCCCTGAAAAAACGGCTAGGCTGTCTTTTCAGGGGTGAATTAATTTCTCTCCCTCCATGCACCCTCGCCTAGAGTGCCCCATGTGCAGCCATGCCCGCCACCAGCCACTCCTAATGGCCAATCATGGTGGAGCGCAGAAGGCTCCCTACCCCCGCCAAGCACCTTTGCTGCAGACTCGGGTATGGTGCTGATTGCAGAACAGGTCAGCGGGTGGGCAGCAGCGGCATGGATGTCCGCCAGCAGCATTTCAGCAACTTCTCGGGCCTCCGTAGCTTCCATGGTTCCTGCCGGAGCTGGCACCTCTCTTGCGAGCGCCGTCTCCAACAACAGCGTCTGAGTCGCTCCCGCTTTCCCCCCCATCCCCGCAACAACAGGGAAAAAAACATTTTGAGGTACCATGGAAGCTACGGAGGGGGCTCTCCCACTCAAGAAGTGGCTGAAATGCTTCCATGGTTCCCGTCGCTTGCTGCCACTGCTGTTGGAGATGGCGCTGGCAAGAGAGGGACAGCTGCAGCTCAGCCTGGGAGCGCTTGGAATGCAGGAACGGGCTTCACACCAGAAATGCAGGAATGGGCTGCACACCTTTTATGGAAACTTGCAGAGCCCAAGGCTGGAGAACCAAGGGTAGCAGCGGCAGAGACGCTCGCTTGGCTCTTCTCATGCCCAACCAGCCGCTCGGGATTAAATGAAAATGCACCGAGTGGCACTCCCAGGTACCTCAAAATGTTTTTTCCCTGTTGTTGCGGGGAGGGGGAGGGGGAAGCAGGAGCGACTCAGGTGCTGTTGTTGGAGAGAGAGGCACCAGCGCCGGCGGGAACTGTGGAAGCTACGGAGGCCTGAGAAGCAGCTTAAACGCTGCCGGCGGACATCCATGCTGCTACCGCCCGCCTGCTGACCTGGCCTGCAACCAGCACCATGCCCGGGTCTGTAGCAAAGGTGCCTGGCAGGGGTAGGAAGCCCTTCGCGCTCTGCCATGATCAGCCATTAGGAGCAGCTGGTGGTGAGGCATGGCTGCCCCCGGGGTGCTCCTAATGGCAAGTCCCTCCCGCCCTTCCCTCCCATTTTGCTTGTTTTAAAATAGGCCTAAATTGGGGGGGAGTGGCTTAATTTCATTTTATGCCTAGAAAACATGCTGGGACTTCCTATTGGGGGGCCGTATTGTTGGAGAAACACGGTACAAATAACAAATGTATCTTTGACATTGTTATGCAGCCCTAACCAACTTGGAAGGAATAACTATAGAATGCATTATACCGCTACAGTGGTACCTCAGTACTCAATTGCTTCAAAACTTGTCAAATTTGGTACCTGATGCATTTTGACATGAAATGTTGTTCCAGTACTCGTCATTTCTTTGGTATTTGATGCATTGAGATAGGAAGAGGGGGATGGCTGCAGAGAACAGACAGGAAGTTGGCCATGCCAAAAAGTTGCTGCAAAAGGAAGTGGGGGACAGCTGCAGAGGTTAAACAGGAAGTTGGCCATGCTGGGAAGGTCACTGGTATAGGAAAAGGGACAGACAGGAAGTTCTTCCCAACTGAAATAAAGGACATGTGGTGAGTCATGTGGTTTGCTTGGTACTCATTTTTTAGTACTTCTTGCATATCCCGGAATCAATTAATGACAAGTACCGAGGTACCACTGTACTCTAAAATCTTCCCTGATTTCCTATTTAATTCCAAATAATTTTATATGGCTGGTATCTATAAACCTTTAACACATAGTCAACTATTGCTTCTATCAAAAAATCACTTATTTTTATTATCAAAAGTATGAAATCAAGAAACAAGTTTTGTTGGCAAGATTATGATTCAGAATATCAAAGACGCTGTGCATATTTTGTGGCTCCACCTTTATGTTCAAATTTTCAAAGTATCTCATGACAAGAGCTTCAAGATTGGGAAAGCTATTTTAAGATCAGGTTAGTACAATGTTAAATTATCCAGAATATTTTTTTTTAAAGTTTTGTCTTCAGATTATATATAAAATCAATTTAAAAACCTGCAATTTCTGCATGCCAGAGGTTAATGCCCCTCTATATTGTGCAAGTAATCTGCAAATAGAAACAAGTTTACTCAGCAATCAGTACCACACTAATCAACACTCCCGTAGTTACATTGAATTGTGCATCAGAATCAGCAGCAATTTTTGTTAAGAACCTGAAGTATTAGGTTGACATTTTAGAAGTGTAGGAAATATTATAATCTGGAGTAAAACAGAGCTTTTATTGGGAAATACAGATATTTTTATTGCTTTGTATTTGTGTTAAAGAAAGGCTTAAGTACAATTTATTTATAAAGTTTACTTTGAAGTAATTTTTTAGTCTAAAACAAACTGTAAGTTTAATATTTGGTTTAGTATTACTTATTTATAACAATATAAATAATCCTAACTTTTGTATGTAGCATACAATTAACGTTCAGTATCTTTATGTTCCAGAAGACAAGAGAAAGGTTTTCAAAGACAAGGATTGGAACCTTATTGTGAAATGGTTTTACTAGGGCTGTTCAAATCCTTTAAGAGTTACTTCACAATATGTCGGAGTGAAGGTGTCTGCAGGGAAACTCAATGACATCCAAATGGCATGTGCAAGTAAGGGATTGAAGCTACATTCCTTTTTAATCAAAATAACTGTGCAATGACTGCAAAAGCAAGGTGATAACTGCAGCATCACTATTCTCTTAAAATTTTAATTTCTACTAGTGGGGGATATTATTTTTTTGCTACATATTAGCAAGATTCTATTAATTGCAATGGTTTCAACTCAAAACTAGCTGTGTTCCCAATCCGATCATTCATTGGTTACCTGATGTGTGTTCAATTTATTACAGCCTTTTATGGTCTCAGCCTTTGGAACTACAATCAACATGGCTGATATGGCTTAACTTCATTAACCAGTCAGGTTTTGTTTTATCCCTTTTCAGATAATCTATGAAAAAAATAAGTCAGGCCTTGCCTACATATGTAATAGAACAGAGACATCAGTTCTTTTTAAGGCTGAAATGAGGCGGTATCTTGCTGATGTTCCTGCATGAACAGCATTTAGCATCCCTTTATCCTGTGGTCAGAATGTACTACCATTCACTAAACTGACTGGGGTTTATTGAAATGGAAATCTACAATATCTGGAGCAAAAGTTGGGGGAAATGGCCTATATTTTTCCTCTTTAGAGCATTTTCATGACTTATCAGCCAACACTGCAGCAATTCTCCAATTGAATCTCATTTCCATCTTATCTTTATAATATCTGTTAAACATACTTCAAATTTCTATTGAACTAAGCTTCCTATTTAGTGGGTGGTTTTTAAGCAAGTACTATAATTCATATATTTTTAAATCATATTTGAATCTGTAAACATTGATAATAATCTCAAAGAAAATTATGTACACTATTACAATGCTGAGGGAAAAGTTTAGAAAGTCATACATGTGAAGTATCGTTTTGTGCCCCCTAGTGGTATATTAAGCAAACTAGATAAAAGAGAAATGTTTAGTTCCATGTAGTTTCTACCTACTACTATAATTTATGAAAGTTATTACAAAAGGAATCCTCAAGCTAGAAAATTAATATTTTGTAACTTTGTGGCTGATATCTGATTACCTACAAACAATTTTACAGCTTTTTTATGTATTGTCAAAGCTTTAAAACAAAAACTGCTCAACTATTATAAAATCATGTATCAGCCATGTTTTTTCCCCAGCTCAGCAAAACAATAATCTTAGCAGTTTAAAATGTTCAATATATAAAACTATTTTAAATTAACATAGCAAATCAAAACATACATTTTAAATGTGTGCCGTATTTCTCAAGGCTTAGAACAGTATTTTCTCCTAATTTCGGTCAGTTCACTGCTGCTGTGCACTGGACTTGGCTTTGCATCTTCAAGCCTGCTTCCATAAGCTATTCATCTTGAGAAGGTGTTACAGGCCCCTCATCATGGCAGGAGTCTGGATTATTTGGCAATTGTGTCTGGATTGCTCATAAGAGCTATACACATCTTTGGGACCAATCTTTTCATATTCTCATTTCTCCCTCAGCTCTGTCACAATCTACACCACAGCCCAGCATTTGTAAAGAGATGGCTCAGTATTTCAATAAGGGTGGGACTGTTACAGGAAATGGGAAAGATGGATACTAACTATCCAAATAACATACATCCCTCCTTCCATAGGCATTAATTCATTTTATAATTATTTTAAAGGCTAATATAGTCAGTAATTTAAAATGCATATGTATGTAGGTTTTTATATGGTTTCTAGCTGATATGGTATAGACACACACAAACATATAAAAATGTCATAAGTCCACATTAGAACAGAGGAATCTCCAGAATTGTTTTGGTTGACACTCAAACCCCAAGACTAAAATGGTGGAAAAGGTGGGCACTGCAAATAATTTTTGACTGCATTCATATTTTTGCCTATCTATTTCTTCTTTAGTAGAAAGAAAGAACTATCTTAAATTCAGTGATACCATCTTTGCAGATAAATATATTTTAATTCAAACCCTCACCTCATACAATAAGTACAGTTTTTAATTTTAAGTGTTGCCACAACTTTGCATCCATACACCTTTTGGAGAGACTGTAGGAACCTGTCTTCAAGTAAAAATACCACCTAACATCAAACAAGTTTAACAATGGCAATTCTTAGAAGTAAGACTTGTTTGAACAAGAATTTCATTAACAAGAGCACTGAGTCCAGATGACAGGAAGTAACTGTTCCACTCGATTCTGCCCTAATCAGATCCTGTTTGGAATACTGCCTCTGGTTGTAGTCACCAGATATCAAAAGGTATAGTGACAAACTGGATTTTTAAAAAATATTGGAATGGAGAAGAAACTAGTAAATTGGGTAATTATATCAGTTATAAATATAAAAAATAAAGTGACCATGTAATATTCCATTCAGATGACAAAGTAGAGTTTATTCAAAATAGTGAAGATTAACCAATTTTTATAAAATTAACCAAGACTTTAAAACATTCTGATAAATGTATTTCCAACCCCACTAAAAATTCTAAGTATTTCAAGATAAAGACATTTTACATTACATTGAGAAAAGTAACTTTTGGTACCCTTAATTGCAATGCAAACTTAACAGCATTATAAGTCATTCAAGTTAAATGTCACCCTTGCAAAAAATGAATTCCTTTTTAAAAAACTGTGTATCAACCTTCAAAGTAAGACAATCTATATCAACATGGCCTATGTGCTTCTAATGAAAAACACTGTATTTATAATTTGTTAGTTTACAATCCAGACAACATCAAGACATCTACCATGTTTATTGTCTGTGAATGCAAGCTGGAATTCTGCCCTGATCTACTGCTCTGAATCAGATTGTGCCTCCAGGCAAGTTTACAGTTTGCATACAACCTAAGCCATTGTGAGGCCTGTGTCAGGGAGATAACTGAAATCTACAGCTGCACAGTTCTGCCAAATAGAGATTCCTGGATGGTTTGTTTATATCCGTTTCTCAGCAGCTTAAGCATCTGACTATCATATTATCCACAGGCAAACACTAAGCTAGAAATTTTAGCATCCTTTTATTGCTTTGGCTGTACTTAATGTTCTCTTGCTTTAAGCAATCATAATACTAACTTGTGAATTAAGTAAGCCAACAATGTTCCAATTCTAGCAAAGCGCTGCATATAAATGCTTTTATTTGGCCCAGCACCCAATTATCTGAGATAAATAATAATGGATAAGAAAGGGGAACATACAGACTTCAGTAACCTAACTGGTTATTTTAACTGAAAATCCTATCTATCATAGGAAGAATTCCTATTACTCTCTCAACAGATGGCAGCACTTATTGGTGTTACAATGTTTTAGGGTAGGATTAGTCACAGTTGTAAAACTGTTAACAGTAAATAGATACTCATCATTTCCAGTCTATCAAGTAACAGGGCTTTCAAAATAGAAAACAAATATACCGCCCACCCAAAAATAACCTGAATCTTTTTGTTTCCAAACTCATTTTTACAGAACTTCAATTCACATGTACTCCATTGCAAAAATACAAGAATAAAAACTTTCTAACACATTACTATAAAGCACTAAACACTGTGAAACTTACCAGTTTATAGCTCACCTATTCATTTTAAAACTGATGTATTACATATATGAGTACATGAGTTCTGACAGTGCTGCCTTATCTTTTTAATGAACACACCTTATTAAATGTTCTTCTACATTGTTTGAATTTAATGTATTTTATTTGTTTTTATATAAACCACTTTGAGATCTCCAACATAGGATGCAATACATATTAAATAAATTGCTTTTTTTTTTTACTTTGAAAAAGAAAGATTCCTTTACAACCCCTCACACACCTGTACTGGGCAAGTGGCAGATAAGCAAGCAAAGCTTCATCTGTGCATGCACAGGATCTAAGTGGCATGCAAAATCATTCCCCTCCCCCCATCCTGGTCCATGGAAGACATTTTTTCTTCCAAAACCGGTCCCTGGTGCCAGAAAGGTTGGGGGGGGTGCTGCTTTACATCAGAGCATGAAAGCCTACTGAGTGACTTTGGGCCAGTCACACTCTTTCAGTTCAACTCACTTCACAGGGTTGTTGTGAGAAAAAAAGGAGGAAGAAATATCTTAATCAGCTTGTGTTATTTATAAAAGAATTTTTAAAAAAATCTAAAGTAAACCTAAAAAAATAGGAACTTGGAATTTTAGAATCACAAAATTAGACAAACTATGATCCTTCCTCTGCATAATACATTTTTTAATATACAGTTTGCTAAATAGTCCAGAGTTTGGCAGTTCCAAACAATATTTAAAATGTGAAGTTTTATTTATCCTACTTGGAAGTGTACCAGATATATCAGACTTGGTTCAAAAGCAAGCAAATCTATCATTGCATATTTTTTTAAAATGTAGAAACTCAATGCCATAAATTACCTTTCCCTCTCCTAACATAGGGAGAATTTCTAAACTACACTAATATTAATTGGCAGAATTAGCCATATGCAACTCTATTGTTATGAACAGAACAAAACAGTTATAGAAAGCATAAAACTTTCATACTTTGTCCACTTCTTAACTGCAAATTAATTATCAGAGTGATGTTGTTTCACACTTTATTTTCACTGAACTGCTGAGTTCAGGTCTGGGCCAATCTTCCACATCATCTATCACACAGGCTGCTCAAAGAATTCAGGGTGTGCCCTCAAAGCGTCTTAAACTACAGTTATGTGATAAATAAAACACAATTGGCTGGGTTTATTCATTAAACCCATTAATCCAGAAATATAGTTTACCAACCATATTTGAATATTATATCGTGCCATAAAAGAAAGTAGCCTTTTTGTTGGAAAGCAGTTACTCCACTATCCACAAGTCAAAGTAAGAACATGAAAAGAAAACCGAGCAGTTTATACTCCATGACCAGTGGTGAAACTCATTTAATAGTCAAGCAAACGTACACTTCACAGAAGTTCTATCTCAAAGTCATGAAAGAAAAGAGCACCTGATAAAGCAGCTGACTTATACCTTGAGAGCCAACATCCTATCCTTGCCTACTCTTTTCCTACAGGGCACCAGAGCGACCCCTCTCTGGAAACCCCACCCTTAAGTCTTCATCCGTAGTCACTACTGGAGATATACCAAAAGACAGTATTTTAAAAGCATAGGGTCCCGGACTAGGGCAAGTATGTTCTTTAAAATCCAATTCCGGGACTGGACTCCGGCTCGTGTGAAATCTATCCAGTACAACTACAATTGAGCTTCCATTTAAAATCTGCTCAAAGGGGAGCTGCTCGGTCGCTCTCCGCTCTCTCCCTACCATTAAACCGAAACGATCAAGATAATAGCTAAGAAAGCTTAAGCTTCTGTACATGCCCAGCAAGCCTGCTTTGATGGAAAGGCTTGAGGTTCACCGTTTCCTTTCTCCCCGGCTCCGAGGCAAGGAGACTTCCCAACCCCCCGCACTTCCTTTTCTGAAAATATGCCTCCTCTGCTTGAGTCATCCGCGCCACTTTCCCCCCTTTTTACAGCCGGAGCGCTCTGCATTTTCTCCCCCCTTCCCAGAACCGTCCCAGCTTGCCAGGCGAACCTCCCTTTCCATCCCACCAAGCTTTCTTTCACCACCCCGCTCCGCGGCGGCTCCCGTCCCTCGCTCACCTGGGGAAAGGAGCCTTCCCGGCGGTGGTTCTTGGGGTTGTCCAAGTGGCTCCGATCCAGCATCAGGTAGAGGGAGAAGATCACCACGCAGAAGATCGCGCTGCCGAATATCGTGAACTGCCGGCTCAGCTTCATCCCTAAGCCAGGCGGAAAACAAGCCGAAGAGATCAGCCCCGCCGCCGGCTCTCCGACGCGCACCAGCCCAACGTCAACGGCCGCTCCAACAATCAAGTTCTGGACACGTTGGTGAAAAGTCCCGGCCCCGCTGCCTACCCGGCGGGTAGCTGGAAGGACGAAAGTTCCTCCCGGGGCCGGACAGTTTGCAAGCGGGGCCGGGACCAAAAGGGTCTCCCGAACCCGTCTCTGAATGCAGCCGCCGCCGTAACTCAGCTCAGCTCCCCCCGCTCGAGGTGAACTAGACGGCCGAAAAGGCGACCAAACCGCGACCGCGAAAAGAGCCCGTTTGTAAGATCCGCCCGGGAGTTTCCGGAGTGGGTGCGGACGCTCCTCGCGCTTCGTCGGAGCGGATGGAGAGGGGCCCGGCAGAGGGAAACCCGACCGGGCTTGCGACACACCGAAACCCCGGCCGCCAACCCTGCCGCGCCAGCTTCCCTCGCCTCCCCCGAGCAGGACTGGCGGCAAGAAACCAGAAGCAGCGGTTCCACAAACCCACAAGGCGGCGCGAGGAAGGAAACGGGGAGGAGCCTCGTCCCGTCCTTCCCGCCCTCCCGTCGCGTAGCAACAGCAACCGCGGCTATGGCGGCAACCTCAGGCTGCAGCCGCCTGAGTGGCGGCAAAGCTCCAGCGAGGGGCGAGCACAGGCTCTGCGGTTAGACCCCCTCCGCCCCCCTCCCAATGCCGCTTAGCTAGAGCGCGGCGTGCGCCGAGGGCTATAATTGCCTTCGCTTTCGTATATGGGCGCCGCTGCTTCTCTTGACTTCCTTTTGTTGAGTGTCTTGTGACTAGGACAAGCTTCCACAGAGCTCGGGATGCGTTTGTGAGGAAGCGGGTCCCGCAACACTCGAGAGGGTTGGCATAGCGACGCTTGGGGCATGTGTGTGCCTGCGGACGGGCCAGCGCAAAATCGTGCAAGAAAGGAGTTTGGCAAGCGTGTCGGGGCGACAGAAAACCCCTTTTGTACACTCGAAAGGCTGGGGAGGAAGCAGTTGCTGCGGCTGCAATTTCTCTGGATGTATTTTTTCCCCCCAGCTGTTACTACTTTGGAGTTTGCACGGCAGATGTGGGCGGCGCAAAGGCCCGGGCATTTCTCGTCTATTTTCAGGCTAGATAGAACAAGGTGTCCCCTTAACGCCTGATGTTTCCTCCTACTCGTTCTTTATCAAGCAATGGGACACAGATTGGGGCGTTTTCTTTCTCTTTTCTTCAGGATAATAATAATATAATAATAACACACCCACCATTCTATATTTGACATGTTGACATATTCGCCAGTGACAGCTTATAGCTTCGCTCCAGCCCCACTCTAAATTGATTTAAGAAGATAAGGATAGGCCTGCTGAATCAGCCCAAAGCCCGTCTTGGTCTGTCATTTCTCACACTGACTATGCTAGATATCTCTGTGGTGTTTGTAAGCACCTTTTTTACTGCCTTTACTCTGTTACTTGGTGTGTTTGGAAACTGAATTTTCAAAAGTAGTAGCCCTGGTAGACTCCTTTTCACAAACGTATCAAATCACTATAGTGGTTCATCATCCCATTTTGTGGTAGTGAATTCTGATTAATTAGACTCTGCAAATAAATTCTTTTGTACCTAAGGTGGTATTCTAGCTACCATGATTGGAAGACCCCTGCTTTAGTTTTTTGAGAGGAATAAATATCTTTCTGTCCACCTTGTGCAATTATGGTAATGATTTATACAGCTTGATCATGCCTCCCTCAAATAACTTTTTTCTAACCATAAATTGTGGGTTGGGGTTGGGGGTTTTGTGTGTGTGCATGCGTGTGCACTTTAGAAGATCAGTGTACCAAAGAATACTCAGACTTTCTGTAGATGGCTTACCTCACAAGGCTTCCTCAATACAGAAGAAAAACTTTTCTAGCAATATCTCTAGTCTATGTAAAATTTGGCCCATGGGGGAGTGGGGATTGGTGATTGAAGGTTTCCTTAAAAGCTGGGATCAAATTACAAACTAATTACATCCACAGCATACAAGGAAAATCGATACAAAATGTTCTACAGATGGCACCTTCCTCCCGCTAGATCAGCAAAAATGTTTAACTCAGGCCCAAATTGTTGGAAATGTGGAAAAGAAAAAGACCTGGTGGACATGCCAGCAAGTGAAAAAATATTGGAATACAATTAGACAATGGATAGAAGAAATCACGAATCAGAAAATTGAATTTAATCCGGAAACTTTTTTATTAGGTATTATAACACAAAAATGCAATAAAACAGATAGATATATTATGTTACATATATTAACAGCTGCAAGGATTTCGTACGCACAACTCTGGAAGGAAAAAAGGGTTCCACTGGAAGGCATGGTTATTTAAAAAATAATGGATTGTATAGAGATGGACAGGCTAACGATGACAATAAAAGACAGAGAAGATTCAATTTATTATAGGGCCTGGGATGCCTGGTATGAGTGGTTTAGAAATAAAAAGAAAAGAAAATGCCAATTAGGAAAAGAATGAGGGAATATGTAAATATGTAAATATACCATGGAGAAGATTGAGATGTAAGGATAAAAGATATTGATTTATAGTAAGAGAAAGATGCAATGGTAAAGTAATAAATAAATACATATACTGAAAAATGTGAGGAAATGTAAAAGATGTCGGTGTTGATAACAATGTATAACGTTTTATTTTATGTTTTTTAAAATTTGGAAACAATAAAATTTATTTTTTAAAAAAAGTAATTATAATTTAGTTGTTTACATATGTCTGCAGCAAGTATTTTAATATCTTGATATTAATCTTGCAAGGCCAAGCCACAAAGTGGATGCAAGATACCTGGGCTATCTCTTTTGCAAGAATCTGTCTTTCTCTCGCCGCAACCCCTCTTTCTCTCTTTCTCTCGCTCTCACTCTTGCTCTCTTGTACTTTTACTAATTTCTTAGAAGACTCACTAGTATCAGTAAGAAGCAAAAGTAGGGATGAAAGATTTTAGCATAGGTATATAACAAAAATAAATCCCTGTTAGCCATTTTTATTGAATTATAAGTATTACAAAATATAAAATACAAAGTAAATAGAAAAGTATTAGGGAGAAAAGGAGAAAGAAAAATGAGGAAAGAGAAGAAAGAGAAAAAAAGAAAAAGAAGCATTGACTGTTATAGTAAAATAAGGCATTAACATCAAATCACAACTTTTTGCTTTTTCATAATAATATGAACAAGCCATTTATATAATGATCTATCGGTCTAATCAGTAAACCCCAAAGTCAGAGTTTCATTCTTAAATCCTTAAATGGATACGGGAAGAGTTGCTCCAAAATATGTATCCCAATGACAAAGCATTTGTACTCAATGCTTGTTAGTGTAAACATAATTTTTGCCCCACCCAAACAAAACAGAGAAGCATAGGGGAGATTGAGGAAAAGAGGCTGCGACTTCACAAAAATGCAGGCCAGTTGGGAAGCAGGGTATAGCTCCACATGAGTGTAGGGAGGCTGGGGGGAGCAGTGGGTTGCTCTTGATTTGCATTGACTTAGTTTGTGGCAAGCTGACAGGGAAGGTCATAAGTGGCAATAAGATGACTATGGGACATTGCAGCCATTGTAAGATCAAGCTGGTTGATAGGTGCTTGAATCAAGATTGCATGACCATGGAGGTGATGTGATGGCTAGAACTTCCAGGACTGGTATAAGAACCACTCCTTCAGTGTCATCACAACTTGAATGGTTATTGAATGGGTGATCAGTAAGTGAGGGCTTACCTGTAAGTCTAATAGTGAAGTCTGATACACATTTTTACTTGTAATGTTTGCAGTAAATTTAAACTCCGTTATAAGTACACTGAAGCCTTTTAGTAGGTACAGTATGACTGAACTCCATGGGTAGGATCGCTGAATCTACCATCTAAACTCATACTCAACGTTGTATGTAGTAATTGCGCAACCCCTTACTTTGAACTTCCCAACCACCCCAGCTACCTCTCTGTCATTGGTAGGTGCCTTCCCTCTGCTTTCTAAAAATATAATAGGTTAAAAATATAAACAAGTATTATCACATTGGAGAAGATTTGTCTAAGATAATCTCTAGGTTTGAGGCAAGCAGGGATTTCCTAGAGATTTCATATAGATTACAGCTAGTCCTCATAGATTGACTCATTTAGTGACTGTTCAAAGATACAATGATCAGCTTTACAAATGACACACATTTATGCCCATTGTAGCATCCCACAGCCATGTGATTGTCATTTACATGCTTCCAAACCTGCTTCTAATAAGCAGCTCTGTACAAATCATGCTTCCATTAATGTAATGTTTTAATGTAATTTTCAAAGTTATTTTCCATCACTCAGAGATAGGAAATTCTGCTTCGCAGATTTTATTTATTTATTTATTTATTTGATTTGCCAATTGTTTACAAGATAATAAGTATAAGTGTATACATAGTTGTGAATACATGAAATGGGTACATATAAGAAAAATAAAAGAATAAGAGAAACAATAGGATGGACGGTAGGCACGATGGTGCGCTTATGCACGCCCCCTACAGACCTCTTAGGAAAGGGGTGAGGTCAATAGTAGACAGTCTAAGGTTAAAGTGTTTGGGGAAGAGACTACAGAGTCGGGTAGAGTATTCCAGACATTGACCACTCTATTGCTGAAGTCGTATTTCCTGCAATCAAGTTTGGTGCGGTTTACTTTGAGTTTGTATCTATTGTGTGCTCTTGTGTTGTTATGGTTGAAGCTGAAGTATTCATTGACAGGTAGGACATTGCAATGTATGATTTTATATACCATGCTTAAGTCAGACCGAAGACGGTGTAATTCAAGGTTTTCTAGTTTTAGAATTTCAAGTCTGGTGGCATAAGGTATTCTACAACGAGTAGAAGAGTGGAGAACTCTTCTTGTGAAATATTTCTGGACTTTCTCAATTGTGCTAATATCAGATACGTAATGAGGGTTCCAGACTGATGAACTGTATTCGAGTATTGGTCTAGCAAATGTTTTGTATGCTCTGGTTAGTAGTGTGATATTACCAGAGAAAAACTACGTAGGATTAGGTTAACAACTCTTAATGCCTTTTTGGCTATGTAGTTGCAGTGGGCTCTAGCACTTAGATCATTAGAGGTGAATATTCCAAGGTCCTTTACAGAGCTTGGGTCATCAACAAGATCTTGACTATTCAGCTTGTATTTTATTTTCTGATTTTTTTGCCAATATGTAAGACAGAGCATTTATTTGTTGAGATTTGAAGTTGCCATTTGTTTGACCATTCAGATACATAGTCAAGATCTTTTTGTAGGGTAGCAGTATTGTCTGTGGTATTGAACAGCTTTACATCATCAGCGAAGAGAACTCAATTGCTCTTAATATGATCACAGAGGTCGTTTATGTAGAGTATGAAGAGAGTTGGTCCTAGAACACTGCCCTGGGGGACACCACTATTGACAGGTACTGGATTTGATAGGACGCTCCCAATTTTGACTATTTGTTGTCTGTTTGACAGGAATGCTTCTATCCAGTTATTCAGTTGTCCAGAGATACCATAGGATTTTATTTTTAGGAGTAGTTTGTCGTGTACCACTGAATCAAAGGCTTTACAGAAGTCTATGTAGATTGCGTCTATTGCTTTGCCCTGGTCGAGTTGTGTCGTCCATATGTTTTTGCAGTGTAAGAGTTGCAGATTACAGGATAGTTTTTTTCTGAAACCAAATTGTTTATTGGAGAGTAGGTTGTTTGTCTCTAAGTGGAGGATGATGGATTGGTTAATAATTGATTCCATGACTTTACAGGTGACGCATCATAAGGAGATTGGCCTGTAATTTTCAACTAGGCTTGGGTCTCCCTTTTTGAAGATGGGGATGACTGTGGCTTGTGACCATAGGTTAGGCAAGGAGCTGGTCCTGAAAGATTTTTCAAAGATTATGCTTAGAGGTTTGGCTATGGCAGTGGATAGCTTTCTTAGAAGTAGGCACATATTCCATCCGGTCCAATAGATAGAGATGGTTTTAGATTGCGTAGTGATTTTTCGACATTGTCTTCTGTGAAATCGATATGTATTAGATCATTGTTGTTATCTGTGGTACGGCTAGGAAATACTGGGCATGATCCATTGCTGTTTACAAATACTGAGCCGAAGAATGTGTTAAAGATGTTGGCTTTAATGGTGTCGTCGTTGCAGTCTTTACCATCAGGTCCTATCAAGGGAGGGATGGACCTTGAGTCTTTTAGTTTGTTGTTTACAAAATTGTAAAAAGCACGGGTGGAATTGGTGCTTAGAAGGTTTTCCTCTTGTTTAATGTGATAATTGGTGCATTTGGTCTTTATCTGGTGGCATAAATTTTTGTATCGGTTTTGAAATTGGCAACGTGACCAGATTTGTTTTTCCGCCAGAGTGATCTCTTTTTGGATTGAAGTTTCCTTATTGATATGGGTAATCTGCTTTTTTGTTTTGTTTTGGGAGTTGTTGTTGGAACATATAGTTTGATGACTCTTTTGACTTCAAGTAAAAATATGTTGTAATGGTCTTCAACGGTATTGCATCCAGTGAATAGAGATTGCCAATCAAGGGATGAGAGATCGTTGTCTATAAGATCATAGTTGCCTTTTTTGAAGTTACAATAGGGGATTACATCATTGTGGTGATTTTTGTGTGGACGTATGTTGAGACAAAAGTCAATCATATTGTGGTCACTACTGGAAAAGGGTTCTTTAGTTTGTATTCTGTAAATTAAGTTCAAACTGTTGCAGAAGATGAGATTGAGGCAGTTGTTTAGTCTAGTGTTGTTGATTACTAGTTGTTCCAGTCCCAGATTTGTAATAGCATTGTAGAAGGTTGTGTGTATGATTTCAGTTGTACAATCATTTAGGGTCCAGTCAATATGAGGTAGATTGAAATCACCAAGAAGGATAAAAGGGTATGGGCAGGATGCAGCCCATGTTAGTAATGTATTTAGCTTGTTTACATGTTCGATGTCATAATCAGGTGCTCTGTAACATAGTAAGAATCGAATTGTGATATTTGAGGATAGTTCACAGATGATGGTTTCAGGAAGGGCAAGCTCCTGGGTAACTTGGATATTTTTTAGATGTAAGGATTTTTTATAGAATATAGCAACACCACCTCCTCAACGATTTTCACGATCTGATCGGTAAACATGATAGTCTCTTACTGTGGTAATGGAGTCGGGGAGAGATGCATTGAGCCATGTTTCACAGACAAATATAATGTCGAAGTTAGCCATATTTAGGAGGAAGAGAAATTCAGGTATTTTATTCACGAGGCTTCTTGCATTGAGTAGTTTGCATTTAAGGCCGGCAGTAGTTGGAATTGAGGTAGTTGGGGGCGTGCGTGCCTAGTCTTGGGTGATGGTGGATGGGTTGAGGTAGGGTTGTGGTTGAGGGTAAAAGCTGAGTATTGGGTTGCGTGGCTTACTTTTGATACAGTCAGCATGGTAGTCAATGTACAGGTCCTTCTCTCCATTGTCTAGACGGATTTTGAGTTCGATGCAGAGTACACGGAGCGGGCACGTTGCTGTATGGTTAGGTCAGGGCGCCAACGGAGGTTCTTATGGTTGGTGTTGGTTTTGGCGAGTGAGTTTATAGTATAAATGAATTTACGTTTGCTTGATTCATTTTTGCAAATGACCCTGCACAAGCGTGGGGCCACAGAGCCGTCTCTATTTTTGAGCTCTCGGTCGATGTGGGAAATGTCAAGTATTTCATCAGCGGAGATGGTTGATGCTTGATAATCTCTGATGATGTTTCGGACAGTTGTGATGTCATCATTGACATTGATGTCTTCTAGACCAAATAAGATGGCGTTTGGACGTTTCCGTTCACGCTCAACGGCTTCTCTGATGAGGATTGGGATATCAATATTTGTCTGGGTTGTGTTTATTTGTGGATTGGGTTTTGGATTGGATTGTGGTTGTTTGGTAGAGATGTGGTTTGTAGCTATTGGATGTTCAGGTTTTTGCGTTGTGTCTTTTTTTTTCAAGGTTGGATATTCTTTCTTTTACGGCGTCCAGGGATGCTACTATGATGTTGAGGGATGTTTTAATGGTTTCGATGGTAGGGGATGTTTCAATGGTTTCGATGGTATCAACTCTTTCAGACAGATCCAGTTTGGGTCTGCATGATTTGCAGAAATATGGAAACTCATTGGATGATTTTAGGTATTGAATCATCTGCTCAGGTAATCCCAAGCAGTCATGATGAGTGTATTTTTTACATAGAGAACATTTGATGGAGTTTTCATTATCCTTTAGATTTTTGTAGCATTTAAGGCATGTGCAGGAGTCTTGTGGTTCATTGGTGGGGATCATCTTCTCTTTAGGTTGTGGTTTAACGTGGATTTTCTTTTTGGCATGGTAGGATTGTTAAAATAGTACGTTGATTGAATTAATTAAAGGAACAATTTTGGGTAATCTATATAGCCAATATTACATTAAACAATCAATTGCAGTAATCTCTCAAGTCAGATAATATTCCTGAGCAACAATCAGCCTGATCAATTAATTACTCTAATCATTAATCAATTAATTACACTAATCATTAATCACACTGTTCATTTAAATTCACTAAATCAATGATTTTGCTATTCAATTAAATTACATGAATTTTGATCTTTTAAACTAGTCAGTAATCACACTATTTGCACTAAACACTCTAATCACACTAATCAATTAAAAACAATAAATCAGTTAAACCATTAATAAAATATTTTATAGAAATTGATTATCTAATCGTTGATATAGGTGATGAGGTAGAAAAGTTGTAAGATTTGAGGTAATGAGGTAGTATTAAGAGTCTGCAAGGAACGGGTTAATTGTTTAACTGGCAGCTGAATGGGAGGAATTTATCGCTGTTTGAATAGCGGATCGCTATTACTCTGTAAACAGGAAGTTGTAACACAATGTTCCAAGGGTTTTTATCTGAGTGAAGGAAAGATTGAACAGCTCACAGGAAACTATTTGTTTTTGTTTTCCCTTGATGAATGAGATTTCTGGGCCCCTCCTAGTTAACTGAATACTCTTTCAAAGTTTGTTGCTTTTAAGAGAGAGAGGCACGTCTTGCACTGGTAAATTCAAACAGTTTATATTTTTACTGTGTAGACTCAGATTTGTATTGAGCATTCACTCCTGGCTTTAATATACCTCTGCTTCTATCACTCTTGGAGTCCGGATTAGCAATTTGGCGAGGAGAAAAGAGGGAAGAGGGAAATGGGGGCGGCAGGGTAGCAGCGGCAGTGGCAGCGGTGTCACCTCCGACTTTTTCCCTCCCTCGCTGCTCGTCGTCTCCCCAACCAACTTTGGGACAGAAAATCCTAACTCCTAAGACGCCAAGTTCCTGGGATCTTGGATTCCCAGTGGATCCCTTGCAAGATCAAGCCCTGCTTTTCTGCGGATCCGCCGCTCGGATTCTTCTTTGCCTGCGAGGCTCGTCCCGGTTAAAAAGGCGTCCCCCCTCCACTCCCGGCCCTCGCCCGCTTGCCTTTGCGCCTCCGGGCTGTCTGTTTGCGCTCTTTCGCGGGTCGTGAGAACGCTCGCTCCGTGCCCCGAACTAATCTTTGTATCTTTGTCTTCTCTTACTTTTCCCTTCTCTCGTGACGATCGAGGATGCTCTATCCACCGCCCCGTTTATCTCTAATTACTTCTTAGTCCAGGTTTCTTCAGCTTTCATGTGGGCCGATATTGTTTTGAAAGGCCAGCAATCCGCCAAACGTTTACTCTAAACTAGTTCTATTCGAGTCTAAGTCCCGAGAGCGCCAAGCAAGAGGCCCCGTCATTTTGACTTAGATGAATAAAGTAGTTAATGTCACTAGCTGAGTTCCAAAACAATGAAATGCTAAAGCACATTTACTGTTAGAAAGATTGCATTAACATGCTAATGATTTCATTGCTTACAAAATCTGGGAAATTGCACATGGAGGCTAGTCAGGTCCAACCACATTCCAAACATAGACTTAGTTGTTTCAGAAATTGGATAGCAACTGAATTGACCACTATTGCCCAGAACATTTCTGAAACTGAAAGAAATCCACTTGGCTCCACATAGCTTACTGGTAGATAACAAGTGGCTTGAAACTGCTGGAATAAACATGTTACTGTTGTGCAATCCTTTCACCTGCATTCTTTGCATCAGAAAATACAATGCTGTGTTCCTTGGATATGCTCCACATTTGAATTAAAGCTCTGCAGTGTGAAATTTCAACATTGAAATAAGACATAAGACATAAGAATTTATTTGTCATTACACTCGCAAGCGGGTGCAACGAAATGAGGTGCTCTTCCACAAAGTAAAAACTGGACAAACACCACTAAAAAGAAAAAAATTAAACTAAACACAACCAACCATACAATCATCTCTATGCAATTTAAAAATGTAAATACCCCATTAACATTGCCTAATTAACATTGCCTAATGTTTTTTATCAACATGGCTTCAAGAGTTTGTACTTACATCATATAGTATAAAGAGATTATCTGACACTTTGACTAAGCCATGAATTATTGAATGAACTACAGTTGTCTAAATACAAACATTAAGTTTGTATTCATGATTATGACTATGCTTTGTACACATAATACTGCAAGCCAATAGTGATTAAGGCTCCAGGCTAAAAAGCAGGAGACTGTGACTTCCAAGCCCCACTTCAGCTGGATAATTTTGGGCCAGTTATTCTCTCTCGGCCCAACCATTTTATAGGTTTGTTGCTGTGGGGAAAATAGGAGGAAGAAGGTGTGTTGGATATGTTCAATTCTTTGAATTATCTGTACAAATAATAAAATCAGGAATAAAATTTAGGCAATTTTTCTAGCTCTCACAATATGAATGCTGCTGGAAAGGTACATTATTCTTGAACTGACAATTTCAGGGATGTTAGCAATTAACTAGCTATAAATCACAATGAATTATGTAAAAATTATAATCATTATTAGGCATTTGTAGCATATTTAGCAAGCCATAGCTTAGTTACTGCATGTGGATCTAGCTTGCAACTATATCTACAGGCAACAGTAACATCAAGGTAAAAGAGATACTAGTGTTGCCAGGATAAACATCTTGAAACTAAATTGCCAATTAAATTGACTTGGGAAGTTTTCTTTTTCCTGAGATTTAGGATTGCAAACATCATCTGCACACAATAGTTTATTCATCTTGTATTGATTTGTTTGAATTTTTACTTCAAAGGCAAAATAGTAATAAAATCACTTTTAAATTTTAAATGTTTTTCAGTTCACATCCAATATTTTAACCTATGATACAAAAATAACATACTGCGCTGGAATAATTTTGGCGGCACAATACATTTTAGATAATTTGTGTTATTTAATACTTCCTAAAATTCAGAGTAATTTTAAAATACACTTTACTACTATCAGGATGCTCTTGCAAGGAAATGGAAATAGAAGATAGTAGTGTAAGACAGACTTTTAGAATATTCCTTGATTCCTTGAATACCACTAATATTTTACTGTATCTCTGATATTTTAATTAAAAACAGCTAATTGTCAAATCATATGATGAAAGGAGAAAGCAAGGCTCCCTAATATCCATTTTCTTTGTTTTTCTTGGGACTGTTGAATAGATTATATTTAAAATAAATCATGATGCCAGTAGTTCTCATTGAACAACTTCTCATTCAGCAACCATTTGAAGTTACAATGGCGCTAAACATGAGGAACTTGTGATAGTCCTGATAGTTGCAGCCATGGCATCATCCTCACGTGATGCCATGTTCAGGCACTTGGCAGCCAGCTTACAATTATGACAGTTGCAGTGTCCCGTGATTGTGTAATCTGCCTTTGCAGCCTTCACTGCTGGCTTATGACAAACAAAGTCAATGGGAAAGTCAGCAGGTGGTTGCAAATGGCAATCACATGACCGTTGGATGCTGTGACTGCATAGAATTTGCCTAATGATAGCAACTGGGACCGTTGTATCAATCAGGGTCATAAGTCAGTGCATTCATGTGATGTCATGCTTTACAACCACATCCCTTAACACAATGGAGTTGCAGGCCCAATTACCATTGTTAAATGAATACAACCTGTATAAAGAATTAATACTCTCTTTTGGGATTCAAAAAGGGTATTAAGCTAATTTTTAATTAGGCTTCATTGAGTAAAGCATGATTGGCCTCATATAATAAGACATAAACTTTGTTTAACTGCCACGAGTGCTGTTTGCACAGAACATTGAAATACGTATAGAATTTAAAAAAAATAGATGGCTTGCTTAGCAAAGAAATCAAAGATGCTACATTATTGTTAACATGAATTAACAATAGCACCAGTGTCAAGGTTAAATGTGATAAGAGCTAATAGCAGCATTAAAGGGGCAGGATTTCTATTTACCAAATATCTTGGGGTGGGGGAAGTCTAAATACTGTCTCCCTCTTTCCCACTGTTTTGTTCCATCTCCCTAAATTCAAATTAACTGTTTCTCAGAGATCTGAATTATAGAAAATATATATTATGAGATTCTATCGTGAATCTCCTAAATAACATGTCAATCCTCCATAATCAAATTCCTGTCAAATGGGGGAAATGTGGATGGAAGCATCTATTCTTGAGTGTTGATGATTACTTTCTCTTTTTTCTGTGTTCCACATAGGAAAGGCCTTCATAGCCTCTCAGTTCTCTGCTATTTATTTTCATTTATTGACTGATTTGTTTTGCAGAATCTGCAGAAAATTTCACTCATCTGTTGTTCATAGTTCTTAGCTCAGGTCTTATTCCTTGCACATGTATTTTATCTAACAATATTCCCAAATAATGCCTAAATATATGTTACCTTTTTAGTGCACTATATTCTTTCTCTAAATTAGAAATGATATAATATAGTTGTCTAAATGCTGCAGATTCAGCAAAGACCGAGGATGGGATTCTACAGGTTTGCACCTATTCGGTAGAACCGGTTGTTAACATTCTAAGCAGTTTGGAGAACCAGTTGTTGGAAGAAATTACTGGCCTAATCCTGTAAGGAACGTAGCAAGGAAACATTCTGGTGTTGCTTACAGAAACTGCCTCTCCGTTAACCCTTATTACATTCTTGGCAGGACTAGACTTCCTGTCTCAGGAACATTTCTGGACCTTTTTTCCCCTCCTTTGCTGGTACTTTGCTTGTGTGGAGTGACTATTCAAAGTTACAATGGCACTGAAAAAAGTGACTTATGACCATTTTTCACACTTACGACTGTTGCAGGATCCCCACAGTCTTGAGAGGCCAGGCGAGGAGATGCGTGCCTCGATGTGAGTGATATTGAGTTGGCCACATCCAGTCAATAACATGACCACCAAGCCATGTCCACCCAGTCACATGACCACCAAGCCACGCCCACCCACCTAAGCCACACTCACAGAACTGGTTGTTTAAAAAATTGAATCCCACCCCTGGCAAAGACCATAGTATATACAAATGTATTAGCCTGAACTGAAAAGAGTCCATTCAGTTGCTAAGCAACTTTATGATTTAACAGCATGAAAAGTACAATAATTTCTTGTCAGAGTTGGGAGTTGTAATTATGCAAACAAGCACGAGAAGGAAGAGATTAATACCACGTCTCAATTACAAGATGTGAGAATACTGATAAAGCTCTGGTTTATAGTCTATATCCTTTCTATGTAGAAGAGGAAAACAAGTAGTTTCCAAGAAAAATACATTAAATGTTATTCATACCTTTAGTTATAATCCTTTGCAATAATACCTGTCTGAAACGTTTTTGGCAATCAATCATAAATCTTCTTGTCAAAGTTTGACTTGGCTGAAAATTCTGAAACATGGCTTATAGTACAATATTTTCTACAGATAAGATACATAGTACCTCATTCCCCACTGCTAGTACTAATATGTAAAAGGATTTTATATTCTCAAGTGTTTAACTGACAGCTTCATCTTCTGGTTCTTCCAAATTAATGGGTAGCTGGTGCAAAACTTGATATATATCTACGTCATAATTGCTTTTAACCAAAGCAACATATCCCAGCTAAATTCTGATTCTTGCTTCAATTTGAGTGGGGGGGGGGGGAGGATTTAAACTTTTAACAAAGGAAGACTCGTGTGTCTACTGTGTGACTTTTATAATATATAGCGATCCCACATAGGCGTTCATAAAAATCAAACAATGGGTGACTACAGAAAATAACATTGAGTTGGTAGAGGTAAGTTGGTAGAGACCATTGAGCATTATATGTCTTCAGATACAGGAAGTCATCAACTTACATTTGTTTGTTCAGTGACTGAAATTATGGTAATGCTGAATGAATTGACTTATGACCCTGCTCAAAGTTCTGACTATGGTAGTGCCTCTGCACTTACATCATCAATATTCAGGTGACTGGCAGTGTGCCCACCATATGATTGTGGGAGTGTTGCAACTGCCCACCACCACCACGGTACTGAATGCCTCATATTTGTTCCACTCACAAGAGAAAATAGGGATAAGTCAGCTTGCTGTTTGCTGTCTGCTTGCAGAAGAGAATTTATCCCTGGAAGATATCTGAAGTTTAAAGCATTGATTTTCTTTGGTTTCAAACTATGCAAAGCTCTTTAAATAGGAGAAGCCTCCACTGGTGACAATTGTGCCAAATAGAGGTGAGAATCAAGAAGGACACCAATTTGCTAACTTCTAAACCCCATTCCATGCTTAATTAAGACTCGTGATATCCTCTGTACAATTTCTATTTATGTACACATAGCATGACCATTGTTGCATAGGGTAGAAGTAAGAATCTGACATTTCTGTAATTCGCAAGTTAATAAGCTTGATCTACAGTGACATGTAGTATAGACACAGATATTCTTACTGCAGATTTCTGTTGCTCTTTGTCCTACAATAAGCCCTGTTCTGTCAATAGTTGCCTAACTTTGTCGTCAGTAGGAGCAGGAACAAATGAACTTGCAATCAGTGATTGGTGCATAGCCATCCCCAATCTAGTTTCCACTAGTGTTGAAGCGGTTGGACTGCATTTTCTAGAATTACCAGAAATGATTTCCAAACAGAATGTAATATTTGCCTTCTCATGAAGGCAGAACAAAATGATTAGCAGCTTTAGTTTTTTTTACAAACTAAAGTAAAAGTGCTACAGTCCAAGGTTTAGCTAAAGCAAAGTTCACCGAAAAGCTGTAAAGATGCCAGGTGAGCCTCTCTGAGCAGAAGGTGCCATAGCTGGGTGGAGAAGGCAGTTTACTGTCATTGTCCCCCCACTTCATTTTGCATGTTGGAAACCTGTGTAGTAGAAAGTGCCTTTAATAACTGCCCTGCTAGTTCAAATTGTTTTTTTCAGTGTTCGTTCATCCTCTGGAATGAGATTTCCCCTGAAGTTTGAGTGTTCCCCACCTTTCCAGTATTTCAAAGGGCCTTAAGAGATTTTAACCGATGCCCTTTTCTTCTTTTGTTCTTTTTTTTGCCCTTGTTCTTTTATCTTGTATTGTTCTGGTTTTTTTTTGTATTGTTATTGGTTTAAGCAGTTTTAAAATGCAATCCGCCCAGAGTCACTGTCTGTCAGGCTCATTTAAATTGAATAAATTATTATATACACAAAAATGTTGAATTACATCTGCTAGTTCTTTAGCTGGTGTTTTCCTTCATGCGCATTGAGTTTTTCCCAAGAATCTAGGATGTCATAATGTATTGGTGTAGTATTTGTGTGTGGATCCAAGTGGTGTTGTCTTTTGTAATTGAAAGATGACAATTTTGTCAATGTCCCCATTTTCTTAGAGCCCTCCAAGAGATTTTGGTGTGGCACCCACTGTGCCAATAACAACTGGAACCACTATGGTGGTTTATGACATAGTCTTTCAGTTTTGATTTTCAGATGGTTGGTACTTTCTTTGTCTTCTATTCCAGTATCTCCTGGTATTGTCCCATCAATTATCCACACTTTCTTCTTTTTAACCATAATTAAACTTGGTACACTATGAGCCAAGGCTTTATCAGTTTGTATTTAGAAATTCACACTATTTTAACCTCCTCATTTTTTATTACTTTCTCAAGTCTGTTTCCATCCATTTTTCATTACTGGCAAATGATCATTTTTGCAGATGTTCTAGTGAATAATTTTGGAAACTGTGTTATGTTGTTGTTTGTAATCAGTTTGTTCAATCTTCTTGCATAAACTGAGTATATGATCTACAAAAATTATTATCTGTTCACAACAATGTCAAGTCACAGCTGTCAGATCTTATCTTTAGCTTTAGTTTGTCTACATAGGAATCTGGTTCTTCCCAAGAACATAGAATATCACAATATATTGCTGTACTGTATATTTATTATTATTATTATTATTATTATTATTATTATTATTATTATTATTATTATTATTATTATTATTATTATTATACACAAAAATGACAGTATACACAGCAAATGAGATAACCATGCTGGGTTTCGTATCACAAATCATTAGTCGAACACTTCCCAAGTGTTTAGGACTGCGTGATGTATCGGCGGATTATGCGAGCAGATCCCAGTAAGGTGGCCTTCTGCAGCTGACCAATGGTGATCTTGTCAGTGCCAATTGTTTTTAAGTGCTTGCCTAGGCCTTTAGCCATAGCACCCAGTGTTACCACTGGAACCACTTGCACTGGTTTATGCCAGAGTCTCTGCAGTTTGATTCTCGAGTCCTGATATCTAGTGACTTTTTCAAGTTGTTTCTCGTCAATTCTGCTTCACCAGGAATGGCAATGTTGACGATCCACACTTTTTTCTTCTCCACAATCATGATATCAGAGGTATTGTATCCCAAAACTTAACAGATAACAGATAGTCAGAGTTGGAAGGGGTCATCCAGTCCAACCCCCTGCCCAAGCGGGAGACCCTACACCATTTCTGACAAATGGCAGTCCAATCTCTTCTTGAAAGTCTCAAGTGATGGTGCTCCCACAACTTCTGAGGGCAAGCTGTTCCATTGGTTGATTGTTCCCACTGTCAGAAAGTTTCTCCTTATTTCCAGGTTAAATCTCTCCTTGTTCAGTTTCCATCCATTATTCCTTGTCTGGCCTACTTTGTCAGTCTGTATTCGGAAGTCCCACAGTAGTTTTGCATGCTCATTTTCTACCACTTTTTCAGGCTTATGATTTCATCACTTCTTTGCTACAGGCAGATGGTAGTTGTGACACAAGTTCCAGTGGACCATCTGAGCGACTGTGTTGTAACATTGTTTGTAGTCAGTCTGAGCTATTGTCTTGCAACAGCTCAGTATGTGATCAATGGTTGATCATTGATCAATGGTTATATTATTATTATTATTATTATTATTATTATTATTATTATTATTATTATTATTATTATTATTATTAACCTGAATGTAGTATGACTGCAACATATCTTAAGCTAGATTCATGTTGTGTTCTGCTAAATTTTGTTTTATAAGATTGGTTTTTAATAAATATACAAAAATATGCTGCTTACATTTCTCTATAAATTCGTTGTTGTTTTTATCATTTTTCCACTAGAACAATATTTTCAACCTGTGCACTGCATCACAAATTCATGAGTGAAATGCAAACATATTTTGATCACCTATATGTGCTTTCTTCCCACAACTAGTAACTCGTGATCATATAACCAACTGCTTTGTTTTTATCTTGTGTTCAGAAGAAGTCTGTACTAAGTATCTTTATAGAATCATAGGGCTGAAAGAGACCTTGGAAATCGTCTAGTCCAACCCCCTGCCCAAGGCTGGAGTCTTTATTCCATCTTGAGCAAATAGCTATGCAATCTTTTTTTGAAAATCTCCAGTGATGGAGCACCCACAACCCTAGGAGACAATCTATTCAATGGGTTAATTATTCTCACTGACAGCAAATATTTCCTTAATTCCAGGTTGGATCTCTCTTTGTTTGTTCTGTCCATTGGTGCTTTGGAAAATAAGTTAACCCCCTCTTTACTTTGACAGACCCTCGGGTACTAGAAAGAGGCTATCATGTCATCTCTATCCTATGTTAGGATAGAGATACCTAGTTCCCTTAACCATTAATTATACAGTTTAGCCTCCAGATCAGTGGTGGGATTCAAATTTTTTTACTACCGGTTCTGTGGATGTGGCTTGGTGGGTGTGGCAGGGGAAGAATACTGTAAAATCCCATTCACTCCCCACCCCACTAACCTGCTTTCCAGCTCTGTTCTCCTGTGCAGGGCAACAAAAGAAGACCCAGTTGATCAGCTGGGACTTGGGAGGCAGAGAATAGATCGGGCGCAGGGCCAGTCAGAGGTAGTATTCTGAACTACTCAAAATTTCCACTACCAATTCTCCAGAACTGGTCAGAACCTGCTGAATACCACCTCTGCTCCAGACCTCTTACCATCTTTGTTGCTCTTCTCTGTATTCTTTCTTGGAACTCAGCATCTTTTTTTGTAACATGGAAATCAAACATGGATGCAGTCGGGGTGGAATTCAATTTTTTTAACAACCGGTTCTGTGGGCATGGCTTAGTTGGTGGGCATGGCTTGGTGGTAATGTGACTGGCTGGGCATGGCCAACTCAACATCACTCACATCGAGGCACGCACCTCCTGGCCTGGCCTCTCGTGACTGTGGGGATGCTGCAATAGTCATAAGTGTGAAAAATGGTTATAAGTCATTTTTTTCAATGCCATTGTAACTTTGAATGGTCACTCCACACAAGCAATATACCAGCAAAGAAGGGGGGAAAAAACTCCAGAGAAGTTCTAGAGACAGGAAGTCTAGTCCTGCCAAGAATGTAAAAAGGGTTAACAGAGAGGCAGTTTCTGTAAGCAACACCAGAATGTTTCCTTCCTGCCTTCCTTATAGGATTAGGCCAGTAATTTCTTCTAACAACTGGTTCTCCAAACTGCTTAGAATGTTAACAACCAGTTCTACTGAATAGGTGCAAACCTGTAGAATCCCACCCCTGGATGCAGTATTCCAAGTGTGACCTCACAAATGTAGTATAGAACAGTATTATCACATCTTGTGATTTTGATGCTATCCCTCTGTTGATGTAGCCTAGAACTACATTGGGTTTTTTGGCAGCCGCAACACACTGCTGGCTCATACTTAGACATTCATTTTGTGTTCTCAGTAGAGGCATGCCATAGTTTATTGATTAGTTTGTAGAATTACTAAGAATGGAGGGGGTTTCAGTGATTAGTATACAATCTTTTCAAGCTCTGCAACTTAAACACATTTTTTTTCAATCATTTTAAGAGGAAATTTTCTACTGACAATAGTGGAGGTCAGAGATACTGTTAGATTTTTCCATTTGCTGGGAGATGATTAAATAAGCCCCTTTAAATGACTACCATAGGTGAATGTGCAGATGCAATATCTGTGGAGAAGTAGTCACACTTTGGCATTCTTATCACCATGGTATACTCCCTAAAATGGACATTTAACCATGATTGATTGCACTGATTCCTTATTTTCTGCCACTAATGCTCTAGGTGACTTTCAGCTAGTCATTTACTGAAGCTTTACAGAGAATCATGAAGCCACCAATATTTGTGACCAAGCAAAAATATATCAGGAATAGCAATTTTAAAAGAAAACAAGTCTTTTAAAAAATTTGCAATAAATGATCCCAGAACAAAATTTATGGATGACTACGCCCTTCCTAATCAGTCTACCCACCAATCCTATCCAGACCAACTCAATGTCAACTAAAAAAAATACTTCTTTGGTCTTTTTAGTTGCCAGCAGAAAGGGAGTGGGGGGAAAGCAGTGCATTCCTTAAATGCTTCAGATAATCACTTTGGCAACTGAAGCTTTTGGCATGCAAAATTATTACTGAAGAGCATAATTGATGACTCTTGGCTATGGATGTGTCTCATTAGAGAATATACATCCAGGGTGTGGGGGGAAGACTAGGGTCAAGGGTGAAATGAATGATGTGTCAGAGTCAGCTGCAATCGGGTAACATTGACATGTCAACTCCTAATAAATCAATCTTTTTTACTCTGAGAAATGTGGCTAGAGACTTATGATTTGAATGGGGGTGCATGTTGGAGTCCTGACACTCAGTATATTCCAGCAGAATGGTTTTGAGAATTGATTTCATTTTCAGATTAATTTCTGCATATACTACTTTCTTTGCCGTTTCCATATTGAAACTATTAAAATTTAATTTTTTAAAAAATTTAGTCCTTAGCAGAAAGAGCAAATATTTTATGGTATCTTCCAGCTGAGACTCAAAAGTCATTTAACATATAAATTGTTTAATTTAGAATCACCATCTGTTATTCTTAGGCAATTGACCACCTGTATATGGAACAAATACACCTGCCTCTAAAGTCAGCTTACTACTTTTTTTTTCTTTTCTTCATTTATCTATTTATCATAATAGCATCAGACATTATCATATTCAAAAGGTATCAGTTTTAATTTTTGGTATCCCAAATTGATTTCAAAAAGATCCTTACTAGAAATCCTAAATGCCTACCGCCTATTGTCATGCATGTACACTGATGTGTATTGGAGTTCCCTACAATTGTAGCTCCAATATCTTTGAAGGACACCAGGCTGAAAAAGATTAGTCTATCCCAGTTATTGATAGTTCTCACTTAACATCTGCTATGTTTACTGACTGCTAGAAGTTATGATGGCACTGAAAAAGTAATTTTATTACCAGTCCTCAGACTTATGACTATTGAGGCATCTGTGCTATCATGTAATACAGATTCAGGCACTCTGAAACAGTGTCCTGCAGTAACATGACTGTAATTTTATTTTAAAACATCAAAGCTAGTACATATTCCTTTTTAATTTTAAGCATTGGAACTGTGTTATTAGATTTGATGTCTTAAAATAAAATTTTAATATACTAATCAGTTTTGTATTAGATATAGTATATAAAGAAACAAATGCTAACTTTAGACTTATTTTCTTACCAAATTTATTTATTTAAAAATATTATTTTAGCTTTTCTTTTGCAATATTGCTGAACAAGAGACTATCAAATTAGCATTTTAGTACTAATTTTTTATATGCATTTATATGTATTTAAGTGCCATGCAAAGTCCTATATTTCCCCACAATAATCTTGTAAGGTACATTGGGCTGAGAGAGAATGACAGACCCAAACTCATCCAGTGAGCATCCCTGGCTGAAAATAGAATAGAACCTAGATCAAACTCGTGACAAGATGTTGTCGTCACATGATGTATCACAACTTTTTTTCCCCTTTGCTAAACCAGGGATAGGCATGGCCAGCACATGATGCATCCAGCCCACAGGCCACGAGTTTGACACCCCTGACCTAGAACTTCCCATTCCTTGTCCAAAATTTTAACCATTATACCACATCGGTGTACTGTGGTTATCATTCCATGCTGGTAATCTTTTTGTCCAACTCTTGTCATGCTTTGTACAACATTTCTTGTAACCCACACTAAGTAGAATCATAGCAGAGTGCAAATCATATAAATTCGCCATTGGTTGTTGTCTTCCAATATTGCAAAGATTAAATTAGGACTATCATATACAGTTATTTTTATAGAGATATATTATAAAGGCATCTGTTTTTCTAGCATGTCCCCCATTATTATAATTGTCAAAATTACATGATTTCTCTTTGCTATAAACAGTCTTATAATTATTTAAGGCAAAAAGAGTTTACAGAATCAATTAAAACCCCAAAACAATTCCTTATTGAAAATAGATTCAGCAGTTGCAGAGTATGAAATGGAAACTATGTTTCATGGTGTCTACTATTCAGGCAATTCAGAATTGTATTATTAAAATGTTGGTCTTAGAAATAATGAAGAAAGAAAAGCGAAAGGGGAAGGGGAAGGGGAGGAAAGGAAAGGAAAGGAAAGGAAAGGAAAAAAAAAATCAGAATCTTTGTCAATCTTTTACTTTCCAGGTATATTGGACTACTAGTTGTACTTGGAGTAGAACAGGTTAGGATAATCTGCATATTAGAGATTTCCGGGGACAAACATAATAGAACACGGTAATAAAAGCAATAATTACATGTTAAATTGTGTTAGGCATTTATACATTATACTTGTAATACTGTGTAACATAAGTACTATGGTCTTTTAGATAGAGTACATGTTGAATTTCTCATTATTCTTGAAATACTTAGCTTAATTGGCAATTTCTATGCATTAATCGGGTAGGATGTTATTTAGCTGGTTACTCCTTTTTTCCTGTCAAGGTTTGTGATTTTGCCATGACTGAATCTGTTCTACGATATGAGTGCCAAATATTTTAATGCATGATAGAAATCCTTTTTATCACTTTTATCACTATGTCAGCAAGATATGAACACACCTGCTGAGTCTCTTCCCCATCCCTGTGAAAAATCCATCTGACTCTTCATTAATAAATGAGAGCCTGATGCTGCCAAGAGACACACCAGTGAGGACAATTGTCTCTTTATAGAAGCCAAAGTGCAGTCTGTAGAATCTCCATTGATAGCTCAGTGGGGGAGTACATGCTTTGCCTACCAAATACCTCTGTTTCAGTCCCTGATATCTCAAATGAAAGAGTCAGGTAGCAGGTAATAAGGAAGCCTGAGCCAGGCTAAATGCTACCAGTCACAATAGATGGGATTGCATTCAATTGAATACCTGAAAGGCATCTAGTGGAAGGTAGTAGAAGAGTTTGCTTGCCACTCATATTTAGGAAAATATTAGAAAAATCTGTTGGGTCATCTTTCTTTCCACATATAGTATACACTAGGAAAGTTTTGCATCTTCTCATGACCCTCAACAGAGCCTTGGTGAAGTTCCTGTTGTTCCTGCTCCTGCTCCTCTGTTGACCCAAGGAACTGCTTGCCACTTTGCTGGAGGGAAGGAGAACAAAAGGAAACAACAATAGTTGACCCAAAGTCTATGAGAACAGAAAGCTTCTGCCTGGCATCTAAAATAACAAATACAACAGCAATTAAATATGCTTGCCTTTTATAGGCTGCCTGTGGTAATGAGGTATCCTCAAATGATGAATGGCTGCCTTTTAGAACTCTGGGGAGGGAGGCTGGTACAGTTTTCCTAAGGTGCTGTTTCGGACCAAACTGGGTATTTGTTGGCTTTGTGCTCCATCAGTTTACAAGTTCTGCATCTTATTGTTGTGACTCTCACTCATGCTTTTACAGGGCATGATCTCAAAGTGTCCTTTGAGTTTATACATAAAGTCCTGGTAATTGTCAAGAACCAGATCATTTTCTTCAATGAACAGTATTGCTCACTTGGCTCCTGTTTCATCTGAACCCTGACATCCCATAGGTATAGTCATCACCACAATCCCCAGTGGGAATGGGATGGAGTTATATAACTCAGCATTACTAGCATATTTATGATACTTCACCCAGATGACCTCATGAAATAGTAGTTTCATGAAAGTGTTGAATAAGATAAGCAAATGGACCGAACCCTGAAACACTTCATATCATAATGCCCGAGGAGGGCCAATCTCTCCCCACTCCCAACCATCCTGCTCAAGGAGGAGTAGAACTGCTGTAATACCATGTCTCCAACTTTAATCCTTGCACTGAGTGTTGGGTTGTTTGCATAGAGAAAATTTGGCAAAAAACTGCATCTGAAACATGTCTATGTCTTTCACCATGCCAACCCCCCGGCAGAACATCCAGATAGAAAAAAATGTGGATTCAACCATGGATAATTACATTATTTATATTTCCTAGAAAAGCCAAGTAAAATTGAGAGTGCTGTCCCCTCATGTGGCATTGCAAGAAACACAGAGTTGAAATTCCTAGTCTAATTAATACATTGCCTAAAAAAATCAGAGGTTTTCTTTTACAAAGTTTTTATTATCATACAAACAAAACATAAAAACATAAAACCCTCTTTCAATTATATACATACAGTGTGTCAGTTGGTTACAATCTTTTGTACAATCTTTTTTTACCATTACTCACAAGTTATATAAATTCTCACCTTATCAATCTAGTTTGTGCTTATGTAATATCAATTATTAAACATTCATTTGATTAAACTATTTTTCCATCATTTTATATGAGATATTCTAATTTTCATTATGATTTAATCTTATACATTCATCCAATGGTTATATATTTTATACTGTATTCTATATCAAACTTTTATTGTAAGGCTTACTACTCTGTTTCTTTACCATGTCTTTTTATCTAACCGTTGATAAAATAAATCCCATATCATATAAAATTGTTTATCCTCTTGTTCTCTAATTTCAAATGTCAATTTACCCATTTCAGCACAGTCCATGATTTTCTTAATAATTTCCTCCTGCATAGGTATTTTTTCATTTTTCCAATTCTTAGCAAATACAATTCTAGCCGTTGTTAAAACATTTACAATCAAATATTTCAATTCTTTACAATATATTTCCGTTATAATTCCCAATAAAAATATCTCAGGTTTAAAGTCTATGTGTTGTTCTGTCATTTTTTCCAACCATGTGTGGATTATAGTCCAATATCTTTTTGCATCCGAGCATGTCCACCACATATGGTAATATGAACCAGGTATCTGATGACATTTCCAACATTTATCCGATTTATTCTTGAACATCCTTGCAATTCTCGTCGGGGGTAAGTGCCACCTGTAAAACTTCTTATACACATTTTCTTTTTATGCAGTTGACATTGTAATTTTATAATTCTGAGACCACAATTTTTTCCATTTATCTAAGTCAATCCCATATCCAAAATTTTTCCCCCACGCAATCATTGTTTCTTTTACTTGTTCTTCCTGTAATTTAAACTCGAGCAAATGTCCATAGTTTTTTGACTATTTTCATCAGTACCTCTCAAAATTTTATCTAGATCAGTCAACTTATCATAAATACCTCTGATTTAACATCTTTATCAAATCTAGATTGTATTTGCAAATATGAAAACCAATTCATTTTTACACCTTGCTCTTCCAACGCTTGCATAGATTTAAGTTCACCCTTTTCATTCAATATCTCACCATATCTGTTTGTTCCTTTTTATATATTATTGGATAGGAAAAAGCTTCAGTAGTAAATAACCATAGTGGAATTTTTAAATAATATTGCTTTTTTTATCTTCTCCCAGTTTAGAAACAATGCTTCTCAAATATAATGTCTTCTAAAATACCCCTGCATTTTAGTTCCCTTATACCAGAGGAAGGCATGCCACCCTAACAGCAGGTCATGCCCTTCTAAATTCAAAAGTCTAGTATTCCTTAGTGTTGTCCACTCCTATACCCACATCAGACTCGTCGCTTGGTAGTATAATTCCCAATTGGGCAAAGCAAATCCTCCTCTTATTCTTGCAGCTTGTAGCAATTTAAGTTTTATTCTCGCTTTCTTCCCCTGACAAATGTATTTTAGCACTCTTTTGTTTAAATCTTCAAAAAATTCTTTCCCTAATCTGATTGGAATTGTCTCGAATAAGTATAAGATTCTAGGCAATACATTCATCTTAATTGTAGATATTCTCCCAATCAGTGATAATTGTAAATTTTCCCATTTTATCAAGTCTGTCGCAATCTGTTGTTTAAGTTTAAGATAATTATCCTCCTTAAGTGTGCTACATCTTGGTGCTATGTGTATAATGTGTATAATCTTATTTGTGACCTGGATACCCAAAACTTCCTCCAATTCTTTCTTTTGTCTTACTAACATGTTCTTTGCTAAAATCTTTGTTTTATCTTTATTTATTTTCAAACCTGCTACTTTCCCATAATCTTCTATCTTTTCTATCAGTTTAGGTGCTGACTCCAATGGATCCTCTAATATAAATACCAGGTCATCTGCAAAAGCTTGTAATTTATACTCTTCTTTTTTTAATTTTCATTCCTTTGATTTCTTTTTCTTCTCTGATGTTCCTATTCAGCACTTCCAGTGTTAACACACAACAGAGGCGACAGTGGACAGCCTTGTCTAGTCCCTTTTCTTATATCTATAAAGTCTGTTAACTCTCCATTTATCATAACCTTTGCAGTTTGTTTATGATATATTGTTTCTATAGCTTGAGTAAATTTTTTACCAAAGCCCATTTGGTCCAATTGTAACAGCATAAAACACCAATTCACATTATTGAATTGGTGTTTTTGTGCATCTAAAAACATCAGAGCCATTTGTTTTTCAGGATGTGCCTCACAGTATTCCAGTGTATCTAAAATTATTCTCATATTATCTTTAATCTGTCTCTTCGGCAGAAATCCATTTTGATCAGGGTGAATAAAATTGTTTAAGTATCTTTTCAGTCTTTCTGCCAGAATTGAAGCAAAAAATTTATAATCTGAATTTAATAGTGATATTGGTCTGTAGTTTTTAACTCACTGTGAGTCTGTGTCCTCCTTCAGTACAAATGTGATATATGCTTCTGACCATGTTTTGGGTATTCTCTTCTTTGTCATAACTTCATTCATAACTTCTAATAAGTGAAGATTCAAAGTTTCCTGGAATGTCTTATAAAATTCCACTGGCAAACCGTCCAGACCTGGTGCTTTCCCAATGTTTTGCTTTTTTTAAAGCTTCTGTTAATTCCCTCATTGTTATGTTACTTTCTCACATTATTTCAATATCTTTGGGTATCTGAGGCAAATTTGCTTCCTGTAAGTATTGTTGAATTCTTTCTTCCTGAACATTCTCTTGATGGTACAGTTTTCCATAATAATCTTGAATAATTTTTTTCTTCTCCGCATTTCCATAGCATACATGTCCTTGTTCATTTATCAATTGATTTATCCTTCTCGAGTCTCTTTCCTTTCTCAATCTATATGCTAGCCTCTGCCTGGTTTGACTGCATCTTCAAAATAGTTCTGCTTAGCATTTTTAATTTTTTGTGCTATTTCTTCTTTTTCCATTAGCCCCATTTTATGTTTAGTTATGTCCATTTTAATTTTAATGTCCTTTTTTTGTGGAAATTTCTGTAGTTCTTTTTCCAACTTCTTGTAGTCATCTTCCAATATTTGAAAGGTTTTTTTCTGTTTTATATTTCTTTTCCTTGTATAGTCCATTATCAAGCCTCTTGTATAAGCCTTCATTGTGTCTCAGAGGTTCTGTAATGATGTATCCTCTTTTGTGTTGTCTTTAAAGAAAAAAGTCAATTCTCTCTCAATTTTCTGTTTAAAGTCTTTTTTCTTTAATATCATATTATTTAAAGTCCATCTAGATCTCCTTTTTTGTTCTTTCCATACAAGATAATAGGTATAACTATGTATATACTTATACCTATTATCTTGTAAGTGATTGGCAGATCAAATCAAATCAAATCAATCAATCAATCAATCAATAAATAAATAAAGTGTTATTGGATTGTGATCTGCTCAGGTACTTGCTTCTATTTCAATGTGTTGTATATTAGAAAGCAATTATGTTGAGAGCCATATCAGAAATCAGAGGTTTTCATAGGAAGGGAGACAGTAAGGGGGAAGGGAAATGACAAAATGTGTCTTGTGATAAAAGAATGCAAAAAAGTGACTTACTATCATCACATCTATGAGGACAGAGTTTGTGTAACAATATTGTTTACATGTCATCATGTTCATATGATTTGTTGAAGTTTAGGTTCTGATATCATTATCATCTTTTTGACATTTAAAAAAATCTTTTAAAATTAGTACATGAGCTTATGGTTTCAATGAATTAAAATGAAAATATGTGCAAATTATATTTAAAGGTCCTGGTGCTAACATTTTCTAGAAACTAATATGCTAAAACACAAATAATACCAATTCTTAATCTTGCTGAATACTTGTACTTTGGTATAATTTTAATTTGAATTAATTTAGCAACAAAATTCAGTTAGAATTCATGAGGTTTTCATAGAAGTATTGGACTCTGTGACTTGCTTATCTCTTAGCTTTCTCCTTACAACCATTTGTGACTATTATTAAGGTTCAACAATTACTGCTAGTATAAAGGTCACTAAATAGGCCTATATTAAACATTAACCTGCAGAGATCTTTGCTTATGCACCCTTCAGTTATTCAGGTTTTTCATATTGATTTTCTAAATTATTCACCATCCTTATGTACATTAATTTGTTGAATAAATCTATGTTTAATTCCTTATTATATTTCTCTGGGGTTTCTCTCTGTTTGTATGTGTGCGTGTTTTTGTGTGCACGTATCTGTTGATATTCAGTAACACTGTGTTAATTGTAGTCACCAACCAGCATTTTACACAACTTTTGTAAAAGTGTTATGAGATTCCAATACATAGACATTTTGAGAATAGGAAAAATGAATAATGACAGTGATTCAAAATATAAAACTATAAATATGAGTATTGGAATACTAAAAAAAATAATATTTAAAACTAATTTAATAAATTATAAAAACTGCTTTGGGAATAAAATACTAAATTACAAAGCGAATGTGTTTGTACATAATTATAGGCCAATGAGATGTAACAAAGACATAAAAAATGCAAAACAACATAGAAAGCTTAAGGACAAAATATTACCTGTAATATTGTAAAATTAGGAGAGTGTATTTTCCTGTGTAATGCAATGACAGCTAAAATAAATTTTGAATTCTCTTGGAGAGGTTGGAATTACGATCCAACAATGAAAAGCAAATGAAACCTTGTCAGAATCAGTGGAAGTTCTTATATAAGTGAAATTTTGAAGGGAGAACACAAGTTGCTATAGAAGAGGGACACTGAAGGAATAAATGGGATAGAGTTTCAAGTTCCTCCAGGTCACAGGGCAAAAGGGATATTGTTATACTTTTCCTCCAATATTGTAGAGGTCAAGGCATTAAAACAGGCTAAGGAGAAAGCTCTGAGGTATATGGAGGAGCTAATACTGAATAGTTAATTTGCTGACATGAACAATTTTCTGCTTATATCCTGCCAGTATTGATTGCTTAAATTGCCCTGCCATACTTGGAAGCTTATAACATCTGCTCCCAGATTGTGTCTTTAACTCTGAATAGACTCATGGCCAGATTAGCTTTACATAAGGAGCTGCACTGGCATAGATCATTCTGAATTCTAGTTTTTTTTCAGAAAGAAAGAAAAATCTAACAAAATCACAGCAGTCAGGGAATCTCTAGGAAGTGAAGTGTGAGCCAGAAATAGAATTGACAATTGATTGGAATGCTACATTTAAAATACAGTAAGTTACTTGGAATAGCACTCTTAGGAATCTGGACTGGATGGTTTCTAAGGGCTATAGTATGTGCTACAATATATACTGTAGCCCTATAACAGAATATAGGCTACAGTATATGCCTATATTCAGATTTATGGATTTTGCTTTAAAAGTTTTATGGTGAGAGATTTGATCTTTGCACTTTGGGCATGAAGGAATCCCAGTATGGCCATGGGACAGTTGTTGGCCTTACCAGAAATAGATTTTAATTTGTTCATGACAGATTACAGAAGGTTGGAATATCATAAAAATGATATTTGTACTAATTTATTATCTGCTGTTAATGGTTACTCATGTAATTTCAGTCAAGAAAACCATGATGTTGGTTTCAGAAGAGTTTACTGGGAGCCTTTTCTCCCAAGACTCATGCTAGAGCTCCAAAACTTCTTCTAAACTAAGGCCAAGCTGAATTAGGAGAGAATGACTGAATTATTGGCATTGAGAAGTTTGCCAGCTGTCTATTGTTAAGCAAGTGGTGTTAGAATTCTGCTTTGATTAAAGAGCTGGCCATTCACTTCAGATAAATACTGAAGAAGGACCATAATACAGGCCTGTTTGCCCTCTGAGATATCAGCCAAGACATCTAACTTGTATAATTATGTTTTCGTAAACCATTCTAATTAAGCAAAGTAATCTCTGATCTATGGATAAATGAAAGAACTTCCACAAGAATCTTTCTGTAGGGAAGGAATCAAAAATTGGTTTTAAATTTAAAAAATGACACAGAAATATACATGTTCTCTGCTAGGAACTATAAGACCACATACTTCTTTATTAGCAAGACATTGTTCCTGTTCTAGCCAGTTCAGAAGCTGTAGAACACAAAGCATGTCTACAGTTTGCAGAGAACACTTAAGAAACTCAGATGGCAATGCTTGTTGACTTTGTTAAACAGTGGGACTATAATAGAAAAGTCCGATCTTTAAGGCTTTTGGAATGTGTTGTTAATATATATATGTTATATATTGAATCTATAGGAAAGAGGGAATCAAGTGGGAAAACCCACCAATGACATTATTTTGCAATAGTGTAGGAAATAATAGATCTCAACTGGGGGCTTTGCTTTCTCATTTTTCATTGATAAATGCTACAGCTGGGATGAAGAGAACTCTAGTTAAAGGGTGAGAAGATGGAAGCACTAATGGAGAAAAAACAGTGTAGCCTGTTGTAAAACTCTTGCCAGTTCTCAGAGGAAATCTTAGCTTCTAGCCAAACCATCTTGTTAGCTGTGGCTCTTGCAATTATCTTCAAAGAAGAGTGGCATATCTATCCCTTGTGGCTTGGAAAAATCTATCTCAGTTGGTTTGTATAACTTCTTTTCTTTCTTTCTTCCTAGATTCTCTAGTGAATTCTTTTAAATGTAATCCATGTGGTCCCATATGTTTGACTGATGAAGTTTAAAGGAAATGGGCCTTGGCAATTAGGTATTCCATTTTGTTATTATTACACTCTACTGTTTCGCTAAGATATTTCAAGATTCTCTCCTATAGACCACTTCAGTCTAATGCCTTTTTAAAAAGTTTTTTGAGCCAAATATCAGAGACCAGCAATCTTTTTTTTAAAAGAATTTTTATTTTTAAAAACAAACATACACACACGAAACATAAACACATAAAACCATCTTCCATTTTATATACATACAATGTGTCAGTTGGTTACAAATCTTTTGTGCTATTCTTTTGTAGTCATTTACTCACAATTTATATCAATTTTCACATTATCAAACTAACATATGCTTGTATACTTATCAGTTATTAATCATCCATGACTAAACTATTTATTCCATCATTTTATACGGGATGTTCCAAGTTTTATCTTAGAATTTATGTTATACTTTCAACCAACCATATGTCTATATTATGTCTTATATCAATCTATTAAAATTCTATCACAAAATTATCTAGTCTATTACATTACCATGACTTTTTGTCCAACCATTGATAAAACAAATCCCATATCATATAAAATTGTTTATCTTCTTGTTCTCTAATTTCAAATGTCAATTTACTCATTTCAGCACAGTCCATAATTTTCTTAATATTCCTCCTGCATAGGTATTTTATCATTTTTCCAATTCTTAGCAAATACAGTCCTAGCTGCTGTTATTACATTTACAATCAAATATTTCAACTCTTTGTTGTATATTTCCGGTATAATTCCCAATAAAAAGGTCTCTGGTTTAAAGTCTATATGTTGTTTTATCATTTTTTCCAACCATATGTGGATTTTAGTCCAATATTCTTTGTGTCCGAGCATGTCCACCACATATGTTAATATGAACCAGGTATCTGATGACACTTCCAGCATTTATCCGATTTTTTCTTAAACTTTCTCGCAAATCTTGTCGGGGGTAGATGCCTCCTGTAAAACATCTTATACAAATTTTCTTTATATGCAGTTGACATTGTCATTTTATAATTTTGAGACCACAATTTTTGCCATTTTTCTAAATCAATCCTATATCCAAAATTTCCCCCCCAAGCAATCATTGTTTCTTTAAATTGTTCCTCCTCCAATTTAAATTCTAATAAGTTAAGTGTCCATAAAGTTTTTTAATTACCTTTTCATCAGTACCCATCAAGATCTTATCTAAGTCAGTCAACTTATCATAAATACATTCTGCTTTAACATATTTGTCAAATCTAGATTGTATTTGCAAATATGAAAACCAATTCATTTTTACACCTTGTTCTTCCAACGCTTGCATAGATTTAAGTTCACCCTTTTCATTCAATATCTCACCATATCTAACTGTTTGTTCCTTTTTATATATTATTGGATAAGAAAAAGCTTCAATGGTAGATATCCATAGTGGAATTTTTAAATAATATTGTCTTTTTATCTTCTCCCAATTCAAAAACAATGCCTCTCGAATATAATGTCTTCTAAAATACCCCTGTGTTTTAGTTCCCTTGTACCAAAGGAAGGCATGCCATCCCAACAGCAAGTCATGCCTTTCTAAGGTCAATAGCGTATTGTTCCTTAATGTTACCCATTCCTTTACCCACATCAAATTTGTTGCTTGGTAATACAACTCCCAGTTAGTCAAGGCAAACCCTCCTCTTATTCTTGCATCTTGTAACAATGTTAATTTTATTCTTGCTTTTTTGCCCTGCCAAATATATTTCAACACAATGTTATTTAAATCTTCAAAAAAATCCTTCCCTAGTCGGATAGGAATTGTCTGGAATAAATTTAAAATTCTAGGCAATACATTCATCTTAATCAGGGGTGGGCAAACTACGGCCCGCGGGCCACATCCGGCCCGTTGGTCTGTCTAATCCAGCCCGCCTCTGAAAAAAAATAACTGAGCGTGGCGTATTGCCCTGCGCCACGTGGCCCCCAAAGCTGTAAAACAGCGCGGAGCGCTCTCGGGAAAGAAAAGTAGGAAAGAAAAGAAGAGAGGCACACAACACCAGCGCCCGCCCGGCCAATGCCTCCGCCGAAGGCAGCGGGAGCAGCAGATGGGAGAGCCAGCGGCAAAGTTTCCTAACTCGCCTCTCCATCCCTGGCTGGCATGCGTCTCCTGCGCGAGGCACTTTCCCGGGCGCCAGGAGGAACACGCTCCGACTATTATTTGTGGGTCCTCTCCCCGCGCTTCCTTCCCCCACCCCTCCCCTCCCCTCCCACCCAATATGGCAAAGGTTCAGGTGAACAACGTCGTGGTGCTGGACAACCCTTCGCCTTTCTACAACCCCTTCCAGTTCAAAATCACCTTCGAGTGCATAGAGGACCTCTCCGAAGGTGAGTCCCCACCGATCCCCCTTTTTTTTCCGGGGATTCCAGGCTTAAACTTTGCTAAAGCCTCGGCAGGCGGGAGCGTCTTCCCGCCGAGGAGCGGAAAGGGTTCCGCCTGGTGGGCGGGCGGGCTGCTTGGAGGAGGCGACCCGGCGGCACTCCGGGTTTCCCCTCCACCGCGCGGCTCAGGGCCAGGCACGAGTGCCTGAGAGGAAAAAGCAAGCCGCAAGTTGCTGGGAAGTTGCTCGGGTGCTGGGAACCGCCGTCGTGGTGAGCGGCTCGTCGGGCACGTACGCGAGGAGGAGGGCTTTTAAAGTGCTGCCCGAGCAGGACCGCCGAGCCAGGAAACGGGGCACCAAGGCAGGGCAAGTCTCCACCAGCAGCGGCCTAGCTTTAGGTGGGCTTGGATGCCCCTGAGCGCGGTTTGCTATTTGTTCTCTCCTGGGACTTGTGTTTGGAAAGTGTGGAAAGTAGTAGCAGGAGCAGCCGCGGTGTTACTTTTTCTTATATATAATATATTATATATTGGAACTTCCGGTTTGTCGGCTTCGCGAGCGGCAGGGATTTCTGAAGCTGCGCGATCCCTGCCGCGCTAGCCGTTTTTGGGGCTCCGACCCAGCCGGTACGGAGCTAGGCTGCCCCTGCAGGGGCAGCTGAAGGTAGGGGATCCGGAGAAGGGTTTGGGGGTGCTGCAGACTCCCTCCCTGGCCGGCAGAACTCCCTTTTCCCAGGACGGTGCAGCGGCGGTCTGTAATGGCCGCCACAAAGAAGCTGGCAGCCGGGTAAGAATGCGCAGGAGGAAGTGGAGAAACTGATTGAGAGGAGAAAGTTTTTCTTGGCTCCTAGGACTCTAAGACATATCTAATAAAATTCCTGAAAAGTATGACTTTCTGAATAATACCTGCCAGAAGAGGAAAAAAGCGGCTGTTTGAAGGTGCTGAAAGGATAGCTTTCCCTCTTTTCCTACGGAATAAATAATTGGATATTAAGAAACCTATTTCTTTTAGGTGAAAATTGGTTTTAAGCGATGAGTGGGAAGAGAGAGATTAAAAAGAAAACATTTGTATGCTAAGACTTTGTTGGAGCAGATGCCTTAAGGATTTGAAGACTAGAATATATTGCAATAAGATTTTAAACAGATTTGGACTTTCTTTCTCTTGGATTGATATTACCCCAGAAGGAGAAAGTGAGAACTCTGCTTGGTTTGGACTGACTGATAACTTTGGGACTGTTTTATTTTTTTTTATTTTCTTTTGAATATTCTGGTTGTTGTAAGAAGAAAGAAGGGGAAAAGAAAAGATTTATAATGGCTCTTTCTGTTGAGGAACTAAGAAAAGAATATGAACAAGCAAAAAAAAAATGGTAAAGATGGTGTGGAAGAAGCTTTCCTTTTCTTAGAAATGGCGCTTATTAATTATCAACAAACATTACAACAGATGAAGACAGCAGAGGAACAAGAAAGAAAGAAAGGAGCCATTTTTAATGAATCTCAGAACTTGATCCAGAAAGAAGGAAGAGAGAAAGAAAAGAAAAGAAGAGAAAAGAAGAAAATTAAAGGACTTAAGGACTTAAGATCTAAAAAACATTTAAGAAAGGGAAAAATAAGGTGCAAAACCAATATGATGATAGTAAACAAAAGGGAAAAGGAATACGACAGAGAAGGGAAGCTGGCAAGGCAGAGGCTAGAAGAAGGGGGTAGAAAGGTTTGTTGGGAGAAGAAAGAAAGGAAAAAGGTGGAGAAAAGCTACAATGTTTTGAAATTAAATGAAAAAAAAGAAATTTTTTTGGATAATGGATAAAGTATAAATTTTTTTAAAAAAAAGATTTTGCAAGGTACATAAGATGAGATGGTAGTATTGTAATGAATTAAGAGTTGATAAGAGATTAAAATGTTAAAATGTTTAAAAATGATTGGCTTTAAAACCTAATAATAGGGAGGTTTAGAATATTGTTTTAATTAAAGAGTTTAATAAGACTATGGTACTGATGTTATTATAAAATTTTATTATAGTATTTTTTTTTAATATTTGGATTTATTGTCTAATTATGTATTTAATTATGTTGGATGTATTAGTTAGATAGAATGTACCAAGCAAAATCGGATTGGGTATTAGATATTATTTTAAAGATTAATTTGATTAACTTAGGGGGAGATAGAAAGGCATCATACTCTGATTAATGATTTCAGGAGAAACTTATTTTCTTTTTTTTTTATAAGGAATGAGACAAAGGGATGATAAAAAATGGACAAAAGATATAAATATAATGATTCAAATTAAGATGATTAATTAAGATAGAAGTAAGAAGTGTGAAATATGTGGGGAAGTTAATATAGAAGGCTTAGAATGGTAAATAAAATAAGTAATGATATGTAAGATGAGCATGAATATAATTGAAGTCCATGAAGAGAGAGATACCTGGGTCCAAGTTACTTTCCAAAAAGATTTTTTTTTATGTTTTGTGTGTTGTGTGTATATGTCTTTTGGGGGAGAATTAGTTAAAAATTGTAGAAATATAGATTGAGAATAATGGTAACTAAGTCAGAAAGAAACAGATGAAATAATAATAATGATATTGAATAAGAGTAAAGAGAAGTAAAGAGAAATTGAATAAGAGGTTTTGGTATGTTGTATGGAAATGGTTTAAAACAGAATTATAATTTATCTGACTTGTTAAATTGACAATGAAAAAAGGTTTAAACATGTAATGAATAATGACAATTTGTGTGTTTTAAAATTAATAAAACTTGTTTTTTTTTTAAAAAAAATATATTATATATTATATTATATATATATATATATATATATATATATATATATATATATATATATATATATATATGTATGTATGTATGTATGTATGTATGTATGTATGTATGTATGTATGTATGTATGTATATGTATATGTATATGTATATGTATATGTATATGTATATGTATATGTATATGTATATGTATATATATTTGTTTTCTGAGGTTCTCACGGGTATTTGTATGTGGATCTTTGGTTATTCGGGTTTTCTTCCGCGTAAGATTGGAAGTATCTAGGCAACGTTTCGATGAAGTCTCATTCATCATCTTCAGGCTTCTGTCTTCAGCTCTGTGCTTTTGAGAAGCCTGCTGGTTGGAGCCTGCTGTGAATGTGGAGTCTGAATTATCAGAGGACACAGATGTGAGCCAGGAGGATGAGAGATTGTCGCAGAGACAATCCTCCCCAGAACCTTCGACTTCGCTCATGCCAGCAACTGATCCACAAAATGAGCCAGAGGCTTCTAACGAGGAAACTGACAGATCTTGGCTTGACGCTAGAACTAGGAGAAGATTGAAACGTCAATCTGAAGGGAGGCGTCAAGGCAGACATTGATTAGAGAGACTGACACGCCCATCCAGGTGATTTAAGGAGGCGTGCTGACTCTCAAACTTTACTTGGAAGCAAAGTGTTTGATGAGTCGAAAGGATAAGTTTGGAGAGGCCTTTGTGATTTATGGACAATTCTGAATTGCCAGACAGATTCCGGGAAGTCTGCCAAGGACTGGAAAACAGTACTGTTAACCCTTTTAAGTCTGGTTTTGTTCTTGTTTGGATATTTTGAACTGTGAAACTTTGTATTCTCACCTATGAATATAGGTGAGACATAACACATATATATATAATATTCTTATATATAATTTGCTGCATTTTATAATGGGCCCTTTATAATGGCCTTTTATAAAATTGGTTCGGTCCTCGAACGCAGATCTGATTTTCCATGTGGCCCCCGACAGAAATTAATTGCCCACCCCTGAACTTAATTGTAGATATTCTCCCAATCAATGATAATTGTAAGTTTCCCCATTTTGTCAAATCTGTCTCAATCTGCTGTTTGAGTTTAAAATAATTATCCTCCTTCAGTGTACTACATCTTGATGTAATGTATATCCCTAAATACTTATCCTTGTTTGTGACCTGTTTTTTTAAAACTTCTTCCAAGTCTTTCTTTCATCTTACTGGCATATTCTTTGTTAGTATCTTTGTTTTATCTTTGTTTATTTTCAAACCTGCTACTTTTCCATATTCTTCTATTTTTTCTATTAATTTAGGTGCTGTTTCCAATGGGTCTTCTAATATAAATACCAGGTCATCTGCAAAAGCTTGAAATTTATACTCTTCCTTTTTGATTTTCATTCCTTTTATTTCTTTATCTTCTCTAATATTCCTATTCAACACTTCCAATGTTAACACAAACAGCAGGGGTGACAGTGGACAACCTAGCCTTGTCCCTTTTCTTATATCTATAGATTCTGTTTGTTCTCCATTTATCATAACTTTTGCAGTTTGTTCATAATACTGTATATCGTTTCAATGGCTTGAATGAATTTTTTACCAAAGCCTGTTTGCTCCAATTGCAATAACATAAATTGCCAACTCACATTGTCGAAGGCTTTTTGTGCGTTTAAAAACATCAAAGCCATTTACTTCTCAGGATGTGCCTCGTAGTATTCCAGAGTATTCAAAATAATTCTCACATTATCTTTGATTTGTCTCTTTGGTAGGAATCCATTTTGATCAATATGGATAAAGTTATTTAAGTATCTTTTTAGTCTTTCTGCCAAGATTGAAGCAAAAATTTTATAGTCTGAATTTAATAGGGATATAGGTCTGTAATTTTTAACTTGCTGCAGGTCTGTATCCTACTATATAAGTGTAATGTATGCTTCTGTCCATGTTTTGAGTATTTTTTTCTTTAACATAACTTTGTTCATAACTTCTAATAGGTGAAGATTCAGTATTTCCTGAAAGGTCTTGTAAAATTCTGCTGGTAAGCCATCTGGACCTGGTGCTTTTCCAACATTCTATTTTTTTTAAAGATTCTGTTAATTCCATCATTGTTATATTCCCTTCTAGCATTGTTTCAATATCTTTAGGTATCTGAGGTAAGTTCACTTTCTGTAAATATTGCTTGACTTTTTCTTCTTGAATATTCTCTTGAAAATACAATTTCCCATAGTAATCTTGTATAATTTTTTTCTTCTCCTCATTTCCATAACATGTATGTCCTTCTTCATTTATTAGTTGGCTAATCCTTCTTGATTCTCTCTCCTTTCTCAATTTATAGGCTAGCCATCTGCCTGGTTTATTTGCATCTTCAAAATAATTCTGTTTAGCATTTTTAATTTTTTGTGCTAGTTCCTCTTTTTCCATTAGTCCCATTTTATGTTTAATTATATCCATTTTATTTTTAGTGTCTTTTTTTGCGGGGACTTCTGTAAGTCTTTTTCCAGTTTTTTTATAATCATCCTCTAATATTTTGAAATATGTTTATGTTTTATATTTCTTTTCCTTGTATTATCAAGCCTCTTGTGTAGGCCTTCATCACGTCCCAGAGGTTCTGTAGAGATGTATCCTCTTTTCTATTTTCTTTAAAGAAGAAAGCAAGTTATTTCTCTATAGTCGTTTTCTTTTAATATCATATTTTTAAAGGTCCATCTGGATCTCCTCTTGTATCCTCTCCAAGTAACTGTCACTGGGTTATGATCTGCCCAAGTGCTTGTTTCTATTTCGATCTCTTGTATATTAGCCAGTAGTTCTGCTGACATCCATATCATGTCTATTCTAGACCATGAAGCATGTCTGTTTGAGTAAAAGGCATATTGCTTACTCTCCACGTTTCTCTCTCTCCAAGCATCTTTTAAGTTGAATTCTTCTGTTATTTGAAAGAAGGATTTTGGTAATATCTTTCTAGCTTTCTTTGTTGATTTCTGCGTTTTGTAATCCAACCGTTCGTTAACTATTCCATTAAGATCCCCCATCATACAAATATTAACATAGTCTAATTCAATTATTTTCATATGTAATTTCCTGTAAAATTCTTCTTGGTTATCATTCGGAGCATAAATTACAATTAAAAGTGTTTTAACATTATTGTCCATTATTTCCACCATCAAAATCCTTCCATTGTCATCTGTATAAATTAATTCTGCCAAAATTGTGTCTTTAATATACACTGCTCAAAAAAATAAAGGGAACACTTAAACAACACAATGTAACTCCAAGTCAATCACACTTCTGTGAAATCAAACTGTCCACTTAGGTAGCAACACTGATTGACAATCAATTTCACATGCTATTGTGCAAATGGAATAGACAACAGGTGGAAAGCATAGGCAGTTAGCAAGACATCCCCAATAAAGGAGTGGTTCTGCGGGTGGTGACCATAGACCACTTCTCAGTTCCTATGCTTTCTGGCTGATGGTTTGTTCACTTTTGAATGCTGGTGGTGCTTTCACTCTAGTGGTAGCATGCGACGGAGTCTACAACCCACGCAAGTGGCTCAGGTAGTGCAGCTCATGCAGGATGGCACATCAATGCGAGCTGTGGCAAGAAGGTTTTCTGTGTCTGTCAGCGTAGTGTCCAGAGCATGGAGGCGCTACCAGGAGACAGGCCAGTACATCAGGAGACGTGAAGGAGGCCATAGGAGGGCAACAACCCAGCATCAGGACCGCTACCTCTGCCTTTGTGCAAGGAGGGACAGGAGGAGCACTGCCAGAGTCCTGCAAAATGACCTCCAGAGGGCCACAAATGTGCATGTGGCTGCTCAAACGGTCAGAAACAGACACCATGAGGGTGGTATGAGGGCCCGACGTCCACAGGTGGGGGTTGTGCTTACAGTCCAACACTGTGCAGGACGTTTGGCATTTGCCAGAGAACACCAAGATTGGCACATTCACCACTGGCATCCTGTGCTCTTCACAGATGAAAGCAGGTTCACACTGAGCACATGTGACAGATGTGACAGGGTCTGGAGATGCCATGGAGAATGTTCTGCTGCCTGCAACATCCTCCAGAATGACCTGTTTGACAGTGGGTCAGTAATAGTGTGGGGTGGCATTTCTTTAGGGGGCCGCACAGCCCTCCATGTGCTCACCAGAGGTAGCCTGACTGCCATTAGGTACTGAGATGAGATCCTCAGACCCCTTGTGAGACCATATGCTGGTGTGGTTGGCCCTGGGTTCCTCCCAATGCAAGACAATGCTAGACCTCATGTGGCTGGAGTGTGTCAGCAGTTCCTGCAAGATGAAGGCATTGATGCTATGGACTGGCCTGCCCATTCCCCAGACCTGAATCCAATTGAGCACATCTGGGACATCATGTCTCGCTCCATCCACCAATGCCACATTGCACCACAGACTGTCCAGGAGTTGGGGGATGCTTTTGTTCAGGTGTGGGAGGAGATCCCTCAGGAGACCATCTGCCACCTCATCAGGAGCATGCCCAGGCATTTAAAGGAGGTCATACAGGCACGTGGAGGCCACACACACTACTGAGCCTCATTTTGACTTGTTTTAAGGACATTACATCAAAGTTGGATCAGCCTGTAGTGTTTTGTTCCACTTTAATTTTGAGTGTAACTCCAAATCCAGACCTCCATAGATTGCTAAATTTGATTTCCATTGATAATTTTTGTGTGATTTTGTTGTCAGCACATTCAACTATATAATGAACAAAGTATTTAATAAGAATATTTCATTCATTCAGATCTAGGATATCTTATTTTTGTGTTCCCTGTATTTTTTTGAGCAGTGTGTAAAACCACACCTCTTTTTTTAGATTGTGCCAGCGATGTAAATAATTTCCCTATTTTTTTTTGTTTAAGTATATATTCATGTTGTTTTTTAATATGTACTTCTTGTAAGCAATTTATATCAAATTTCAATTTCTCTAGTTTATGAAATACTTTCCTTCTTTTAGTAGCCAAATTAAGTCCATTTATGTTAATCGTAATCAATTTTCTTTCATCCATGTTAGGCTTTGTGAGGGGGTTTTATTGCTCTAGTAGGTCTTAATTCTCTAAAATTCTTACTTTGTTTCAATATTTCTGTAATGTTATATCCATATCAGTTCATTCAAAAACAAAATGTTTTCCTTTTTATTTGAACTAAATTTTTATCAAAAGGTGACACTCTCCATTATACGAAATCTTCACTTTTCCCCCCTCCTGTATTTTTATTTAAGGTTTTTCGAACCTCAATATTCCAACACAATCCAGTCTCCAATTTGTAAACTTTATTATTATTCTTCTTTGACAATCTTAAGTCCAGCTTTAATTTTATACTTGATTATTCCCAAATTATTTTAGTCCAATTTCATAAAATCTTTAATTCCAGCTTCTTCCTTTCCCGGTTCGAAGCCCCATTTAGCTGTCAAAAATATTTTCCTTTTTTTCTCTGTCTCTTTGTAATTTCGCCGCTCACTTTTCTTTTCTTAAAAGTTCTATGTTACCTTAATCCCGGGGTACTTTTATTTGGTTATGTTGCCCAGTTGTCCCGGTTCAGATGTTATCCACCTCTTTCTTCCCTCCTGCACAAATCTTAGTCAAGCTGAGTCATCCTCTTCGGGATGGCCATTTTAGACCATCGCTGCAGTCGTCTTCGGGAGGAAAAAAAAAACAAGCCCAGGGGGGGGGGAGATGCGGCTCCCCACAAACAGGCTTGTTGCTTCTTCTTACTCCGCTGCCCCTCCAAGGCAGTTTCAACCCCTAATCAGGATGATTGGGGCTCTCCGACGAAAGAGCACGAACGATAGCCGCAGAGAGTTGCGATCTACCGCCCGTCGGCGAGGAGGCTCCGCCTTCTTCCCTCAGGTCTTAATTCTCATTGCTCTCTGGGTACACCACCTACTGCACCTTCTTCTTTCTCTTTTTCAATTACTGCTATACATTCCTCTTGTAATTCAATTAGTGACTCTTTCTTTCTAGCTTCTTCCTCTTTTCCTCTAAAATATTCTAAGTAGAATAGCTCAGCTTTTTCAACTTTGTCAATTCTGTGTCTTTGTTCCTGCCAGGTGAACAAGAGGCTTTCTGGCATCAGCGATCTGTAATTTACTCCTCTTTTAAGTAACTCTTTAGTCAAAAATAAATATTCTCTTCTCATCTCTCTTACTCTTCTTGGTAGCTGTTTCAGCACCACAATTTCTTTATCTTTGTACTTCAAGGTTTTCTCTCTTGCCACCTGTAGTATCTGTGTCTTAATAATCTTTTTTAGTGAATCTAATATGAACCTCTCTTGGTAGACTGTTTCTCATTGCGTATCTTGTATATACACGGAACACTTCATCCATCCTATCCATCATCTTCTCTTTGGTTATCTCTAATGCTTCTGCCAGTATTTCTGTCATTATTTCAGCAAGATTTTCACCTTTTCATTCTTCTACATTTTGAAATCTTAGGTAGAATTCTGATCTGTCTATTTCCCATCCTAATGGTTCACATCTGCGCTTCTCAATATCACTCAATCGAGTGTCAATATCTCCAATTTTCTTATCCCTTTGTATATCTTCTTCAATTTTCTTAATTCTATCCTCATATTTCATCATCTGTTGAATGCTCTCTACTTTCTCATCTGTCTTTTCAGTTCTTTGCTCAATATTCTCAGCTCTTTGCTCAAATATTCTCTATTCTCTTTTCAATCTTCTGGATTCCTTGCATAATCATCTGTAATGTCACTTTCTTCTCTTTCTCCTGTTGTAAAATTGTCTGTATTGACCGTTGTCCTCCAGATGGTGAAGTGGTTATTGGTATTGAGGAAGCTGGTGCTGTTGTCTTTCTGCTCATCTTGTGCTTACCTGTCGAGAGGAAGAAAGAAAAAGGAAAAAAGGAAAAAGAAAAAAAGGAGTACAGGCAGGCAGTTGCCACTCCAAAACAAAAAGGGAAAAAGAAAAAAGAAAAATCTTCAGGCACTTATGTACCTTAATCCAATTATTTCTCTTAATAAAAAAAAAGAAAAGGAAGAAGATAAAAAAAGTTTTAAAAAATTATTATGTTCTAGTTTCTGGAATAGAAGGTTAAGATCCAAACATAAAAATCCAAACTGGGAGGGGGAGTAGAATAGAAGATGGAAAATAATCTACAGTTAAGCCAGCTGCTGCCACTAAGTATCCAAGGCTCTTTAATAAATCAAACTCAATGTTTCTGGTTCCAGTATTTTCAAGGTCCCTTCAATCTTCTTTATTTCAACTTCAGCTCAAAGCTCTAATTATTTAGTTTCACGGATGAGCACCTGTATAAACAATCTACCATGTTCATCCTACTATCTTTTCCATTGCAAAGCTGAGTCCTTGAGTATAGCAAGTACATAAACAAACTGAGAAAGAAAGAAACAATATGTTCAAACCTCTAAATGGCAGTGCTACTTTTTTCCTCCTTCACTTTCACTCCCCCCTCTTGTATCCAATACCAGAAACAAAAAGAAAAAATAGAACCCTTTCTTTTTTTTTTTGAAAAAAAAAATACAACTCAAATCCAAAAGAACAGTCTTACTCAAAACAGACTTTCAACAAATTATAAAAAATAAATAAAAATAAAAAGGACGAAAATTTAAAAGAAACCAGTCCAGTTTAAAGTTCAGTAAAAATAGCTTTACCAAATTCAAAGTTCCAATAAAAAGGGAAACAGAAAAAAAGCTTTCACTTTAACTAGTTTAATTTCGCTACTTAAACTCTTTCCTCTTCACTTTTAATTTCACTTTAAATCTTTCAGGGTGTTCTCTTCAAGTAATAATAAGTAAAAGTTCATCTCACCAAGCTGACACACTTTCCTTCAATCTCTTCCGTTCTGGAGCTGTCCCAGCTTCAGCAGCTTGAATGGCTACCTCTCTGCTGCTGGCAAAAGGGCTTTCCTTGGATCAACCAGGGACTTTGTGATGTCCTTGGGATCGACAGGATGTGCCCTCCTCAGTCACCGTCTCTACAGGATGGTTTAGGTCCGATGGGACCATCCTGCAACAGAGATATCAGCAGCGATCTTGGAGCTTCAAGATCTCACACTGTACCACTGAGACACCAGCTCTGTCCTCCCCAGAGACCAGCAATCTTAATGTCTGTTTGTAAGCAATCTTGCCCTTCAAACTGATGAAATTAATGAAGGAACACAAAATTATGATTCTTTATGAAGAACAAGGACTTTTGAACAATCACCCAGTTTTGCAAAATCAAAGCAAAATAAAAGAGTGGGACAGAAAATGGAAAAAGAACACAAGGAGATAACAGTCCCTGCATCCTGCTATTGTATTGCAAGTTCAAGAGAGACCTTAGAGGCAGTCCAACATATAATGGCAGGGTATAAGATGCAGGTGCATCAGGATAAACTGAATGGTATGACAGCCCAAATTCAGATGTGAGGTTTTATAAACAGTCATGGAGGGCTAAGATTCTGTGAGATTTCCAAATCTCAGGCAAGGGCTAGCCAATGAACCAAACATTGTAATAGTTGACCCAGGCCAGAAGGTAGTGGGGATGATATATGTAGTGTTGCCTAGTCATAGCAACATCAGAAAGAAACAATATGAGAAGCTGGAGAAAAATCACAGCCTGAAGGAGAAACTAGAGAAAATGTGGAAATTAAAAGCCAAGATGGTTGCAGTGATGGGACCACCACTCAGGGATTTATTCAGCTGAGAGAGTGGCTCCAACAGGTTCCAAGAATAACATCAGAGCTCTCTATTCAGAAGAGTGCAGTGCTAAAAACAGGTAGGATATTATGCAGAACTCTCAAACTCTCAAAACAAGATTAAGGAAGACATTCATTGAAATGAGAAAAGATAATAAACATATAAATTATATGTTCATGTTCATATTCATATATATTTATGAATATATAGCCAATATTATTTCTGATTGCTTTTCCTGGCCCTGATTTGAAAAGAGCTTCACATGAATATAAGTGTTTAGGCCTGCAGCCAATATTATTCACTTCCCCAATACATATAAATCTGGTCATTATTCCTCCTCATTTAAAAAGTCAAGTCACACTGGTTAATTTCTGAAATGAGATTGTGATGTAAAATACCAGAGATAAAATAACATTCAGTAGATTTTTTACAGATGGTGAAAAGCCTGTATTAATATGAATATGAGACATCCAATGAATTCCACATCATCTTTTTTTAATAAAGGAACTTCAAAATCAGTTCTGTGAATAATCATAACGGGCATGCTGTTCTTTGCATTCATCGGAAAGAAAATACTTTGATGTAAAATAGTAATGAAATATTTATTTACTGCACATTAGACTTACACGCTTCTTGAAGCTCATGACAGTTTACAATATAAAATCAAAGAAGCATAGACATAATGTAAAATAAATAGGAATTAGTCTTTAGATAGCAAAAGATTTTAGGCCATAGAATGAAGGTGCATGGGTGATGAGGGAAATGTTAAAATTATTCTGCTGTTTCAATGTCTAGAAGAACATTAAATAATAATATCTGTATCTATATCTTATATAAAATCATTGATCAAAGGCTGATCCAATAAAAACAGCAATAGTGGTAGCAAGAACAAAAACAAGTTGCACCCTGATATGAAGAGTAAAATGGACCTTCTCATTCCAATTTTAAAAGTTATCTGGACTGGATGGAGCCAGCAGGCCATGACATGTACCTCTCTACTACCCAAATTCTTACTGCCATCATCTAATATCGAAGTGGGCTTAGTCACTGTAGTTTCTAACCTATGCTGGTATCTGCTCATTGGCTAGAAAGAACAACGGTGGATCAACTGCATTCTTTTTGTGAAGAATTCTGGTTTAGTCAAACTAATTCAACACTTTTCATGACTTCTTGCTTGCTTGTCCTGTCTGTTCCCCCACCTTTTAAAAGTTTTAAATCTAAGGACAGGACCTATTTTTAATTGATATGCCAGTTCTGGGCGTAATTTTTATCTGATGATAAGATTTTTAAGGAAGAAAAGAGAAGAAAAGGATGACCAGCTGTAAGGGGAATGACTGAAGTGATTGAATACTTTATTCATCCAAGACTGATTAGACACACAAGGGATTTGTCTCTGGTGCAAAAGCTCTCAGTGTACACGCAAAGCAACAGAATGATCATCATCATACCAATAAGAGAGGTGAATACATATAGGAATAAAGAAGATAATAATAATAATAATAATACTACAGCCATACTACATGGTTGAATACACATAGACATTAGGCAGCACTATGAGAATTATCAGAGTGATGCATAAGGGAAAAAACTGTCCATGGGTCTAGTTGTTTGAGCATACAATGCTCTATAGGGCTGTCTCAAAGGAAGACGTTGAAACAGTTTATGTCCAGGATGTGAGACATCTGCAGATATCTTCTCAGTCTTCCTTCTGATTGGCACAAGATTCAGTTCTTCAATGGAAGGCAGGCTGGTTGCAGTTGTTCTTTCTGCAATCTTTCCGTAGGAAAGCCTTGGTTATAGTGGTGATGGGTATACTGTTAGAAGACCTAAAGGTCAGTCTTTGGACAGACCATCTTGGATAATATATCTGGATGGTTGCTAAAAGTAATGCTGTCTTGATGGCACATAATAAAAATCATTTTTAAAAAGTAAATAATTTAAACCTCTGATAAGAAATTGCTTTTTAAAAATATTTTTCAGACATCTCAGCAGATCATGAACATTATGGTAGATGTATAAATCTGCTCCCTTTAATTTTCTAGATAATTTCAGATGTCATGCTAACTAATAAAAACAATGAGATCTAGCCCAACAGTAGCTGCACACACTCCTAGAGGCATTGCTTTTAAACAGTATTTGGCAAATCATTTTTTATTGTCCTTGAAAATGTTAACCTGTAAATACATCTTCATGCAATTTCTTTGCTTAATGAAATCCAAGCATTTGATCATTCACTTGTCTATCTGTGTCCCTCCTGTGCATTCCCCCATTGATTAAGTGTGATGTAGTGAGGAACTAAGTCTGTGTTGATGTGATTTAAAGATTAGCTTAGACTGCCATCTCATTTGGAGTCATCTAGAGGAAATTACTTTTAAAGGGCTGTTACTTGGGACCAATAGCGCAGATATCTCTTACTGCATACAAAATGCTTGGATAAAGTATTTAACATACGACAGTGAATCCTCTTAGCAGAGAGTTACACACCAGAATAACAGATATCAAGAGGGCTAGTTTGTACAGCAAATACAGTATCAAGAGAAAAGAATCAAGAGAAAAGAATCAGTACACAAGCCGTAAAGGACTAAAAACTGTAGTCATTCACATTTTATAACTCCACAAGGAATCAAGTAAATCCTACATGATCTTTTAAGACACCCTCAGTGATTTCAAGTTGCATTCACCTTGCAAAGAAAGATAGATAGAATTACTGATTTATGTTTTTGAGTGATTTCCCTTACACATGCTCACAGTTGATTCATACAAGGTGACTTTGCTATCAGAAGCTAGCATTCTGGACTTCTGGTTTGTTCCTCGTCAGTGTTGGTATGAAATCCGTGATCGTGCATGGTTTCACCCAAGCTCTCTTGCTGGAGGGTCCCAAGGGGCGACCCAATCCTGAGAACCAGAGCCACCCTGGTTGGGGTGGTGCTGAAGGGAAAGTAGCCGTGGAGGCGGCAAAGGCGGAGGCCCTGGTATCAAATTAAAGGGCTATTTTGGAGGAAAGTGTGTGGAAGTGGCGACCAGAGAAAGTGAGAAAGAAAATTGGTTTTTAAAGTTGGATTTGATTATTCTACTGGACTAATCTGGAGAAGAAATTTAAAGGAAAATACATTAACACAACAAAGGTTTAAAAATTAAACTGGACTTATATTAAACTCTGGGCACTTAAAGGGCATAACTAAATGCTGGAATTGAGTGTGTTGAAAAAAATAGCTAATGATTGAAATTAGCAAACTTAATAAAAATATTATATTCAACAAAGAAAGTTACAAAGAAAAAGACTGAAGAGCGCCATCTGATGGTACAGGAAAACTTTAGTATGTTTTAAAACGAGTGTCTGGTCTTTTTGAGACTTTGGATTTTGGAATTTAAAAGAATATAAAAGGAACTTTACTATTGCCAGTAATGTGGGAAACAGTTGAGAGGCCAATTAGAGGATTTGGAATAAAGATTCAGGAGCATGAATTGTTGAAAATAAACTCAAAAGATATTGGCTGAAATAATATACTGGACTCTGGGATTGAATATATCTACTAAAGAAGAGGATTTCAGCTGTTAAGGAAGAGGAAAGAAAAAGAAAAAGAAAAAAGGAGAAGATATAATGGAGGAGCTACTTGTTGATATAAGATTGGACTTACAAGACATAAGATCAGATCTGCAAGATACAAGGGACATGATAAAAATCAAACTTGAAATGTGTAGTACTACAGAAATTAGAAATGGTGACTCAGCATACGCAAGAACATAATCAACCAGAGGGGGAGGAGTTTTATAAAGAAGAAGCCAACTCAGAAGGACAAAACAAACAATTACTTAAGCAGGGGGGGGGAGGAATTAGAATTAAAAATTTGTGGTCTGATGGGATGATAAAAGGGAGAATGGTTCGGAAAATGGTTAAAGAGAGAAGGGAAAAGCAAAAAAAGGAAGTGCAAAAGCAAAATCAAAAGAGGGAGGGAGAAAAGTTTAATAACTGGAATGAGAAAAGGAGGGGAATAAGAATGGGGAAAAAGGAAATTAAGAGAAAGGACCAGAAAATAAAGAGGAACAGGAAACAAACAAGGATGAAAAGAAGGTACACTGTTCAAAGAGTGAGAAATAATGGGTGAAAAAAAAAAGGAATAAGGAAGAGGATTCCGCAAGGCAATGTGTTGGGATGTAGAAGAATATATTGAAAATAGCATTTTGTAATGTATAGATGATTTATCGAGAAAATATAATGCGGAATCGGAGAAAAAAATATATATATATTTATGTTTTATATTAGATATTAGATATCATTCTTAAGGAAGAATGAAGGTGGTTAGCTCAAATTATTAACTAGAGGGGACAATTATATTTACAGATAAGGATTGATAAAATGACAAATGTGACAGAAAAAAATAACATGAGAAATGACAATAGAAAGGAGATGAGAATTTTAGATAATATTGTAAAATAAGATAAGAGAATATGAATTGGGATTGGATAAGACAAGCTTAATATTTAATAATGATAAGGATGACATAATATGAAATTAAACAAATAAAATGAATAGGTAACTATGGTCATGTTTGTATTGAGATGTGAAACCCGGAACCATACTGCTTGCCAAATGAGAATTTTTTATTTAAAAAATAAAATGAAAACAGGGAGAAAATTGAATAATGGAATAACTAGGTATGTTTAACTGATATGGTGGTAGGCATTTGGAGAGAGTAAGGTTGAAAATAAATATTGAAGAAGTATGAATTAATATGAATATATGCAATGAGTGATGTATGATATATTGATGCCATACTGTTAATGTATGTAGATTGAAATAAAAAAAATTGGACAAAAAAAAAGAAGAAGCTAGCATTCTATAATCAATGAGATGAGAGCACATTTTTTTACCAAGCCCAAACAAGATGCCCGTTGAACTACTTTCTCCACCTAAATGTCCCCTCTCTTCCTTCCCATTCCAATATATTCAGTGTTAGTAAAATTTGGGAACATGCATGGGTCACAGAGAAACAGAGTCTTAGCCAAATCTGCATTTGGGACTGTTCCCACTTTATTTTTCACCTGCTTTTTAGGAATATACTGGCATAAAATTTGCTGTTCTCATTGTCAATTCCTGTTCTACTCTAATGTCTCTGTTCTCAGTTGCTGTCAGACATAGGGTGAAAAACTGTAATAGATCGTATATAAATGAAGGCTGCTTTGCCATGTTGGAATAAGGGGGAAAAACACATTAACACAGTATATCCAAGGTTGATATAAAGAAAACTCTTGTCTGGGATCAGATGAAGACAATGTCATGGGAACAGATTTTGCCAAAACATACGGGTTTTTCCAACATGTCAGGGATCTTGCCAAGTGTCCTTGGCCATGTTGCTGAGCCATTAAAGGTTTCCTAGTAAAACAGAAAAGAGAATAAAATTGGCTAAAATAGAATGCTTGGACATCCTATAGTACACAATTATAATTCTATGGATGGGACAAGTGGTACCATTCCTACTAGCTCCAGCCATGTTCCCCCTGTTGACTGATTCCACCAATCACATGGAAAATGAAAAAGACTGGATGTCATATTCATTATTCTGGATCCCAATTCAAGGGAGGGAGGAGTATCAAATGAGAAGCCATTGTCCCCACTTTTAATTCATAAGATCATATAGTGAGAAGGTCAAATATAATTTATGAAGGCGAATACCCTTTTCAATGCAGAGGTCTAAATCTAAACACCCCTAATAGTGTTGTGTGGCTTTGCTGGATGATTCAAATCCAGACGACACCATCAAATGGAAGCCAGATGTTGCTGTGTGAAATGTGAAAACCATTCTGGGACAATCCTATATTCTGATAGTGTTAACAGTCTAGATCACATGGTAATTTGGAAAAGTGGTGGGTGAGATCTTGTTCTTAACACGATAAATATTTGTAAGTTAAGCTCTTTTGCAATATTATATATAGGGGCTAGTTCTTTTGAGATAAGCATTTATAATCATTAGGAAAATGGACCCTTCTATATGTTGTTGCTGATTAGTATATTATTAGTACACTGATCACCAAAAAATCACTATGTCTCTCTGCATATTCTCTAAAAGTTAACTTATTTGAATTTTCAAGTAGATAAAAATTAATTCGCAAAATTAGGGTCATTTACATTTACTTGGAATTCTGTATGTATCTGAATACTACAGAGCCATGACTCCTTACTTTATGAAGCCAGAGAACAAACTCTTTGTTGAGAACAGGTTTTTCCAACATTTTAAAATTCATCTCTGTTATATCTATTTCTTCACATCTCATTTGTGAAAACTTTTGTATTATTGCTTTGTATGTGTAATATCATGAAGGATAACAAGCTCTGTTCAGACTTCTCCTTGGCAAGAGCGGGCTCGAACCAATTAAATAGGCATGCTACTGTCCAGCAACTTCTGATAAGTAAAGATTGTAGAAAAGCAGTAAAGACATTATAAAAACAATCACTATGAATGGAAAATCTGTATTAAAACCCTCTCCTATTTATAGTAAAATCAAAGCTTATATTTCCTTCACCTCTTTCTCTTGGCCAAGCTATGCAATGATCTAGACAGGCCAAGTTTCCCTTGTTTCACATTGCTAATGGGAAGATTTGGTATCAAATTATTTTCCTCTGTGGAAACAGTAAATCTCACAGCATCTCCTTTTTCCTCATCCTTAGAGGAATCTGGGGGATCACTTCTTCATTCCTTCTTCCCCACTAGTAGCAAGCTCAGAAAGGAAAGTGCTTCTTCCATTATTTACATATGTTCATGGAGGCTGTAGAACTTTTCTACTTTATTATAAGGTTACATTAATAGGATATTTGAAGTCTGAAAGTAGAATTTTCCCCACCTCCCCCCCCACACACACACCTTGAAAATCTCTTCTGAGTATCTTACTCCAGTCTCTATCCAACTGTGGACTATGCTGTCTTTTTTCTGACCATTCCCCAGGCAGTGTCTCTGGGTCCTGTCTCCCAAGATCATTCTTACATACCATTACAGCAATGAAGTGCGTAGAGGCAAGAAGGCTAATTTCCAACTATCTCTTGTTTTTTTTGGGGGGGGAGATCAGATCTGATAACAGATTGTTTTTCTCTTTGTGAGAATTAACTCTCACACCTTCACTTCAATTATAGCATAAATCAGTAAATCCTATAAAGGCCCGACATTGTAATGATTCATCCTCAAAAGCGAGAAAAAATTCCATTTAAATCCGACACTCCTACAATCAAGCATGCATGAAGGGCAACATTATGGCACAGAGGTAGATTGTGCATGGTTTTGTTCAGTATCTTCTCCAATTGCCTACTGATGCTGGTGTGGACAACACTTGACAGCCTGTAAGATGATACATTTCAAAAATCTCCAGGATACTGATTGTCCAGCATTAGAAAATTGATAATTTGCATAAACTCGTGAAAAAAAGCTCATTGCAATCTATAAAACTGGCATTCTAATTTCTTACAATGTGCAGGAAAAATATATGCAACAGCATATTATACTTTGCCATGAATGTTAGCAGATATTATGAACAAATATCTTAGTAATTTCCCTATGAACAGTTTGGAAGACATATTTATATGACTGAGATAATCAGGATAAATAATGGGTAGATTTGTCACAGGTCATACAAAGGTATACATTTTGTATGCTTGTAATACGTTTTATGTACCCATAAGTTTTTTGCAACCTGTTAACAAATGTATGATCAGCAGTAACTAAATTTATATCTTCCCCTGAATATATGATCAATATTAGCACCTTAGATTATTGAATTAGAGCAATTAATATATTCAGGAAAATTATATTCATATAATTCTTCATTAAAACTTCACAAATTATAATAAAGATAAAATAATTCACTATTCCATTCAATTTGGTACAAATATTCTAACTTTAATTCTAGTATTATTCATAGTGAATCCTATTAGTTGTCAACCTATTTTTGATTTAGAATAATTATGGAATATTTAAGGTTGATTAAATTTAAGAATTCCTACCATTGGCCTAGTCACACCTGGTGCTACAGCATAATGTGGTTTCTTTGCTTTGCTGTAGCTTGTAGAAATCCAAGCATTAGGGTTTGTAAATTATGGTTTATAACTTAGTGTATTGTACATCAAATTGAATGTGGACCCTTTAACCTTGCTTAAGAAAATAATGATTTAACATAAAGACAGTTTATTAGAGGAAATATTTTTTCCAGGTCAGGGGAATGGAATAAATGATCAGATGGAATCTGGATATAGAAAGTAAGTTTCCTAACTCAGAATTTCTTTTAAAAATATAGCTGCTAAATCTGACAGTGCAGAAGGAAAATAAAACATATTGCCCTTTAGGACTACCAAGGACAAAAAGAGCTCAGGCTTTGGAATATACAGAATAACATGCTTGACTAATCTAGATTTTCACTCTGCTTGCTACCTGCAAAGTTTAGTGTTGCATTCCTTCATTCTCTTCTATAATTAAAGAGGATCAAGGCTCAGTCTGTACAATTACATGGTAACTTCAGTGAGTTTATCTAAAAATAGAAGCCCGAATCTATATATTATTTCTAACCATAATGTACAATCAGCAATATCACCACTTATTGCATTAACCTGAATATGTTATTCCAATATAGGTTAATTGATATTTCAGTGTGTCTTTAAGTATTCTGTTCTTTTCCATCATACCTTTCAGGTTCATCAGAAATATCCTACAAACAAATCTGATTGCACATCTTCCAAATTTGTGCACACCAGAAATATCAAGTAGAAAAGTACCTGATTTTAAATTACATACCCCACCCCACCCCACCCCCCAAAATAGAACAAAATTTGAGTGATCTTTCTAGTTAAAAAAAAACCCATTAGGGTCATTATCACAAAGTTTGGCACTTGTATAATTTTACCTTAAATAATGGAGCAGAATAAAAATTGATTGATTCTACTAATTGTTTTTTCTGCATTTGAATTATGCAATAAGAAATCCTCATCAGATTATTTTGTTCTTAGTAATGCAATGCATTTTCAACCAAAAGAGAAATCTCCAAATACTGAAAGGGAAAACAGCAGAATATTTAGAAGGTCAAGACTCTATGACAGAGCATTTTAATTCATAAAATGTGGAATACACTCTAAATACTTCTTGACACCTCATTCCAGTGACGAATATTATAATAAGATTGACAAAATGGAACAAATTATTTCATTCACTTTACTAAGATTATTATAGGAATGCAAAATGGCACAAATTTTATTAGTTCTTTTTACATTATTTAATCTTCCCCTTTTCAAACATATTATTTAGAAATACAATAATCATATTTTGAATCTGTATACGATTTTTTAAAAACAGGAAATGAGTCAACTATAAATATATTTAATTTTTAATAACAACATAAATTAATGCTCTGTTATTTACTCTTTTTAACATAATGTTTTATGGGAGTGTGTTATATTAAATCTCATTCCTTTCAGAAAATGCTCCATTGGAGCATAAATCTCATCTCACAAGAGTGGATAATATTGATAAAACGCATTAATAGGATTCTTAGGAAACCTGTTATTGTAGACTTTTTCTGCAATCCATTTAAATATTTGAGAAAGTATGTTGTTATTTCTGTCCTTTGGTAGTGTTCTTCTGCTTTAAAGCATGTACATTTCTTTATTCTTTTTTTACTGCACAGTGATTCTATTTTTAATGTGTTCCCATTTCAGGACTTTTGACTGGAGATAAGGAAGAAAGTACTGTAGGTGTTATATGAACTATGCAGTACAATGCAATATACACTGTAGAACCAATTGACCAAACAAAGGTGAGCTACCATTTGAGGTGAATTCCATCAAAATGATCTCAGTCAGGTCAGCTTCAGAATTGACACACAGGAAGTAGACACAATCAACTCAAAAAGTGATAGGTGTGTTTCAGTTGCTAGGATCTGCCCTAACCTATTGAGATGGGTTGCCTCAGGTGGCGTATACCTAGGTCAGTGCATTAGAAGCATTATAACCTCAAAGTCAGTGAACTTAATTACTGTGTATTAGTGCAAGATGATTAAAATATGCCCTTCATCCAGAAAGATTCCCAAAGCTGTTCTAAATAATTAAAGTATAGCTAGGTTTATACTATTTGCATAAATGGTTCGTGGATCATATTCCAAAATTCAGCTAACTGAGCCAGTCAGTAAAGAGCAAGGGAAATGACTTTGACAAAAATATGCAAGAACCATTATTAGGCAAAAGGGATCAAGCATTTTTAAAAAGTCCAAAGCAATGAGATAACATATGGAAGTGGATCAGGCAGATGCCTCTCTAATTCATTGAACTATTAGAAGGAGGACAAGATACAGAATCACCACATTTGGTGATATACCATATTTACCATATTTATACATAAATATTTATTGATTATAATAATATTTCAAAGCATTAACATTTCAATAGATTTTCCTTTTCTACATGTTTTTAAGAATGGTTTAAGTGAGCCATGATGGCACAGTGGTTAGAATGCAGTATTGCAGGCTAACTCTGCTGACTGCCGGCAGTTCAGTCCTGATTGGCTGAAGGTTGACTCAGCCTTCCATTCTTCTAAGGTCAGTAAAATGAGGGCCCAGATTGTTGAAAGCAATATGATGACTCTGTAAGCTGCTTAGACAGGGCTGTAAAGCACTGTGAAGTGGTAAAAAAAATCTAAGTGCTATTGCTATTTCTTTAAAAAAAAAACTGTTGACTTCTCCCAGCAGAAATAAGAACTACGGATGGCACTTTAGGACCCTACTGGGTAAGCTATAAAGAATCTGTCTCAACAGAAAACTGAAATCATTTTACATTAGCTGACAGCCGTCCATTCTTCTCTGGAAGAGCAGTCTGTGTCTTTTTATGAATGTGGAATCTAATATAGGGGCTAGGGGTCCTTGGTGCTCCCTGAGCTTGGTTGTTTTCTTGTTTCATTGCCCAAACTAGGGATACCATCAGCATCTAGCACTGATGATGTTACCTAGTTTGGGTAATGTAATGTTTGCAAGAAAACAACCAAAGTAGGAGATCACCAAGGACCACTCATTTCAACCCTGAGTTACAAATATTATTCTTTATTGGTATGTACTGTAGGAACTCATCTTCTGAAGAAGGCAGAAGAGCTACATCTTTAGGCTAAGAAAAGGGAGAAGCAGGAGAGCCATTACAGAGCATTCTCATTTGTAACCTAATCAGGGCACAGCAGTAAGATAACATGACATTTGGGAAAGGTTCTTGTTAAAAAGTGGGTTCTGTACTTATTGTTTCTAGATGTCTATAATAAATTGCCCTTGTATAGAAAGCAATAGAATATCCATAAATGTGTTTATAATCAGGCTACAAAATTAAATACAGTTATTTAAAATCACAGGCATTATTATGTCATACTCTACCATCTTTGAAACGTAACAAAACTTTTGTTAGGAGTCTTATACAGTCTGCAAAAAGAAAATATCTATTAGAAACAGAAGGAAAATGCTTTACAAATAAAATAAATGGGCAACATAAAGCATAACCAAAGAATTCTAGATGAAAATACAGATTTTCTGTGGAATCCAAGTAGACCACTATTAACAATAACGTATATAAATAGTTTGCCATACCTTATGGTGTAAGAGAGAACTAAAAATTGTGCAAAATAATATACTGTAGGCCATCTATCTTCAATTAGCAAAATTTCAGATGTCCTTGATAGTCTTTCATTTCATAATAATGAGTTACTTGGAAGCATAATTACCTTTATAGATAAAAAGACAAATTTTCTCTAGGAAATTAATTGTAGCAATTTAAAATACTAGTGTGAATTGTTAACATGTCTTAACAATCACCAAGAGACTCATGTTGTAAATGTTCGTAAGGCTATTCAACATATGGCATAAATTCATGATTCAATTATGTAATGCAACACAGTTTCTGAAGTAATATACCTTTCCTAGGATAATACACATAAGGACATGATGCTACAGTAACATTCTGTAAAAGTAGTTCTCAACTTACAACTGATCACTTAGTGACTGGCATTTATTTTCTGGTTTTGAGCAACACTCTGTAGCAAACAATATCCTCACTTAATGACTGTTGTACTCACTTAATGATCATGGCATTTGTTTTATGAAGGTTGTAAGATAAGATCTGGTCATATGATGACCAATTTTACAACCACGATGAGTTAGAAACATAGTTGTGTGGTTCAGCTTGTGGTCATAACTCAAGGACTACCTCTAGTTCAATTTCTCCAAATGGGAACTAGTTAGATATAATACTTATGATGCAATACATTTGCAAAAGTAGCTTCATATTTCATGCAACTGTTGTTTATCTTTTTTAAAGCCTGCACATACATTTTATTGAGCTACACCTCAATAAAACTTCCAGATATGCTGCTGCTACTGGATATATGGGTATTCATGCTCTGTTTTCACACTTTCTGTGTTTGCTTTGGGAATAACCTGTGTAAAAATGGTTAGTCCACAAGCTTTGAACTTAATGATAATGATGATATAAAATTGTGTAATTTGGATCATACAAAAGTAAAAATTCTTAACCTTTCTGCAGCAAATCTGTATCTATTTAGTCTTTTCTGGGCCAATTCCCCATTCTTTTTTTTCTGCAAAGAAAAATCTTTTGATACAAAATGCAGGTAACCAACAATAGGGAGGATGCACTGACATAAGCCAGACTTTCCTTAACTATAGATGACACTCCTAATTGTATTGAAGAACATAATTTCCTATTAAAGAGCAGAGGACAAAAATTTAAAGAGGAAAGTATAGATCTTTTGCTCAACAGATGTTTCATCTTAACAGGCAACATAGGATTGAAGTTTTTCTCTAATACTTGGGAAGCAGAGTATAATACAATAGCTATGTTTCCTAGGAGATATGGTGATTATTATTATTAATTTGATAATGACAAAGGTTGCAAGATCTCTCTCTTCTCTGAGCTTTGTCTACTGCTTGTCTATCTGTGTTTTCTCAAAAAACGCGCTGGCGGTAAAAAGACAGTTAGGGGTTGCCAAAAGAGGTTTTTATGGATACAGAGATGAATGCACTAGTTTTAAGCTCCCAGAAAAAAAATACTATTATCATTTTAGGAGGTCCTATCAAAGCAAACATTTTACATTTTCAGCCAAATTCATCTCTCAAATAATAATAATCTAGTTCATAATCTAGTTGCAGTTTATAATCTAGTTCTTTAGTATGTATTGATAGTTATTCTATTTTTTTTTTCAATCCTTAACAAATACAAAAGTCTTCAGAAAGTGAAAAAAATCAAAAGAATCCAAACCAATCTGGAAATAATATATTTAGCATGCAACTATTATGTTATTATTTCTACTTACTTGTAGAAGATGGGTGCAAGGAATACAGAACTTCCCTCATAAATGATATAGGATAGGAATATATAATAGCATTTTGTGAGCACAATATTTTTCTAGATTGCCATTTCCTGAAAGAGATTTGACTTCATTAGTATAGGGGGGAAATCCAGTACAGTTCCAAGCCGGGAGAAAGACACTGGAAATAAAATGGAGGCTGGCTACAAGGAAAGGTCTCTGTTTATTTGGTTTCCAGAAACTTCAGTGACAGCACCATATTTCTGGGGTGGCTAACAAAAAGGCTGAGTGAGTTGATGGATTTTTATAGGGTTCTGGGGTTTGGTGATTGAGATGCTCCAGGGATTGTACAATGTCGTGAGCCTTGTGTCTTTTGCTATTCTAATGGTGGTGGGTAAATCCTATTATGTCCTAAAGGTCATGTCCTGTCCTTCAAATTTGGGTGGGGGTGGGGGCATAAATTCTTAATCCCATCAGCTCCAGCCTTCTGTGGGAGTTGTGGCTGAAGGCATTTTGTTTATGAATAGATTGTTTTTTGCCTTTGTTAAGATTTTTCTCCATTTCTCCTTTGGGGAAATATAATATTCTGCCTCTTTTAATATTCCTCAAAATATTTCATTCTCTGGGAAGGAGTGGTGCTTCCCACATTAGCTACTACTCTGTATGAAAACTGAAATAAACCTTTGATTAACTTTGTCCAGTGGGACTTAAATACAGATTTCCATTTCCTTGTTGAAGGGGAAAAATTATGGCTCAGTGATAGAGTGCTTGATCTGCATGCAGAAAATCCCAGGACTATCCCTTGTTTAGTTCAGCATAAGAAAAACATTTGCCAAATCACAAAGAACTGAAAGATGGTTAAGTGGCTGAGATGTACTGGTTTGTTTGGAAATGTAATCAATTATCAGAGAAAATAAAACAAAAGTAAGCTGGGTAGTATACTTTAGAGTAATCAAGGGAGTTGAATAGGTAAATAGGAGGATTGTCACTAGCAACATTATTGCAACCATTTTCAAACTGCAGAACTCACATTTCCAATGATGATCATCTCATGAGAGGATCAACAATGAACTATTAAAATTTCAGGTGTTTGCAGTAGCTTAAAAGTATATCTGTCCTTGGCTTAATTCTTAGGAACAGTTGTGTTTCAGAGCCATTGATCAGATGAAGGAACTTAATACAAAATGTAGGCAGAACTTGTCAAGGCATTGGAAGAGAATACCACGGAATATGGAAATAGAAAATACTGTTTTTTGTCATGGCAAAATTTATTCTGAATGGAGACATTATCCATTATATTCCAGTTAATAGGTAGAATTATTTAGCCTATTCAGGGGTGGGATTCTACCGGTTCTGCCCAGCTCTATAGAACCGGTAGCTCTGAAGAGCAGCAGACACTGAACCGGTTATGTGTCTGCTGCTGTTTGGCCCACCCACCCACCCGCCCGGGCTCTTACCTGATTTATTTCCTGCCTCAGCTGCTTTGCGCGGCACAGTTAAGGTTGAAAAAAACAGCAAAAAAGTGGTTTTTCAAGCACTGCGCACCCACCAACAGTGCTTATCAGCTGTCTGGGTGGCACAACTTAAGCTGTATTACACGCAAAATGTAAATCGCTGAACCGGTAGTAACACCGGTTGAATCCCACCCTGAGCCTATCCCAACTGGATACCTCTTATGTATTGGACAATAATTCTTAACATCTCAATGCGTTGTGGCCATTGATCATGCTGCGAAGAATGAGAATACTACTAAGAATTCATGAATGGTACTACTGTATATTAGAAGAGATAAGCATTTACCTATAACTAATTGTAGACATAATTTATTCCTATCTGTTGTGGATTTATAGCCACTATTAACAACCATGGCTTGGTAACCTGTTTGATTAGCATAGGAGCATTCTACTAAAGTTGCTATTTTAAAAAGATATCATTTACCCATGGAAAGTATATTCTAATAATGGAACAAGGAAAAAAAAAGCAGTTTGGCGCAGTAGTTAAGGCAACAGGTTAGAAACTAGGAGGCTGTAAGTTCTAGTCCTGCTTTAGATACAAATCAGCTGGGTGACATTTGATCAGTCAGATTCTTTCAGTCCTAAGGAGGCTGCAGTGGCAAATCAATGCCAAAAACACTGAAGGGAATTGTCCAGGGAGTCAGCAAGAACTGGATACAATTGAATGGAAGATTTTTTTTCTAAGAATATCTTTGTAATAATAGTTGGATTAATTATTATATACTATCCAATTATTAATAATCATTTCCCAATTTTATTATAACAAAATTATATAATACATAATATATATAATTTATATAGAATTATATATAAAATCATAATAAAAATAAAATATATATGTGTGTGTATATATATATATATATATATATATATATATATATATATATATATATATATATATATATATATATATATATATAAAGAACAATAAGTAGTGTAGTTCTAATTTATTCAGAAGGAATCTAGATATGGGTGAATATAATAGGAATGCCCAGAACAATATTAGAATAGGTCATAATTTTTCTTCAAGAAAAACTTGGAATTTGATATTATTTAAATTAGATATAAAGAAATTATTAGAAATTAAAATAAATGTGAATTGCAGCAAAATGTTAAACTGAATGCTCATCCTTAGTTTAATATTCCTCTAGATTACTATAAAACTTGATTGCTAGATTACTATAGAATCCTCTAATTCATTCATTATATGCTATAAAAGCCTCAAGCAGACTAATGATTTTTCTCCAACTCAACATAAACATGCTCATTTTTTTTCAAATTTTCTTTTGAATTTCAGAGTCAACATTTTTATCTGATATTGTTGAATATCCTTGATTGTCTTTGATGAAATATTTTGAAGGGAGGTGGATCCCTATTTTCATTTTTAAAAATACTTTTTAATACCTTATGTTTATAGCATGCTGAAACTCAATGTTTTCTACTTTTTGGTTCAAATATTGTTAGCATACAACAATATTTGTTGAATTCACTATTACAGAGAATTTTTACAGCTGCACCAATTTCCAACTTCTGTTATTTCTTGAGAAAGCACAGTTCTATGAAGAATAAGAACAATTATTTTAAGAATGCTGTATATATGACTGTGATACTTAATTTGCATTGCATCTTGAATGCACAAAATTTAGTTTTATAAATTGTCAACTATATTTATTATATGAGCTGGGATCTCATTTCCATATCACAGTCACACCATTGAAATTCAAAAATATACAACAAATTAGGTTTTCATTGCAATATCCAAAATCATAGACCTTTGTTGCACATAGATTTTTACCACGAATAAATTGCAATATAAGTGTAATTGCATGTGTGGATGTGAATAGGATTTGAATATGCTGATATACAGTATTCTTTTCAGATGAACCGGAGGCTACTGTATGCTAATTTTATTAAAACTCCAATTTTAATTAATATATAAAAATGGCATACTATAAACTTATACAAGAGGTTCAGATGAAACCACATTCACTATAAAATTAGATTTAATGGGACATAATTTTATACTGTCTGTAAATGGTAAAATCTATGTTGCCCTAAAGATATTTAAATGCATTTATTGGTAAGTGCCCAGGGTTTTTTTAAACTTTCAAAGCAGTGACTCTTATTTTAACAAAAGATGAATTGCTGATTAGGACTGAAGTAATGGGAGAAAGTTAGTTCTGAGTGCTGTTATTGAATTGATTAGACCTGTCCTTTCATAGCATTAACACTTTCTAATTTAGAAAATTTAGTTTAGTATAAAAACATCTGCCAATTTGGGGGAAGACTGGCTAATCTAAACATATTTAGTTCTAGGCATTTCTGAAAGTAATCATTAAAAACGTTGAAATAGATGGAGTGTAAAGTTTTGATTCAAAGAAGCAGCACTAGTTGCCAAATGGGAGATATTGCATAAATAAAAAAATAAAAATGTCAGACATACAATGCTGACCGCATAAATGAACAGTATCAGTGGTGGGATTTTACTGGTTCAGCCCAGTTTGGGTGAACCAGTATTAAAAAATGCTACCATTTGGCTATACCGGTAATTAAAAAAACAGCTACCAGTTCGAATGAACCGGTATTTTGTTTTCCCTCCCAACCATCAGCTGTGCTGGGATCCCCCCGCTGTCTTACTGCTTCGCCCAGGAGCTCCCCTGAGGCCCAGAAGGCAAAAAAAAAAAACAGAGCTGGGGGTGCTGTACGATCCCCCCATGTTGCATTTTTGGCCTCCTGGGCCTCAGGGAAGCCTCCTGGGAGCAAAAACGCCCCCCTAGGAGGCTTTCCTGAGGCCCAGGATGCCAAAAAATGGAGTGCAGGTGGGGTGCTGCGTTACCCCCCTGCACTCTGGTTTTTCCTTCCTGCACCTCAGGGAAGCCTCCATGGAGCAAAAATGCCCCCCAGGAGGCTTCCCTGAGGCCCAGGAGGCAAAAAAAAAATGGTGTGTGTGTGTGTGTGTGTGTGCGTGCGCGCGCGCTGCACAAAAAAGAAGAAAAAGAAGCCATGCCCACCCAGTCACATGACCATGACCACCTTGCCACTCTGACCTAGCCATGCCCACAGAACTGGTACTAAAAATATTTGAAAAATGAGATGAAAAAGCGATATGATGTCAAAAAGTAACAGAAAAGAGAAATACAACAGAGAGGGAAATAAAAGAGTGAAATTGGAGAGATGGGGGGGTCAAAAAGTTAGAATGGAGAAGAAAGAAAGGGGAAAAGGAAAGAGAAGTCATAAAGGCTTTAAACAAGATCCTAAAAAATGAATTTTTTATTTTTTTTCAGAGACAATTTTTTAAAAAATGATTCTGCAAAAGTACATAAGAATGCATTGTAGATATTAGTATTTGAAGCTGAGTTAGAAAATTAGAATATTATATGATTCAAAAATGTATTAATTATAGAGTTTAATTTCTTATGAAATATTATCTCTACTGTTTAAGAATTAATAATAGAATTTAATTTCCTATGAAACATTGTTTTTACTATATTATAAATTTAATATTTCTTTTTTTTACTTGTTTTTAGTTTTATTATTATTTATCAAACTCAATATTATTTGTGTGTTTTATTATTTTGAAATGTAATACTTTGAATGTAATGGAGCAGAATCAGCACGGAAAATATGTTTTATTTTAAGCGTTATTTAGGGGGAAGATAAAAAGTTGTCATACTTCAATTTGGGTTTACAGGAGAAATATTGTATTAGATAGAAAGGAGAAGTAGGTGATTGAAAGAAAACGGACCAACGATGCAAATGTAATTATTTAATTGAGATGAAATAAATAAAACAGAATTAAAAGAATGAGTAGGAGAGAGAAAATATATGGAAAATTAGAGAATGCTAAATAAGATATGAGATAGTATATTAAGTGAGTATAAATTTTGATTGATGTCTGTATAAAAAGAGTTAACTCAGGGTAAGCCACCTTCTAAAAAGAAGTTTTATGTATTTATGTTTTGTGTAATGTCTGTTTAAGTCTGATAGGATGTGGAAGAATACTAATGAAAATATACTAAGGCAGAAGAAATATGATTAAAAAGATATGAAGTTGATTAGACAAGATAAATATATAAGTGTGATAAATTTGGAATTATCTTCTTTTCAAATAAGATGGTTTATTTGTTTCTTCTAGAAAAGATATTTTATGTCACTACATCCTATGTTTTGTTTGTGTGTGTTAAAAAAAAATTAATAAAGTTTGTTTATAAAAAAAAGAAGAAGAAAAAGAAGCCATGCCCACCCAGTCACATGACCATGACCACCTTGCCACTCCCACCTAGCCATGCCCACAGAACTGGTACTAAAAATATTTGTATCCCATCCCTCAACAGTATTCCTAGATAATAATACATATTTGAAAGTATGCATGAAGTAACAAAGCTGACCCAGTCATTAGACCTAGAAAAATTGAGAAAGCCAAGGTCATATTTTAGAAATGTCACAGTGCCATTTACAGAACATTTGTAAATAGATTTCAAATGTTTCCTGTCTGAAAGTTATAAACTGATTGTTGATAGTTGAAAATAAAGCTGCTAAAATCTAAAACATTTTATTTTTGCAAGGGAATTGCTGGTCCTTGACAGCAACAAATAGCAAAAATCATTACAATGCCAATTACAGAAATAATCAGTGTTGAGAAAGGTGGAAAAACAGAAGAAACATTAATACTACAAACAAATCATTAAAGATGAGTACAAAGTATACAAATTAACAATAATGTTTCTCTATACAGAGATGAAAATATATTTTAAACTTGCAAAAGAAACATTATTTTATGCTTAATTTTGTCTGAAATTAATACCTGGGTATTCTATTAAAATAAAGAACATGTTATTTTTACATATAGGAGTATATTTTTAAGAATAGGAAGTGGGAGACTAGACAAAAATTGTCCAGAATGGTAGGGTCCAGGGATGGCTTCTTGAGTAGGAAGCACACCAATGCCTCTTTAAAAGGAGCTGGGAACACCCCCTCCAACAAGAATGAATTCACCATCACTTGGACCCATCCGCATGATACCTCCTGGGTGCCCTTAAACAACCTGGAAGGGCATGGATCTAATGTGTGGGAGGAGGCGTGTTTGCATTCCACAGGATCCTGTCCACTTCCTCAGGTGCAACAGAATCAAAGTGTTTCCAGAAAACTGGATAAGTCCATTCCCTGGGCATCTCGACAGGACTTGCATCATGCTTAGCATTCAATTGGGAATAAATCTAAGCAATTTTATAATCCAGATGCCTGGGTTTGTTTGTTTTTCTGCACAGCCCTGTTGGTGATGTCTGGGCCACCCTTTTCAAGGACAGTTTGGGTGACTCTAAATAGGGCTATCAAGCAGCATTCTGTGAATGCAATAAGAATGGAGAAGTTTTGCCATCCTTACTGCCAAAGCTAAATGGCTGAATTCATGTTCTGTCTAGTTTGCTCTTCCTTTTCTTTCAATGACATTCTAAGTATTTTCAACTCACTCAACTCCTCTGTGAACCATGGGAAGTGATGGGCAAGGAGAGGCTGCATAAATGAGATCCCATCTAAGACTCTGGTAGATTCCCTATCCAGGCAGCTCCAGGGCTTCTGCATGACCATGTAGCAGATCAGCAGGTATTTTCCCTAGCTTCCTTTGAAACCCAGTTGAGTCCATTAGTCACTAGGGGAAGAGCAATCAAATGGGTCCAAGTTCCTTGTGTAGAGGGACAGCACAAGAAAACCTCAATGTCACCAGGGTGTAGTCGCATTGCCATTGCTCTGACAAGGGAACCAAGTCCTTTTGTGATCCTAACCTCAGGAACAGGGTCTCACAACCAGCAACTTATACAGCAAGGATTCAGATAGCTACCAGAGATTCCCTTATTACAACTCCTATCCCTACACCCCTGCACAGGGGTCTCAACCGATGCCAAATTCTAAAGCCAGCTGGACATATTTCTGAGAGGGCAGCCCCTCCTCCCTGACCCCAGCTAGGTCTAATAAGAGGACCCTTCTTATTGATAAACCTGGCATTAAGCAGCAACAGTCAAAAATCCTGGGCCCTATCTGCCTGCAGACCAGGAACCTGGGTGTGAGCACAGAAGACTGGAACGCACTACCAATATTAGACATTGGGGGCATCTTCCCTGGTGCAGCCTGCCCTTTGGCTACCATTGAAACATCCCTCGCCATCACCACTAGGATGCAAAAACCCATCCCTGTGTCTCCAGTCTCCTAACCCTAGCTTCCCAGTTCCTTTACCTGGAAGGGTAAATATACAGCCCAGATACACAGCATCAGACTGGGGGTAGTGGCAGGGCCTATAGTGCTTCAACACTAGTTCTCATTACAATGGTACTCAAAACAGCCATGGAAGCAGTGGACCCTGGATAGGTTTTTTTTTATACTATCCTATAAAATTTGGACAATATTTTATTAAAAAAACAAGATGCAAAAAAGAATATAAACTTACAATTCTATATGCATTTTCTACTCGTATTACTCTTATTCATAGATTACTACACTAATTACTATAACAATTATGCTTATTCTATCACTAGTCAAGTACAATACAGCACTCTATAATAATACCAAAATAACACAATCTTTTCTTCATAGAATCACTAGTTTCCCTTAATACCTCTCTCTGGAATTTCTGTTTTTTACTTCTCTCTTATTCAAATGCATGTAGGTTTTGCAGGTTATGCTTTTACTGTATGTTTGCACTTTTTTCCTTGCTATGCCTCTATACTTCTTTTCCTCTAGACCTTTCACTGCCTTCGAAGAAAAAAAGTCAGTGGCTTTACTTTAGTTTGCTGTTTAGTTTAGTTTAGTTTAGTTTAGTTTAGTTTAGTTTAGTTTAGTTTAGTTTAGTTTAGTTTAGTTTAGTTTAGTTTAGTTTAGTTTAGTTTAGTTTAGTTTAGTTTGCTGTTGGTCATAGGGCTTCCAAAAGCACAGATCTCTTCAGTTCTCTTCCCGCATCTCTTTCAAGGTTTGAGCTTTATTAGCAACTCTGCTGTGCTGAGATTGGGGAGAAGACTCAAACAGGGGACATGAAGACAACATAAGTACCTACCATTTTTCTAAGAAGGCTTTTCTTCTGTATTCCATAGACTTTATGTTATTTCAGTAGCAAGTAGCATAGAAAGAAAAACCAACGGATAGATTGCTTAAGTGGTTATGTATATAATAACACAGTGAACTGTTATGACTTGATTTGCTGACTAAATGTTGCTAACAAGCAAATGAAAATTGGGGGTTCCCCCCCGATCCTGTCAAGGAACTAAGGCTGTGTCAAAGATTAATACATTAACCATAAAGAATCAGCAATAATATATGAGTGGCAATCTAGGTAAGTTGAGTGCACTGTTACACAGATTGCAAACATATCAGTAACTTGTATAAAATAGATATTTCACACCAGTAATGAACAGTTGGTGTTTTTCTTGCTGTTATGACTGAAAACCTTCAGTCAACCTGTTAAAAGGATGAAATGTAGATGTAATTAATTAGTAATTCATAGATATAGAATATAGATATATAAAATAATGATCTTTTGATTCAAAGAAATATAACACAGAATTGTATTCACTCCCATAAAATGGCACTAAGAATAGAATGAGTCAACAACTGAAGAAAATTTTGAGGAATATATTACATGAATAGAAGTACCTTTTGTCTAATGTCCACTAATTTACATCCAAGCCATTTTCTCTGCCACATGAATAAAAGGGAAGGTGCTGCTATTACTATATAAGACCATCTGAATTATATTGAGAAGTTTCAAATTAAATCAAATTGCGGAAATTCCAGCACTCTTGACTCATTTTGTTGATCAATAAATTATCACCTGTATAAAATTGATTATTTTTATGTCAAGGGAAAAAAATGAATAAGAAGGAGCTGCTTCCCCCCACTCCTGGTATTTTACCTTTCCATGATAATATATTCAGTTTATTTTTTGAAATAAAGGAAAATAAGACAAAAAGACGGTGTAATTTTGGGATAAAATTATTGAAGAATATTTCTTATACCTTTTCTCCCAAAATATGGAAAAGTAAATGAGATCAGCATTTTTGGTATATATTCATATGGTTCTTTAAAATTAACTTCTTTTTAAAAGTATAAAACACTTCAGTGTTTAGCTACCAGATGGTTAATGAAGGCAAAACAAGCAACTTCTATAATTCACAATAATGAGTATGGTAATGAGCTTGCATTATAAACTAAACTGCCAAATTATACATAGTACCAACTTAATATAACAAAACCTTTAGAATGGCTGATTCTAAAAAGAGAATGATTCATTTCTGTGGAGAAATATATAACTAACAGCTTTCATTAAGCACTCACTTTAACTGGATAGTGTTTCCTATAAACAATTGTTAACTAAAAACCTTTGTAACTTACTGTAATGGAATGAAAATGGTGGATTGGATGAAAAACAAACAAATTCAGATTTTGTTTTCAAGAAGAATGCTGCAATATCTTCCAAATTCTTTTTCTATTACCCGAGGAAAAATTAACATTGATTATGTTCAATTTGATTGTGTCATTGAGTGATTTGAGCTGCTCTGTAAGATTCAACAGGCTGCCATTTTGCATTGATTTTCTCCCAAATTATGAATATAGTTTGTATATTACAGTTGGGGAAGATACTAGAGACATTGTAAAAAAGTAGATTTCCAATATACCAAGAATGTCTATTAAATTTGTGAAGGACACTAATTTCCATTTGCCTTAATGAAATATTGTTAATGACTATAAAACATTTATATAACTTCCAAGTCATTGAAAATTGGGCATTCATTAAAATTTAGGTACATAAAGAGTCTACATGTCAATGAAGATTCTCAGTCATCCAAATAGAGTTGTCTGGAGGTTGTGTCATTGCAACTGGAAATCATTTTTGTTTATTCAAAACTACTGTTTATCCAAGTAACTTCTTAGCAAACTTGGTTTTATATATATAATCTCCAGTTTTTATTTCTCACCTAATCTGGTTAGGCTTGTTAGATGAGTAGGCAGAGTCAGTCCAGATGCTATGTATGCTTTTTAAATATCCACACTACTTCCTCTTTCTCTCACCTCCTTTATAGTGTGGACACATTTGGGTTATTTTAAACCAGAGTGAGGGTGTGGGCTCACCACATTTTGCTGAACTACTCCTTCCTGCAAACACAAACTGTATGATTCATTGTAAATTGTATACGATACTCATGCTAGATGCTATATAATAAGATCCTTGACTACTTAACCTGTTAAGAATACTTTCTAACAGGGCTGTGAGGTGCATTCAAAAGGGGACTTCAAAGGGCTTTGACATGAACAAAATGGTCTCTGCATTAGCACTAAGGCAGATACATTATCCAGAAGGTTCAGCACAGTTGTTTTAAAGAATTTTCCAAGTTGCCAGCATGTAGCATGTGATTCCTTTTGCTATGACTGCTAAAATGTAGGAGAAGATGCCTGAGAAAGTCTCCAAAAGAGTTGTCCCAAAATTCTGGAAAAAAACAGCTGCTTACAGAAAGGTACTCTGTTCATTGCAATTGTACAGGACTACAGTGATAGCTTGAAGAAAGTACTCAAGAATTATTACAAAAACATCAGCTTAGCCTAGAAGCTCAAGATTGTCCCACTTTCATTCTCTTTTTTACAACAGAGAGGAAGAAAGAATGAGAAAGGAAGAATTTATATTCTGTGACAATAGAGTCTAATTCTTGTGTCTGTTTCCTGACCTGGCATACCCCAAAGAACTGACATCTCAACATGCTTTTATTTAATTTTTAATTTTCTCTTAATTGTCAACACATAAGGCTTTTGCTTTCCATGGATCAGAAGATTTAGAGTTGTACTGTTCTTTCTTGAAATGCGAAGCCTAGATAACAGTGGCCATATTCAAAAACTAATAAACTGCCCTGCACAATTCAGGGTCATGTACTTTTTTATCTTTCTTTACAAAACCTGTTCATAGTTACTAATCCCTGGAACTGCTTCCCACCACTTTCTATGATTAGATGTAATGGTAATCTGCAATTTAGTCTGAACTGAGTACTGTATGTAAGTTTCTTATTGCACATGAAGATGCAGGAATACTTTTGTCCAAGGCTTAATGCAATGTCATCACATACTTCTGCCTGGTTTTCAGTGATTATTTTTCCTCCAGCATCTTCTCACACTCAGTCAATTTCTAGTGTAAAATTTGAAACTGAAGTCTCTGTGTAAAACTAAGCAAAGGAAAAATTAAAATTACAATCCACCTTCCTGTAACTTATGTCCACTGTTTTCAAAATGTTGTCAAGCTTATTTGCAGAGATCCTGTGTAATTATTGAACTAAAACTGTTTTACTATCCTAACAGATTTAATTTTTATCCACACTGCAGTCACAATACTACTACAAATTCTTATTGGCTTCATTGTGCTCCCAACAGTAATATACCCTAGCCTTCTGAGGTCATGAAGTCCCTATTTTGACAATTTTATAAAACACTAGCTTTTTATCTTAGCAGCTCATTTTAAGAGTTAGTGCTTCCCACTGTACCATTTCTATGGCACATTCACAGTTTTTAAATGTTGCAGAAGAACAAGATTCACAGAAAAAAGTGAATCTCTACTGGACATTTATTCTGTGTTCATGACAGTTTAATCACTGAAGAGCTCAACTATAGAACCCTGGAGATAGTAGTTCACTAAAGCATCTAGGGATCTTGAATGAAGAACACTCACTAGCCTCACAAAAAACTTTATAAAATGTTATATACATTTACCCCTTTAAACCTAGTTTAATAAAATATGGCTATAACCTACCAGAAGTTGTTCTACAAGATCTATTAAAATTAAAGGAAAGAGATCATTTTATACTTTTTTGTAGGTCCCATGAGGAAAAAAATAACCCTCCGGAATTTAAACTCATATTTAAACAGTGCTTTCTCATGATGAGCTAATATTTCAGTTTATAGATGGTTGAAGCTTTACTAAATGATTGCATTTATAGCAAACAGTTACTCTGTGTGTGTCTCTATGTATATAAGTTGTAATAGACTTGTCCTATTTCAGAGTAAGGTGGCTGTTTAATAAATAAATACTACTCAATGAAAATTGTACATTTTTATTCAATGCATTTTTACTCAACCATTGCTTTGACTTACCACTTACCACTTCCAAGATTAGTGATAGAAATTGTATTCTATTAGGAAATATTGAAAAGTAACATTACAGACAGGATTAAAAGCTTGAGATTGATAGAAACATGGTCAGGTCTTATTTTGAATCAGTATAAAATAGGAGTGTAGTAGCTCACATGGTTAGGATGCTGGCTTGATAACCAGCAAGATCACATTCAAGACCTGAATGCTACTCTGAGGCAGGTTGATCTCTTGTCCTTCACCCAGTTGCTGCTGGGGACATGAAAGGAGACCCCAACTGGATTGTCCCTGGGCAACAGTGAAGTCACTGGCTAATCCCTTCAACCCACAAACACCTTGGTGCCTGTTCTATCGCCAGAACAAAAGCAGACTCGAGACCGGAGTTGAATTCAGCTCTTTATTTAACAACCAAGTAACTTCAACTAAAGTCGAGCCGCGGCAGCCCTTTTTATAGCGGCTCCTCACGGCTCGCAACCAATGGCATTTATTTAAACTTCCCGCCGCTTAGGCGGCCAATCGGATCTGTTGTTATCAACCAATCACCCAGCGATGGTATCTGTCCAATAGGAATGTAGTATTACGAGTATGTAAAACAAGTACACTACACTCCTCCCCTCTTGGTTTGATCTAATGTTACGTGACGTAGTCATGTAAGTAGGCGGGGCTTTTGTGTGTCCTAGTTGACCTGCGCAGTTCAGTCTCTGCGTTGCCTTCGGTCGGTTCGGACAGGCCCACTGTTCTTCTCCCTGGAACCTCCTGGAAGGGTGAGTCAGACTTGCCATTCCCGCCGTGCCTTGGGTTGGTTGAGCGGGCGTTGTCGTTCCCTCCTGGCGTGCTCGGGCAGGTAGAGTCGGCTTGACTGCTCCTTTCCTGGATTTCCTTCAGCTTTCTTCCTTGGAATTCGTTAATTGGTAAGTAGTTTTTATTTCTTTGTGGGTTTTCAGTTTCTGGTTGGTGGTTTGTTAATGGAGGGTTTTCTTTCCTTTTATTATTTAAAGGTTTCCCCCCCACTCTGGTTTTGTTATTATTGTCTATTGGTTCTTGTAGATGTGACTTTTCCATGTGCTAGGGTGTGTCGGTATTGCGTTCGATGTATCGAGACCGTAATTGATCAATGTGTCTTTTCCACTATCTGCCATCTGATGTTTCTAGCCGATACGATCGGGGGCCTGTAATTTGTGTGATCGTGGCCAGTAGCCACAGTGGTTCTCCGGTAAGATTTTTTGTGTATACCAGGTCGCCTGGTATAAACGTGCGGTACTTACTGGAGGAGTCTGGTGGCTTTTCGGGGTTGTAAGTCGGGTGTAGTCTGTCCAAAAATGAGCGCAATTTTCTGCCCATTAAAAGTTCAGCTGGGCTCTTGTTTGTTGATGTGCATGGCGTTATATGTTGGATGGTGAGCATGGTGTTGATTTTGTCTTGCATGTCGCCTCCCTCAATTTTTTCTAATGCTTTTTTCGTGTAACGAACCATGCGTTCCGCCCTTCCGTTCGCCGCTGGATGAGCTGGCGCTGTCAGAGCATGTCGTATTCCTTGTTCTGCGAGGAATTGTTCAAAAGCTAAAGCTGTGAACTGTGGCCCATTGTCCGATACTACTACATCTGGTAGACCATGAGTGGCGAAGAGTTTCTTTAGTTGTTTAGTGATGGCTTCAGTCTTTGTTGAATTCATGATGCTGACTTCTAACCAGTTCGAGTATGCATCAACGATGATTAAGTATGTATACCCCTTTGTAGGTCCAGCGAAGTCTATGTGGATCCTTGACCAGGGGCCTCTGGGTGTCTCCCAGTCAAGGATCGGTGCTAAAGGGGGGGTAGGTCTGGACGACTGACACATATGGCATGTTCTTACCCAGGTTTCGATGTCCTTGTCAATTCCTGGCCACCAGACATAGCTTCTGGCCAGGGACTTTATTTTTACCATGCCAGGGTGTCCCTCATGTAGCATGTTCAGTACATCTTCTTGTAATTTTGGTGGAACAACAACCCTATTCCCCCACAATATGCATCCCTTTTCAGTTGACAGCTCAGTTTGGCAGTTTTTGAAAGGTTTAAAAGTCTTGTTGTTGACGTTTTCTGGCCACCCCTCCCTACCCAGTTCAGGAGTCAGGCCATTAGTGCATCTTTAGCGGTTTCTCTTGCGATGTCCGATGCAGTGATTGGTAGGTTCGATATCGTTTCAATTTGCAGGGTGCTTGTTGTGGGCGCTGGGTCGTCATCGTGGTCTGGTAGGGGTGAGCAGCTTAATGCATCAGCGTGGGGTATGGCTTTTCCTGGCCGATAAATAAGTTTGTAATTGTAGGCTGCCAGAAATTCTGACCACCTTGTCATTCTTGGAGACAGGATGTTTGGAGTGACCTTGTCTCCTGCCAGGATTCCAAGCAGTGGCTTGTGCTCGGTAATTAAAGAAAATGTCCTACCATAAAGATATTCGTGAAAACATTCTACCTCCGAAATGGCAGCAAAGGCTTCTCTATCCAGTTGACTGTAGTTTCTTTCAGCTTTGGATAACGTTTTAGAATAAAAGGCGATCGGTGCCTCTCTGCCATCAGGTAGTGTGTGACTAAATATTGCGCCTACGCTGAATGGTGAAGCGTCGCAGGTGACAGTCAATGGTAGCGTGTCGCTGTATTGGATCAATACGGATTTAGATGTAATTAAGTCTTTAATTCTTTGGAACGCATCTTCTTCTTGTCGACCCCATTTCCAGATGGCTTTTTTATCAAGTAGTCTATGCAGTGATTCCGCAATTGTTGCCTTCTGCGGCAAAAAAACATTATAAAAATTAATGAGTCCCAAGAATGCCTGTAAATCTGTTTTGTTTTTGGGTCTGGGTGCGTCTTTAATTGCTTGTATTTTTTTTTCGGTGGGGTGGATTCCTGCTTCATCAATAAGATATCGTAGGAACTCAACTTGATTTGTGGCGAGTTGGCATTTTTCTTTTTTGACCTTGAGTCCTGCTTCTCTAAACTTTTGCAAGACTGCCTGTAGCCGGTCCTTCAGTTGTTTTTTATTTCCGGCTGATATCAATACATCATCAAAATAGGGGACCACCCCTCTTAGTCCTTGGAGGAGGCATTCCATTAGGCTTTGGAAAATGCCGGGGGCCACGCTGACACCGAATTGTAATCTGTTGCATTTAAAAGCCCCCCTGTGCGTTACGATAGTCTGTGCCTCTGCAGTCTCAAGATCAACCGGCAATTATTGATATGCCTGCGCGAGATCAAGCTTTGCAAAAAAATTTCCTCCCCCAACAAATGCAAAAGATGTTGAACTACTGGGACGGGGTATGCACTCTGCTGTAATGCATGGTTCAGGATGGCCTTATAGTTACCACAGATGCGCACGGACCCATCTGGTTTCACGGGAGTCACAATCGGAGTTTCCCATCTTGCATGGTCGATTGGCTCTAACACCCCTTGTGCGATGAGTTTGTTCAGCTGCTCATCGATTTTTGGCTTTAACACAAAAGGAACGCGTCTGGCTTTTAACCTGATGGGGGCTATGTTCGGGTTTAGGCTAAACGAAATAGGGGTCCCACGGTACTTGCCTAAGGTTCCATCGAAAATGTCTTGGAATTCCTCCATCAGGTCTTTTTCCCAGTCTGTTTCGGCGATGCTGTTGATTCCTGTCACTTCGATTCCCAATGGCATGAACCATTCTAAACCCAGCAGGCTTGGGTGGTCTTGGTCAACGATGGTCAATGGAAGAATTTCAGTGTGTTTCTTGAAATTTACCTTGAAATGTCCCAATCCAACTACTGGAATTCTGTTTCCTTGGTAGTCTTTTAACGTCAGGCTTTGCTCTTTGAGTTCTTTTTGTCGTATGTCTGGTATCAAGTTTTTTATTGTGTTCCATGATACCATTGACAAATATGAGCCAGAGTCCACTTCCATTTCGCAGGGCTTCCCTTCTATCTTGACATTTATCCGAACCTTCTTAGCAGCTCTTGCTCTGGCGTTTCCGATAATAAGCGTCTGATGTGTTTCTTCCTTCTCATTGAGTCACTGACTTCTATTTTCCCAGTTCCATTGACTTCCAGTTTGCTTCTCCTTGGTTCTGGGGGGCGGGGTACTGTCTCTCCTCTTTGGACTATAGCTCTTTTTGTTTTGGCAGACCCTTGCAATGTGCCCCCGTTTCTCACAGTGTCTGCAGATGGCATTTAAAAAACGGCACTCCGGGAGTTTCGGTTTGTCGGCTTCAGAGGCGTAGGGATTCGCGAAGCTGCGCGATCCCTGCCGCGCTAGCCGTTTTGGGGCTCCGACCCGGACGGGTGCGGAGCAAGGCTGCCCTGCAGGGGTAGCTGAAGGTAAGGGGGATCCGGAGGAAGGGTTGGGGGTGTTGCAGACCCCCCTGGCCGGCAGAACCCCTTTTACCAGGACGGTGCAGCGGCGGTCCGCAATGGCCGCCACAAAGAAGTCGACAGCCGGGCAAGTATGCGCAGGAGGAAGAAGAGAAAGTTATTGAAAGTGAAAGTTCTTCTTGGTCGACCCAGGGCTTTGAGATTTATCTAATTTAATTCCTGGAAAAGATGGTTTTTTGATGATTTTTTCCACAAGAGAAAAAAAAGCGGCTATTTTGAGGTGCTGAAAGGAAAGTTTACTCTCCCTCCCGACGGAATTAAGCCGGAAGGGAGAGGATAAAGAAAATATATAAATTTGGATCTTGTTGGAGGAGATGCCTTGAAGATTTGAGGACAGAAACATAATTTTAATAAGGCTTTAAAATATAGATTTGGACTCTTTTTTTTTTTTATTTGTTTGATACCACCCCTGGAAGAGGAAGGGGGAATTTTGGCTTGCTTGGATTTATTGAGGATTGTGGATTTTGGGATTGTTTTGCCTTTCTCTCGAATATTTGGTTGGTGTAAGAAGAAAGAGGAATAAAGAAAAGAAAAGATTTATTTATAATGGCTTTCCTTTTTGAAGACCTGAGGGATGAATATGAGCAAACAAAAAGCAGCCTGCAAAGATGGCATGGAAAAAGCTTTTCTATTTCTAGAAATGGCGTTGGTCAATTACCAACAGACAATGGAACAGATGGAAACGGAAGAAGAACAACAAGGAAGAGACGAAGACGCCATCTTCATTGAATCCCAAAACTTATCTAAGGAAGAAGGAAGGAAGAGAGCAAGAAAAATGAAGGACTTAAGATCTAAAAAAACATTTGAGAAAGAGAAAATATGATGCAAAGTAAATATAATGATAGCAAACAAGAGAAAAAGGAACACAACAGAGAAGGGATCCCAGCAAGGCAGAGGTTAGAAGAAGAAGGGGGTAGGAAGATTTGGTGGGGGAAGAAAGAAAGGGGAAAGGCGGAGAAAAGCCTCAAAGCTTTAAAATTGGATGGGAGAAGAGGGATTTTTTTTAGAGACAAAGGATGAAATATAAATTTCTGTAAGAAAGATTCTGCTAAGGTACAGAAGATGGTATTGTAACATTTATATTTGAAATAGTAAATTAGAATGGTTTAAGATTTAATAAGAAATTAAAATGTTGAAGTTTTTAATAATGACTGATTTTTAAAATGTAATAAAATATCGAAGGAAAGGAGGATACAATGTATTTAAACATTTTTGGTGGATAGAATGTACCAAGCAGAACCAAATTGGGTATTTGTTATGTTGAATGTTAATTTTACTAACTTAGGGGAGGATAGAAAGGCATCATACTCTGATTAGTGATTTCAGGAGAAATTCTTTTTATTATAAGAAGAGATAGAGGGATAATGAATGGGCAAAAGATACAAATTTAATGATTTAATTAAGATGGATTAAATAAGATAGAATTGTGAAGAGTGATATGCGCTATTATTTTAGCCCATGCAAAGAGAGGTAACTGGGGCCAAGGTACTTTACTAAAAGATTTTTTTATGTTTGTTTGTGTTTGTTTGTGTTTTATGAGAATATTGGGGAAATTATTGTAGAAAGACAGGGAAAGATTTAATATGTAATGATTTGTTTGTTGTTGAAACTTTTAATAAAACTTGTTTTAAAAAAAAAAAAAAAAAAACGGCACTCCGAACGCGGGTGATTTCCTCCGCATCCGGCACATTGGAAATCAGGTTTCCTACCTCTTCTTTCTCGCCGGTTTCACTCTGATTGGAGTCTGTTTACCTCCTCGTCTTCTTCCTCAGAGTCGGTTGATGACTCGATGTCTTCATGGTGGGTAGTTGCGGTAGTGTGTTTCTGGGTACCTTCCACTTTCTTTTCTCTGCTCTGGTTTGGGCTGTTGGCCGTATTCATTTGTTTCATTTTTGCCACGGATTTTTTTGCTGCCTTGGCTGCAGTTGCTTCAACGATGGCTTCATTTATGGTAATGTTGGGTCGGTTGAGTAGTTTGCTCTGCAGAGTGGCGTCTCTCAATCTGAGGACTATGCGATCCCTCATGGCTTCATCCATGTTGAGGAACGCGCATGCCCCCCCAATGTCCCTTAGTGCTGCTACGAAGTCTCCAATACTCTCGCCTTCTTGTTGATCCCATTTATAGAATTCGTGTCTTCGAATGAGGTTGGACACAACAGGCACGTAATGGTTTCTCAGCATTCGGTTCAGGTCTGGCCATGCCATTTGCTTGACATCGTTCGGTTTCGCCAATGCCTTTGCCATCTTGAAAATGGCCAGGCCACAATGTGTCAGGAATACGGCTCTCTTCCTCTGGTCAGTGATTCCTTGGAGTTCGTTGCTTTCCAGGAACATCAAGAACCTGTCAATATATGATTCCCAGTCTTCTTCGGCTGGGTTGAACGGTGCAGGTGGCGAATTGTTGCCGGCCATCTCGTTGATTTCTCGGCTTCTTTTGCCATGTGCTACGGTCTTTGTTCCTTCGATCCCATCCTTGTCGCCAGTGTTCTATCGCCAGAACAAAAGCAGACTCGAGACCGGAGTTGAATTCAGCTCTTTATTTAACAACCAAGTAACTTCAACTAAAGTTGAGCCGCGGCAGCCCTTTTTATAGCAGCTGCTCGCAGCTCGCAACCAATGGTATTTATTTAAACTTCCCGCTACTTAGGCAGCCAATCGGATCTGTTGTTATCAACCAATCGCCCAGCGATGGTATCTGTCCAATAGGAATGTAGTATTACGAGTATGTAAAACAAGTACACTACAGTGCCTCTGACACAAGTGTGATACAATCAATATAAAACACCAGTGCTAGGTTAACTTCTTCCTAGGATTAATCTGAAGATTAATCTGTTTGAATATTTATATTCAGTTAATTGAATACAATGGATACTGGAACAAAAACAATACCAATCAATGTGAAGACGTTGTCTCTATCTTTTAAAATAGGGGAAAAGAAGGATCCAAACTGCTATAGATCAGTCAGTCTAACTTCAAGAGCAATAGCATTTAGACTTATATACTACTTCATGGTGCTTTTAGAGCCCTCTCTAAACAGAACTACCATATTGCCCTCAACAATCTGGGTCCTCATTTTACTGACTTAGGAAGGAGGGAAGGCTGAGTGAGTCAACCTTGAGCTGATGAGAATCGAACTGCCGAACTGCTGGCAATCAGCAGTCAGCACAATTAGCCTACAATGCTGCATTCTAACCACTGCACCCCATGGACCCTACCCTTCAATACTCTGAAAATGATTTGTGAAAATAATATATGAGTTGAATATATTCATGAATGTCATAAAAATAAAGATGAAGAGCAGCTTTCCTTGTTCCAGTGCAGGATTTAAAAAAAAGGTGGATTTAAGTTACAGGAAGGTGGATTGTAAGAATGAATGTTACTGAAACACTCCTTCCAAGGAAAAAGGTTTTTCTATAGTGGAATCAGACACCCAGAAAAGTAATAGGTTCCCCTTCATTGGGCACATTTAGGCAAGAGACAGACAATCATTTGTTAGGGAATTTTTAATTTAGATTCCTACACTGAGTGGACACGGAGGGAGGGGAGAATGGTGTAAATGGCCCCTTCCAATTCTCTGAGTCTGTGATTCTATTCTACCTATCCAACTATTTCTTAAGGATGTTTAACAGGACCTTATAAAATCATACTCAAACATAGCATTATTTCCTTAAAGAAAGTTATGGCTAGGTTAATCATTTATTTTCTAAATTATTTATTGAAGACAGTAATCTTGGGTGTCAGTTTGGCACAACACAGATTAAAAAGAACATTCAACAGCTTTCTGTTATATTAGAAATCCCTTGAAGTGTTCTGCTAAAATATACTTGCTGACTGCAGTGCATTAACATAAACTTTATTGTGGAAAAGTCCAGTTGCCTTTCTTTTAGAAAGGCTCTTTGGCATGTAATTTATTGGACAACATAATGGCCAGTCAAAGCATGATTTAATTATGTGCAAATCTAGAATAATCTTTAAGAACACAATCTGTACTCAGATGAAGGGCATTTGTGAAGCATGGGAGCCATTTGAAATGCAATCATATGAATACTATTCTATGCCTTTTATGCTGTTTTTATCTAAATGGTCCACACTTCTCATTCCTTAAATATAGGAACTAGGACTATGTAAGAATATGATCAGCTTCATAGTTTGACCCCAGTTCTAGAAATAGACAGTCCATCTTGTTCTGACATACTGATTAGTACATTCTGATTTATTCACAGTTCAGAAATGTAAATTAGAAGACCTGGAATGTTACGTTTAATGAATAACAATAATAACCACAGTAGCAACAATAATAAACATATCTTAGAGGAGTCTTTCTTTAAACAGCCCAGTCATGTGGTCCTATTCCATCTTACAGATTTGAAGGAGAAAAGAAAAGAAATAGGCTGGCCAAGACTGTAGTCCCATACAAAACAATATACGTGTACAATCTACACATGAGTCTTCAACTACTTGTTTCTGGCTGGAGACTGAAATCCTTTTCTTCATTTGGCTACAATGATTTGATAGACTGTCCAAACATGTTTCGCAAGGCCCCCAAATAGGTATATTCCCCCATTCCTTTTTACCAGTCCTGGAATGGTAAAGCAAAATTTTTAAAAGCCCACAGCGTTATCATTTTCCTATCACATGGGCTAAAGTCAGTGGTGGGATTCAATTTTGTTTACTACCGGTTCTGTGAGTGTGGCTAAGTGGGCATGGTTGGTGGGCATGGCCAGGTAGGCATGTAACTGGGAGGTCCAAAGTCTTTTTTTTTTCTTTTCTTCTTTCGCAGCACCCCCCATGCCCTGTTTTTGGCCTTCCCCTCAGGGAAGCCTCCTGGGTGCTGAAAAAAACAAGCATTTTGAAGCCTTCTGAGGTAAATACAAAAGCGAGAGAGGGAATCAGCTGTGCCACGACAATTTCCTGCTTTCTAGCTAATCTAAATCATGCGGCACAGCTGATCATCACCCAGCTGATCATTGGAAATACTGGTTCAACTGAACCAGTAACATTTTTTACTACCGGTTCACCTGAACTGGTTCGAGTGAATTGGGCTGAACCAGCAGCATTTCACCTCTAGCTAAAGAGGGAAAAGGGAAGAATTCCTATCAATTTTACTTGATAAAAAAGACAGGTCTGTTCTTACATAATTTCATCAATGTATGGGAGGGGAAGAAAAGGAAAATGTTCTATTATCAAACACATTTTTATATATCTTTGAGACGAAAGGAAGTCATTTCTGTAACATTGTAAAAAAATTTTGCTTAAAGCATACAGTATATTATAGTTCATGGAATTCCTAGGCTTATAACAGTGCTTTCTCTGTTATAATTATACAGTGTTCACTGTCATAATTCTTTCAGTGTCCAACAAATGTATCACTATGTTAAACTGTAGTATCCCTGGAGGTTAACTGTAGCTCTCTGGGATGCTGTGACACAATTTGAGAACCAAAGATCTAATCATATGCCTTTGCACCACATAATTAATTTCCTTCCTTCCTTCCTTCCTTCCTTCCTTCCTTCCTTCCTTCCTTCCTTCCTTCCTTCCTTCCTTCCTTCCTTCCTTCCTTCCTTCCTTATCTCTCTTATACACTAGACTAGTGATATCAATGGAAACTATCAACAGGAGAGTTCCAATTGATATACGCTAGTGATATATCAAGTGATATATATCAAGTGATATCAATGGGAACTATCCCAGAGCAGAAGCTAGGGCCACGAGAGGAGATCTCAGGTCTCTAGTCACTGTATCAGTGCCAACATTGGTATGCAAATCCAATTCATAATTCAAGTGCATAAGCACAGTAGCATACTTGAAAGAAATATTATTGCAACACTCAACCTGCTATGCTCCATCTGCTTACAAATGTTGAATAGGAGGAAGAACGGAATCCAATTTATGCAAAAGATTAAACATCTGGGTAAACACAAGGTCTCAGATTGAGATTTCAACCACCAGCTTCTCATCCTTTTTTTGAATACAAGTTGGAAACAAATAATGCCTAGTCTTTGTAATCTCTCCTGCTATTGAGCCAACTGCTCAAAATATATCTAGAAATGCTATATAACTTGAAGTTGTAAGCTTTTTCCATCATATGAACAAATGAACCTACCTCTTTCAAATCTCTGGAAAGAGATCAAACAAGCTAATCATTTGAAGAATGGGAAAGGACCAATAATTTATTCTTTCAGCTGACTGGGCTTTCATTAACTAAACAGGAATGCCATTAAAATCACATATCTGATAAGGCTATTCTTATAAAGCACACCCTGAGCCTATTCAGTTCACTGCTTACTTCTGGATAAGTGCCCATCAAATTAATTCTTACATAACTATTCTCAACCAAATTGAAGACATATTTTATTTTCTTTCATTGCAAAGAGTGCATAGTTGCTTCTACTGAAACATGTAACAGAATATGTTATTTAAGCATAACCAAATGCAACATTTCAATATAATGGATGCATTGTTTAATAAATGTAAACTTATTTAATAAAATTCTTGCTGTACTATGTTAAGGGAACACTTCAGTTTATGAGCTCTCCTTTACTGCTTTGATGAAGGACACATAAAAATGAATGCCTCAGACTTTTGTCTCACTGTCAGAAGCTCTGTTTGAAACTCCTGGTTATCTACACTGCTCAAAAAAATAAAGGGAACACAAAAATAAGACATCCTAGATCTGAATGAATGAAATATTCTTATTAAATACTTTGTTCATTACATAGTTGAATGTGCTGACAACACAATCACACAAAAATTATCAATGGAAATCAAATTTAGCAACCCATGGAGGTCTGGATTTGGAGTTACACTCAAAATTAAAGTGGAACAAAACACTAGAGGCTGATCCAACTTTGATGTAATGTCCTTAAAACAAGTCAAAATGAGGCTCAGTAGTGTGTGGCCTCCATGTGCCTGTATGACCTCCCTACAATGCCTGGGCATGCTCCTGATGAGGTGGCGGATGGTCTCCTGAGGGATCTCCTCCCACACCTGGACGAAAGCATCCCCCAACTCCTGGATAGTCTGTGGTGCAACGTGGCATTGGTGGATGGAGCAAGACATGATGTCCCAGATGTGCTCAATTGGATTCAGGTCTGGGGAACGGGCGAGCCAGTCCATAGCATCAATGCCGTCATCTTGCAGGAACTGCTGACACACTCCAGCCACATGAGGTCTAGCATTGTCTTGCATTAGGAGGAACCCAGGGCCAACCACACCAGCATATGGTCTCACAAGGGGTCTGAGGATCTCATCTCGGTACCTAATGGCAGTCAGGCTACCTCTGGCGAGCACATGGAGGGCTGTGCGGCCCCCTAAAGAAATGCCACCCCACCCCATTACTGACCCACTGCCAAACTGGTCATGCTGGAGGATGTTGCAGGCAGCAGAACATTCTCCACAGCGTCTCCAGACCCTGTCACATCTGTCTCATGTGCTCAGTGTGAACCTGCTTTCATCTGTGAAGAGCACAAGGCGCCAGTGGTGAATTTGCCAATCTTGGTGTTCTCTGGCAAATGCCAAACGTCCTGCACAGTGTTGGGCTGTAAGTACAACACCCACCCGTGGACGTTGGGCCCTCACACCACCCTCATGGAGTCTGTTTCTGACCATTTGAGCAGCCACATGCACATTTGTGGCCCGCTGGAGGTCATTTTTCAGGGCTCTGGCAGTGCTCCTCCTGTCCCTCCTTGCACAAAGGCGGAGGTAGCGGTCCTGATGCTGGGTTGTTGCCCTCCTACGGCCTCATCCATGTCTCCTGATGTACTGGCCTGTCTCCTGATAGCGCCTCCATGCTCTGGACACTACGCTGACAGACACAGCAAACCTTCTTGCCACAGCTTGCATTGATCTGCCATCCTGGTTGAGCTGCACTACCTGAGCCACTTGTGTGCATTGTAGACTCTGTCTCATGCTACCACTAGAGTAAAAGCACCGCCAGCATTCAAAAGTGACCACACCATCAGCCAGAAAGCATAGGAACTGAGAAGTGGTCTGTGGTCACCATCTGCAGAACCACTCCTTTATTGGGGATGTCTTGCTACCTGCCTATGCTTTCCACCTGTTGTCTATTCCATTTGCACAACAGCATGTGAAATTGATTGTCAATCAGTGTTGCTACCTAAGTGGACAGTTTGATTTCACAGAAGTGTGATTGACTAGGAGTTACATTATGTTGTTTAAGTGTTCCCTTTATTTTTTGAGCAGTGTATATTGTGTGTGCAGTTACAAGTAAAATTGCACTGAAAATAATGAAACTTAGTTTTGAGTAAGCATAAATATATTTAGAATTGAGCTGCAAATGTTCTTTAGGCATCCATCTAAATAAAATCATTGGTGACAGTAGAAATAAAACAATGGGTTCAGATCTTTTGAATCATGTGACTCTAATAAATCCCTTTGCATAAAGATAAAATGTAAACACTTCCCTTTGAAAGCTTTGCTAGGTAATTAAACTCTATCTCTTTGAAAATGTGTAATCTTTCTGTCTATCACAGTAACAACTTTAGAATGAGGCCATTGTTCATCATGTTAATTTGCTGTGCTAAGAGAGAATGTTTACTACTCTGGTGGACTTTTAGGGTGGTCACTGATGCATTAAAAAAGAGAAAGTCATCATCAAAAAAGGCAAGGAAGATAAAAGAAGATGTACATTTACAATCTGCACATTCCATGAATAGGGGCATATAAAAGAGAAGGTCATCTCAATTCATCATCAAGCTTAATAAGACAGCTGAGTATTTTACTGGCCTTTGTTACAATATGGGGTATCTTTTTATGCTACAGTATTTAGAAAATCTACTGTTACTTAGATGACTTAACATATTGTTAAAGAGGTTATATCAGATAGAAAAGGCTACTTTTAAACACTTACTCAATTTGGTGACCAACATCCCCTCCTACTAATGACTGATTTTCTAAAGCAAATACAGCTATTTCCAACAGAGAACCATGGGTCAGGATTGCATTTTAAATCTGGGTGCAGACAGCTATCTTCAATTAAGACTGTTTCTCTCTTGCTTGGCAAGGAACTTCAGTGGGTGTCTTTGCTCTGACCTCCACTCTCTACTTGCTGAATCCAAGGGCTTGCTTGGCAGTCAGACATCATCATCTAAATGCTCCAGTTCTTCTGATAATGTCTATGTTTGATTAGTCTCAGGGTGTTTCTTAGTTTGGTGTATCCTGAAGCTGACATTGTACTGGTTCAATTGGAATGTCTTCTTCAGAGTCAGAATTCTAGGCCAAGACAGGAGGGGAGAGGCTACTCAGCCCTGTGGCATTCCATAAAAGAGGAGCCACCAGCTGGACCTTTCCCCCAATAAATATCAACTGGGACCAGCTATGGAGGAGGGAGAACAAGAACAAGTCCATGTTTCCCCTCCCCAATTCCCAGAAATGTCCAAGAACCATACCATGGTTGATTGCACTGAAAGCTGCTGAGATGTAAAGAACAGCACGGGTATATGCATCACCCCCATCCTATCAGAGGTTATCTAAGAGTGAGATCACTGCCATCTTGTGCTGGTTAAACACTATATAGTTAGTTTGGGAATGAGCTGTCCCCTTAAGGGAATGCCTCATGGGAAATATGGTTAATGCCTCATGGGCGATGTAGCTCATGTCATGTGGTCACATCTGTAATCCTAATTAGACACTGAATTGACCTAGTTGGGTTGGGGGGAGTTTTCTTCATTCTTACTTGGACCCAGCAATGTGCTGGAGTCTTCCCTTGCTGTATCATTATGGGATGAAGATAACTATCTTTTCACACTATGAAGATGACAATGCAAAGATTGGACATTAAATGAATCTCAACATAACTGTGAGTTATACCTTGAGGATGCCTGATATAATCCAATAAAGAAACTTTGTATGGAAGCCTTTGTAGTGTTTAACTACCTGTCTCTATATTCAGCTAGAAAATTAGAGACAAGATACTCTATATTCAGCCAGAAAATTAGGGACAAGACTCATCTTGCTCCATAATCAGGCCTGAACTCTGATTGAAAGAGGTCCAGGTTATCCACTTCTTTGAGGGTCCTCTGAAGCTGCAATATAACCATCTTTTGTTAGTTGGTTTTTTGATTTTTCCTAAACTTTTATATTTTCGATTGATAGATTCTATTCAACACCTAAATCACAGGTGGTTTCTTAATGGTGCTCTTAATCCTTGCTAACATTTATATCCAAATCATACCAAGAATGGCCCAATTCTTCCATTCTTTTTAATGTGGCTTTAGAACCTCTTGCTGTATAATTAGAAATTCTGAAAACATGGGGACTTCCGCTGGTGAGGTCACAGCGGAGCAGAGCAGGAGAGTGATCTCTTCAATCTTGTATCCGAATTGTCATGCTTGGAAGCTCTCAGAGGCATCGTGAATCTTGGAGAGACATGAATTAGAAGGGGAAGCCTAGGAGCAGACTGGAGGAAAGCAACCTCCCGCTACAATGAGGGAAAGCCCTTTGAATCCGGTGTGAAAGAAACTCGGCATCTACGGTGGGTCCGAAGCTGCAATCGGGAAGCAGGAAAGTTGATCAACACAAGACATCAGAAGAAGAACAGCAGACTGGGACAGTTTTTGAGAGGTGAGAGAGGAGAGAAGAGAGCCCCGTGAAAGACTTTGACAGAGGGAGTCTCTGTAGAGAGTGAATACAGCAGCTAATTGGCGGGGGATAACGGAGCGAAAGGGAGAGGAGGAAACAGTTTGACAGCTGAGAGAGAGCAATGCAGAAGAAAAGATCGAGACTCTGTGAATAAAAAGTTAAAATTTCTATGATTTGGATTGATTACAAAGTAGAGCAGAAAAGAGACATTAGAGAGAACAATTGGAACTTTAATGGAGAACTGTAGTTGAACGGAGAGTGGAACCATTTTGATAGAAAGCTGTGACTGTGCAATTTGAGAGTGAAAGTGACTAAGTAGTTAAAGGCAACTGAGGAAACAGGAAATTAGGAAAGTAATGTGAAGGTGTGCAGAAGAAAGGGAAAGAAGAAGGAAGAAAGAAGAAGAAAGCTGAATAATTTCTAAGTATTAAATTCAAAAGTGCATATTGAAAAAAAATCTAAAGATTTTATATATATATATTCTTAAGTTTTCGCGGGTACTTACATGTATGGCATTCAGCTTTGTTCGGGTATTTTCCCACGTCATTATAGTTGTGCTCTTAAAGTTGTAGCAACGTTTCGGCAGAATCTCATCTGCCATCATCAGGCTTCTGTATTGTGTTCGTCTGTGAGTCAGACTTTCACAGCCATTTCAGTTTTAAATTTGGGGCTAGCCTACTGCTGTGCCAGAATGGTTTTTTCTTCATCCTGATTGGTTGGGAGTCTTGGTCTGTGTTTATTGGTCTTGGAGTTTGCTGTGTTCTGCTTGATTGGTGTTTCTAATATCTTCTGTCTGTTTTGTGGCTTTTTTTGTGTCTTGATTGGCTGGCAACATTGTGTTTCTGTATTGGAGGCTTTTAGTGCAGCTTGGCTCCGAGTAAATGGACGGCTATCATTTGTTAGGAAGCTAGGTTTCATCTGGGTGCCTGGTTGGGGTGTGTTTGAGCTGGAGGTATCAGGGGGGAATCTGTTTGTGCCCAGGTGTTTGCCTGGCTAGTGGTGTGGATATTTTTTTGTTTGTGAGTGCAGGCTTCCAAATAATTGACAGTCTGGTGGAATCATCTCTTCTGCAATTATTAGAACTCTATAATGAGGTACTGACGACAGCAAAATTACCTTAGTCATGAGGGGAGACATACATGACATTGATCCCAAAAGAAGATTCGGACCATCAATTAATTCAAAATTATAGGCCCATATCCCTTTTAAATGTTGATTATAAAATATTTATGTCCATAATGGCAGAAAGATTGAAAAAAACCCTTAATAAGATCATTCATAGCGACCAAAATGGAATCTTACAGAATAGACAAATTAAAAATAATACCAGAATGGTATTGAATACAATAGAATATTATGAAGCAAACCCAGAAAAACAATTGGCAATGGTCTTCCTCGATGTGCAAAAGGCATTTGACAATGTTAATTGGCAGTTCATAATACAACAATTTAAAAGCATGCAATTTGGCAATAAATTTATTAAACTGATTTCAACAATTTATACGACACATACGGCCAGTGTAATAATGAATGGTGACAGAACGGAAACATTCAAGATTAACAAGGGAGTAAGGCAGGGATGCCCACTGTCACCCCTTCTCTTTATTCTTACCTTAGAAAACTTATTGGAAAATGTTAGGAAAAATGTTGAAATCAAAGGGGCTTTAATTTAAAAAGGAGCATTATAAGGTACAAACATTTGCCGATCATATAGTATTTTTGGGGGGGGGGAGATCCAGAGGATACGGGAGTAAAATTAATAAAGGAAATAGAGGAATTTGGCAAGGTCGCAGGCCTTAAGATTAATAATAACAAAACAAAATTATTGACTAAAAGTTTAAAAGATAAGCAAAAAAATGAATTAGAAGGAAAATTGGGAATGCAAAGTGTGAAAAAGGTAAAATATTTAGGCATTTGGTTAACAGCAAGATGTTCTTCAATCAAAAAAGATAACTATGACGAATTAATAATACAAATCAAACAAGAATTGGAAATGTGGGGGAAATTACAGCTATCACTACTGGGGAAAATTGCGGCAATTAAAATGTCTACCCTACCAAAAATGCTATATCTTTTTCAAACTGTACCAATAAGATTGGATAAAACCTTTTTTAGAGAATTAGATCGAATAATAAGTAAATTTGTATTGGATGGGGAAAAAGCTAGGATAAAAATGAAATTGTTACAGGACAAAAGAGAAAGAGGTGGCTTTGGACTCCCTGACTGGGAAATGTATTATCAGGTTGTGGCTATGGTATGGATTAAAGATTGGATCAACCTGGAAAATAGAAGAGTATTGTCGATAGAGGGTCACGACTTGCAGAGAGGGTGGCATAGTTCCCTATGGGATGGGAAATGTAAACAGCATCCATACTTTCAGAGACATATGATTAGAGATTCATTAATTCGGACATGGAACAAGATTAAAAAGAATCATTATACTAAAATATCGAACTGGCTGTCAACTATGGAAGCACAAATCTACCCAAATGCAATGGATCCGGGGGGGAAAGAGGAGATACAAAGACACACAAGGAAGATTAAAAACGAGACAAGAATTACAGCAACAAAATATAAAGATAGATTGGTGGCCATACATGCAAATTCAGGCGAGATATCAGAAGGACAAAGAACAATTTGGTTTCTGCTTGGAAAAGCATCAATTAGATAACTTTCTACAAGAAATGGAAAAGAAAATGATTTCAAGAATATATAACTTTCTACTAGATTTTAAAATGGAAGAGGAGGTGGTCAAAAAGAAGATGGTAGTATGGGCGAAAAATGTTGGCCACAGTATAGACCTGGAAAATTGGGAGAGAATGTGGGGATCAAATTACAAACTAATTACATCCACAGCATACAAGGAAAATCAATACAAAATGTTCTACGGATGGTACCTTCCTCCCGCTAGATTGGCAAAAATGTTTAACTCAGACCCAAATTGTTGGAAATGTGGGGGGGGGAAAAAGGCACTTATTTGCATAAGTTCCAGGTGGACATGCCCTGGAAGTGAAAAAATATTGGAATACAATTAGACAATGGATAGAAGAAATCACAAATCAGAAAATTGGATTTAATCCGGAAACTTTTTTATTAGGTATAATAACACAAAAATGCAATAAAACAGATAGATATATTATGTTACATATATTAACAGCTGCAAGGATTTCATACGCACAACTCTGGAAGGAAAAAAGGGTTTCACCGGAAGGCATGGTTATAAAAAAAAAAATAGATTGTATAGAGATGGACAGGCTAACAATGAAAATAAAAGACAGAGAAGATTCAATTTATTATAGGGCCTGGGATGCCTAGTATGAGTGGTTTGGAAATAAAAAGAAAAGAAAATGGCAATTAGGAAAAGAATGAGTGGATATGTAAATATGTAAATATACCATGGAGAAGATTGAGATGTAAGGATAAAAGATATTGATTTATAGTAAGGGTAAGATGAAATGGTAAAGGAATAAGTAAATACATATACTGAAAAATGTGAGGCGATGCAAAATATGTCATGATGTAGATAACAATGTATAAAGTTTTATTTTATATTTTTAAATTTGGAAACTTAATAAAATTTACTTTTTTAAAAAAGAAATTCTGAAAACATGACTGGAATTATAATGGAAAAGGGAGCATAAATTTATTCTACGTCATTAATATTGTATGCTTGGAGTTAGACCAGAGATTTCTGTTCCTCTTTTTTCATTTCATTAATGCATATGTTTGGCTTCCTACACTGTTATTATATAAATTGAAATAAATCTGAACCATGGCAACAGTTTAGGGATGTATGAAGGATTGGAAAGTTAGACTTTGTTTATCTTGATGTGCGGCTATGAGAACTGTTCATCTTCATATGATAATTCCCAGACAGCTTTCTTAATTGGTAATTCTAAACATATCCCATGCTGATACAAATAAAATAAAATGCAGACAGATTGTCAGAATTCCTTTGAGTAATGTGATAAGATAAATGAGGTTAAGATGAATTTAATTTTAAATTTTGCTAACATTTTAAGAGACCTTCCTCTGTTTATTCCATCACATGTACAGAGTACTGAAAACAATTATTCAACAAGATTGCCTATGGCTTTTGAATTGCAAAAATTAGTAAAGATGGGAAAGTTGAGTTTAACTTTGCATACATACTGGTAGACATATAATTAGGTCTTTATTACAGCTACAGTCATTGGGTGAAATAAGGAACTTCAGAATTCAATTAATCTTTGTACTTAACAGTTTTTATAAAAATCTTGACAAGTATTGTGATCCTTTATTGTGTGGGGATGAGATTTACTAGACAATGTCAAGGTAATTTTAAAAAGTATTGGTCTGTTATCCAGCTTCAGTGTAGCTGGTAGCTTCATAGTTTGGATAAACTGAGATTCTTTAACTGAGTTTTAAAAAAAACTGTGAGGAAGTTGTTTTTTAAAAATTGCAAAATGTAATAAAATGAACCTGATTCATCCAACTGTGCTTTCTGCTTTCAACTGATGCATTTGCTATTTGATTTGTATAATCCAAGGTTATTGCTCTTCTCAAAGTTTATTTACCGTTTATTTAATCAATTTATATAGCTGCCCTATTAATTATACAACCATAGGTGGCATCAGTAATGGAATAATAAATAAAAACCACATAATGAAATAAAATATTAAAAACACAATCAAAAGGAGCAACATAGGAACACATAAGCACCATAAATAAACACATATATACCTACCTCCTCCAGCACGTCAGACCCTCTCAGACCCATTGCTTGAGGGGAAAAATACTCTTTAATGCCTTCCAAAAGGAAACAGCGTTGGAGTTAATTGAATCTCAAGTGGGCTGAGATGTTCCAAAGGGTAGGAAGAGCAACGGGAATGTTCCATATGTTTTTAGGTTTGGAGGCATGAGGTATGACTCCTAGCTAATAACTCATTTATAGAAAGCTGAAGAATATTAATAACATTTGTTTACATGGCACCTGGAATAATGAGCTTTAATGAAGCAGGCCTTTCCTCCCATATTGCCTGAGTTAGTAGGAGTTGATTGGGATACAAATTTAATACTGTAAAATCATCATCATCGGAATGATATATCCTGGGATTCAGATGTCCTCATCCTGATGTTATTTAAATAAGCCCTTGAGGCTTTACAATGTCTACTTTCCTGTTTCACATTCTTTTATTTGTTAAACTCCTTTTAATTAAATTAATAACCTGGTACTTTTGGCATATTCCAATTCAAAGTGCCAGCCTCTGGTTTATTTTTTATTTCTAAGAACAAATGTCCTTAGGTATTCTTAGATAATACCTACAGTATCAATTTGTAGACAATATGTATAGCCAATGTATATAGAAAATTAGGCTCCTATTCAACTTCATGAACAAATTAACATTGGCTTCCTAATCATTTCCACTTCTCCTTCTGCTTAGCTATTTAGGTAAGAGGGATTTCTATTTATTATAATCAGACAGATACAAGAGCTCATTTCGAGAAAAGGCAAAGCTTTTAGCAGTACGTCATATGTGGTCTGGATATCTGCTTGGTCAGGGACTGGTGGTAGCTTTGGTTTTCTCATTTGCTAGTCTAGTGTTTTTCAAATTTGGCAACTTTAAGATGGCTGGACTTCAATTCCCAGAATTCCTTCTACAGACTGGAGAATTCTAGGAGTTGGTCCACTCATCTGAAAGTTGCCAAGTGTCAAAAATACTGGTCCAATCTGAAGCATAGATGGTCTGTCCCAATGGAAAGAAAGAATCCATGGAACATTGCATGTTTCTTTCTCTCCACTGAATGGGATGTGACTCTTTCTTGTTTCCCCTTCTTCCATTTTCTCTCCTCTTAAGTGAGTTTTATTACCTTTGTTGCCACAGTTGTTAAAAGAATCATTGCATTTGTTATGTTAGTAACATGGTGGTTACTAACCATTAATGGTTTTCCCATTAATTTTGCTTGTCAGAAAGTGATTACATGACCTCAAGGCAGCGTAACCGTCATAAATATGAGTCAGCTGCCAAGCATCTGAACTTTGTTCATGTGACCATGGGGATGCTACAACGATTGTCAGTGTGAAAAACAGTCATCAGTCACTTTTTTCAGTGTGGTTGTAACTTTGAACGGTCACTAAATGAACTGTGGGAAGTCAAGGACTACCTGTACTCTCCATATCTCTTTAAAATTGATACTTCTAACAACTGCTAACCCATTTACTTGTTTCTTAGATAAGGAGCAGTTGCTAATAATTACCTACATATATCAATTTGTAAGAATTGTAATTTGTAAGAATATAAATACATGCACATTTAAATATAAAGTTAGATACATATATTGTTTGAACCCTTCTTACCGAGTTCCTGGACTCACCATGTGACCAAATAATGTTGCACTGGCTTCTAATTATTTTATTTAAATCAGGGTGACTGCACAACCCTCAGTTATAGATGAATGCACGCCCAAAAAGTTTTGACAAACGGCTTGAAAATCCTCTTTTACTTACTGTTATTTATTGTAAACAAATAAGTTTAACCCTTAACAAAAAAAAATCTACAGCAACACTTCAGAACAAGCCTTAGCTGTCTGCTATGCAGAATTCCTTCATGTGTTGATAAATATATACTAGAAGAATGGCATAGAAGAACATGAACCTTTTTCCACATACTGCTGTGAAATCATATTGAGGGCGCTTTGCTTCCAGACAAAACTGTACCCGTTAGTGACTCCCTAAAGCAGGGGTGTCAAACTGGATTTCTTTGAGGGCCGGATAAGCATTGTAGTTCTCCTCTGTGGATGGGGTGGGGGGAATGGATGCCTCCTGAAGCACCCTGCCAGCCAAAACAGGGTCCAGGTGGGTCTGTGTGCTGCCCTCTTGTGCCTTGTTTTCACCCTCCATGGCCTCCTGCAGCACTCTGCCAGCCAAAAATGGACTGTATGGCCTGTTTTGGGCCCATTTCTGGCCCATTTCCAGCCTGTTTTCTGGCCCAGTTTCAACTGGCAGAGTGCTGCAGGAGGCCATGGAGGGCAAAAGCGAGGTGAGGATGTGTGTGCATGTGGCCTGTTTTAGCCGCCAGAGGCACTATGGGCCGGTCCCTTGATATTTCCAGGCAGCCCCCACGGGCTGGATTTAAGCAACCTTGAGTTTGACACCCCAGCCCTAAAGTATCATTCATGCTGGCTCATTGAAATAGAAGTCTAATATATCTGGAGGATACCAGAGAAAGCTATTATATGGGAATACAAGAAACAACAATAAATATTTTGAAAAAGGACTTGGGAAGAAAGCCAACTTATGTAAAATAATATATATAACCTTCAAAAGCAACATGATCAGATATTTTTAATATTGCACAACCCAAGCATGTTTAGGTTGGAGTTCTGCAAGCTTATTTGTCACTTCTGATGCCTATTTTTCACTGTCAGTTCTCATGATTTAATGAAAAACATAGTACAAAACACTTTTGAGGTTTCCCCCTCTCCTTCAAACACATATATCCTTTCTCCATCTACTTTTGTTTTCCACATCCTAGTTAGATGTTTATAAGTGGATACTAATCCATTCTCCATTTGGTGATTATTCATTGTAGCTTGACTTCCCAAATGCCTTGTGTGGTGGCTTTTTCTGTTCAGGGATGGATAGTACTTTTGATTGAAGGACCTGGTGTGGTCTTTTTAGGGCTGTTTACTCACCTTTGGCTGCCACCCAGTGCTCAGCTCTCATCTGTAGCTATAATATATCCAGCAGCCAAATCCTCAAAATCCAACCACACAAACTCTAGTAAACAAAGCCCTTGTATGAAATTGTTATTATTCATGACCTAACTTCAAAGACAGGAGAGTGCAATTCAAATAAGTAACTTAAGCAAATTAGTACATTTCCTTTCCAGCCAGCCAAGACTCCAAAATAGAGGTTGGAATGACCCAACTTGATTTGTAGTTTGTTTTCCTTCCTAGTTTAAAGTCTCTCTCTACAAAAGTAATGTTTTACTACCATGTCAATTTGTTGTTGTTTTTTATAATGTAGCACAGGTGTGGCTATGGACAAATTCCCATCTTAGAATTTGATCAAGCGAATTAATTATCTGTCACAGCCAGCTCTCATTCTGAAGAGTTGAAAGATCAGGACATTACTTCAAATTACTTAGTTAGGAACAACTAGTCTGCTTACTGGATATTCTGTTTGTGACCTGAAAAGTCTGCCTGTAAAAATTCAGTGATTTTGAACCTGGAGTAGCTGATGACATATAATGACTCTACAATTGGTAGACTAATGATGCTTCTAATTGCTTCTTGAAATTTTTGCTTCTTGGAACCTTGCTTGTAAGTTTTCAAAGGATTTAAATATATTCCTTTGTGGATCTGTGTGTGAATGTCATGCATGGGATAGGACATTATCTTTATCTGGGAATTTCTCATAATTAGCAGATTTCTTGAGTTTTGCTTCGATCTTCTTCCTCTCTAGAGGAAGGATAAACATGATTTCCAGAATTCATCAGTGGCCTTTGTTGAGGTATTCCCCATTAGGAGAATGAGTGCACTCAGGGAAACGTAGAGAGAGTGTTGTTGAATAACACACAACCAGCATACAGATACACTGAATAGTAAAATGTAGGTTTTACTTCCAGTAAACGGGTAAATAAAGTCCAACAAACAGTCCAAATCATACACAATAAAGCAGGTAGTATTCAATACAATCTGTCCAGGGATAATCCAAAAACGAAATCCAGTATCATAAACAAAGTTCAGGAAATGGAGTTTGCTAACAGTTGCAAGACTCACAGCAATCCAAGCAGAATGACAATCAGGCAAAAGGCAATAGGGAAATGCAAGAAACAAACCAGGTTTCTGGCTCCATCTTATGGCCATTGGAGGAACCTCAGCCAATCACAATTACAGCATTCTCTTAAAGATACAACAGTATTAAATGACTATCCTGGTTTATATATTGCCAACCCAACTGTTAGGTGACTATCATTCCTAACAGCCTTCGGTCTGCTGTGGAATAGGCAACCCAACCTGTTAAAATCTAACTTTCTCAAAAAGTCTTAATGGCAGCTCTTTTTCTTTGCTAGATCTTTTGCACATTTCAGCTTTTTATACACCTAATGAGAAATTATTTCTCTGTGAAAACCATAGACATCCCCTAATATTTTTCTAGATCAAGAATATAGTTTTAAAATAGGTTCCAAAAAGAATGAGGGATTTTAGGAGAAACTGCCAGTTTTTGATGACGAGGTTAAAAAAAATAATAACTTCAATTTCAGATGGCTAACACCGGAAGGGATAATGGTAACCTGGCAGGACAAAAGATACAAGCTTGACACCATGGAAAAGGCTGCAATATTGAAGAAGATTCAGGAGATCAAGGAGAAGAAAATGATATAACAGAAGGTAGAGACTCAGGACAAGCAATAGAAGAAAAAGGAAGACCACAAGAAATGGAAAGACCTAAGAGAAGAGGAGAAGGAGATAAGATAGAATACTATGGAAGGAAATATGAAGAGCCAAAGGAATCTAGAATCACGAGAAGTATGAGAACAAGATATAATTAAGAAAACAGATGAAGAATGGGGGATTTGGTCAATAAATATTAACAGACTCAACTCACCAATTAAAAGTCAGAAAATATTTGCCAAACTACAAAAATTGAAAACCAACATTTCAGCTTTTTATACACCTAATTAGAAATTATTTCTCTGTGAAAACCAGACATCCCTAATATTTTCCTAGATCAAGCATATCAACTACATGTACACATGTCTATTTGGGAAACTACATGACAAGAGGATACAAAGTGCTTTGTGACACGTAACACTTAATGTATCGTGTAGCAAGATGCAAACAATAGAATAAATTATGGAATTGTGTCCTGAAATAAAATATATTTTTATAAATTAATATGTATAATATTCACAATTACATCTGCAGTTATTCTCTACAAGGACTTTTATTCTGGTACAACTCCGGAGAATCAGAGAAATGCTATTTTTTTCCCTGTGTAGTCAAATGTATGCCATCAATATTCAGTCTTTCTCTGCATTTACTGTAGGAACTTTGGCTGGGCTAGAGGCTATTAATTGGTCTCAGAACTCTCCATTGCAGGGAATTATAGCTATCACAACTGAACACTGAGCGCATAATCTCTTTATCTCCAGCCTCTCCCAAAATTGCCATATTGCAGTCATTGTTATAGTCTTCACAACTATTATAGTCTTGTTATAAAATCTAATCACTTCCCATATTCATTTGAGTTCTTTCCTCCCTCCAGTTAGATTTTTGACATGAGTAGACATAATTGGTATTATTCTTGTCAAGCTTCTTTATAGCAGATGGGATCAACTATCAGATTGTTTTCATGATTGCTAGATGAAGAAAAAAGAACCTTTTAAAACCTCAAACTTTACCTATAGTTTATGGGAAAATGAAAAGTTTCTATTAAATGATTTTTTTTCCAAATTAAAAATACCATTCTGTATATTAAAATATACTCAAATAGTTACATACACACAGACCCACAGCAGAAGACACATAAAACCATTTAGAGATATATTTGTAATAACATATTCTTGAAAAACAAGATAGTAACATGAAGCTGACCTCAACTACACTAGACATCTGATGACTTAAGAACAACTGAGCAGCCTTCTTTTAATTTGGAATTGGCCATAAATGACCTCCAGTCAAGGTTTACTCTCATGGCATCATCATTCCCATCATTCAAGCAATTCAATTTTTTTAAAAAAGTGTCTCATACTGGGGAGATTAGCTAATTTCCATGGGGGGACGGAGAGGGGATTTCAACCAGAATACCAACTGAGAAGGGGAATAGGATTTAATTTCCAGCCCTTGCCCTTCTCAGTCTTCCTATGACAATTCTGGGGAGACTGACAGAGTGTATGTATGTAAGGAAATTGCAGATGGGGGTTAAAATTGTAGTCACTGGGGTTTTAGTGACCTAGAAAGAAACATATGAGCACTTATTAAAATATGTCAAAATGGCTCAGTTTATTAGCAATTTTGAAAAAAGGTTTTATTAGAGTTTATTGTACAAATGGCAATAAAGATTAGAAAGAGTGCAAAAGAAAAAGAAAAAGGAAATTGACTTCTAGTGTAGTATAATATAAATATAATTGCAACCTCAACTTTTGTTTTACATTTCTAATAGATACAAGCCATTTCCTGCTGAAACCCTAGAAAATGTGCAGAAAAGAGCAACAAAGATAATACGGCTGAAGCAGGGGTGGGATTCAATTTTTTAACAACTGGTTCTGTGGGCATGGCTTAGTTGGTGGGCGTGGTTGGTGGTCATGTTATTGGCTGGGCGTGGCCAACTCAATAGCACTCACATTGAGGTATGCATCTCCTCTCCTGGCCTCTCATGACTGTGGGGAAGCTGCAACAGTTGTAAATGGTCGTAAGTCACTTTTTTCAGTGCCATTGTAACTTTGAATGGTCACTCCACACAAGCAAAGTACCAGCAAATGAGGGGGGAAAAACTCCAGAGAAGTTTCTGAGACAGGAAATCTAATACTGCCAAGAATGTAATAAGGGTTAACGGAGAGGTAGTTTCTGTAAGCAACTGTCTTCCAATATTTGAGGGGCTGTCACAAAGAAGAGGGGGTTGACTTACTCTCCAAAGCACCTGAGGACAAGAAGCAATGGGTAGAAGCTCATTAAAGAGAGATCCAACCTAGAACCAAGGAGAAATTTCCTGACAATGTGAACAATTAATCAACAGAACAGATTGTTGTCTAAAGTTGTGGGTGTTCCATTGCTGAAGGTTTTCAAGGACAGAATGGATAACCATTTGTCTGGGATAGTATAATGTCCTTGAGCAAGACTAGAAGACCTGCAAGGTCTCTTTCAGCCTTATGATTCTATAATTCTAAGACAAAAATCTGGCCCCAATATTTCTTTGGCTTATCACAAGTCCAAGCATTGCTTCATCTCAGCATGTGATGCCCTTTTTAGGAACGACCTGCTTGATGACCTGAACTCTATCCAATATTTTTAGCCCTAAACCAATTTTAATTCTCACATATCTTAGGACAGAATGGCAAAGTGTGTAGGGAGAGGGATGAAAGTTAACTCTGGAATTCACAACCGAAGTAATGCATACACACTTTTAAAGGAGCATTCTATTTAGGTTTAAAGCCACCTAACTCTTTGGGAATGTTGGTGAAGATACTGGAATATGATATATTTAGGACACATTTCACTAATATAATAATTCCTCTGCCAAGAAGTTTGATTTAAAAAAAAACCCTAACACTCTCTTCTAACATCCCTGTAGTCCCTATTTTTGGGGTAGAGTCAGGGCAACTGGATGGAGCTGAGAGTTTACTGGCTGGATGCCCTACAGCAGATTTTTTTTTTCTTTGTACCCTATTTGATGTCTAGGATTGAACTCTCAACCTTCTGAGTGGGAGACGAGCTTCTACACCACTAGGCTACCACATCATTCATTAAGAAGTTTGATAATCAGAATTTTTTTAAAAAGCAAAGATGGCCTTTGCTTTTTTCCTTATCATTCATATTGTTTTCTATTAAATTCTGAAATTCCAAACCTTGAAATGTAGCAAGAAATGTACATCTTTGATAAAGATTACACTCATTATAATACAAACAAGCAAGCTGTACTGATAAGGATAAAATTTCAATGGAAGATACATTAAAGTTATGAATGCATTATTCCTTGGCATTTCTATTTATCCAGTGAAGATGATCTACAATATTTATACCTATAAAATGGTAAAAAAAAAAAAGGTGCATTTCTCCCAACTATACAGTATAGGCTTGTATGTAGAATGACTTTCTACAGTTTTTTCAGCTCTTACATTCTGTAATTCTGACTGTACACACATTTATACCAACAAATAACAATTGTTCACAGATTTAAAGCAGTAACCCCAGCAAGTGTTTATCTCCCCCCCCCCTCCCTGAATGGTTCTTGGAATGGCTTAGCTTTATGGCCCTTATGCAAAGTTCAGGATTACAGTGCTTCTTATTATCCAGCTTTCCTTCTGTGAAGTATCCCCCCTTCACATTTTTCAACAATGATACTATCATTTCCTTTTCTAACTCTGCAAACATTTGTTCTATGATGCACATGATGTATATGCACCTGGTACCCAAAATAGGTCATGTTCCTGAAATAAAACAGAATACAAGCTGTTATTGGTTGCATGTGAAGATGGTTTATTTCTTTTAGATGGAACAAAACACTGTAAATTGGTTACTTTACTGAATATTTTTAATGTATAGTAATTTAATTTCTTGTCATGTTCTACAGTCCAGTGCCAGACCGTGACTCTGCACAGTAATGCCCTCAGATTAGTAGCATAGATAGTCAGGTTGGAGATTAATTCTGAGATATAATTTACCCTTCCTAATTTCCTCTGAACTGCTATCATTTTATTTTTAGTACATTTCTTTAATATTTTTCCAAGACCCTGCATTGCTTGAACTTTGAAACATTTGTTTTTGTTTAATTGTAATTATAAGGATCTTATTTTTCCTACTACTAATTTTAATCAGTGATTCTTTTGTTCTATAGAGATTAATATAAGGATATATTTAATCCCTACAGTGTTTTCCATCTGCTTTTGCATGGTGTGACAAAACACTTCCAGGGCCAGGGCCAACCCAAACAATATGCTCCAAAAGTTTACCAGTAAACTTAAATAAACATGTTCTTGTTTTTCCAGTGGTACTTGCCAAAACCCAACTAATGGACCCATCTTGAAAATTGGACTGTGGATACTTCTAGCAGTTCCACTTTTGACAGCACATTATGTTTTCTCTTGAAACACCATGACTTTAGTTATTTGGGATCCAAGCACATTCTCATACTTTAAAAACAGTGCATGGAATGTACCCATTATTTTTGTTCGTTCTATGGTAAATTATTTCTCTTGTTTCCATCATGTTCAATTCACCTTTCAGTTTTATTCTCAAAGCTATTAGAAAGTCTGCATTTCAGTACCACAAAATGGTATGATGAAACCTTACTATTTCTCATTTAGAACCACTATATTCCCATGTACTATAGGGAAAATGGGTTTTTTAAAATTTCTTCCAGTGGAGAAACAGTTCTTTTTATTCATAAAGGAGAAAACTTGCCATTTGCTATTTGAATCAATTCCCTATGTCAGACTGGGAATCTACCATGACAAGTAATAGGGTTTGTTATTGGGAAGTAAACAAATCCATGAAACATATATTCTTACATGCTTAGCCATGACAGCATTCTGTGTAATAAAATTATCTGACACTGAATCAACACAGATAAAATATTGCAGTTTTTCAGATGTTTCAAGATTAGAACAGTGCTTTGCAAATTCAGTAATGTATGATAGAATGTACTTTTCCCTATGAATATAATTTGATTATATTCACATTATGACTATTGTACTGAATATTCAATGCATGATGTTAGATGCATAATTTACTGGATACAATTCTAACTTAGGTTTCAGTTGACTGAAATAACGTTTAGCTATTTAGGCTGATCTAAGATACTGAAAGTGGAATAGGTTTCAATAAAGTATCTAACAATGGGCTAAAATAATAAGGCTAATACTCTATATGCATTTATTTATGAGAAAGCCCCACTGAATTCAGTAAGAAGTCCTCTGAGTAGTCATGCCAAGAAATACTGTTAGCTATTCTTTCTTCATATCTCTTTTAATTCTATCCATTTTTGAAGCTTGCAGATAAAGAAATAAAACCTGGTTTGCTGAAACTAGTTTGAGCATTAAAATTATTAAATTATGAAATGAAATAACTGCCTTTGGCTTTATCAAGAATTCAAAGGACTCTTGAACTGTGTTACAAAGCTAAGAAGGACCACAAATAAGAAATGACAAAACAAATTAATCATTTTCCTTTGGCAAAGAAAATGGAATCACTGTATAAATAAGCCAGCATATAAAGCTTCTGCGCTATCCTTTATACCGGTAGCATGCTGGCTTGTTTTCCAAAAACTAATTAATGTTTGTTCTTCTTTCTACAAACTCTTTGTTCACACACAATTAATATGAAGAATATTATAAGCTTCTGATTACTTTTTCAACAAAAGCAACAATTCTGTGAAGCTATGCAAGCTGTGCATAAAATTGCAAGCTCCAAGTTAACCAGTAACTCCCAGAGCTAAAAGGATTTTTAGTTGGAGAGGCTCCCTCCCCACTTACCCACCTACACAACAGATGGCATATTATACCCTGCTCTGTGAGCTCACAATGTCTCTGCTGCAGTTCTTTTTTAATGGTACAGGCAGAATTTGTTCTGTTTTATGGTTGCACCCTCTGTATTTTTCTGTGTTTTGGTTTTGGTTCATGCCATGTTTTTCCATATTGGTCCATATTTCCAATGAGGGAGGGAAGCTACACACTGCATATATTGATTCTACATCAATATGCAGAATTCTTCCCTTTCCTATTAACAGACTAAACTAACAATCATGTAGCAATCACTTCCATTTCAATACTTTTTCACTATACAAGTAGTCCTCAACATACACTCACAATTGAGCCCAAAATTTATGCTGCTAAGTGAGACATTGTTAAGTGAGTTTTGCCCCATTTTACAACCTTTTGTTACAGTTGTTAAGTGAATCATTGCAGTGCAGGACAGTAATTTGCATTCTTTACCAATACTTCAAACTCACTTATAATGTAGCCAGATTGCAAAATGTTATTGCATACAATGAATAGCATTTTGTTTTCAAGAACACTAGGTAGATTTCCACTGAATGATATTGTCTAAATATCAGTGTGTTAAGTAGTGCTTCCAAAGACTACTAAAAAGTAATGCTATTAGTTTCAATATTTTAGTAAATGCAAATTTGCACAACAAGCTATCTTTACTGAATCACAGTTGAAGTAATATCAAAAGGTAAATTGCATTAGAGAAATGGAGATAAATACAGATTTTTGTTTTCCTGTCTTCCATTTCCATATATTTTGCAAAATTACAATGTTGCTTGTTGATTTACATCTAATATATTCAAATCTAGTCAAATGTGATTGGTGAGTATAATGAATAAAGTTGTGGTTTAGTCAGTAAATGATGATTAGGGCAATCCTTGGCTGAAAACAATATGTGAATTCAGTCATCAAAATGTTTATTGAGCTAACTATAAAAGTTGTTGACCATGATGCTTATAAAAATGGCAGGAAAAAGTGCCTGAAGACTCTTATGTTTAATTAATGAATCAGATGATACATATGTAAACCCAATTTTGTTTATACAGGAACACATTTCACAGGAAAATATCACCACATTTCTAATTACCTCAGTTGCCTATTTACACCATATAACATGTTTTAAATTTGACTGCATTGTTTTGCAACTTATTCATAAACTGTCTTACTATGTTAAAATATCACTAAGAGTTTATGAAAGGAACAAATGTTATCAAATATATCAGTCTCTCTTGGGAAGTTTTGCCCATCTGTTAGTGAGAAGGTGAGATAAATTGAGAACTAATCAGAGAGTGAGAAATAATACCAATGTTTTAGTCATAAATTATTTATTCATTGCCTCTTCTTCATCTGGTTTATTTTGTCTGAGATGGTAGCTAACCAGTTAGCTAGGTAGAATAAAATAGGTATTTAATAGGAAAAAAAGGGATAGGAAAATTACTGAATGTTTATGATATTTAATTTATATGGGGTCCTTGATGCTCTGATGATATAACATAATCTGATAATGAAATGTCTACAAGAAAACCACCAAGCTCAGAGAGCACCAAGGACTCCACAGCTCAACCCTGAGCTATAAATATTCTCTTCTATCAATATTTGATTTAACATGCAAAAGCAAGTAGGATAGCTTTGGAGAAAGGGGTTGGAGCTCCTTCCTTCCGACAATGGTGATGACACTCTCCCAACTTTGTGTTTCTCTCCATCCTTCTTCCCAAGCAACCTTTCTCTGCCTTTTAACCACAGAGGAAGCAATACAGATTGAGTCCAAGATAGAAGAAATATCAGATTTTCAGATGTAACAGGAATTAATGTCTTCTTGAATGTATCTAGTCAGTATAGATTATGCATGAAATGAAAGCAAGGGGAAAACTGATCTATACTGACCACTGGAAATTAGTATGCAGTATCTAGTATTGGATTATACTAAATACTGACTCTATTTCAGTGGCTGCATGGTGCATTAGATGATAGTATAAGTAGTTCAGGGATTTTAATAAAAGATTCGTAAGCACCAGTGGAAATCCACTAAGCATTTTCAGCAATGCTTGCTAATAAAGACCTGTATTTTAGTAACTGAACAGTCCACTGAATTCACTTAAAACTTCTGTAGGTTTATCTATCCTTGTATGCCTATCTTCAAATTGTGAATTTTCCAAGTAGAAATGGATGGCAGTCTTTCATTATTTTAGTAGAGAAGAAAATGAATCAAGGCCCATTACAATTAGGTGATTCATAATCATTAGCCTAAGAATTAATTGCCGTCTCAAAATAACTACCATGAAATAACTGATCACTATATTTAACATCCTTTTAACGTACTGTGATCCTTTCTTTTGCCAATATTTAGGCAGTGATATTGTCAGAGACTTGCTGCTTTTTGTTCTGTTTGGGAGATTCAATTGTTAGTCAAACAACAGTTATTATGATTCTTAGTTATGCTCCACAATGTTTTGTAATAAAACCCTGGACTATATTCTCAGACTTAGCAATTCAACTAATTGAGGACTCTCAGTGTATACATGACAAATTAATCAAAGCCTTTCTTGCTTTGCTTTTTCAACTTCTGCAGTGTGAAGCTACTGAACCTATAAGCTTAAATTGGTTGTGCAAAATATGTTATCAGTTCAATTATATTGGAAATCAAATCAATTATTTTGATTTACTGCAGCAGACATAATTATAAAGAAAGGAATATAGAGAAAGAGGAAAAAGAATTATAGAGAGGAGGAGAAATAAGCTTATCTGATGCACCTTACATCAGGATTTTCTAAACTTTTTGCCATCACACTTCCCTTTCTTGTAATCTTAATGTACACACCCTCCCCTAAAATGTCCAAACACCAAAATGAACACAAATGAACAATGAAAGCAATTCACTGACTCTGGCAAAGGTGGATTTATTGTAACAACATATAACTAAAAGGTTATTAACACATCCCCAATAGAGGTACACCTCTCAGTGTGGGAAGCCCTGCCTTACATACTATTACTGATCTTCTTAATTAGCTCCCAACAAAACTCAGACAAATATTCTGCCAGCTTCCTATTATGGAAAAGTTCCCATAAACTTGATTTACAGTGTCTTTGTAATTTATTTATTTAGAAATAGCCAAGCATAGCCTATTAAAAATGACCAGGCTCCTAAAACAAGCAACAAAACAATGAATGTTTCATTAAATTCCCAAGGGCAGGAAGTATTTCAGTGTTAACTAGCTTAAATAAGCAAATAAGTAAACACATGAGAATCAACCATTTTCAGCTCTGTACATCTATTTTATAATATGTTCTAATGGGGATTTTTCCAATGATCAGGATCAGCAAGCCCAAGACCAAGATTGACAAAAAGAATGCAGACCAGCCACGAATCAAGTGGTGGAACCAGAAGAAGATGGCGGGACCCCTCATCAAACCGGAGCAGTTCCTGCAGATGGTCGACGGGCCACAGGAAGCGTGGTCCATGCTGAAGAGCACTGTTCACACTGCCGGCTGCCAACAGCTTGGTTGTACCAAGCCAGGACGGAGACGCATCGAACGAGATACATGGCTCTGGACACCGGAAGTACAAGATGCCGTGCACCTGAAGAAACGGCTCTACAAGGCCTTTCTTCAGGACAAGACCAGCGAGAAGCTCTGCGAGTACAAGGCGGACAAAAAGGCAGCCAAGAAAGCAGTAGCGACAGCCAGAAGCTCCCACTACGACGACATCTACGAGAAGCTGAACACGCGAGAAGGCGAGAATGAGATCTACCGCCTAGCCAAAAGCAGACACAGGAAGACCCTGGACATTGACCAGTTTCATGGGATCAACGACGAAAGGGGAAATTTGATCGTCAACCCCAGAGACGCTGCCGAGAGGTGGCGGCAATACTTCGAGAAGATCTCCACCGAGGAGTTCCCACACCCACGAACCCCGCGAGGTGACCCCGTCGAAGGCCCAGTCTCAGGCATTCATGCCAGCGAGGTCACCGACGCCATCAAGGCCATGAAAAATGGTAAGGCAACAGGACCAGACGACATCCCTGCCGACTTCTGGAAAAAGGCACTACCGGGCTCGGCATTGTGGCTGTGCGAGCTGTTCAACAACATCGTCTCCACGGGAATAGTGCCACACGACTGGTACCGCAGCACCACTGTTCCGATCTGGAAGGGAAAGGGCAGCCCAGCGGACTGCTCCAACTACAGACCGGTCAGGTTACTGTCACACACTATGAAGATCTTCGAACGCGTCCTCGATAAGCGCATTCGGGACATCGTCGACATCAGCGTCAACCAGGCCGGATTCATCAAGAACTGCGGCACCACCGATGCCATCTTCGGTGTGCGGATGCTGATGGAGGCTCACAGAGAGAAGAAAATCCCGCTCCACACTGCCTTCTTGGACTTGGAAAAGGCCTTCGACCGAGTCCCGCACGATCTCATCTGGTACGCACTGCGAGATCACGGCGTGCCCGAGCTACTCGTACAATGGGTCCAACTCCTATACAGATGTCACAAAAGCCGTGTAAAAGCGGCAGCTGGGATATCAGAGGAGTTCAATATCACCGTCGGCGTACACCAGGGCTCTGCTCTCTCACCACTGCTGTTCATTCTGGTGATGGACACAATTACACACGACCTGCACACGCCCGCCCCATGGACGCTGCTCTACGCCAATGATGTGTTCCTGGCCAACCTGCGCAAGGCTGAACTCGAGCACCTAGTCCAACAGTGGCACAACCGCCTCGAGCAGTTCGGGCTCCGGTTGAACCTAAAGAAGTCCGAATACCTGACCACTGACAACGAAACGACAGGCTCCATCCACGTGAACGGGCAGGAGCTACCGCGTGCCTCCACCTTCAAGTACCTGGGAACTACTCTTGGGGAAGAAGGCCTACTACAAACTGAGGTGGCAGCCAGGATCAACGCAGCGTGGGGCAAATGGAAGTCCATCACGGGCGTCCTCTGTGACAAGAAGATGCCGATGCGCCTGAAGGCGAAAATCTATAACTCTGTGGTGCGCCCCGTGGCCATATACGGCGCAGAGTGCTGGCCGACGACCAAAGAAGTCGAATGCAGACTCCAGACAATGGAGATGCGAATGCTCCGATGGTCGGTAGGCCTCACCCTACTCGATCGTGTCAGGAATGAAGAAGTGCGCAGACGGTTCAACGTCGTGCCCATCCCCACGGTCATGAGGCAGTCCCGGCTACGATGGTTCGGCCATGTGAGTCGCGCCAAGGAAGAATCCATCATCAAATCTGCGATGAAGGTGATTGTCGGAGGAGCGAGACCGCGTGGTAGACCTAAGCAACGCTGGATGGACACAATCAAGGCCGATCTAGAGATCGCGAAGGCAGACCCGACATACGTGGCAGACAGAGAGGCGTGGAAGCAGTACTCAAGGACATTAGCGGACCTCGCCAGAGCACGAGACAAACGCTGAAGAAAAAGAAGAAGAAGAAGAAGAAGAAGAAGAAGAAGAAGGGGATTTTTCCAATGGCATTACTTTTGCTACTTTTGCTTTTGCTTTAGAAAAGAATGAACTTGGAAGTTTTGCATTGGATTTTATACTCCAGGAAAGAAAATACTCTGATACACATTTTAAACTCCTTTTTCCATAATATAAAGTTGTGATGTTTGTTCTTTGAGGGTACATTTCCCCCAAAACAAAGACTATCATATTTTGGCTGTGTCATGGGAGCTGATTCATTTGAAAAGTTAATCATGCTGGGAATGGTCAGAGGGAAAAAAAGTGGGGGGGGGGCGCATTGGTACCTCTTGGCTACACATTATAAAGGATGATACTGGGATGACCATGGCAGATCTGAAAGAGGTAGTATAAGACAGACAAGCATGGAGAGTACTGAGGGTCAGACATGACTGAATGGACGATGATGACATTTCTTCAAGGTCCTACATAAAACTACTTTACCTTGTTCTGTTTTATCTTTTTTTAACACAGTAAACCGGTGGTTCTCAACTTGTAGTCTGCAGACCCCTGAGGGACACAATGTTATCACGGGGGGGCATGGGTGTGAAGGCTTGAAGAAATATTATGATTTAAATCTAGGTGTCACAGCCTGTCAGGCACTGGATACCTTTTTCCATAAACCACATTACTCACAAGCAGTGAAATATGATAATAAGCTGCATAAATACAGCTGGAGCTCCTTGCAAACCAAATGGCATGATGTTGAAATGATAACTGTCCAATGAACAGTTAAAAGTAGTTTTCCATTCATTCCCCTCATGGATACATAAACGATAGTATACTTCTCACAAATCGAGCTTGGTAAATATGCATCCTTGGGATAAAGTGGCCAATAGGTATTTTATCAATGGTAATGGGTATAATTGTTCAACACATATTGCGTTAAGATCCCGAAAGTCTACATATAGACATATAGGGCTACTCCATCCTTGTCTCTGAACAATACAGGAGCAGCTATGTGAAATCTTCTGGGTGTAATAAATCCCCTTTTTAGATTCTTATTGATATACAATCACATTTCCTCCATTTATTTAGGAGTCATAGAATACATGCGTGGTTTAGTCAACTGCACCCCTGGAACCAGTTCAATCGACATTCGGTTGATCTATGGGGTGGTAGACAATCAGTCCCTTCTTCATTAAACACCTCTGCTAGATCTTGATACTCCAATGGATAATGCCATTTCAAGGTGTTTTCATTATCAGTCATAAGCATCTTGGCAAAACCTTTGGGCTGTTCATACGATGATAGCAATGGAGATGGTCCCACGGCTAGTCAGATTTTCCAAAAAAAACCTTCCCATCTAATAGTCGGCTGCCATTTATCCGACCATGCCAGGCCCAATATCAAAGCCTCAGTCATATGAGATACCACCACAAATGATATCCACTCCCAATGCTTCCCCATCACCATTTTAATATATTCTGTTCGATGTGTGGCCAGCACCCCACCCAATAAAGACTCATCCACCTGTTCAAACCTAATAGGATTATTCAACTGTATCACCTGTATCCCAATTTGTTTACTATTGCCTGAGTTATAAGACACCAGGTACACCCAGAATCAATCAGTGCCCCCAACTCAGTCCCTTGATTAGTACGCATATTCCACAGTGTGACAGGGATTATGAATGGATGAGTAGGCATACTTACCATTGGATCATCAGCAACAGCATCTTCTGTCTCATAATCCATTCTCTCAGCCACTGGAAGTTTTTCCAAATCCCGCCACTTGGTACCTGGGTCACTAATCTTCTTGACCGTTCCAGAATTAACCTAATCTTTGATTTTGATTTACTCATATTTATTGAAGGCAAGTCCTGAGATATACATGATACTGACAATGGTGGTATTGGACAATTCATGGCTTGATGTCCTGGTTGGTTGCAACGAAAGCATTGGAAAGTTCCCCTCCCCGGCTTTGGAAGGGAGGTAATCCTCTTGGCTCTGACCTAATTGCTTGTTCTTCGGGTTTACACAGTACAGAGGACATTTCCTTTTTTGGATTTAGTCTTCATAGACCAGCATCCAGCTCTATAGCACTCTGGTACCATTCATGTATAGATTTTGGTATACCTCTATACAAACAGGCCTGACTTAAGTTGTGGTCTAGTCCATCTCTAAATATATGGATCAGCGACCGTTCAGGCCAAGAGGGTACTTTTCCAGCCATATGTAGGAATTCCTGCACATACTCACGAGCTGATCTACCATGTAGTTTTATTACCAACAAATCATCCTCTGCCTGTTGTTCTGTAGATCTATCCTCAAATCGCGCTCTTAGAGCTGCTAGAAAAAGTCCAATATCACTTAATTCATGTGATCTTTGCCGATGCAAATCCGCTGCCCAATCATGGCCTCCCCGCCCAATACGTTCGTGACAGCAACCACCATCCACCAATGTGATGGATAACATTGTCCATACAAATCAAAATGGTTAATTATCTGGCTCAAAAATACAGCTACTCTGTTAACCTTTCCATCAAACGTTATGTTCAAAGGGGGGCACTTTCCTGAAAACGGCCCATTCCAAGGTGGTATCGGTTGTCTCTCACTTTGTTCTAATCCCAAAGTAGATGTACATGGCGCTGCTGCCGCCTATTTCCAAATGAATGTTCCAGTTCCCAGTTATGCATATCAGACAACCTACCCTCCCTTTGCTGTCTTTCTTACTGAGGCATGTCCCAGCTACCTTGTTTATACCTTGATGATGAACGTTCCACACCCCTTCCAGTGTCTCTATCATGTGTTCCCATGGGACTGGAACTGTACAACAGGTCACTACCCAAAATGTACCCATATTTTGGACATACTGCCTCTTTACTTGGTGGATCACTTAGTGTTATATCACCAAATTGCATCCTCAACATATCCAATGTCTCACTCTCGGGTGCTGTCAATTGGCTGTCCTCCATTCCACGCCACCTTTTCACTTGCCACTTAGGGGGGTAGTGTTTATCCTCTTCAGGTTTTTCATCCCCCTCCTTTCTACTGGGTTCGCTTAACCTAACCTCCTTCATACTTCTAGATGTTTTAGGCCGCATCACTAATGGAGCAGGGATTGGCATAAACTGCTCTTCATTGTTTTCTTCCTTCTCCAATTGTCCTTTACTTGCTTCCTCTCTTGCTTCCTTGGCTACTTCTGTATCTTGTCTTACTGACAAATTAGGCTCCATTCCCTCTGCCATAATCCCAACACTCTAAAGCCTCACCCAGCAATTCCAGAAGATACAAGAAAAGTAAACGTTGGGGAACGCTGACTTTCTGTCACAGCCTATCAGGCACTGGATACCTTTTTCCATAAACCACGTTACTCACAAGCAGTGAAATACAATAATAAGGTTTAATGCAGGGTTTCCAATCACAATCAGTAGTAACAGTAACAAGGATATGTTCAAAGTCAGCGTTGAGAGCAACCACCTCCCAACGCTGTTCTTATGCCCTCCCCCAATTAACACATAATAACAGCACCGCCCATGAATTACACCTGTGCACTTCCACCCCGTGCCTAAATGATCCAATCAATCCCCCCCCCTTCCATCCCAGCCTCATATCCGCTTTCCCCAACAAAGGTTAACAAAACATAATTGTTCCCCGGAACTACCCTGCAGCGGCTGATGCAATCGCTAACCACCGCCCCTCCCAACAGCTGACTACAGTCCTGAATTGCTGATAACCAATGTGGGAAGCAAACCGCGTTGCTTCTAAACCACTGCCAAGACGCCGGCTCCCATTAATGCAGCAGGAAGGATCGAAATGTGTTGGACTGTCAGCTGGAACGGAGCACCATCACTAACAGCCATTGAATTGTTTTCGGGGTGTTCTGGCAAAACTGGAACAGACCCAACACTAGGGTTAAGTCTTGGGGGTCTATGGCCATAGTCTGTGACCACAAAAGGTATTTAAAGGTAGTCCTTGGTGAAGAAAAGGTTGAGAACCACTGTAGTAAATCATTAGATGCTGTGGCACATAGGTTAGAATGTAGTACTGCAGGCTACTTCTGCTGACTGCTGCCTGCCTGCAATTTGGTAGTTTGAATCTCACCAGACTCAAGGTTGACTCAGCCTTCCATCCTTCCCAGGTCAGTAAAATGAAGACCCAGATTGTTGGGAGCAATATGCTGACCCTGTAAAACTTCTTAGAGAAGGCTGTAAAAGCACTATAAAGTGATATATAAGTCTAAGTGCCATTGCTATTGCTATTATTCAATACAGTTTCAATTAAAAAAAAACTAGCTCTATATTTAACTTCTAAAAGGAAATGGTTCCGTTCTGAATAAACTATCATTTTTTAAAAAATACAAGGTTGTTTGTTTCTCTAGCATAGCAACTAAAAACTCTATTTGATCTATCTGCAGCCTCCTCCACAGTCTAATTATAACCTTGGCTATCAATTCCAGCTTTGTCCTCGTTGCCCTCTTTTTTCTTTGTTGCCAGTATGCTTAATGTAAAGTTCCAGAGCATCTGTAATGTATAGTATTTTATGATCGCAGATTGGCCTGAAAAAAAAAAATCCTACTATGGATTTTAGAATTGGCAGAGACAATAACCAAAGATTCTCTCACATGCTTGAAATCCTGAAGTGTATAATTGATTTTTTAAATGACACATTGATCTTAGCTTTATAAAAAATTGATATCACTGTCCCTCTCTTTAGTATGGTTATTCAAACATATTTGGTTCTAAGATATATTACAAATTTTGCCAGTAATAAGGATGGTATATAGTTGAGCTTGCAGTTAGTTTAAACCGATTAGCATCCTGGCTTGCCTATCTTAACAGGACACCAATCTAAAATGGTGGTTATTTTCTGCATGTGTTCAAGTTTCCTATTGCTTATCCATTTAAAAAGGTAGCATAAATATTCATATTAGGCTATCAGTAGGCAATTTTTATGGCACATTATTCTTACATTCAGTATTAATGAAAATGTTGCTGCTATGGAAACACCTCAGTACTGTTAAATATATAAATTATTAAAGCTTCTGTAGCAGAAAATTGCTCATTTCTAAATCCTCCATGTCACAGAAATATTTGTAGGACCTTTACTATATTTGATTATATTAGTTCTCAGAAAAAGTTAGAATGCATAATGTTGGTATTCAGTAATGCGGGTTTATACATACAAGCATATTTTTATGTTCCCTTTTGCAGCTATTTCCAGGGAAGAAATGGTGAACTGAAGATGGCTCCATAAAAAGCAGACTCAATGACTGTGGTTAGTCACAAATCGGCTCTTTGTAATTCCTCTTTGGATAAAGTGAGGACTTGAGATTGGCCAAAGCAATTGTTCTTCTGAGGAAGTTGCAAGACAATGACCTCTGTCTGGGTTTAGAGCTCTGAGAGAGGAAGGCATAGCACATCTGCCCAAAGAAGGTTGGTGCCTTTAAAAGGACACTGGATGCACATATTTCCTTTTCTAATCACTTTCAGAAATTGCTTGTTAACTTATTTTTAGCTGTTAAGAACTTTGAAATCAACAAGTTTTACAGCATCAAGTAAGTTTTCTTCAATCCTTAGCAAAGAGAGTTTTAAATACACGATTAAGAAATTAAGTTTTTTTTTCTGGAATAAACAGCAAAAGGCGATTAAAACTTTGAATTTAGAAAGTTACAAATAAACTGAGTCCAAATAAATTTGAAATAAGAGTTTGGAATTAATTAAAATGGAATTAAGAATCCTTCCCATGGGGAAATGCTTTTGTTTCCAATTCTTAAAAAGAAATAAGATAATGTTCCTTTTGCAGTAAATAGTGCTATGCAAAGCACAAAAAGGAGTGAGAAATAGTAAGCAAAGTAAATTAAATGTATGGTGTTATTGAGTAGTGTACAGCAACTCCATTGATTACAACTCTCTAAACTTTTCTTCTTGCAAATATCTTTGACTCTATCACCTCCTTATACCCTTCAAAATATTGTCTTTTGTACTACAATCTTCAGAAAAAGATAAAACTTTCATCATTTAAACCAACTCATTTGTTTTCATGCTTCCCCTTGCACCCAGCCTACTCGTTCTTCCTTCATGTTTTACAACTTGATCAACATTCGTTCTCTTTTTGTGATTAAGCAACCTCAGTATATTTAATGTGTTAACTCACTTTTGTATTCAATCCACATTCATTCAGCACCTGTTCATTCTTGACCCTCTTATTTTATATCACTTATTTCTGAAGTAACCCATTTGCTCTATATTTGGTTTGTGCTTCTTCTGACACACCTTTAGTTTTGACCATTCTCATATAACAACAGGTGCCAAAGCACATTCATATATTCCAGATACAAAATGTTATTCCATAGATATTTGCATAGTACCATAGCTAATTCAAGTCTGGCTTTGCAATTTGTGAAACCCTAGCCAAATTTGCTCTAGTTAATGGTTCTATGGTTAAGCATGCCATAGATCCATAAAATTACATCTTCTCTTCTGCAGATTCAAACAACAGAAAGAAAATATTTTTCTTCTGTTGTGCTTTCTTTTCTTTTTTTTAAAGAAAATTAAGGAAGTATAGGGAATGAGGTTATTGCAGCTGGGCAAGTCCTAATCCTTTTGGATGTGGTCTTTGACCTCATCTCCTTTCTGTTCAGATATATGGCACAGCTTTGGGTTATGAGTCATATAGTAATTTCCCACTTGTCATCACCATCTTCTTGGAGGAAAGACATGCCTTGACCAGGCTCCCCCTCGTCCTTCAAGCTTGTAAAAGAGATAAGGCTTATTCATCCATAAACTTGGAATGAAAATAACACAGTAAGAACCTACTCTAGCATAACCTCTTGGCACTTAATAGTTTTGAGCATGTGGCTAGAGTTCAGCAGTTCTGTCTCCTTTCGAAGAGATTAGAACAAAAACCCTCTTGGAGGCTTCCAGCTGGGCGCTGCGTTGATGCGGAGCTGAGGAGCGGATCGCTCTCTGAAAGTCTCTGATTTTCACTGTTTGGTGGCTTCCAGGAGCGTGTTGGACCTCGGAGGGGTAGACAGATGAAAGGGGAAGACCTGGAGATCTTGGGAAGGTGCTGCGATCCTGGAGATTACAAGAGAATCCCCCAAAAACCAGCAGCAGAAGAGGGAGATCATACAGATCGGAACCATAGACATGGCAGCCCAGCAGCTTAAAGAAGAAGGAAGGAAGCAAAGAGTGGAAAACAGCAAATTGAGTAATGTAAAGGTGAACTTAAAGAAGATTTCCAGAATACTGATTTATACTACAAAGGGGAATTGAACATTGAAACTCCAAACCGAACAGTGCAGCAAAGCGGCAGAAATATTGGAAGGAGTACTAACTAAAGAAATGGCAGTAATTTGTGCTGAGTAATGGAGCGCTGAAAACAGAGGAGCTGAAGGGTGAGACAACATTGTTTACTTTTACTTTGGGAGTTGAAAAGGGGTTTCTAAAAAACATCCAAGTTACCCAGGAGCTTGCTCTTCCTGAGACCATCATCTGTGAACTGTCCTTAAATATCACATTTCGATTCTTACTATGTTACAGAGCCCCTGATTATGACATTGAACGTGTAAACAAGTTCAATTCACTACAAACATGGGCAACCTCCTGCCCACACGTTTTTATCTTTCTTGACTTCAATCTACCTCGTATTTATTGGACCCTAAATGAATGTACAACTGAACCCATACTGTTGTGTCAGCGCTCGAAGAAGGCTCGGGAATCAGTGACTAATTTTCAGCTCTTTATTAGTCCCGAGATCGACTCGGCTCGGCTAGGGTATGCGGCGGCTTATATAGAACTTGCCGGCCAAGCCGCGGCCAATGACACCGCTTTGAATCTCCCGTGATCGGTTTCCTCCAATCGCGGGGGATTCGCAGCGGGCCAATCAGTGCGGCTTGCTCGACCAATCGGATCGCCGCGCGTCTTAGCCAATCAGAACGGTTATTTACAAGAATGCTAATGTACAATACAGAACACCCCTCCCCTCTTGGTATGGTCCTACGTGACGTAGTCCCGTAAGTAGGCAGGCTCCGTACTTGCCTACTGGACCTGCGCAGGTTAGTTGGTGTCTGGTCTTCGAGCAGTTCGGTCGGGTTCTGTGTTGCTCCTTGCCTCATCGATGGAACTGCCTGGAAGGGTGAGCCGGGCCTTTCACTGTAGCTCCCTCCCGGTCTACTCGGGTTGGTTGAGCTGCTGGCTTTGTTGCTCCCGCCCGGTCTTTCCGGGCTGGTTGAGCTGGCTTGGCTGTTTCTCCCAGGCGAGGCTTCGAGTTGTTCGTCTGCTCTTGTTTCGGTTGGTGAGTGTTCTTGGTTTCTTTCTTGTTGGGGTTGGCTATTTTGGTTTCCGGGGTTTTCCCTCCCCTCTTGGCTGGTGTCGGGGTTTCCCCTTCCCCCTGTGGTTTCTTTTTCTGTGTGTGCTTGCATGTCGGTTGTATTTCCCGTGTTGGTTCTCGATCTTAACTGATCGATGTGCCTTTTCCATGCTCGTCCGTCTGTTGTCTGTAGCCGGTATGAGCGGGGACCTGTCACCTGGGTTATGGTTACTGGTACCCAGAGTGGGTCCCCTGTGAGGTTTTTTGCGTATACTGCGTCGCCCGGTGCGAATGTTCGGTGTTTGCTTGATGAGTTGGGGTTTTTTCTGGGTTGTATGTGGGGTGCAGCCTGTCAAGTGGGGACCTTAATTTCCTCCCCATTAATAGTTCTGCTGGGCTTTTGTTGGTTGTCGTGTTTGGAGTTATATGTTGTATGAGTAGCATTTTATTAATCTTTTCTTGTATTTCCCCGGTTTCTATTTTTTGGATTGTTTTTTTTGTAAATTGGACCATTCGTTCCGCCCTCCCATTCGCCGCCGGATGTGCTGGCGCTGTCAGCGCATGCTGTATTCCCCGTTCCGCTAGGAATTTTTCGAATTCCAGCGATGTAAATTGAGGCCCATTATCTGATACAATGACATCTGGGAGGCCGTGGGTTGAGAATAGTCTGTTGAGTTCTTTGGTAACGGCCTCCATGGTGGTAGTTCTCATGTTGCTTACCTCCAGCCAGTTGGAGTAAGCATCTACCGTAATGAGGAAGGTGTGTCCCTTCGTAGGTCCGGCGAAATCTATGTGAATCCTGGACCATGGTCCCCTGGGGGTTTCCCATTCCAGGATTGGGGCGGCAGGTAGGCTTGGCCTGGATGCTTGGCATTGTCTGCATGTTGCCACCCAAGCCTCGATTTGTCTGTCCATCCCTGGCCACCAGGCGTAACTCCTGGCCAGGGCTTTAGTCTTAACGATGCCCGGGTGCCCCTCATGCAATAGTTCCAAGACCCTTTCTTGTAATTTTTCCGGGATGACAACCCTATCCCCCCATAGTAAACAACCCTTTTGTATAGAAAGTTCTGTTTGCCGGTTCCGAAATGTCCTGAATTTTTCATCGTCGTCTTTTTCCGGCCACCCTTTCTCTACCCAATGTAAAACCCGCGCCAGACGTTTGTCTTTATTGATTTCGCGGGCAATGTCTGACGCAGTTACGGGGAGATTGGATAGAGTCTCTATGCTCAGGGTGGACGTTGTGGGTGCTGGATCGGCGTCCAGGTCGGGCAGTGGCGTGCGGCTCAGGGCGTCTGCGTGGGCAATTGTATTACCGGGTCGGTGGGTTAGCCGGTAACTGTAGGCGGCAAGGAATTCGGACCACCTTGTCATTCTTGGAGATAGAATGTTCGGGGTGGCCCTGTTCCCTGCCAGGATTCCCAGCAGCGGCTTGTGATCGGTGATGATGGTAAAGGTCCTGCCATAGAGGTACTCGTGGAACCTCTTTACGGCAGCGACGATTGCCAGAGCCTCCTTGTCCAGCTGGCTGTAATTTCTTTCTGGTATTGAGAGGGTTCTTGAAAAGAAGGCGATGGGTGCTTCTTTTCCATCGGGGAGAGTGTGGCTGAGGACGGCTCCGACGCCGAAAGGTGATGCGTCACATGTGACCGCTAATGGTAGGGTCTCGCTGTATTGAATGAGGATAGCGTCTGATGTGAGTAGGTCTTTTGTCCGGTTGAATGCGTTTTCCTCTCACCTTCCCCAGTTCCAAGTGGCTGTTTTGTTGAGTAGCCTATGCAAAGGCTCCGCTGCAGTCGCCATTTGGGGCAGGAAAACATTATAGAAGTTAATCAGCCCGAGGAATGCCTGCAGTTCGGTTTTATGATTTGGTCTGGGGGCTTCTTTGATGGCCCTGATTTTTTTTCTGTGGGGTGGATTCCGTGCTGGTCCAGGAGGTACCCTAGGAATTTGACTTTCTCGGTGCACAGCTGACATTTTTCTTTTTTGACTTTCAGCCCCGAGTCTTTGAATTTTTGTGGCACCTCCCTTAGGCAGCTTTCTAATTGTTTCGTGTTGGCCACTGATACCAGTACATCATCAAAGTAGGGCACTACCCCCTTGATGCCTTGGAGTAGTCTTTCCATAAGGCTTTGGAAAATTCCCGGTGCCACACTGACTCCGAACTGGAGTCTCTTGCAGCGGAAAGCCCCCCGGTGGGTTACTATGGTTTGCGCCTCGGCGGTTTCTGCGTCGACCGGCAGTTGTTGGTAGGCTTGCGCCAGGTCGAGCTTCTTGAAAACCTTGCCCCCCCCCAGTGAGTGCAGGAGGTGCTGTACTACTGGGACAGGGTAGGCGCTTTGCTGTAAGGCGCAGTTTAGGGTGGCCTTATAGTCCCTGCAGATTCTCACCGACCCATCGGGCTTGACCGGGGTGACTATGGGGGTCTCCCATCTGGCGTGGTCGATCGGTTCTAGCACTCCCTGTTTGATGAGCTTGTCTATCTGCTCATCGATCTTGGGTCTGAGTGCGAAAGGCGGATCGGGGGGATGCTGGGATCTAGGCTGAAGGAAATAGGGGGCCCTCGGTACTAGCCTAGGCTGCCGTCGAAGACCTCCTGGAAGTCCCTCGCAAGCTGTTCTTCCCAGTCTGCTTCGGTGATGTGGTCGATGCCCGTCACTCTGATTCCGAGCGGCGCGAACCACTGTAGTCCCAAGAGGCTGGGTCGGTCTCGGTCCACGATCGTTAGGGGAAGTGTTGCTGTTCGCCCCTTGAAAGTGATTTTGAATTGTCCGGTTTCGACTACAGGGATGCGGTTCCCCTGGTAGTCCTTTAGAATTAGCCTTTGACTTTCCAGTTCCCTCTTGTGGAGGTTGGGCATCAGGCGCTTGATTTCCCGCCATGCAACCATGGAGAGGTAGGACCCGGAGTCCACCTCCATTTTGCATGGCTGGCCCTCGATGCCCACTTCCACGTGTACCTTGCGGGCATCCCAGCTAGACGAATGGCCGATGATGACCGTCTGATGGGTCTCTTCTCTTTGTCGGTTCTCGCCGTTTTGTCGGCTCCGTCCATCTCAGTTCCACCAGCTCTCGGCTTGGCGGTCTCTTGCCCGGGGGGGGTGCTGTCTCGTCTTCGGCCGCTGCTGTTTTGCCATCGGGGGCTGTAGTTTCGTTTGAAATGGCAGACTCGAGCGATGTGCCCCCTTTTTTCACAGTGTCGGCAGATTGCCTCAAGGAAACGGCAGTCTGACCAAGGATGGTCGCCCCTGCACCCGGCGCATTGCAGCCCCGACTTACGACTCCTCCGCTCGTGCCGGTCTCTTTCTGCTTGGAGTCGGTGGATGTCCTCCTCTTCATCGGTGGTGTCAGAGAGGGAGTCGAGGTCGCCATGATGGGTGGTGGTGGTTGCTCGGCGGGTTTTCTCTGGAAGTGTCTCAGGTGTTTGGGTTGTCTCGGTGGTTGCGGGTCGATCTGTCCCGTCGGTTCGTCGCATTCGGGCTGCGGATTTCCGGGTTGCCTCGGCAGCGGTTGCCTCGGCGAGGGCGTCCGCGAGGGAGATGTCGCCCCTCGCCATCAGCCGGCTCTGAAGGACGGGATCTTTGAGCCTGAGGACGACGCGGTCTCGTAGCGCCTCATCCATGTCTGTGAAGCCGCACATGCCCCCCAGATTCCGCAGATCAGCCACGAAATTGCCGATGCTCTCACCCTCCTTCTGGTCCCGGTGGTAGAAATCGTGTCGCCGGATGAGGATGGGCACGGCGGGGGCATAGTGGCTCCGCAGTAGAGGCTCGAGGTCGGCCCAGTCCATCGCCTTTACATCTTCGGGTTTCGCAAGGGCTTTCGCCATCTTAAACACTGCGAGCCCGCAGTGTGTCAGGAAAACAGCCCTTTTTTTTCTGCCCATTCGCGTCCTTGAGGTTGCTGCTTTCTAGGAACATCAGGAATCGATCTATGTACGATTCCCAGTCCTCAGTAGCTTGGTTAAAGGGTGTGGGCGGCGCAATGCTTGCCATCTTGCTGGCTGTTTCTATCTGGGTGCCACGTGCTTGGTGGGTATCAGTTCCGCGATTCCACCTTCGTCGCCAGTGTTGTGTTGGCGCTCGAAGAAGGCTCGGGAGTCAGTGACTAATTTTCAGCTCTTTATTAGTCCCGAGATCAACTCGGCTCGGCTAGGGTATGCGGCGGCTTATATAGAACTTACTGGCCAAGCCGCGGCCAATGACACCGCTTTGAATCTCCCGCGATCGGTTTCCCCCAATCGCGGGGGATTCACAGCGGGCCAATCAGTGCGGCTTGGTCGACCAATCAGATCGCCGCACGTCTTAGCCAATCAGAACGGTTATTTACAAGAATGCTAATGTACAATACAGAACACATACATACAACCTTCTACAATGCTGTAACAAATCTGGGACTGGAACAATTAGTAACCAACAACACTAGACTTAACAACTGCCTTGATCTCATCTTCTGCAACAGTTTGAATTCAATTTACAGAACACAAATAAAAGAACCCTTTTCCAACAGTGACCATAGCATGATTGACTATTGTCTCAACATACGTCCTCATAAAAATCATCATAATGACAGGATACCCAATTATAACTTCAAAAAAGGCAACTATGTTCTTATAAACGACGATCTCTCATCTCTTGACTGGCAAATTCTATTCATGAGATGCAATACTGTTGAAGACCATTACAACATATTTTTACTAAAAATCAAAAGAGCAATCAAACTATATGTACCAATAACAACTCCCAAAACCAGGAAAAACAGATTACCCATAACAATACGGAAGCTTCAATCCAAAAAGAGATCACTTTGGCAAAAAAACAAATCTGGTCACGTTGCCAACTTCAAAAGCTGATGCAAAAATTTATGCCACCAGATAAAAACTGAATGCACCAATTATCACATAAAGCAAGAGGAAAAGCTTCTACGCACCAATTCCACCCACGCTTTCTACAATTTTGTAAACAACAAACTTCAAGACTCGAGGTCCATCCCACCCCTGAAAGGACCTAATGGTAAAGACTGTAACAATGACACCATTAAAGACAACCTCTTTAACACATTCTTTGGCTCAGTCTTTGTAAACAGCAATGGATAATGCCCAATATTTCCTAGTCGAACTACAGACAACTACAATGATCTAATACATATCGATTTTACAGAAGATAATGTTGAAAAAGCACTACACAATCTAAAACCATCTCTATCTATTGGACCGGATGGAATATGTGCCTATTTCTTAAAAAACCTACCCACTGCCATAGCAGAACCTCTAAGCATAATCTTTTAAAAATCTTTCAGGACCAGCTCCTTGCCAAAACTATGGTCACAAGCTCATGGTCATCCCCACCTTCAAAAAGGGAGACCCCAGCCTAGTTGAAAATTACAAACCAATATCTTTATGTTGCATCACCTGTAAAGTCATGGAATCAATTATTAACCAATCCATTATCCTCCACTTAGAGACAAACAACCTACTCTCTAATAAACAATTTGGTTTCAGAAAAAAATATCCTGTAATCTGCAACTCCTACACTGAAAAAACATATGGACTACACAACTTGATCAGGGCAAAGCAATTGACGCTATTTACATAGACTTCTGTAAAGCCTTTGATTCAGTGGTACACGACAAACTACTCCTAAAACAAATCTTATGGCATCTCCGGACACCTGCATAACTGGATAGATGCATTCCTGTCAAACAGGCAACAAATGGTCAAAATAGGGAACACCCTATCAAATCCTGTATCTGTCAACAGTGGTGTCCCCCAAGGCAGCGTTCTAGGACCAACTCTCTTTATAGTTTACTTAAATGACCTTTGTGATCACTTTAAGAGCATCTGTGTTCTGTTTGCAAATATTCAACACCACTGACAATACTGCTACCCTTCAAAATGACCTCAACTATGTGTCAGAATGGTCAAACAAATGGCAACTTCAAATCTCAACAAACAAATGCTCTGTCTTACATATCGGCAAAAAAATCAGAAAATAAAATACAAGCTGAATAATCAAAACCTTGTTGATGACCCCAACTATGTCAGGGACCTTGGAGTACTCATCTCTAATGATCTAAGTGCTAGAGCCCACTGTAACTACATAGCCAAAAAGGCATTAAGAGTTGTTAACCTAATCTTATGTAGCTTTTTCTCCAGTAATATCATACTACTAACTAGAGCATACAAAACATTTGCTAGACCAATACTTGAATACAGCTCATCAGTCTGGAACCCACATTACGTATCTGATATTAACACAGTTGAGAAAGTCCAGAAATATTTCACAAGAAGAATTCTCCACTCCTCTACTCATTGCAGAATACCTTATGCCACCAGACTCAAAATTCTAGACCTAGAAAACCTAGAATTACGCCGCCTTCGGTCCGATCTAAGTATAGTACATAAAATTATCTACTGCAATGTCCTACCTGTCAATGAATACTTCAGCGTCAACCACAATTATACAAGTGCACACAATAGATACAAACTCAAGGTAAACCGCACCAAACTTGATTGCAGGAAATACGACTTTAGCTACAGAGTGGTCAATGTCTGGAATACTCTACCTGACTCTGGTTTCTTCCCCAAACCCCAAAAACTTTAACCTTAGACTGTGTATTATTGACGTCCCCCCTTTCCTAAGAGGTCTGTAGGGGGTGTGCATAAGTGCACCAACGTGCCTACCGTCCCTGTCCTATTGTTTCTTTTTTATTCGTATCCATTTCATGTATTCACAACCATGCTTATACTTATACCTGTTATCTAATACTTGCTTGAAAAATAAATAAAATAAAATAAAAATAAATAAATAAATAAATAAGCTGTTGTTCCATGCCTAGGCATCATATATCAAACTTGAAGTGGTAGTAAATGTGGGGAAAGGAAGGGTCTGGCATTCTTTGCCTAAGTGAAAAAGGAAAATGGGAACTTTAAACCTTCATAATTGAAGCTTTCCTTCGGAATAAGACTTGGCTACACCTACTTTCTGAATGTATTCTTTACATATCATGCTAAGTCTGTTGTGACCTACAAGCTGCTGGGATTTGCACATTCTTTCTTTAACTCAATATGCAGATTGAGTCAATTATATCTTTACAGTTGTAGTAAACAAATACATATGGAGGAACAGCAATTAATCTGAAAATAAAGGGGAAATATTTGATAGAGAAAATGAAAATAAAAAAATCACTTTTCTCCAGCAATGGACATAAATTTGGCCAAACCCTTTTAGCAGTACATCATGAAGTTTACACACTTAACAAAAATCATTGCTCAAAAGGATGTAAATCTGTTTTTCTTCTGGGGCCCTATCAAATGTTTATTGCATATTTTCATTTGGCAGCATCAGTCTAGAAATGTTTGGGAAAAAATCAATATAGCTACTTACTTGAAAATGAAATTCATTACATTTCCCTTATTTGCCTCTATAATTATAACATTAATATATTTTTTTTACTTGAAACATAATAATTCTATTTAGTGATCAGGAAAAATAATTCTATTTAGTGATCAGACTAGTCAATACCATTCAATAAGGTGGCATGTGCTTGGAAGGTATATGTACACAAATTATTCTATGTAAATAATAACAATAACCACCAATGTGATGGTAGAAGAGTTCTATTTTACTGGACTACATTAATCCATTGTTCTTTTTAATGTAGATTCCTTCATATCATTTTCAGGAAAAGATATTTCAAGAAAGAAAACAAAAAAACCTGAGAGCAGCTGAAGGGAAAATCTTAGTTGGATCACATTATCAAACTGGCACAATATTCCGATTTGCTATTCCAACGTACAAAGTACTTATTAAACAGTACTGAGCAGATTTCTGAAAATGACAAGGATCAAATTGCCAATTATTTTGCCCAAGTATAGCTTCTGTGCCTTGGGAAAGTTGCATAGCAAGATATTGCTCTAAGGCAACCAATTGTGAAAGAAAATAGGCTTCCTGTTCTTTTCATATTTACTGAGGTGTGCAAATCACTGGTGTAAGCTATCGTACAACAGCCCTGGATCAGTTTAGTAGTATTTATTAAAAGTAAGAAAACTTCCAGTTAAGGTTTTTCATCCCCCTTCAGAAGATACCTTCACCTGCTGGTTGCCCGTCAAGCTGCTTCCAACAGGAAATTTTCTAACATAGGAAAATGGCTAGAATTATAGTGATATGGATAATGGAAAAGGCTTTGTACTGGGTCTGCAAAGCACTGTGAGCAGGAAATCTCTGCCTGTGGGAACCTAAGAAGGAACAAAAATAAGACTTAATTTTTAGCAGTTGCAGTAGGGAATATGTGGGCCAGATGTCATAATAGATGTTTGCCAGTAAGTACGTACCTTCTGAGCCCTTATTTCAAACTTTTCTTCTGCTGTTCAGGAAAAATATTATTATAGTGTCTGTTGCAGACATTGTAATAATACTTTTGTTTTAACTTCCAAAGCTGCACTAGAAATCAATGATTTCTTGTGCATTGGCTGTGCATTTCAAAAACAATGTAGACAAGTTTGGTGGCCAGGTGTCACCCAATATTTATTTAACTTTGAAAAAGCAGACAACTTCATGGGTGGCCCATGAGTTTACATGTGAAATCTATTTTTAGAGTTTATGCTGTAGGCTAAATGTGTTTCATACCCAGCTCCTAAGAAAATCTCACTAAGTAGTTCCAGTGGAAGGCACATGATGCCTATACCTACTCAAATATATAGCAATAGCAATAGCACTTTGACTTACCGGTATATACCACTTTATAGTGCTTTATATCCCTCTCTAAGCCGTTTTATAGAGTCAGCATATTGCCCCCAACAATTTGGGTCCTCATTTTACCCACCTCAAAAGAATGGAAGGCTGAATCAACCTTGAGCTTGGTGTGATTTGATCTACCAAATTGCAGGCAGCTGGCTGCAGCAGAAGTAGCTTGCAGTACTGCACTCTAACTACTGTGCCATATGCCAGTTAAAGTAATAATAATTGATTGGACAGTAGCACCTGGCATTTACCAACAGCATTTTATTTTATTATGTTTGTGAGGGCCACAGTCATCTCTCTTGAGGTTTATATAATAAGAAAAGAGAAAAAAGTTTTATTAATATGTTTTAGCCAGGATAGTTTTTTTAAATATCAGATGAACAGATTTTGCATTTCAATCTACAGATTTGTTCTTGTCATGCCCCTGTCAGAATCTGATTCCGAGAGGGAGGCCAAGCAGCTGACAGGGAGTGGGAGTGTGGCTCCGTTAGCTGTGGAAGAAACTGGGGAAGGGCAAAGTCCAGCTGGGCAGAGCAGGAAAAAGGTAGAGCAAGGTAGAAGGGAATTCAGAGGAAGACTCGGGGCCATCCCCTCTTCATCCTAGGGTATGTAGGGAGGAACGGAGAAGGGAGTAACATGAATTGTCTGGCTTACGGGGGAGGAAAGGGCCCTGATTCCCTTCATTAGCTGCAGCTGGGAACACAGTGTTTAAAAAGGGAAGCTACACACAGCAAAGTTGTTGGAAGCAAATTGTGAGTTACCTGTTATTGTCGAGGCTTGTTATCTGTTATTGGCATCTTCCCAACTGTGTGTGTTTTGTTGGCTTTTCAAGTCTGCAATTCCTTATCCTGCCCTGTCAAGTTAATTGCTGCAGCGTGGTTTGTGTGGATTTTTATTTACAGTTTGTATGCACTTTGTTTTCGAACTGAATTTCCTCCACTTAAAGACTGTTCTTGGGAGAGTTTTTTCTCCAACTGAAAGTAACCTGGACATTGGGAGAAAAGTTGGAAATATTAAAGGGACTCTTCTTGCTTATTTGTGTTGCCTTTGTGCTACGCCCCAGGTCATCACAGTTCTTTTTACTCCTGTGTGCGGATAGTTTTATCTGGGTTCAGACAATTTAAATGGTAAAGCCCAAAGCCTTTTCATAATGTTATCATTTGAATGAGGGGTATATAACTAATCCAGGGGCTTTCTATAATTATTGTCTTATTCCATGATTTTAGGTTATCCTATAACAAAATATTTCTGAGCATCTTTTAGGTTAAATAGGAAGGCTTAAAACAAAATTTAGGATATATCATATTTTTTGCTCCATAAGACACACTTTTTTGTCTCCCAAAAGTTGGTGGAAATGTCTGTGTGTCTTATGGAGTAACTATTGTCTCATAGACTGGGCCGCAGTGGCAGGGGGAAGGGGTTGGTGCAGTGGCAGTGGAGACAGCTGTGGTGAATGGCCTGTCGCTGCCACCTATTGGTGGTTGGATTGGTCTCCCAGAATATCAGCTGTTCCAGTCAACAGGGATTGCCGCCACTGTTTGTGCAGCAAATGGCAGTGGCGAATGGTGGCGGTGGCAATAGGCAATGGTTGCTATAATCCCCGCTGCCTGGAACAGCTGATCCAGACAGTATTCCGAGTTTGCCACCACAGCCTACCAGCGGTTGGAATGACCTCCTGGAATATTGCCAATCAGCTGTTTCAGGTGGCGCGTATTATCACTGCCGCCATTTGCTGTGTGAATGGTGGTGGCAGTGAACGGCAGTGGTGGCAAGCAGCACCAGTAGCAGAAGAATAGACCCGGGTCCCAGGACAAAAAAAAAAAACATTGCGGGAAAGCCCCACCTACAGGAAATTTCCTCTGTAGCTTCAAGAGCTTTTGGCTGAAACGAGTGGAGGAGTGGAGTCCTGACAAGCCACGTGCTAAGGCTGGGAAGCAGAGGCAGATTTTTTGTTTTCCTCCCCAAAAGGTCGGTGAGTCTTGTGGTTCAGACCATCTTATGAAGCAAAAAATACAGGTAAATGAATATTAGTACAAGACATGCAATACCAGGTATCTCCATTATGAATTTTTTTTATTTTGTTAGACATCAGCTCCAACAAGGTGTCTGTTGGATTAAATAAATATTCTAAATTTTAAATATTCTGAGTTTTATATCATACAAACATCCTTCCTTTTCAATATTTTGTCTATTTGTCTTTCTCTCTAAAATTAATTTCCTTTTATTTTTCCAGCATGCTGTTCATAATAACTTTTGTTGAATTCAAGAAAACAAAATTATGTATACCGTATTTGCCGGCGTATAAGATGACTTTTTTGCACTGAAAAACATGCCTCCAAGTGGGGGGGTCGTCTTATACGCCGGGTCGTCTTATACGCCGGCAAATAGTAATTGGGAAGCACTGCGGCTGCCCGCGGCCGAGGCACTTTTGCGCACCGTGGAAACGAATCCCGTGAAGCCGAAAGGAGCAGCCAGCCTTCAGGCCGATGTAGGCGGGCCTCCTTCTCCCAGCTCCCAAGGAAACGAGGCGCTCAGTGGCCTCCGCTCGTACCGCCCGGGCTCTGCTCGCACCGCCCGGCCTCCGCCCGGACCGCCCGGCCTCCGCTCAGGTATCCGGCTGGTGCTGTCAGGAGTTGTTACCGCTGGCGCGGCTCCGCGTGGCTCCAGTCCCGCATTGCCTCGGGAAGGGAAAGGCAAAACCAGGAGCCGCTGCTGCCATTGCAAGCGCCGCCGCGGCTCTTCCTTTTTGCCTTTCCTTCCCGAGGCAACGCGGGACTGGAGCTGCGCGGAGCCGCGCCAGCGGTAACAACTCCTGACAGCCCCAGCCGGATACCTGAGCGGAGCCCGGGCGGTGCGAGCGGAGCCTGGGCAGTGCGAGCGGAGGCCGCTGAGCGCGTTTCCTTGGGAGCTGGGAGAAGGAGGCCCACCTACATCGGCCTGAAGGCTGGCTGCTCCTTTCGGCTTCACGGGATTCGTTTTCACGGTGCACAAAAGTGCCTCAAAAAAAAAAAGTGCAAAAGTGGAAGGTGTGCGGAAGAGGGGGTAGTCTTATACGGCGAGTATATAACAAACTCTATATTTTGAGTGGAAATGTTGGGGGGTCGTCTTATACGCCCAGTCGTCTTATACACCGGCAAATACGGTAACTTATATTTTTCAACTAACAACTGTAAATTCTCTAAGCATGCTAGTTGACATTTTTACTATTTAACAGTGACCCGGATTTTTTTTTTCATAATGAGCTCTCCTAAATCTTTATTTTCAACAAAAAAAAGGTGACATCTTATCTCAAACTGTTAGCATTTCAACCTCCAATATTGTTTCCAGCTATCATCCTTTCAAATACTGCCATTCTTATATATTTAAATTTAAAAGATAGGGGAACAATATACATCCTTGTCTCTTTTTTATTCTGAGCACTCTTTTTCTCCCTTTCAATTCTCATAGTAGTTCCTTGCCCATTATAAAGGCTCTTCAGAGGAATAATCAGGTATTGTAGCACACCCATTAACTTTAATATATTCCACATACCAACATGATTGACATATTCAAAGGCCTTGCTGTAGTTAATAACTTATTAGCCATTATCCATCTTATTTTTGCTATCAGACCATATGTTCCTCTTCTTCTTTTTCAAACTTTCCAGGCCATTTGAGATTTCTCTTTGTATTCATGGTACAATTCTTCTTTGTAAGATCTTAACATTATAATTGCAACCTTGGCTTGAGTTCTAACTCTAGGCCAAGACGTTTGGAATGTTTCTCATCCAAATACAATGGGTTTCCAGAGTAAGACAACATGGTTTCCAGAAGAATACAAGGAAGTTTGAGGACTGTGGAAGAGCCGTGTGGCCCTGTCAAAATTGCAGTCCCATAATTTTCAAGATGTAAAAGTAACATTATTTGGCACTTTGAGTACTTTCCAATCTTATTTAATTCCAAAAACAATATTAAGAAAGATAATAAGAACTGAAGGCCTGTCAGAGTTTTTGGTTGTTGTGACATGGATATCTTCTTTTGGATCCAATACAAAACATATATAGCAAAAAAAATAAAACTTCCCCAGTTAAGTTTGTCTGTTTTTTTACATTATCTTCTATACACATTTCATTTATACATTTAATTTTTTTTCTATACATAAATTACCTTGTAGTTCATGGGACATTTTGTTAATTTCTGTATTTTATTTTTAAATGTTTTTATTATTAAAGCTATTATAGTTTTGAGGGTAGCTATGATTAGTAGGATATCCATTTATTTAGTATTTAGTATTTTAAAAATGACTTTGCATAGGTAACTTTCATGTGTTTTGGAGTTCTTATAAATAAAAGATTTGTGACTACAGGTAATTATTTTTGTTTTTAACATACTTCCAGGACATGCATATTTTTGTGCATCTTGATATACATAATTTTACTAAAACGTTTAAACAAGGCTATTAAAAACTAACACAAACTAATAAAAAGTTAGGAAAAAATAAAAAAGCAAAAGGTGTAAGAAGGAAAAAATAAAGATAGAAAAGAAGGAAAAAATACAAAATACTTTTATTTAATTGATTATTTTGAGCTTGTTGATGCATGGAGATATAAAAGGAGTGATTCAAAAGAATATACCCTGTTTCTCTGAAAATATGACCTACCCTGAAATAAGCCCTAGTTATGATCCCGCCCACTCCAGAGTGCACAGGTAAAAATTAAGCTAGGGTGGGGAAAGGGGGGTGGAGCTGACCTACTACTTACCTTTGGACAGTTGTAGCCATGCCTCGCACACCCTGCCTTGCTGGCCCATTTCTTCTGCAGCCAGCAAGGCTTTCCTGAAGACCTCTGTATCTGATAACAAAGCTTTGGATCGATCCAGAGCTCTGTTATCAGCTGCTGAGGCCTTCAGAAAAGTTTTGCCAGCCGCAGAAGAAATTCCTGAAGGCCTCTGACAGTGAAAAGGAGGCCGGGGGTGATGCACGCAAGTGAGGTTAGTCACTGGATGACATCCCCCGAAAATAAGACCTGGTGCCTTTTTGGTGGCAAAAAAAATATATAAGACAGGGTCTTATTTTCGGGGAAACATGGGTACTTATTTTTCTGAAAGACAGATATTTTTCAAGAATAGACATGATTTGGGTTTCTAAGACTTTGGCCAATAATATTAATAAAGCAGAGCTATTAACAAAGACCTTTTCAGTTTTTTTATATTGATCTCCAAGCAAAATCTTTTGTCTACAAGTCAATTTTTCTATAACTCCCATCCATTTTTTTCTATTTTGACATATCAGTACTACCTTTTGTTTTATTTGGTCAATTTTTGAATAAGGTATTTGTTCATCTCACAAACAGAATTAGAACTTATATTGTCTCATAATCTATTGGTTAAAATTATAATCACATATTTGCTGTTTTCTTGAACTTATGATTTCAGACTTTTTTGCTTATCAGTTTTTGCCTTTCACCAATTCATCTCTCTCTCCCTTTCTCTCTTCCCCTCCTCCCTCTCCCTCTCTACTTCGTCTGCAAGTCAATTACAATTCAATAGTTGCTGTTAGGAATATGAATCACTTAACAGCTATTTGGGTTAGAAATATATAAACCAGGATAAACATTTTAAAACTGTATCTTTAAGAAAATGCAAAACTGTAATTAGGTGTGGTTTCTCAAACGGCCATAAGATGGAGCCAGAAACCTGGGTTGTTTAGTCTGAGTCTCAGAAGAGAGTGTGAGTGTATCTCTGTTTCCTTCTGTTGGAAAGTATTGCCGTTGCTCCATTTCTTCTAATTGACTGATATTACTGGATTTAATGTAAGTCTGATAATGAACTGGAATTTGATATTTGGATTATCCTTGGATGAAAACTGACTGATTTTACCTGTGAATGACTTTGGACTGCCTATTTTGGACTTTGCTTAACGTTTCTGGAAGTAAAAATCTACATTTACTGAACAGTGTATATGTGTGCTATATGTGTATTATTCAAACACTCCTCTCAAATATGTCTCCCTGTATGCGCTTATTCTCCTAACGGGGAATTACCTCAACAGTTGCTACAGTCAGGATAGAGCTACTTAGTTCCAGCTTTCAAACCTTTTTCTTATGTGGCTGCACATTTTTGGAACTGAAATGTAAAATATTTGCTTGAGGAAGGCTCTTCTTGATATACTTAATAATGATACGAATGTTTCACACAAGATACAAGTAGTCCAAAATAATAATTCAATCAAATATCATTAAAATCATTATACCCCATGTATTTAAATTGGTGGCAACGTTTGGAGGCGGCACCAGGGTTTTTAGGAGCAGTAGTATCCTTGGGCATCAGGTTATACATTCCTAAGGGTAAGTAATATGAGTTTTGCCTTTCCCAGCATTTCTCAAATTTTCTACAGCATCCACTAATTAATTTGTCAGAAAATGCAGGGATGCCCTAATTGACTAACCACTTCTTTCTATGCTCCTGTGTTTAAATATGTGAAAATTCATTTTTTAATAAATAAGGTGATTATAAATGTATTTATGTGTGCCTTTGCTTTGCCTTCATTTTTAAAGATCTCTTAAAATTAAAAAGTGTGTTTTAAAATTTAATCCAAATGTTTTTGTTTGCCATTTTTCTATGCATCTTTCCACCATATAATGTATGTTGTAGTCTAAAGCTTAATGCTAATATTCATGTTGATGCTTATGTTATCAGCTGTATGCTTCAATGCATTTTCAACTCTCTGATCCATTTGCACAATCCAGCAACATTAACTTCTAACTCCGGGGTTGCCAACCTTTTCAACCTCGGGGACCACCAAACTCATAATTTTAAATCCTGAGGACCACTAATACAATTTTTTTTAAAAAAGATAATATATTTAATATAAAAATATTTTTATATTAAATATAAATTTAATATTAAAAAATAATTTTATACACACACACACACACACATGCTTATTTAATTATAACAAAATCATAAATGCTTAATCATAACTGTGGGGCAGAGTGAAGGGAAAGTGTGGTAATATATTTTATTGATCATTTTATCATTTTCTGTAAGGCCTTTGTATAACTAGCAGTAAGTCTAGGGAAGATGTGGGCATTCTTGGTGGGGTAGGAGTATCTTTGCTCAGAGTGCCTCATTCTGTTTTGATTCTGCCAGTTTAGAAGGAATAGGAAAATGGGTGAAAGTTCAAGGTACAAGATACACAGTTGTGCTTTCTCATGGGACTTTCCAAACTTTCCCATGAGACTTTCCGTGGCTGCATGATCTCATCCTAGCAAGGTCTGCTCGCAACATCTGGGACTTTCAAGATTGTGTGTTCTCATGCTGGTGAAGTAATCTCCTGTTGAGGTCATTGTTTTCTGAATATGCATACTGTATATTTTGCTTGTGTTTTTCTCAATAAATACTGCTACCTGAGTTCTCTCAGGGTTGGCATTTTCTCAGAGACAGTTCCCTGTGTCTCATTTCACAGGAGTTATTACATGCGTAGCAGCTCCGGCGTGGCTCAGTCCGCATTGCCTCGGGAAGGAAAGGCAAAACCAGGAGCCGCTGCTGCTATTGCAAAGCGCCGCGCGGCTCTTCCTTTGCCTTTTTTTTTCCTTCCCGAGGCAACGCGGGACTGGAGCTGCCGGAGCGCGCCAGCGGTAACAGCTCCTGACAGCCCCAGCCGGATACCTGAGCGGAGCCGGGCGGTGCGAGCGGAGCCTGGGCAGTGCGGCGGAGGCCGCTGAGCCTGATTTCCTTGGGAGCTGGGAGAAGGAGGCCACCTACCATCGGCCTGAAGGCTGGCTGCTCTTTCTTTCGCTCACGATTCCGTTTTCCTGGTGCACAAAAGTGCCTCAAAAAAAAAAAAAAGTGCAAAAGTGGAAGGTGTGCGGAAGAGGGGGTAGTCTTATACGGCGAGTATATAACAAACTCTATATTTTGAGTGGAAATGTTGGGGGTCGTCTTATCACGCCCAGTCGTCTTATACACCGGCAAATACGGTAACTTATATTTTTCAACTAACAACTGTAAATTCTCTAAGCATGCTAGTTGACATTTTTACTATTTAACAGTGACCCGGATTTTTTTTTTTTTTTCATAATGAGCTCTCCTAAATCTTTATTTTCAACAAAAAAAAAGGTGACATCTTATCTCAAACTGTTAGCATTTCAACCTCCAATATTGTTTCCAGCTATCATCCTTTCAAATACTGCCATTCTTATATATTTAAATTTAAAAGATAGGGGAACAATATACATCCTTGTCTCTTTTTATTCTGAGCACTCTTTTTCTCCCTTTCAATTCTCATAGTAGTTCCTTGCCCATTATAAAGGCTCTTCAGAGGAATAATCAGGTATTGTAGCACACCCATTAACTTTAATATATTCCACATACCAACATGATTGACATATTCAAAGGCCTTGCTGTAGTTAATAACTTATTAGCCATTATCCATCTTATTTTTGCTATCAGACCATATGTTCCTCTTCTTCTTTTCAAACTTTCCAGGCCATTTGAGATTTCTCTTTGTATTCATGGTACAATTCTTCTTTGTAAGATCTTAACATTATAATTGCAACCTTGGCTTGAGTTCTAACTCTAGGCCAAGACGTTTGGAAATGTTTCTCATCCAAATACAATGGGTTTCCAGAGTAAGACAACATGGTTTCCAGAAGAATACAAGGAAGTTTGAGGACTGTGGAAGAGCCGTGTGGCCCTGTCAAAATTGTAGTCCCATAATTTTCAAGATGTAAAGTAACATTATTTGGCACTTTGAGTACTTTCCAATCTTATTTAATTCCAAAACAATATTAAGAAAGATAATAAGAACTGAAGGCCTGTCAGAGTTTTTGTTGTTGTGACATGGATATCTTCTTTTGGATCCAATACAAAACATATATATAGCAAAAAAATAAAACTTCCCAGTTAAGTTTGTCTGTTTTTTTACATTATCTTCTATACACATTTCATTTATACATTTAATTTTTCTATACATAAATTACCTTGTAGTTCATGGACATTTTGTTAATTTCTGTATTTTATTTTTAAATGTTTTTATTATTAAAGCTATTATAGTTTTGAGGGTAGCTATGATTAGTAGGATATCCATTTATTTAGTATTTAGTATTTTAAAAATGACTTTGCATAGGTAACTTTCATGTGTTTTGGAGTTCTTATAAATAAAAGATTTGTGACTACAGGTAATTATTTTTGTTTTTAACATACTTCCAGGACATGCATATTTTTGTGCATCTTGATATACATAATTTTACTAAAACGTTTAAACAAGGCTATTAAAAACTAACACAAACTAATAAAAAGTTAGGAAAAAATAAAAAAGCAAAAGGTGTAAGAAGGAAAAATAAAGATAGAAAAGAAGGAAAAATACAAAATACTTTTATTTAATTGATTATTTTGAGCTTGTTGATGCATGGAGATATAAAAGGAGTGATTCAAAAGAATATACCCTGTTTCTCTGAAAATATGACCTACCCTGAAATAAGCCCTAGTTATGATCCCGCCCACTCCAGAGTGCACAGGTAAAAATTAAGCTAGGGTGGGGAAAGGGGGTGGAGCTGACCTACTACTTACCTTTGGACAGTTGTAGCCATGCCTCGCACACCCTGCCTTGCTGGCCCATTTCTTCTGCAGCCAGCAAGGCTTTCCTGAAGACCTCTGTATCTGATAACAAAGCTTTGGATCGATCCAGAGCTCTGTTATCAGCTGCTGAGGCCTTCAGAAAAGTTTTGCCAGCCGCAGAAGAAATTCCTGAAGGCCTCTGACAGTGAAAAGGAGGCCGGGGTGATGCACATAAGTGAGGTTAGTCACTGGATGACATCCCCCGAAAATAAGACCTGGTGCCTTTTGGTGGCAAAAAAATATATAAGACAGGGTCTTATTTTCGGGAAACATGGGTACTTATTTTTCTGAAAGACAGATATTTTTCAAGAATAGACATGATTTGGGTTTCTAAGACTTTGGCCAATAATATTAATAAAGCAGAGCTATTAACAAAGACCTTTTCAGTTTTTTTATATTGATCTCCAAGCAAAATCTTTTGTCTACAAGTCAATTTTTCTATAACTCCCATCCATTTTTTTCTATTTTGACATATCAGTACTACCTTTTGTTTTATTTGGTCAATTTTTGAATAAGGTATTTGTTCATCTCACAAACAGAATTAGAACTTATATTGTCTCATAATCTATTGGTTAAAATTATAATCACATATTTGCTGTTTTCTTGAACTTATGATTTCAGACTTTTTGCTTATCAGTTTTTGCCTTTCACCAATTCATCTCTCTCTCCCTTTCTCTCTTCCCCTCCTCCCTCTCCCTCTCTACTTCGTCTGCAAGTCAATTACAATTCAATAGTTGCTGTTAGGAATATGAATCACTTAACAGCTATTTGGGTTAGAAATATATAAACCAGGATAAACATTTTAAAACTGTATCTTTAAGAAAATGCAAAACTGTAGATTAGGTGTGGTTTCTCAAACGGCCATAAGATGGAGCCAGAAACCTGGGTTGTTTAGTCTGAGTCTCAGAAGAGAGTGTGAGTGTATCTCTGTTTCCTTCTGTTGGAAAGTATTGCCGTTGCTCCATTTCTTCTAATTGACTGATATTACTGGATTTAATGTAAGTCTGATAATGAACTGGAATTTGATATTTGGATTATCCTTGGATGAAAACTGACTGATTTTACCTGTGAATGACTTTGGACTGCCTATTTTGGACTTTGCTTAACGTTTCTGGAAGTAAAAACCTACATTTACTGAACAGTGTATATGTGTGCTATATGTGTATTATTCAAACACTCCTCTCAAATATGTCTCCTGTATGCGCTTATTCTCCTAACGGGAATTACCTCAACAGTTGCTACAGTCAGGATAGAGCTACTTAGTTCCAGCTTTCAAACCTTTTTCTTATGTGGCTGCACATTTTGGAACTGAAATGTAAAATATTTGCTTGAGGAAGGCTCTTCTTGATATACTTAATAATGATACGAATGTTTCACACAAGATACAAGTAGTCCAAAATAATAATTCAATCAAATATCATTAAAATCATTATACCCCATGTATTTAAATTGGTGGCAACGTTTGGAGGCGGCACCAGGGTTTTAGGAGCAGTAGTATCCTTGGGCATCAGGTTATACATTCCTAAGGGTAAGTAATATGAGTTTGCCTTTCCCAGCATTTCTCAAATTTTCTACAGCATCCACTAATTAATTTGTCAGAAAATGCAGGGATGCCCTAATTGACTAATCACTTCTTTCTATGCTCCTGTGTTTAAATATGTGAAAATTCATTTTTTAATAAATAAGGTGATTATAAATGTATTTATGTGTGCCTTTCCTTTGCCTTCATTTTTAAAGATCTCGTAAAATTAAAAAGTGTGTTTTAAAATTTAATCCAAATGTTTTTGTTTGCCATTTTTCTATGCATCTTTCCACCATATAATGTATGTTGTAGTCTAAAGCTTAATGCTAATATTCATGTTGATGCTTATGTTATCAGCTGTATGCTTCAATGCATTTTCAACTCTCTGATCCATTTGCACAATCCAGCAACATTAACTTCTAACTCCGGGGTTGCCAACCTTTTCAACCTCAGGGACCACCAAACTCATAATTTTAAATCCCGAGGACCACTAATACATTTTTTTTAAAAAAGATAATATATTTAATATAAAAATTATTTTTATATTAAATATAAATTTAATATTAAAAATGTTACACACACACACACACACACACACACATACAAATGCTTATTTAATTATAACAAAATCATAAATGCTTAATCATAACTGTAGGGCAGAGTGAAGGGAAAGGAGGGGCATCTCTCATTCTTTGTGGGTGGGAAAGAGGGAGGATTTAAGAAGCCACATGGTGCCTGGAGGCTGGGAAGATCTGGACGGGGAGGAACTAGCTCCCCCTCAAATAGAAGAAAAGCAGAGCTATCTCATATCTCTCCCAAGTCAGAGGAAACCTCTCCCTTCTTTGCCAGGCGTGCCTTCCTGGAGTTGGGGGAGGGAAGGAGAGCCAGAGTGGAATCACCGACGGGCTCCTAATTACCAAGCAACACCTCCCCTTCAGCCTCCACATAAGAAGAGGACTCCCCGAGGCTAAGCTCCAGGTTTCTCCTGTCGCTTCCAAGCAGAGAAGGATCCCTCCCTGTGAAGGCTGAAGGGGTGCGTGTGTCGAGTCCAGATAAGCTGGAGCTCTCGCCTGCACAAACAGGCTGGTTATTAGGAGCCTGTCTTCCTCAGCGCTCTTTTGGTCTGGGCATTTGGTCTCCCCACCCCCACCCCATGCCAAAGGAAAGCCAGCCGGGCTTCTCCTTCCCTCCTACCCTTCCCCCCACTCAATCTCACTTTGGGACAGAGGAGAGCGCACTGGAAAGGTGTGCTGGCTTTTCCAACATGCCTTACTCCGGCGCTTGCACACAATTCTTCACATTCCTCCAGTCCTGGCTTGCTGAGGGGGAAGAGCAGCCCTGACATCTCTGCTGCCACCCCCCTCCAAGGAAAAGAAAGCAAGCAGAAACAGCTCTCACTGGGGCAAAAGAGCAGAGATCAGAAGGCACAGGCAACAGAAAGCAGCACTTTTCAAAGGCAGCAGCTTCTGTCTTCTCTTGCCTGTGCCTTCCTCGATCTCAGCTCTTTTGCCCCAGCAAGAGCTATGTTTCTGCTTGCTTTTCCTGTGCTTTCCCTGGGCAGTGATGGCCGTGGGGGATGGGCAGCAGAGCAGAGCACCAAGAGGGATGAGGAAACTGATGCTGACACCCCATTCCAGACCTCAGAACTGGATGGTGAGCGCAGACTTGCCCACTCTGCCCCCTCCCACCACCACCAGCCAGTACTTTTCTTGCCCTGGGCCGTCCCTACAGCCCATGGCCATCAAGGAAGAGCCCAGGCCAGGAAAGGCAAACTGGAAGCTGCGGGAGTGCCGCGCAAATGCAAGTAGTGCGGCGTTCCTGCACCTTCCGGCCATCTCCATTGCTGCTTCAGCCCACCTGTTGCTGCAATAGCACCATTACCTCGTCCTGCCCGGCGAGAGCTGTGCTGCTTTTTGCAGGTTTGTGCTCGGCCGAAGTGTGGGAGCCAGTGGGTGGGCGGGATTTGGGGGGTGCTTTGGGGGGGACATTTCTCTGCGGCCCACCAAAATTTTCTCATGGCCCACCAGTGGGCTGTAGCCTACCAGTTCTTGACCACTGTTCTAACTCTAGTCTGACCAATTGACTGGGATCAGAGAACTGATAGCATGAGATGTGGTGTTGCGTGTTTTTGATGCATCTAGCAGTGCTAAGAGTGGATGGGGCAGCTTTATTAGGAATGTTGGTGAGTAAAGAGGTTAAAAAAAACTACTTCCTTTTCTCCCACACCTGCCCAAAGATATATTGATCTGGGAAACACTAATCAGAAATTGAGGGGTATACACATGCCTCCAGCAGCCTTAGGAAGCCATTAAAAGTAGGGCAGGTTCTCATTCCTAATTTTACCCCCAAGGTATTACTGTACAAATTTTCCAAGTAGCTAGGTTTCTATTGGCTAAAGGCAGGAAGCATGACCTTAAGACTGGAACAGGAAAACCTGAGGTTGCCTTCATGGTGGGTTAACGAGTTAACAAGTTCATCCATTTATATCTTCCTGAAACACAAGCTGTTTCTCTCCCCAATTAGATGGTCATGTAAAAGTGTCTGAAATGGGATTAGATCAGATTAGTAGCTGAATGAACTCTTGGGAGTACCAGGATTATAAGGTTGACTGGCAAATCATTTATATCTTATTGCCAAGAAAACTCTGATTGTAAACACGAATGACCAGAAGTGAACCTGGATCAAAGAAGACTTCAATTTTATTATAAATTTGATAAATAGCATTTATCTGCAGAGAAATGGAAGTGAGATGTTTCTAACCTTCTTTTTATGCCTTCTTTTAATTCTACATACTTTATCTGAACTAAACAAAACAAAAACTATTTGCTATTCCCTTACTTATGTAGATGGTATAAAAACAAAGTAAATGTAGCAGCAGGAAAATATTACGGTATTGTTGCAATATCATCAAATGTTTTATAGGTTTATTTATAGCTTAGTTATAGAGTATAGACTAAAATTGTTTTGCATGTAGGTCTGCAGTGTAATCTTTGGATCTCTAATAAAACAAACATCAGATTGCAAGTACTAGTGTTATACAGTGTTGACCAGAGAGCTTTCTCGGTGTCTAAATAATTTGGCCTACTACAAGGCAATTTATGTATTTCCTAGTAGCATCAAGGTGATACTTGTTTTTCCATGATGTGGAGAATTGATCAGTTTTCTAATTGCCATTATTTTATACTAGAAGAAAAATGCCTTTCAACCTATGTATTTTATATTTTCAAAAAGCCACAGAGTCTATTTCAGATGTCCTAGTTACAGGCAGAAAATTATCTGTATAAAGCGATTCTTCCTGACTATGCATTCTTACTGTAAGCTAAATTAGGTGTTAAGGGAAAGAAAATTTCTTTTAAGTCTCTTCACCACTGACATGTAAAGCTGCCTGATTTTGAAATTAAGACTTATTTGATCACTGACATATTTAAAGAAAAATGACCATGCACAAGCTGAAGGAATATTCATGTGTACTGAACACTTTAAAAACTTGGATGAAATTACCTTGCTGTTAGAAAAAAAAAATCATGAGTTGTATTTTTAATTGGATGGAGGCTTGGACTTGTTTTATTTTTGCCACATTTGGGACTTAAATCGATACGACTGTTTAGGCCGATAGTTGCATAACATTGTATGTATTCCTCATTATACACCAGGATGTAGAAATTTTTATTTATTTATTTATTTATTTGATTTGTCAATCGCTTACAAGATAATAGGTATAAGTATAAACATGAGTAAGAATACAGGAAATAGGTACAAATAAATGGGGACAAAAGGACAGGGATGGCAGGCATGATTGTGCACTTATGTATGCCCCTTACAGACAGACCTCTTAGGAATGGGGTGAGGTCAATGGTGGATAGTTTGAGGTTAAAGGAGTGGGGATTAGAGGATGTATTATCAAGACATTGAACATTTGGGGCATGAGGGGTGGAGGCTGGCCAAAATATTCAAGAATAATCTACGCCTAATTTGTAGCAGTGGCTTCCGGTGATGTTATTACATTTTATATAAAGTTTTGTTTCTGCTGATTTGACACGAGGGCATCGGAAAAACTCCTGCCTGAATTCCCAGAGAATTCGCTGCTGAACAATAAAAACTTTATTGGTCAAGATGGCCTGAGGGGAAAGAAGACAGCGCTCCCCAAATAACTTAAGAAGAATCACACAGATCGAGTATATTTTCTTTATCTCCCAGAGAGCTGGACACGTAATGGTGGTTTTTTTATTATCAATATTTATAAGAAGGCGGACTCTGATTAGATACCAAGACGAACTTCCTAAGACTGAACTTGACAGTGCAGCCAGTTACTTAGGCGGCTGGGTTTTTCACTGCAGGACAGAGGGCTTTCTTTTAAGCTGTATTCCTACATTTCGCAGGGACTAGCCAAAATGGCCCCTTTCGGTCCTGCGATTCTGGCTGAGATGACAGCAAGCCGCCCATCCTCTCTAGGCGTCCCGGGGAGGGGGGGAAGGGAGGCGAGAGGAGAATTGCGCGCTCTGCGAGGCTGTGCATCGCTCCAAATAAGTGGAGTCGCGGATGCGGAAGGAAAGCGGCGAGGGCCCAAGAAAGGCGGTGGGGACAGACATCCGCAACCCTCACACCCCACACCCCCAGCCCAGCCCATAGAGAGCCGGGCTGCTCCATCCAATCTTTATCTTATGTTCTTCCTCGATTGGCCCCTGTCGGCGAGGTGAGAGCCGGGATTGGTCGGCATTGCCCAGGCCGCGGGCGGGATTGGCTCGGCTAGCTTTCAATCCCTAGACCCTCTGTGTGTATGTGTGCGTGTGTTGCGACTGCCGCTGGTGGTGCCCTCTCGGCCTTTGGCTTGGGAAGCAGGTAAGTGGCTGCGTCCAGAGTTTGGGGGCCTCCGATGGCTGGACGAGAGACGGGACGGAGATGCATTTGCCCATGTGGTGGGTGGGAAGAAGGCGGGGGCGCGGGTTGGTCCTCCGCCACCTACCTGTCTCGGCGTTGCGGCCTGTGTTGGAGGAGGGAAAGCAGGCCGCGCCTTCCAGGCCGGCTTTCTCCCTGCCTCGAGCTGCTCTTAGTCGCCGCAGCCCGAGAGAGGGTGAGCGGTTGGACTGATGCCCTGGGTTATTCTGAGGCTGATCCTCAGGATCACTTGAGCTGAGGGGAGGAAGCGGTCGGGAGGGCGCGGTGACAGGGTTGCACGACACGGCATCCTATCCTGGCAGGCAGGGGAGAAGGGGGAGGGCGGCTTGCGGAGCTGAAGAGCTGAACCCTGACCTGGCTTCTGAAAAGAGCCTTTATTCGGGTCAATGGGAAGACGGGGAGAATGCGGTGGGGTGAGGTTCACTTGACAGCTTTGCCAGGCTTGGACTCTTTCCAGGCTGCTGCTGGGTTGGGGAGATCGGAGATGTGTTCTCAATTGGTCAGTTTAGGTCAGAACCAACCGAATGGCTCTCTTCCGCATTGAAGTGTTTGCTTACTGTACACCAGAAACCAGGTAGGCAGAGGGAAATTGGTTTAAGCGGCCTGGAAGGGCATAAGTCTGTTTTTTTCTCCTTTATCCGTCTCTTTCATTATCATTAGGACAGACATGTATACAGTGTCTCTACAATTCTTTTCACATCAAAATATTTTCTCTAATTTGATACCAGATCAATCTTATCAAGAGATGGCTAAAACTTTTGGGTACATAGAAAAAAAGACTGACCCCCATCACATCAGTTTTGTGCATATTAAATCCTGCTAGTCAAACAGTTCTGAATCATCCCCCCACCCCCTTTTACATCTTGTGCCTGTATATAGGATAGATATTTCTTATCCACTTTGGCTTATATCATCTATCCATTCATAAAGCTTTATGCATTTGAGCAAAATGTACATAGATTGATTCTATTTTCCTAATCCATATTTGTTCCGTGTATATCATTTTAGCTCTTTACCAATCAAAACTAGCCATTAACTAATATTTCAAAGAATATCAGAACATTTATTCTAAGTCTTGCTAAACATTTTGTTTTCACTCTACCATCAAGCTCTGTGATCCAATATTTTGTCAGAAAAGGTTATGTTCTTTTATAAAATGATTCTATGTGATAAGCAACTGATGACTTATGTCATCCATGAATCAGAATTGAGGATATTTAAAGTTAGGCATTATCTCAGAAAAATGCGTTTAACGTTCTTTTTCCCCCCTTAGCTGAAAATAAGAAATATATGGGTAAAGGTTTGGTGTACTGGTTAAAATAAAAATGAGAAAGCTTGTTTGTATTTATACATTCATTTGATTTTGATTAATTGCATTATCTTCTAAAAATTGCACATTTTTAATAAATGGAAAGTGGGTGCTGTGCTTAATCAGGTATTGTTCTTCTTAATTTTTAAAATGTCTAAATTGAAGATGCATTTTCAAATGTTCATTTATAATGTGGCAGAGTGTATCCTGCATTTAATACACTTGGGGAGGGAGGGCTCAACGGTTACAGACACTGAGCTTGTCAGCTGGAAACCTGACAGTCCAGGTTTGAGACCTGAGCACTGCATAATGGGGTCACCCCAGCTCCAGCTCACTTAGTAGTTTGAAAGCATGCAAATGCGAATAGATAAAGAGGTACCACCACTTAGGTGGGAAGGTAACAGCATTCATTGCAACTCCACGTATAGTCATGCTGGACACATGATCACAGAAATGTCTTTGGACAATGCTGGGTCCCTCAGCTAAAAAATGGAGATGAACACGGCCCCTTATAGCAAGCACTTCCCCCCTAGAATTGGACACAACTAGATAGAGGAAACCTTTACATTTACCTTTATAGTGCACTTGCATTAAATGTTTTAGTAGTAAAAACTGCTATATGATGGTCAGTTGATATGGAGCAGGTTTTATTAAGTTCAATTAACACTCTAAGATCTATGCTTAGAGTGTTAAACCTATTCTTTTGCCACAGTTAAAATGAAGGTAAGGTTCTCCCAATTCTAATATGTTCACATGGTGGTAAAAGTACATAATGCTGTTTTGTGCTTACACAGCTTTAGTAAATAACATATCCATTTTTTCTTGGTAATTATTGGAAAGCAGTTTTTGGAGATTTAGGTATATCTGAAATACATACTGATCCAAGCCATGACTGGCTTGATATTTATAATATACAGAAAATATGCAAAAGAAATAAATAACTACATAATTGTTGTATCAGGAATAACTTCATATATTGCATGAAATCCATATTGAAACACAGATATGTAAATGATTCTGCTGAGGCTCTAAAACTGAGTGGTTAGAGAAAGAAGACCCCACAAGAAATTTTAATGTGAGAGGATGCAGGAGGCAATAGGTCTGTATTGGACCTAATAGCATATAACCTGAATCAATGAAATATTACAAAATGAATTAATGCATAATAAATAATGAAAGTATCAGGATAAGATGTTAGGCACTTATGTACCTTTTGTGGTGATTTAAACTTAACATGCATTTGTGTGTTGTGTACAATATTTTTTACAAAAATTAAAATGAAATTGCCTGGAAGGAGAGCAGTGTAATAAAAATAGTTATCTCAAAATGGCTGATGCTGGAGTTATAAGAGCATTTCACTTTTTAGCTGGCAACAGTGAAATATTATATGCTGTAATTCAGTGTAAATGTTCCAGTAATTTTAAGCTGTGTAAAATAAGATACAAGATTTTTTTATACTGATATAAGAACTGATATAAGAAAATATTATCTTAAAAGAGAGTATGAACAGATTTACAAGACATTTTCTTGTAAATGTTCTACAAGACATTTTATTAAGACATTTTCTTTAAAGAAATGTCTCAGAAGGAAAACTTACTTTCAAAGTAAAGTTCTAAAAGATTTATAGGGAAAACGTAGAAAAAAAGAGTTAGCCATTTATATGTGCTTGAAAGTATAATTTTTCAACTCTTTCAGGCTGTACAACTTGTTAATTACAGTTTTGGAATACCCAATTCAAAGGCAAACTGCTAAAGACAGGAAATTGGCTATAAAGTGAAAAATAAATGGTGGTTATAAATTTTATTTGTTTATTGAAAGGATTTATTAAAAATGTACCTTTTTAAGCAAATCCCATGCTGTCATTAAGAGAGGATGTCACAAAGTCACCGTTTGTGATTTCCTGCCAACTTCACAATTGACTTTGTAGGAAACCAGTAAAAGTCGTAGCCATGTAATTGCAGGGATGCTGCAACAGCCAGAACTTTTGAGGAGCAGACAGAGCTACCACTTATTCAATACTGTTACAGTGTCAAACAATTGCTGAACAAGTGGTCATTAAGTAAGGACTGCCTGCACTTTAAAGCAGGGTGAAAGACCACCTTTATCATAATTGGACAAAATGAATGAACCTGGTAAGATAGAGTTGAAGTCGCTTAGTTTCCATACAATGGGCGAGGAAGGATCTTCCCTCAAAAACTGCATATTCTGATCAGTGGAGATAATTCAAAATACTTTTGAGATGATATAAATATGAGAATGGGTTGATTCTAATCCATGTTGTCTATAACAGAAACTATATGTATGCCAAATCTAATCACTTGGATCAACCAGATTCACCAGATGCCTATTAATTCCCAGATGATCTATTATTTCCAGACTTTCAGTGTGATTAGGTCAGTATTTAAGATCCTGAGGATTAGAAAAGTATGTAAGTACTAAGAATTTAAGTACTGGGTATTATCCAAATAGAATATTATAAGTTAATAGTATGCTATACTATTGATCAATGTCCTATTAAGGTGAACAGTCTATGCCAGGGATATAAAACTCAAGGCCAGCCTAGAATATCAAAGGACCAGCCCACGGGCCGGATTCGACTCACAGTATCTCTGCTAGCCAAAATGGGCCGGGGGGTGCTCCATGTGGCTCGTTTTCAGCTGGCAGAGTGCTGCTAGAGGCCGGGGACATTGAAAACAGGCCTTGTGGGGCCTCCATGTGGCTCATTTTTGTCCGGGAGAGTGCTGCAGGAGACCATGGAGGCAAAAAATGAGGCACAAGTAGGCTGCCCATGCCCCCCTTCCAGTGTCCAGTTTTGGTTGGCAAAGTGCTGCAGAAGGCCGTCCAGGCTGAAAACCGGGCATGGAAGGCCACGTGGCCCCCTCCGTGCCCCATTTTGGCTGGCAGGGTGCTGTAGGAGGCATCCATCCCATTTCTCCACCTGCTCCCCCCCCCCGTCCCGTAGAGAACTACAATGCTGATCTGGCCCTCAAAGAAATAGTTTGGTACCTCTGGTCTATGCAGATACAAGATGTCTAGGATATAATAATTAGATTAAACAGTAATCTGGAAATACCCTGCAGGTATATTGTAACTCGAGTTATCAGACAGTTGATACGCTGGGAATTCTATGGTTGTATTCACAGTATATCTGTAAATCAGCAGGTTAGAAAATGCTGAATCAAAACAAAATCCTCTATTCTGATGCATTCATTGTGAGAACTACATGTAGTTTGAGAGTGAAGTTTCAAGCTTTCCCAGCTACCTTTTTAAAAATGAAAATCCAACATTTTTCAACTAATGCAAAATGCATATTTACAATTAATTTGCTTCTGCATTGTGCCCAGAGAGATCAGAGCCAGAGTATTCTCAATTTAAAAATAAATAAATATTCATCCTGTTAATCCAAAACTATACATTTCACATAATTCCAGTAAATAAAAGCATTTTGTTTTTGTTTTTGTTAAATAACTGGACATTTTTGGGTGATGGAAAACTTACCAGCTACCATTGTATCACTAGGTTATAAAAGTCACATGAAAGTGGATTGCAGAGGAAAATTAGTGTAAACTGGAATAACTTTTTCATCCTCCAGTAATGCACTAACTAATCAGCTGGGAACAAATAGAGACTGCTGACTGTTGTTCATTTACTAGAAAAAAAATTCTAAGGTGTGCTTTTAATAGCTCAAATGCTATAAACTAGTAAACCCTAGGAAAATAAACTCTAAGAAACTATGCAAAAGATCTATCATATTTTTGGCAAAAAAGAGCAATTCCTTATTTTTCAAGTATAGATCGCATCACTGAATTATAGTACTAGAATTATAGTACTATTCCTTCCCTTCCCCTAATTTTGAGTCAGCAGAAGGCTATACTGGTATGAATTTTGCTATTCTCATTCCCTACTATTCCCCGTCTCTAGCTTGCCTTTCTTGGTTCTGTTTCAATCACTGCAACTCTAAGGTGAGGAGTAACAAAACATGATAGATTTTACACATCTCGATGTCTCCGGATGTTACCAACTTAAGAGGGAAAACAAAATATATTTAGGGAAGGTTTTACCTATAAGCCTGTTTTACTCATGGACAGGAGATTAGATGAAGGCACGGATATGGGGACATACAGAAAAAGAATTCTTGCCATTTGCTTTGCAGGAGAGGGAGACCCCACAGAAAATCTGGACTTACCAGTACATTTTTCATATAGTATCTATACATTTCCTAAACCAAAGCTCTCTTTAATTATATGTGTTATGGCACCAAGATAGGCCTTTGCTTTAAAAGATATAAATGCCCTCTGTATTTATGCTGATCCAAGACACCATGTAAACTGTAGCATGTAGTTTACTGATGTATTTATTGCCCAACTGTTTTAAATAATCCTGAGCCTAATCTCCAAAACCAGCATATTTGAGTGCCTCTGTATGAAACTCCATGTCTGTGTGACTAGGAATATACGATTGTTCCACTGTATGGTCTGGAAAGGGTAGATTTCAGATATTAAATTATATAGTGTTTTGGTCATCTTACAATTCTCAGTATAAGAAGTAACAAGAAATAACAGTCAACATTTTTTGCTTGATTAAAATGTGATTAATCTTATTTTATTAATTTTAAAAATACAAATTATACTTAACATGAATAACTAGATAGTTTGAAGTAATATCTAATGGCAAATTTTATGTAATCTGAAACAGATGACTTAAGGTGTTTAATTAAAGTGTAATTAATCTTATTGTACTAATTTTAAAAATACAAATTATACTTAATATGAATACTTAGATAGCTTGAAGGTTAATATTAATAATTAATATTAATATTTAATATTCTTGTACAGTATTCATTTGATCATTTATATTGATCCATTTTATATTATTATATATACAATTATTATATATACAATTATATTGATCCATTGTATATTATTATTCCACTGTCATCACAATAAATGATTTACTATTATTTATTAAGTAATTTTATATGATTGTCCATATAAATAATATAATTCAATTTATCATTTACCTTGTCAAACAGTCTACTTTATTAAATATTCAGTTTAGAACCCAAGTCATTGCATTCTTTAGGAATGGATGTTATTAATGTATGGATAATGTCCATACATTTTTAAAACCAAACAATTGAATTTCATATGGATTATCATCATTGGAAATGTTCTGGTAAAATACTTACCATTCTGGCTCCCCATACGGTCAATATATTTAGATTTCTGTAGAAAACAGAATAATGCTTATAAAAAGCAAAGGACAATTTAATTGCAATGTACCATTTCTTTTAGGTACTTTTTTTAAATAAAAGGTACTTTTAAAATTTTTTAAAAGGTGCTAATTAAAACCATGTGATTGGCATCATACAGGTTTCATGGACAAATAAAATGATAGATCAGATGGACAAACAGATGGCAGAAAGAGAGATACTGGGAAAATATGGCTCAGACTGAAGTACTTTCTTACAGGACCCAGCTGAATTGTAGGTATTCTGAAATAATCAGACTTTGATGAAAATATACATGAACTCAGGAACAACTTTCTACATATAAAAGCCAGTTCAGATGTTGCAACGAAAGCTATTGAAAACACATCATAAGCTTATATAGATTTTCTCTTGAGAGGAATCTTTTATCTGGAGTGGTCTCTTCCTTCCTCTATTCCTTGGCTATCTTTGGTTAATGTTAAATCAAAGTTCAGAAAACCACTTTAGCTGCAGTGTATGGACAATTATTCAGAGATGAAATGGACTGGGAGTAATCATAGAACCCCAGATTTGGCATTGTGATGTGAATCAAGATGTAGAAAAGATAATGACTGCAAATTAAGTATGAGCATGAAATATGTGCCTTGATAAGCATTGGGCATTTGAACTGTTCAATTTATCTAAACCTATACAATCAGTTTATACATCATAAATTGTTAACTTATTGGACAAGTGGGATCTAGATGTTCTTACTAGTTGTCTTATAAATGCATTTTTGTTTCAGTTGTAATACCATATTCCACTACTCGAATTGTAATGTAAAGTGGGTTGTGTGGACAGAAATCAAAGCACGTTAAGTAAATGTTGGCAAGGGTTTATGTTATGTTTATGTTATGTTGGCAAGGGTTCATAGCACTTAATTTGAAATCAGTAAGATTTATTTTTGATAGAAATATATATAATGGCATTATAGATCTATGCTAAGTAAACAGACATATATACAAATTTTTATTTGATGGAATATAAATCCAATATATAATATATTGAATGAAGAAATGAAGAAGAAATCATATTACTAGCATTAACTAGTGATGCAGATTAAATATAATAGATTAAAATTGTATAATCAATATCAAAGAGAATATGCTTATTAATTTTTTTCATTAAACTAGCAAGATTATATTTAGACTTCATCTTAATATGTAGCTGGATATATTTGCTAGTTGCGTCTCTGTTATTTTCCTTTGAAATGAATGTGGTTTCAATTCCTGCAGAGAAGATTCAAATTCTCTTCAACGTCCTGCCCAAAGTGCATATCACATAATTCATTTTAAATTCAACAATAAAGGTGAAAGGATTAGAAAAATTGTGAATTATTTTTTCATTCAGATGTGATAGACCATCCAATCCAGTCCAATTTGGAGTAGGTATAACTTCACATAAATAATGTGAATTTGGAAGAATGATAATTTGCAGAAGGAACTAAATCGTGAAATAAATATATTTATTTATGTTGTTCCTCCTGTGTTTCACATATAGCTTTTTCCCCAAAATTCTTAATTTTAGAATTATTTATCTGAAGAGTTAACTTCTTCCAGTTCTGGTATCAGATAGATCAGTTAAAAGAATAGATCAATTAAGAAAGTCTGAAGCTTTATTTTGATTAAAGGCAACTAGCCTCATCCTCTGTATCTCAGAGTTTTGATGCATCTGCTAAAGACTGGAATACAGTTTTGAGTTTTAAATTATATAATGCTACTCTAATATTTTGAAGTGAAATCTACCTATAAATTTAATTTTTCAAGAAAACATACTCATATTTCATCTTTTCAACCTATTTTTTTAGTGGGCTTGATGGATTTTGTGGATGGTTTTATACATGCTATTACAAATATTTGCCATCAGAATGCCTACAGTATGCATAGTATGCATAGTTATAAAGTTTCAATGATGTCTTGAAAAACATCTCCCAACCTAACATATCTTACAAGATTATTTCTAAAAAACAGTGGAAATACTATAAAGTGGTCTATAAATTTACAAATAAAGTTCAAATATAAAGAAAGACAGTTGCTGACCTTCACAATACAAAACAGTTTCAAAGTTTATTTATTTTTTCAGGTACTTTTCCATTATTCCAAATATAGATACGGAACATTTTGAGAAATTAAGAGGTGTTTCCACCCAAAAGATAACTGAACATTTTGAGGAATATGAACAAAATATTTCATTACATATTTTGTCTAAGATTATTTGTACAATAAGATTTTATCTAATGTACAGTATGAAAATGTATAAGTCACTGTATAGTATCACAAAATGGTAAATCTTCAAAATGGGCATTACCCAAACTAATTTTTATAACAATATTGAAAATCTTCCTATGATAATGCAAACCAATTTTAAACCATTTGCTAATTGAGACAGATATAAACTACATAAATAAACTAAATTTATGCTTAGTATCTGCCTGGTATGGGTTTGTTTCCAGTTTCGCTTATATAAAATATTTCACTTATCTAGTTCCGTTTGGAACTCTTGTACAGTATATCTGCTCACTTGCTATGTCCCCAACTTTCAAGTCTCTTCATTTTATTTCCCATAGCCCCCAGATTTATAAAGAGACGCATACACATGCACATACTTTCTTTACTTCTCCATTTCTCCCTTTTCTTTTATAAAGTCTAACATGGTTAAAGCTAGAAAACATTGCAATAGCCTCTAGTAGAGTCATTCTTTCTCTAATGGAAGATTGCTTAGTACTAACATTAGAATTTGAAAGGTGATCAGTGGTTTGTTTGGCAGTTTCTATTCTGCTTTCTGGCTCCCCTAAATTAAAAAAGCATACTTTATAGTATATGTTAAAATATTAAAAATTAGAAATCCTTTATGTTGTGCCAAGAGCATTCACCAATATTACAATATACATGAATCTTATAATACTGTCCCTAGAATAATTGAAAAAATCTTGTGGTAATTGATTATTTGCTTTAATTGATACTCTTTTGTTAGGATTTATATTTATACCACAAACATGTTTAGTATTAAAACTAAAATTAAATTAATTAAAACTATGTTCCATTATATTTAGAATTATATTTTCTACCTTTCCCCTCTCCCCCTCTCTTGCAGTGATGGGTCAGGAAGCTGGAAAACCCACATGGCCAAAACCAGCAGGAGGCTATCAAACTATTACAGGGAGAAGATATGGAAGAAGACATGCCTATGTCAGTTTTAGACCATCTCTGATGAATCAAGAAAGATATTCAAACCAACACACAGAAGAATGTGAAGGATTAGAACTAGACAGTGTTGTAAAAGAAAATTTATTGTGTGTGTGTCACATAATTACAAATTACTATTATTTGATTCAGAGAAAACTCGACTTTGGGCAACCATTGCACAAAAAGCTAGGATGTTGTGAACTTAACATAATTTAGATATATTGTATTGATCTTTTTTATCTATAAATACATTTGAACCTTATTTAAATAATATGTAGTTATTATGTTGTAATCCAAGTCTGCTCCCCGGTTTGCATTATTTATTTTTAAGTCAGCCTGACATATATAAAATAGATGATAAAAGTAGGTCATCAGTGCTCATTTCTTTTGTTATACATTCAAATATCGTATCTTTGAATATCAATATTTTGGGGTATCCATTATTTTCTACCATACCTGTAATTTCTAATTCATTATTATTTTCAGGGTTGCTTTAATTGGTATATTTCATGGCAGTTTGCCTTTCAAAATTTTAACATTATATGATTGGTTCTTTCTATGTTGAATACTATCAAATCTCTGTGATTGGTTTTGCTAAATCTGCTTGCATTTTAAATATTCTAAGAGCTATTAGAAGTTTTCTTCAATCAAATTGTACAAAGTAATATCCCTCAATTGTATTACTGCAGTCATAGAAGCAATATTATGTTCAGTGCCTTTGTAGTTATTTAACGCATTTACATAATATTACTTTTACCAAAGCTGACTCACAACATATAGAATGTAAATTACAATAAAAGTATTATGTGTATTATTAGAATAGTAATCAGAAGCAAACATCAGTAACTAAATACCTCAAACTCCATCATAATGTTTTTTTCCTAAATGAGAAACATTAAAGAGGAAGTTTGATGAAGGGAAAGAGGAAGCAAATCTAGAATCAAATAAAATCTTATCAATGAAACATCTGTTCACAATGTAGTGGCACTACTTGTGCCATGTTAAATGAAATACTATATATTTGGAGTGATTCTGTTTAATATTAATGATAAAATACCCTATTTCTAATCTATAAGAAAATAATTTATTTTTACTAGTGGGCAATTGCATAAGATTTTCAGAACAAGTTTATTCTTAATGAAGATAGCAAATTAATACTATATAATGATTTTGAAGTATTATATAGCATGCTACAATTAATTATATAATTTCATTGTTTAAATACATAGTCAGCTGTAGAGACAAGTCAAAATGCTGATTTATTATGAATAGTCAAGTATGGTAGTGAACACTGTTTTATTGCTAGTAACTGCTCTTTATACCTCTTTTTGTTTTAAAAAAGAACCTTTATCCTTATTTATTGATTAGTTTGCTGCCCATCTCACCTTGAAGTGACTCTAATTAATTTTTTTAGTGCTGCATCTGATCCTTCATTATCTGTTTTACAATTCTAATATAGTTTGTTGAGCTAATTAACAAGCTGAACATTCTTGTTTTTATGTATCCCTGAACAAAATGAGAGAAGATCCCTGATTTACTTAGTAATTTTTGCTGGCAAGATGTGTCTAATTGGAACAATGGAGCTGTATCCACCAATGTGTTTGATTATTCATAACAAACTTAAAACTTTTAAAATTATTTTTCCATTGGAATCATGTCAATAAACGGTATATTAGTAACTATTGGTGTAGTATAGAAAAATGAGGTAGAATTGCAAATTGTTGTAAATATAGTTTCTTCCGAAAATGAGAAATATCTTAGTTATTGTGATACCTAGCCACTTTTCTTAATGATTTATTGTATATATTCATTATGTTCTGATGATTTATACTCGAGTCTATAGCACTTTGCTGGTTTGTTAAAAAAAAGCTGTAGATTGATACAACATCTTTAATTACTGATTTTAACGTGTCTGTTTTACTATATAATCCAATAACTGGCCTTATCCTTCCATTGTATCTTTCTTTATAATTCTGCATAAAGGTTCCAGTCCACATGTCCAAGTATGTTCTCCATTGGTAGCTACATCATTATTACCAAATGTTGGATCAGAAGAACCTGTTTGTGAAGCTGATTCTAGCCAAGCTATCAACACAGATACTTCCATGTTTCCTCCAACATGCTACAATTTGTGTGATCACCAAAATGTTGCCAACAATGAGAATTCTAATGACAATGAGGAGTCTACTTCTGAAGAGTGCAATAATCTTCATGACCAGAATGGAATTGCCTTTGTAAACATTGACTCTTATGAACCAGACAGCAGTGATGGAGAGGAAGATGGTTTCCAAAGTGCTATCGCATTAGCTAAAGAAGAAACAGAACTATTTCAAGAAAAACTGGACAATATGCTTTCCAGGTTAGAAAAAGATATGGACTCCTTCAGTGATCTGCAGTCACATCTACCTAGTTTCAGTCATAATACCATAAGTAAAAGTTTTGAAGATCTTAGATTAGTGCCTTTTAGAAGACTTTCTAGCATAGAATCAGATACTGTTTATCAAAATAAATCACTTTTGAAAATATCTAATGAAGAAACTTTAGCAAAAAGTAACCGTGTTTCTACTTGTGATTTAGAACAGAAAATCAGTAATACAGCTGAGTCTACAATTAGGACACATGTAGGAATTTGTAATGCACTGAGTACTACAAGCATGAAGATGGACCAAGAGAATTCAGCTGAATTGGTAGTAAGACCTAAAGTTAGAAAACAGAATCCTGTTAGCGAGATTGATAAAAAACAGTCTGTAGTGAATGAAGAGGAAGAAAAGAGAAGTAGTAAAATGTGGAAAGATAATGTGAATGACCAGCAATGCAATGCTGAAATTATCTCAAAGCATAATAAAGAAAAAAAATCTAATATGGTTTTTGACCCCAAAGAGTATGAATTGGCTGAAAAGAAAGTAAAAAATGAACCAAGGAAACAAAAGTCAAGTCTTCAAGAAAAAATTAAAATAGATGATAGTGCTTTCTGGGACGAATTTGAAGATTGTGGTAGAAATCTATCTAGTTCCAACAAAGATGAAGATGACAGGTAAGTTTTTTTAAAAAAAGTTTAATTTTACATTTTCCAAATACTTGAATATTTTTGGTTAATATGTGTAAATTTTAAATTGACCAAAAAGTTCCCTAATCCTCAACTTTGCAGTGTTCTAATTTCTTTTCAGATATTATAAGGATACTGAGTATTTCCTCCAATTTTGTGTTGTGCTTACAAGTGGCTGGATCAGGCACTATACCTTTAAATATTACAATCCATTTAGTTTTAGCTAAATGTATTCATCTAATTTTTTCTATCAATAAACAAACAAATAAATGTTTTGAGAAATTAAACAAAAATGTGGTTTGCAGTACTTTTGTTTTTGGAAATAAATTTCTTCTACCAAGAAGAATACTTTGGTGACTTCTATAACAACACGGCTTGGATCCCAAATAATCTCACTGGAATAGAAAAGCACTCAAATGTGTTCAGAGGAATACCACCACTCGTTACAATCTTAAGTTTTTAAGATTATAGCTAATCCATTAATCTTTTGAAGTAATTTTTGAGGGGAAAAGTAAGAAGACGACTGTTACATAAGAATTCTGCTCAATGATCTCTGAATTGAACATTAACAACGAAATAGCATAAATGTTAATTTTTTCTTCAGTGGTATTATTTAAACATCCTAAGAGCATTTAACAATTTTATATTATTGGCATCTGATAGCAACTTGCCTATGTGCAGGACTGTCTCTGTAGTTAGGTAAAAAATGCAGAACAATGAAGAACTGAAAAGTGTAAGACATGATTAAATGCATAGGTAATATTCGACTTCATACGATCAAAGAGAGTTTTCTTTCTTTTTTAAAAAAAAAACAAGTTTTATTTTCAAGACAAACAATACATAAATACACATAAACACAAAACATAAAAGCATAAAAAATCTCTTTTCTGAAAGTTGCTTAGTCCCGGGTTAAGAGAGTTTTCCTCTTAATTCTCAGACCTTCAAAAGTTGGTCCAAAGGGTTGGGAAACCCTCCAGAGCAAGTACAAGGTAAACAATTACCACCCCTTCATTTAATTAGTTTTATTCTTCAAGACTTTCCATTGTGTTCTATTTGTTTTGAACTGTGGAAATGCAGTGTTAATGCACTTCTTAGGTTTGATTAAGCTGAAGATTATACAAAACTGTACAACCTGTTGACATATGATTAAGTAGTATTAATATGTTCAAATTAAAATGTTACATCTGCCAAAACTACTTCTGAAACTTAAGTTGCAGGGAAGGTTCATCTTACATAATCACTAAAAAAAGGATTATGATACTTCGTAATGAACTAGGAAGATTTTTTGGGGTGAATGGAATACATAACAGATAATCAGAGTTGGAAGGGACCTTGTAGGTCATCTAGTCCAACCCTCTGCCCAAGCAGGAGACCCTACACCATTTCTGACAGATGGGAGTCCAATTTCTTCTTGAAAGTCTCAAGTGATGGAGCTCCCACAACTTCCGAGGGCAAGCTGTTTCATTGGTTTTGATTATTCTCACTGTCAGAAAGTTTCTCCTTATTTCCAGCTTAAATCTCTCCTTGTTCGGTTTCCATCCATTATTCCTTGTCTGGCCTTTGGATGCTTTAGAAAATAGCTTGACCCCTTCCTCTGTGTGGCAGCCCTTCAAATATTGGAAAACTGCTATCCTGTCTCCCCTGGTCCTTCTCTTCACTAGACTAGCCATGCCTAGTTCCTGTAACCGTTCTTCATATGTTTTAGTCTCAAGTCATCCTGGTTGCTCTTCTCTGTACTTTTTCTAAAGTCTCAACATCTTTTTTATAATGTGGTGACCAAAACTGGATGCAGTACTCTAGGTGTGATCTTACTAAGGCTTTATAAAGTGGTATTAGTACCTCACTTGATCTTGATTGTATCCCTCTGTTAATGCAATTTAGGATTGCATTAGCTTTTTTGGCTGCTGCTGCACACTGCTGGCTCATATTTAGCTGGTTGTCGACGAAGACTCCAAGATCCCTCTCACAGCTACTGCTATTAAGCCTGGTTTCACCTAGTCCATATGTGTATGTTAGGTTTTTCTTGCCTAAGTGTAGGACTTTACTTTTTTCTACATTTAATTTCATTTTGTTAGATACGGCCCAGTGTTCTAGTCTGTCAAGATCCATCTGGATCTTGAGCCTATCTTCTTTGATATTAGCTATTCCTGCCAGCTTAGTATCATCTGCAAATTTGGTAAGTTCCCCTTCTATTTCCTCATCTAAGTCGTTAATGAAGATATTGAAGAGTCTAAGATGGAACCTTGTGGCACCCCACTGCTTACTTCCCTCCATGTAGATTTAGACCCATTAAGGACTAGTTGTTGAGTACCGTTTGTCAGCCAGTTGCTAATCCATCTGGTGGTGGTGCTATCTTTCCCACTTTTTTATAGCTTACCAAAAAGTAGGTTGTGGTCTACTTTGTCGAATGCCTTGCTGAAATCTAAGTATATTATGTCCACAATATTTCGCTGGTCTACTTATTTAGTCACTGTGTTGAAGAATGAAATAAGATTGATTTGGCATGATCTGTTTTTAACAAAGCCGTGCTGACTGGTAGTTATTACTTCACTTATTTCTAGTGTTGGCAGATCTGTTTTTTAATTATCTTTTCCAGTATCTTCCCAGGTATTGATGTTAGATCAGTGCTTACAATATTTTTCCTGAATATTTGAATGCATTTTCTTACTTTTCACTATATTTCTGTCAAATAGGAATCTGCCAGAAATGTTCCTCCTTCTTTAAAACTGTGTTGAAGAATTGATAAATGCTCAGTTTGCTTTGTACCTTGAACCTGGCTTCCAAAGAAAGAAACATTAACCTAAGATTAATACATTACTCCAACCTTTCTCCCAGGTTATTGCCTCGCTTTCCTTGTGGGTGAGGAATATCCCATTGTGTACAGTTGGGGTCTCTTGAAGATGAAACATACCTTCAAATAATACAAAGAAAATTTTGGAAGCCTAAGATGGAGGTTGAGAATTTCTAGAAGTCTCAAACTGATTGAGATATTTTTTTTTGTATATACCTAAAATAAGGGGATAGTGGATTTGGAACACAAGCATAAATATTCTGAAATTGTGTCTATGGTTTTAATATTTAATGAGAAGGCTTTAGTTTCATAATTTTAGGATGATAAAAGTATTTTATAGTAAAAATATTGCCTAGATTTGAATGAAAATGAAATTTTCAAGATTTGTTTAAACAAAAACCAATGCTATTTTTCTATCCATATTATTATTACATTAGATTTATATCCCTTTTGTTTTGTATGTTGAATCTCCTTTGTGATGTAAGTTATTTAATAATCAAGAAAAATAGAAAATAATGGAAGTAGTCATTATATGTCTTAAAACTGGCAGCACTCCAAGTTTCCTATTAATCATTCCCTTAGTGCTTAAAGTCATTGCTGTCCAATATCATTAGGAAAAGGCTTTAGATTTTAAATGTAATTGGAAAGTACTGGAATTTTACAGTGGTGTCCTGTTAGCAAATAGTTCAGAACTGGGATTATGTAATGTTGAGGACAAGGGATAAATGACAAATAGTACAAAGATCATAATTTATATATAAAAATAAAAGCTTAAAATATTCAGGAATTTGTATTCTGTATCTAGCTCCTTATGATATGGTTGATAATTAGGATGTTCAAAGGAACAAATTACGTTTAGCATATTTGATGCTAGCAAGATACCATCTGCCTGCTCATTTATTATTTATTTGCCGTTTCTGTTTAAAATTTAGATATGTATAAGAAGAAAAAAAGATCAATATATGAATGTCCATAAAATTGATTGTTTCATCATGTTCTCAACATGTTTATTAGAAGCCTAAAAGATGTTTATTGCCAGTCCTATATTAAATATACATTTTCATATCAGAAATGAGCTTAAAGAAAGTATTTTTCTTTGCATTATGCCAGTCTAGTCTGCTGCTGAGGAATCTAAAGTGTAATACCCGAGTGGGGATTTTTAATAAAATAGATCCTAACTTTCTTGGTGCTCCTTTCTCAGAACATTCCCATCAGATTACAAATATTTTATGTTATTTCTTTAATAGGAGGCAAGATTAGGATTTCTGGATGAATGAAGCAGTAGCTTTTTCTGTTTGGTCTCTCCTAGGAGAATTTGTATTTCTTTTTTGTAATATGATTTTAGGAGGAAATTATAGCCTTACTTGTATGGACAGAATCATCCAAAATTGAGCATGTCCATACCCAAAGGGAAAGCTAGACATGCATTTGGATCGTTTCCATTTTATGCTCAGCTCGATTGAATCATGGCAAATATTAACTCTTATCAATCTTTAAGTGCAACTGGACTCTCTCAAATTGCAGCTCAGAATGCAGTGATGGTGAATGGTCTGCATCCCTGCCTTCTTATTTTTCTGTGACTGTGAAAGATCAGTCCTCCAGTGATGAAAGCTGGGAGACACTTCCAGGCAAAGAGGAACAGGAACCTGAAGAGCAGAGTGATAGTAGTGGTCTGGAAGAGGAACATAATGAATTTGGTTTCCAATCACGGTATGTCATTCTAATAATAAAATGATTTTTCAAAAACAAAAATCTGTGCTATACTATACGTACTGTATAGTCTATACACAATGTAGAAAATTTATATATATATATATGTTCATATGTTGTGTACTCCAGCATTATATTGCACTGTATGTATACAGTTTTGCTGAGAGCAAAGGAGAAACAGAGAAATTGGGTGGAAATTGGTCATAAGAAGGGGAGGCAAATGGATTAAGAAATTAAATGTGCGGTTTTTAGGGGGAAGATATACCTGTGTTTGGTGCAGTTTTAAAATGCTTTTCTGACTTGAGATAACTGCTGAGCTTTCTGCCCTTAGCAATCACGATAGAATCAGAGAACCCTTAAGAGAGAAGAGGGGCTAAAGTTCAAATTTTAAATTTTAAAAACTCTAATATAACAAAAACTTAAAATCATATTTTCAACATATATTAAAACAGGCTAAACATATATTACATTTAAATAAATATATAACTTCTAGAATAGTTATGATGGTAGACAGACCGCATGAGTGTAGAACACTTGCATAGGTAGCCCTCAACTTACAAACAAGTACCACCATTCAAGTTATGACAGCCTCAGAGATTGTGCTTTTTGCAATCTCTTTCCTAAACCCAAGTTTCTGTTTTCAGGAAAACAATCAAAAGAATTGAGACATATTGGTGATAACAGAAGTGCTAGATCTTATTGACAAATTGAACATTAACAAATGACCAGGCCTGAATGGCATCTACCCAAGGTTTATTAAGAATTTTAAAGTTGAAATTGTAGACCTGTTAATTAAAATATGCAACCTGTCTTTATACTTGGGCTCTGAGGTGGACTGGAAAGTTAGCTAATGGGTCTTTACTTTTAATAAAGCCTTACAGGGAGTTGAAGCCTGTCAGCTTAACATATGTTCTAAGGAAGTTAGTGGAAACCACTGGTAAAGATAAAATTACCAAACTTTTGGAGACACAGGCTATGTTTAGGAATACCCAACATGGGTTTGCTAAGGGAAAGTCTTACCTAATTAATTGAACAGAGGTTTTGGAGGGTGTTAATAAGTATGTGGAAAGATGAACCAATAGGAACTGTCTAGAGTTTTCAAAAAGCCCTAGATAATGTCCCTTTTCAAAGACTTCTCATTAAGCTTAAACAGCTATGGAATAAAAGGGCAAATCCTTTTGTGCACTAATCAAATCAAATCTTTTTATTACAGGCAAAGACCAGTATAAGAGGGTGGGATACAGTTAAAAAGTATAAAAACATCAGAATAAGTTATTACATATGAAAAGTTAAAAATATAAAACAAAAATCTAAAAGGAATTTTTAAAACATCTAAGAGGAGTAGGAGCAGTACACGGGCATAAGGAAGCACAGCAAACTAAATCTATTTCACTACAACTGACTCTGGAATAACCAGCTATGTGCTCATTAAAACTGGTTTATGGTATCACTATTTTTTATATTTTTAAGTCTTTATATGTAATTAATGCTATCTAATAAGGAATGCTTCTAGTAATATGTAAGGATTGTGAAGATGCATCGTTTGGCTCATCGTGTAACTAATCACTAGGCCCATCACCACATGAAATGAGACTGGTTTACAAAATGGCAAATGTAACTGAAGGAATAATTCATAAGAGAATCACCCCCACAGAAAAATTTAGACTTCCATAAAATACATTTTTACAATATATTATACTCTTGTTTTATTCCTCAGTAATTAACAAGGAGTTCTGTAATATATATACTACTGTCTTGCTTTTCCTCTTTGGTAATGTACAATTTTATGTTTTTTTGCCATTTGGATTACTGTCATAAATGCCAAAAGAGCACAGCATTTTTAAAAGTATTAAACACTTCAGAGAAATAAACAAAAAAGGAGAAACCTGCATTCTTAATTGGGGGTAAAACAAAGGGAATTGCTTCACATGCATTCTGAAATATCGCAATATTCCAGGCAGTTCTTGCTTAGCAACTTCCTCAGTCAGCAAATATTTGGAGTTATAAAGATGAAAATGTAACTTTGCAATCAATGCCCACATTTATTACCTTTGCAACATTTCTCTCTTTCCATCACATTTGCCATTACAGTCAATTGCCATTGTTGTTCTGTGCCTGACCCATTTTCTTTATCTTCCCCTCACAGTGAAGAGATTGCCTAAACAAAATCTCTTCCTGAGCTGCTTTTCTCAGCAGTGTAGCACTTCCTTAAAAAGTGCTAACTGCAAGTTAACAAGTCACCTTTGTGATCTTAATTAGCCTGCGTACAGTTGCCTGTAACTGACAGGACTTTAATCATATAGTAACATGGTGTCACTAAAGTCAATGATTTCTCTTAATGATTTATTTATTTTGCTCTTAAAAAATATAAAACTTAATGAAAATGGAAATAGAGCAAATATGAAGATTCATTTATGGGAAGACAGTTCATAGGATATGAACCATTTTAGGGGAAATTGCATTGGAATCAGTAAGATTTGGCTTTTTATTCAGGCATTAGGTCACAGATGTTACAGTCCAACAATTACATTAGTTTGTAATGTGCATTTGTAGTAGGAAAGCTTGGTTTCTTTTTGTTTTGGACTAATATAACTACATAAAAAGAAAGACGTTTTAGAATAGAATAACAGTTGGAAGGGACCTTAGAGGTATTCTAGTCCAACCCCCTGCTTAGGCAGGAAACTCTATAACATTTCAGACAAGTGGTTGTTCAATCTCTAGGACACCCAAGATCCCTCTCACAGTTACCACTATTGAGTGAGGTATCACCTATACTGTACCTATGCATTTTGTTTTTCTTGTCTAAATGTAGAACCTTACTTTTTATTTATTTATTACATTCCTTTTCTTCATTGATTTTCCTCTGTTTGTTGTGTCTGATTCTGTGAGACTGCCTGGTCAAGTCCCTGCTTGTTGGCAAGATTTTTCAGAAGAGATTTACCATTTGCTTATTCCTCTGGCGGACAGAAAGTGATTGGCCCGATCTGGCTTTGTACATAAGGCAGGACTAAAACTCACGGTGTCCTGTTTTCTAGCCTGATGCCTTAACTCATATACCAAACTGGCTCCCATTACAATCACATATCAGCTTAGAAACAAAATGAAAACATTAAATGTAAGGCAGCAAGAAATAATCACAAAAGTACCCAATAATTATACAATTGGTGTGATATTTATTTAGTACACAAAGGTTAACCATGTTAAGAGAAATAAATACAATTTGATTTGATAATAGCAACTATAAATACATTGGATCTAGGCTGCCTGGAAATCTAGGGCAGTGTTAGCTTCCACTGGAAACCTTTGTGATGGCAGCAGTATAAAAGTTACGGTTTCAGGAACTCTCCATAGAATTTTCTCCACAGGGGCAGAGTCTTTGTTTACACTGGTCTCTTTTCAGATCATATAAATATTTTGGCTGTTTTTAACTATAACATTGTTTTATTACAGGGATTTTTGGCTTGTTTTGTTGTTGTTGTTGTGAACTGTTAAGTTGTCCAGAATTATGTATCTAAGAAGGGCAGCCATAGAAGTAAAATGTATTTCTTTCTTCAGTCCCCAGCAGAATAAAATTATTACCTTGCATTCTCTTTATAGCATAGCAAAAACCAATATCTGTTTATTTAAAAAAAACATAATAAACATTTTGGGTTATTGCTGTGCTGTATGCTGTGGTGTATCTTAAGATAAAATATATATACATGTCACATATAAGTATAGTTCATAAAGCATCACATTTTAGCTGCACTGTTGAACTGTGCTGTCTATTATTTTTAAAGTGATGTCTTTTGAAAATAGATTGCAGGTATTTGACTGTTAGCACTCAGCATAAATAAAGGATTCTGTACTTTCTATACTGTTTGTTTACATGTAAATTTAATATTTGCTATATTTTGTATCACTTTTTTCATTTTTATATAAAGGGAACAGACATTGCTAGAGGATGGAGAGATTCCTTGGTTGCAGTATCATGAAGAAATCGAAAGTAGCAGTGATGAAGAAAATGATCAAGATAGCCATTTTGTACATCCTGGCTTTTTTATGTTGGATGGGAACAACAATCTAGAAGATGATTCCAGTATGAGTGAAGATCTAGATGTTGAATGGAGGTTGGTAGACTCTGCTGCTACCTTTGGTATTTTAACCCAGCTAAATGGTGATTGGGAACATACCTGGCTCATATTTTATTTAAAATAGAATTGCATAATGAAACCCTTATTCCATGATAGATGTAAGAACTTCTTGTTAATGTCATGTCAGAAATATATGACAATGATGGGCATCAGAGCCAAACTGGGCTTAAAGTAGTTGCCCCTTGCTCTTTGATTGTCATCCTTTACACAGATTAAATGCTTAATGGTTTGAGAGAGATCTGAGTAAGTTGAAAAAGTTAGAAAATTAGAACGCTGAAAGAGGTGGGAGACACAAAATAAGAAAATATTATTTTGCTATGTCTATGTCATTCCAGTCTCAAGAATTGAACTCATATGTTGGATCTCATCTCACATGGGGATAAATGAGTTTTCCTGCAAGGCTGTGTTCAGCTTGTCACTCAATTCACTAATGTCCTGATAATTCTAGAAGTAGCCTCATTAAACAGCTAATATCTTACTGTTTGCATTCTATTTATTTTTATATCTGAATGTAAAATAGCAGAAATTTATTTTTTTCACCATGTATAAATAATGTAAGGTCATATTTATTTAGAAACATTTTTCAGCATCACTGCACATGTTTTCAACTCTACTTAGATATAAAAAAAATAACGCTATATTTTCCCTGTAGGCTGCTTGATGAATTTGGGGATGGTCTTGGGGTTGCTCAAGCAATTTCGTATGTGGATCCCCAGTTCCTTACTTATATGGCCTTGGAAGAACGATTGGCACAGGCAATGGAGGTAAGTTTTAAGATTAGATAAGGTGAGAAAAAACATAGGTTAAGTCTATTTATCATTAACTTCCATTGTGGATTTAGATTGTTTTAATGTATGTAATGTAATATATAATAATTAATAATAATGAAATATATATTTTTATCTAATTGTACCACAATTACCATAGAAAAAGTAACTGCAATATTGATAGTATTTACATTTCATCCTTAAAATATAATGATAATGATGTACCTGGCTATTCTATGAGTCAAGCATTCTAAAAGTTGAAGGAAAATTATGCCCTTGTCATCTGATGTGGATTGAAGATCTTAACTTTGTGATTTTGTAAATGTGCTCCAAATGTTTGCAATATGTGTGTACCTGTACTGGATGGTTTGCATCCTCCAAAAAATGTCTCTCTTGCTAAATGCTACTGTTGCAACCAGAAGCTTTTTATTAAAAAAACAACAACACAGTTCCATTTAGTTGGAAGAAGAAATCTATAATAAAACGAAAAGGCAAGTAATCCAAATACTCCTTTTGGGGAAAATTAAATACATATTTTTCCAACTGAGCCAAAAAGTTGTGTTCATAGATTTGCTCCAAGACAGTTCTAATGTGAGTCTCATTTAAGGATGGTCTTCTGAAAAGGAATCAGGATGTTATTCAGGTGCACTACCACTTATTTATGCAAAATATTGGAAAGTGTGTTCTTCATGAACCTGAAGAAGACAGCTGAACAATGAACCAATTCATATTATGTATTCAAATTTGCTGCACTTAGTATCAGACACTATTATATTCACAATTCACATTCATTTTGATCTAATTGTAAGTGCTTCTTCATAAGTCCAATTAGGTGAGTAAAGACTGTCTGTCCATCAGATCTGAAATAAGAGGCAGTGGGTTCTGTTTTGTAATGGTTACAGGGTTAGGAAGCCTGTAATATTTACTTGTTTGTTAACTTGGTTTTAAAATTGCGCAACTCCAAGTGACTATTGGCAGCTGACAGAATAATGAAAAATATAAAAAACAAAATACAACAAAATAGACAAGAACAAATTGCAGAATTATTACACAACAGCACTCCAGGCAACACATCAAAAATAAAACCTCAGAAACAATTGCGTATTGCTGCCAGAATTTATTTTTCTTTGGTGCAGAAAAATGGGGGTGCAGAGGCTGGAGATGTAGAAAGAAGGATAAATAAAAACTTCCTTCAAATTGTAGTCTGGAAACTCATTTAAAATAGCCTGTGAGCTGGGCTGGGGGCTTTTAGTTGATGGTGCAAGTTAAATGAAGAGGCAAATTAACTGCTTCTTTTTTCCTCAGAGCATTGGTAAAGTCAGTATACTTTTTGTGCAAGGAAAGAGATGCAGGAGCAGTGCAGGAGGAAGAGGGGAAGAGTGGGATGCTTACAAATGGTGGGACTGATATTTTTGACAAGGAAAATAGATCTTTCTTCCCTTGCTTCCAGTAGATGTATGGATTAGGAATTATGTGCCTAGAATTATTGGAATGTGTAAGAAAGATATGAACGTAGTCACAAGAATGTTGTATAATCATTTATTTTTAATTGCAGAGGAGTTGTACTTTATACTGTCTTACCTGGGCTAAAGAAAAACAGAAGTGGTCTGTTGCTCAGTGGTCCACAGTCCTCTTTTCTGATGAGAGCAACTTTTGCATCTCATTTGGAAACCAAGGACCCAGAGTCTGGAGGAAGAATGGCTCTAGAGGCACACACTGCAAGCTTGTATTGGTTGTGCTATAGTGGGTTGAGTGGTAAGGCGGTTTCTGAAAAAGTTGTGTGGATATCCATTTTGTTGGAAAATGTTGTGTAGGTGGTCTGTTTCCTTTTTCTAGTATTCTGGGTTACTGCAGTGTGTTAGTTTTCAAACAGAAAGCAGATAGTGAAACAGATATTTCGATCTTAATGAAGTTGGCTGTGTTATGTAGTACCAATGCCATGGATTTTTTTGCTAGTTCTGGATCTATGGATGTAAAAATAATGTGACATCAAATTAAAGCATATTTCATCTTTTTCTACATATTTGGTTTTCGTGGAGGCATTGTAATGGGGATTTAATAGAATATTTACTCCCGTCTGTGAGATGTCCAGACTTTTTTGTAATTTCTTTGAGATACCTTTGTTGGCAAAGTTTTGCCTTGTGATACAGTGTTTTGTTCAATTAAACATGAGTTATAGTAGTATATAGATAATATGGTTTCTGAAGATTATTTTTAAAATATTGATCATGAGTAAATTAAATTGTAGATCAAAGTTTGTTACTGAATACTTAGCAAATAAAAAGTTATTTTATAACATTTCCATAGGTTTTTGTTTTGTTTTAGTGAAAAAATAGAAGCGAGCAATTCTGAAAACTTTCAGTGTCCACATATTTAGGCTAAAAAAGGTCTACTGATTTTAACAAATGCAAACTATTTTTTTCATTGTAAAACACAAAACTGCATATAGTGTTCTATCACTGGATCTTGAATGGCATAGGAATATTTAACTGATAACTTTTTTCCATGCTTGCCTGTATTTTTCAAAATATTTTTATTTTAAGTCAACTTAGGCTGTCATTTGAATGCTTTCCCAATTGCAATTTTAGAATCTACATATATGTATAAATAGAAAGATGTCACATTTGTATCTTCTGAAAATGATTGTATGTGTACTTAAATATATAAATTCTAAATATGGACATTTTTATAAACCATCAGAAAAATGATCAGAATATAAAAGCATGAATTATTGAGAGCATTTGCATCATATTTGCTTTCTATTACTTAATGACAAAACTCTACCACACATGCCTCCAGTGTTCATATTAAGAGCTTCCAAAGTATTTAAAATTTCAAAGAAGCAGATGCCATTTCTGATCAGTTTTATTGTCAAGATGCTTCTTCATTACCTTTGCAAACATTAATAGCAAAGATGTTAATTGCAGCAGCAATGTGCTGGCAATGTTGATAAGATCTGTTACTTGTCATGTTCTGGAACTGGACTTGCAGTTGTTTCAAAATCCTGCTAATTCTTCTCTGGGCTTTTTAAAATACAGTGATTTAAAAACTGGCATCTTTTTCACTCCTAAGTAAAAATATACTTGAAACATACAGGAAATACAATATTATAAATCCATAAGTAAATACACATACATGATTTTGCTATTTTAAAAGATTTTATAGTTTAATAATTGCAATCCCTTTTTTCCAAGTATAGTTGAATAAAATTAAATATTTTATTCCAGTGTATAATGCTTAATATTCCCAGCTAGGCAGTAAAAAACATTTAAAAACCATCTTAGCATTATCCCAACACAGTACTTCACTTGTTTTAAAGTAGGTCATCTTGTTACTAAATGGATTATCTATTTCAGTTGAATTTAAAACAAGCCATTCTGTTTAATCTGTTACCAAAGATTCTTTCTATTTCTTACATTAATATGGATTCCTATTTCTTACCACACTACAGATCTTTTATATACAGAAACCATTGTTAATTGCTAATAGTAATAATTCCTTTTAGGAGATTTTGAGCTTCCTGAGCTTTGTGAAAAGCAAGACTATGCAACTTTTGAACCAAGCAATGCATGAGTCTGTACATTAAAGAAGTGTACATTCTTTGAAAATATTGTGTATGCTTGATATATGTGGCTTAATTTCCGTAAAAAAACACAACACCAATGTAACCTGGAAGTTGAGTCACGGCAACTGAACTTGTTTTCTTTTGTGGTTTGAAACATTTTTCACTGCTTATTCAAGTAGCTTCTTAGTTTCCATGACTCAACTTCAAGACAACTACTACGAATCTTCATCGACATATTGCCAAACACCAGTGTAATGTAAAACTGCTGGTGAAATATCATTTTCTCATTTAAAGTATATTATAATCATTTCTCAAAATACTGCTTTAAGCAACTTGAATCCATACTAAGAGATTTTCAGTGAAGTATAGTTATAGCTAAAAAATAAAAATAAATTATAGCCAAATAAACTTTTATGCACCATTATAAAACATTATGCTGCTATACATCTATTCTATGAAAAATAGATAAAATAATTATGGCAGCAATTCATGACATGAGGAAAATTTCCATAGCTAATGCATTTGGTCTTATATTGCCCTTGTAAATTTAAATAACTTTTTGGCATCATATCCAACTTAGTAAAGTGCACTTGGCATCTTGAATTGGATGGATTTTTGAAGTTTCAAATAATTATGTAAATTTTGACAAATGGTAGGAAATCTTAGGAAGAGGAAATACAAGAAGTAGGTGAAAAAGAGACTCAACTGCATCTTCTGTATTTTGAGATTTTCTCTTTATTAAGTCACATTAGACTTGCTTTGAATATTCTGCCCAGGTTTCATTGATCGGAAAATATTTGAAGAATCTTGTACATGATTAATTATTAGTTTTGATAGTTTTAATATATCTGTTCTGGTAGTGACAATAAAAACACCTCTAGTTAAACCTAATACTTGGAGGTTATAATTTGAAGCAAACAACCTAAAATAGTTTACCAGCAGATTCAAAACCATTGTCCATTTAAATGTAAGCTTTCATTTAGTTGGGGGGGAGATCCTTTCAGTTGTGCTAATCCCAAAGCAAGAGTATTTTCTAGTTTTCATAAGTAAAATTCTGTAGTTAGGTGTGGGGTACAATTTTTAAAAAAGTTGTGCTCCTCCCTTCACTAACCTGAATCTTTTCAAATTCAGGTAACAAGCATGTTCATGGAAATGACTTATCAGCGTCTACAGGTACTTGCAATTTCTGATTGCCTACATTCCACATGTAGATAATATATTTAAATTGAGAGGTAGGCAGCATTTTATTTGTATGTATTTTTGTGGTTGAGTAAGTCACTTATGTGTGAGTGTGTAGCAGTGATCTCTCAAATTGTATTGCACTGCAGAAAATTTTTGCATGGAGGTTTTGGAATTCCAAACATTCTATTTTTTTAAAATGACATAGTTTGAAATGTTAATAGCATGAAATAATTACTACATGTTATTGGTATTGATTCTTGCAGTTATTGAAGCTATCACAGTTCTATCTTAGCTATGATTCTGCACACACACGCACACACACACACACACACACACACACACACACATTAAATTAGATGTATCTTCATCAACAAATATCCAGACAGATATTGTTTTGGTTTTACTTAAGACCATCCATCAGAAGCAACCGATTTCTATATGTTTAAGGAAAAGTTTAGAACCTCAACTGAAAATACATCCTTTCTATAAGAACTGTATTTTAATAAAATTGCTTTAGAAACAGTAACTCTGTATTCATACTGAAGGCTTTAAAACTCTGCACATTGTAATAATAATAGCATCTAGGATAAGAATACCCAAGAGTGGGCTGCTACCGGTTCACACCGGTTTGGGAGGGCCAGGTGTTAATTTTACATCTGGTTCGCCAAACCAGTAGTTGCAACAACTGGCTGGCCCCGCCCACTTCACTCTGCCGCTCCTAGAAGTCTCCACATAGCCTGTTTTCGATCCCAGGTAAGTGCTCTGGGAGGATGAAAAATGGGCCTCCAGAAAGCCAGAAATGGAACCATTTCAGGCCTCCAGAGAGCCTCTGGAGCTCGGGGAGGGCGAAAATGGCCTCCCTTCTGTGATGAAGGAGGCCGACTAGGCCACATCCACCGTGGCCTAGTCCACCCAGCAACTGGGCAGAGAACCTGTTGCTAAATTTTTTGAAGCCCACCCCTGAGTATATCTGAATTTTACAAATAGAGAAGGGCACTGATTGACAGTTTGATTTCATTCAAATAGAGTTAATATAGAAATTAGAAAAAAATACAGCAAGCACATCATTTTGGTTTTTGCCGTTAATGATAAGTTAGCTACATCAATATTGATTAATTAGGAGAGAAGTCCTGATGCTTTGGCTACCGCCTATAATAACTGTTACCTGCAGTGATTTTCCACTTATCTTAATACAATTTAGCATTAAAATATGAAATTGATGTACATTTTAAGGCCATGGAAATCTGCGAAGAGGCTCTCAGTGACTTGGAACAAGAAGAAAATTTAGGGAGATTATTTCATATCATTTCATAAATGGATTTTTTGTATGCTTTTCTACTTTCTGTATTACTGCTACATATATCTGTATTATTTAGGGAGGTGCCACTATTAGAATAAGAATGCCATTAAGTAAATTTTTAGCCTTATGTTATAATGCTATGATGATAACTTTTAGGTTACTTTAAGTAAAATGTTAATTAAGATATTAAGGTGTGCTTTTTAATGGAAACATTTTCTTTATCTAAATCAGTGGTTCCCATACTTTTTCAGTCCACCGCCCCCTTGGTGCTACAAACTCATCCTCGGTGCCCCCCACCCAGAGGTGGGATTCAAATTTCTGTGGGTGTGACCTAATTTGAGGTCATGGCTTGCTGGTCACATGACTGAGTGGGCGTGATTTGCTGGTCACGTGACTGGCTGGCTTGCTGGTTGGGCATGATTTGCTGGTCACGTGACTGAGTGGGCATGGCTTGCTGGTCACGTGACTGGCTGGCATGGCTTGCTGGTCACATGACTGGGTAGGTGTGGTTTGGTGGTCATGTGACTGGGCGGGCGTGGCTAGGTAACTGGCAAACCAAATACAAGTGGTCCTCACTTAATGGCTGGTTGTTTAGCAAGTGTTCTAATTTATGACTTGCCTCCCCAGAACTACTTGACCTGTTTTTGGAGTTTTGACAGACATGCGCACGCACACACACACACACACACTCCCTTCTAACCCTACTGGAGCAGATCATTGCACTAGAATTGCCAAAGCATCTCTGATTAGATTCTAGTAGTGAATAGAATCTACTCAGAGATGCTTTGCCGATTCTTGTTGATTTGTTTTATTTGTATTTCTTTATTTTATGTCGCTGAATTGCACTGACATGTGTGTCCCTTCTTGTGCACAGCCCAGAAGCTTTTGTGATTCTTTGCAGCAAAAATTACCAACCTCTGGCTTTGCTCTACTTTTCAAATGTGCCGCCACTGCCATGTTCTAGGTGCTGGCCCCGCAGGTCCATCCCATTGAGCCTGCTGCACTGGAGGGACCTGCCCAAGCAAGTCCGAGAGAAGCGGTACACCAAGTCAATGGGGTGAGCTTGAGAGAGGGAAAGAGAGAGAGAAAAAAAAGAGAGAGAGAAAAAGAGAGAAGGAAGAAAAGAAAAAAGGGAAACAACAATAAAGGGACAGACAAAGAGGGGGGATGGAAGGAAGGGACAGAAATAAAAAGAAATAAAGAAGGAGGGAGGAGAAAGATAATGAGATATCTATTCTAGTCCAATCACCTGCTCCAGCAGGGTTAGAAGGGAGTGTGTGTGTGTGTGTGTGTGTGTGTGTGTGTTCTTGTAATTTACCAGTACATTTTGGTTTTGCCTTCAGAATTGGCACTGTAATACATTGGGGAAAATGTTTTTTAGGGTGAAGATCTGATCCAATAGATCCTGTTTAAAGCCTCAACAAAATGTGAGAGCTTCCTGATAGTCTTGACCATGTTTTGTCCACAAAACCTTTAATAGAAGCCAAAGATGTTTCAATGTGGAAAAGGACCTCAGTCTAAACTAGGCATCATTTCAATCTGATGCATCAGGTTTCTCTCTCTCTCCCTCCCTCCCTCCCAGACTGGCTTTGCTCTACTTTCCTGATGTGCCGACGCTTCGAACGTGGATGGATGGATAGATAGAGAGAGAGACAGGGAGAGAGAGACAGGTAGGTAGATATATTGGTAGGTAGGCAGGCAGGCAGACCTTATGGATGGATGGATGGATGGATAGGTAGGTAGGTAGGTAGATATATTGGTAGGTAGGTAGGCAGGCAGGCAGGCAGGCAGGAGGACAGACAGACAGAGACCTTTTGGATGGATGGATGCATAGGTAGGTAGGTAGACAGAAAGGCAGGCAGGCAGACATACAGACTGATAGACCTTTTGGATGTATGGACAGACAGATGGAATGCGACAGCGGCGGCACTTTAGAAAAGTAGAGCAAAGCCAGAGTGACTTTTCCAATGTGCTGCTGCCGCTGCATTCAACGCCATTGAGCCCCTTCCCCCATTCGGGTGCAAAAGCAAATGGGATGAGCCTGCGGTGCCGGCACCTCGAACGCCCCCTGCCGCCTCTTAGCACCCCCCCCTTCAGCAGCCGCTTACGAGCAGAGCCCATCCTACCTCCCGTAATCCCCAACATTGCTTCGCAACGACTTCTAGGCCTTGCCCACCAAGCAAAACCTCCCGACACTCAACTCCACCAAGAACGCTCAACATGCCGAAAGGCCCGCCCTATGTAATTCCTGCAACACAACTACGAGGCGACGCATGCGCTTTTACCTTGCTTCCTTGGGGAGACTTTCCTTGCAGCCAGTTTAACCCAGCCCATGTGGGGACCTGTCGCAGCTCAATGTAGGCAGCGCTTCCGGGATGGGAAGGGTGAATCCCACCTGCAGCGCTACGCAGATCCCGTGCCTGCAAAAAACCTCCAGCCGCCGCATGTTTTTTTTGGTGCGGCTGAACTCCAGTGCCCCCCTGCCGCCTCTTAGCGCCCCCTGCCAGCCCCCCAAGGCATCCCTCCACCCCCCAGGGGGCGGTACCGCGCACTTTGGGAACCATTGATCTAAATTATGACCAGCAATAAAATTTAGGCTTATAAACGGCCTCATAGTGCTTTATAAACTCTCTGGGAAGTTTAAATCTAAACATTATTTGAATATTGCCCCAAACAATCTGGATCTTCATTTTACCCAAGGACAGAAGGCTGAGTCAGTCTTGAGCCTTGTCAGGATTGAACTCCAGGCTGTTAGCAGAGTTTGCCTGCAATACTGCATTTTAATCATTGAGCCACTTAGTTTATTTTTAGTTTTACCATTACACATATATTTTAACATTTGTTTTTTTAATGGCATATAAGTGATCAAAAAAAGGCCCCTTCTTTGGATACAATTAGAAAGTTATCTGACCTCCATGACATCACAGCATGGAGGTATCTTCACTTTCAGCAGTAACACTACTATATTTCTTGTTTAAAGGCTATGGATATCAGTATATATTAAGTAGAAGCCCTCACTTAGCAGTGGTGATTGGAATTGGCAACTCTGTTGCTAAGTGATGCATAAAACACATCACATGACCATGTCAACTTACAACAGCAGTAATGACAGTCGCAGTTGCTGCTGTGACTATGCAGGACTATGAATGTGATTGGCATTTGCAACCGCCTGCTTCCCCACAAACTTCGCTTGTCAGATGCAGGCAGTGAAGGTTAAAAATGGTGATCACATTCATAATTGTGAGCTTGTTGCCAAGTACCCAGTGTGTGATCACTCGACAAGGATGCTGTGACCACCCAAATATAGCCCCCCCCAAATCACCTTTGTTCAGGCTCTTGTACTTTTGAACAGTCACTGAACGAATGGTCATTTATCAAGGACTCCAGTATCTTTTAAATCTCTTTTTAATGATAAGACTAAGATAAGACTCAACAAAAGATTTTGTCTTATGTTGACTGAGTATAAATTGGTTCTTAATATTTTTGTCTTGGAGGAAAATACTCCTTTAAACAAGATTTGCATAAAATACATCAGACATAATGATGATAGAGATTATTTTCACCATATTTTTCTTATAATTTGATTAAAGAACAAAAAGCTTTTAAAACACCTATGTAGTTGACTTGCTGTATCCATAAGAGTTATTAATTATTGCTTCCTTGCTTTTTTAAACATTAGGCCTTGTAAATTTAAATTTAACTTACTTAAAAGCCAAAATATGTCAATAAATAAATCACTATTGTTAACCAATCAAGCTCATGAGACCTCTCTCTAATTTTAAATTAACATTGTTGATAGAAGATGTCACTCAAGGAAGAACAAAAATTCATCTTTAATTTCAAAAACATGTCTTTCTTTTGATAGCCTTCAAGCCATGAAATATATCCATAATATGAAGTATCATATTCATTTCTATTTTTTGCCTGAAATGATGATGATATAATTTGAAGTATAAATTATAGAATGTATATATTTCAGGTAGAATTCAGAAGGGACAGCACAGTTTCTACATGTGGTGCTCCTCTAAATATTACAATACAGTCTACAAAGTAAGGCCAGTATAACTGCCATTGCTCATTTCCCACAACTACTTGCTCCAACACATCTTTCCAATCAATATTGCTTTGAACAATAAAATCACTGATCACCCTAAATGTCCTCAGGTATTTTTTGAATAAAGCCTTTGAAACCATATCTTGTAAATTAACTTTTTACTAATAGGAAATAGATAACTTGTCTTGACTATTGGTTGGAATGTTCATATATAACTAAAACATTTGTTATTAAAAGAATACATTAGTAAGGTTTTTAAAAGTAGAAAATAATTATACGATAGCTCTTAGTGAATCATACTTAAAGGTACTTGATCTTTTTAAAGTAGTATCCTAATTAGTTCACCTCAGAAGATGTTCAGGTAGTTCTCATTATCCATAGTTTCTTTTATCTGTTGTTTCAGAGGGGGGCAATTAGTTTCATGTACAAATTGAAAGCCAGGTTTTTGTGTATCCATAAAGTTAATTCTTTTAAGGCTTAAGTGGCCTGATTACCAATACTGTAGTTGGAAATTTTAAAGCAGTGATTACTTTATTCCCTTCTGCACAGAATATTGCCAAGTTTGCAATTCTTCAGAGTAGAAAGAGAATGAGTATCTGTGTATTTCCTAAGTAGATTTTTTTTTTTTTTTTGCACAAGAACTGGTAATGGGTCATAGATCACATTTTAGGAAATATAGATCAGTTTTCTGTGCCTTCTGACATAACCACAGTTTTTATAGCTTGCATTGTTAGAAATGACTTTATAACAACTGGAAGAAAGATATATTAATTTAGAATTAATTCTGAGCTTCAGATAACATATACCCCCCACACACACAGTGTGTGTGTGTGTGTGTGTGTGTATGTGTATGTATGTATGTATGTATGTATGGTATTCAGCTTTGTTCGGGTATTTTCTCACGTCATTATAGTTGTGCTTTTAAAGTTGTAGCAACATTTCGGCAGAATCTCATCTGCCATCATTAGGCTTCTGTACTTTAAAAGCACAACTATAATGACGTGGGAAAATACCCGAACAAAGCTGAATACCATACATATAAATTATACATATATAATTCAGCTACAACTAATTTCTCAATTCTTTTCATGTATTCACTTTCCCATGATTGTGTCTACATCAATATTGTGTGTACAAGGGCATTTAAATATTCATCTTTTTTTTCATTTTGTGCAGAAGGCAGAAGAATCAGGCAAATGAAAAACAAGGCATGTCTAATTGGAAAGAGAAACATTGGCCCAATTATGTAAAAGCCATGGCACTATTTAAATTCTTACTGAATTTACTATCAAAGATTTGTTTGATTAATAATTTTAGCAATGAATTAACAGTGTCACCATCTAACACTGTTGGATTGGGTTGTGGTTTTTTCTCAGACATTGCCATATACTAACTACAGAACCAATATTGAATGTAAATCTTACAGTATAGCTTAGTTTAATTTATTATACTTGTCATAAAGATTAAGAAAATGTAATTTAAAAATGCTTAGAAGATTACATTTTCAAAGTGTGTACTTTCTTACTCTGAACAATATTCAAACTTACTTTATTAGATTAGTTGTATGATTTTACACTGTTTTACACTGCACGGCTAGACCCTTGTGAATGCTAGCTCTTGCTTTTTATTTGATTACCGTATTTGCCGGCGTATAAGACGACTTTTTTGCCCTGAGAAACATGCCTCCAAGTGGGGGGGTCGTCTTATACGCCGGCAAATACGGGTATATTCTTCGCCTTGTTGGTGAGGTGGCTCGCTTCTCCCTCTCCTTGAGGTCATAGCAGGCGCTGGCGAATTGCAAAGGGTTCCTCGTAAATTAGCTGCAGATCTCAGAGCGGGGACTTTGCATTCAGTTGTAGCCTTGAGCGTCGGGTTACCCGTAGCTCTGCCAGGGAGGGATTACGCCCGCAATCCGGCCGGCTCCCTCTCGCTGAGGTGGGGCGGAGGTGGGATGTGGGTCCCTACTACCGCTAAGGCTCAGCTAGAGGTAGCGCAGCTCTTGACCCGGCTTGCTCGGTTTCTTCCTTCCGTTTGTTTTGCTTCGCTGGCGATTTCACCTTTTGTGGAGCTGGGCGAAGGGACTGATCGGACCCCGCCTCTGGGGCTTAGACGTTACCCAGAATCAACCTGGTTTTCAGGCGCGTCCTTGGATGGACTCGGGAAAGGCAGGTGGAGAGGCTAGAAAGAAAAAGGATCTGGAACTCCTTCTTTCCTGCCAGATCCCTGGCAAGCAGCGTTGGGTAAGACCAGGCAGGGCCTGGCGTTTTCCGAAAGGACTTGCCTGTTGAGTGACATCAGCTTCTGAACTAAAGCCCACTATGTCAGATACAATAAAGCAGAATGGGTGTCTTTTTCTCTTTAAAGACGAAACAGAGGTTGGGGGTGGGAAGAGAAGAAGGGGAGCGATCATGTTAAAATGACAACTTTCTAGATCCAGTCCCGAAGAGGAAAGGAAAAAAAACACAAACGCCTAATTTCCTTAATTTCACTGCGATTTCTCCTCTTTCTCACATCCCACATTGTCTTCTCTTGCTGCGGGGAGCAATGTCACCTTTTTACTCTGGTATCGATGGAAAAGCAGGTTTGGCAGCGGTATCAAGTAAAAGACAAGTGAAAGGCTGAGGAGGATTGACATCAAGATCAACTTATCTTCATTATGGGCAGCTTTGCAGGGTAGTTCATATTTCAGTTCATATTTCAAGTTCATATTTTAGCAAGCATAATTTAATGATAGTGGCTGGCAAGTCAAATCTTAGATGCATTGCTAAAATGGGATCTGCAAATGTGGGGTTTTCAGAAAGCTAAAGGAAGGGGAGTGTGGGTGTGAAAATTTGGATATAATTAATCATGGCTAGTTTAAAATGCAACATTGCCACAATTAATATCAGAGTGAAAATTATGCTTCTGCAGGCCCTATTTGTGTCTTTCCGGCTTAGCTGAAATAAAATTCTTTTAATAAAGTTGCCTGTCCATGACAAGTCATGGTAAATGGGTAATTTGAAATTTAGGCACACACACACATTTTATAAAACTATGAACTATAACCTGCTCTGAATCGGAAAATTACTTATGTTCTATTATTTGGCATACTTTCACAGCCTTGTGAGTTTTCCTGCATGTCATAAGCATTTGAATATAAATTAACATGTTGAAATCAAATCTGATGTTCCTTTTATGATACCTTTTATTTGGTATGTGGAAGGTGTGCGGAAGAGGGGGTAGTCTTATACGGCGAGTATATAACAAACTCTATATTTTGAGTGGAAATGTTGGGGGGTCGTCTTATACGCCCAGTCGTCTTATACGCCGGCAAATACGGTATTTGTTCATTTGTTGCACAGGCAAAGAGGCAAATGAGGTATATATATATATTAAGACATCATGGTAAATGTTATTTTTATTTCATTGCTTTTTTAAACAGAAGCTGCTATCCTAGTCACCTTATGTACTATGCTGTGATGGTTTTGAATGTGTTGCTTTCATTGTAAACAATCACATTTTTAAGCTGCCAACAGTGGAGCTTATCAGTTGAGATTTTTCTGTGCAGTAGTAACCAACTAATATGAATTGAGGAGCATAAAGTGTTTCATTCTGGATTCCTTCAAGCTAAATGAATTCAACTAGTAACTTTCTTACTTGATTACTAAGTTATCTGAACTTTGAAAATGTCCCTCCAAAACAGCAGTTTATCTCTGTCAAACTGGTGGCCTGTGGGCCAGATGCACCATGTGCAGGGCACGCCCACTCTGGCTGCACAAACGCAAAAACAGTCACAATACGTCACATGACACGATCGAGTTTGATACCCATGCTATAAAGGGACATTCATTAGATAAAGAATGTTTTATTAAATGCATAGATAATTACATAATTATGCATTTTATTGTTATTGACCCAGCAAAGTGAGATTCTGTCAGATGTATGAATAAGCAAAACCTTGAATTAACAGACTGGGGGAAAGGATGTCTGTTAAATCAAAAAATCCATTAAATTCAAAGTTATCTCAATGACATGAAGGTTATTATGCAATGAACATATTTATTCCATTGATATAAGTGCTTTAAAAATGTCAATTTTGTGAAAGTACATAAATGAATAAATGGCACTTATAGAAGCACAGATAATTAATTATATTGCCAGAATTGGTTACAATCCTTCTAAGAACAAAAATCTTTATATTAGGCTTGATACAGCCAGCTGAGGAATTCTGGGAGTTGTTGAATATGAAATTTGGCATTTGTTCACCAAACGTAGCAATCTTTTCATACTGTATAAACTTGTGGTCTGATAAATGAAAACTTGATTGAAATTATAACAGGTAGAAACAAGATGAAAAACAAGCCTTCTCCAACTTGCTGCCTTCCAAATATGTTGAACTGGAATTTCACAATTCTAACTAATATGGAAATTATATTTGCAATCTGAGAAAATGGGTATTCTATCCCAAATATATGGAACTGCTCTTTATCTCATAGGCAATTATTCTACATAGGTTTGTCTTGGCTGTCAGCTTAGTGGTGACCATTCTCTCCGTAAACATTCTAATAAGACTTTCTGGAAAGTTATGAAGTAGATAGTAGTGGCTGCTTAAGTACTTCATATAAGCATGCATGGTGGACTGTCCTTTTCTCCTAAGCAATACTTACACTGATCAATGACTGAAATAAAGATTCAACTTAATGAGCAATAAAGCATGCATTAGGAGAGATAGTTGTTGCTTAGAAATGTGGGAAACTGAAAAAGAAATGTCTCTGTATGTGGCATTTAAAAAGATGACATTATTTATATATACCTCCTTAGTGTTAGATTATTAAAGCCACTATTTTTATGGTCCAATTTCAAGTTACAAGTACAAGTAATTGAAAAAAAAAAGCCATAATTCATGACAATGTCACACTATTACTAAAGCAATTGAAATTGGAATAGACAGTTACCCACCTTAATAAAATACACTCAAGTTAATTAACAAAGTTTATATTATAATTTTTCATGATATAATTAATGTTTACTATAGAACTTTGTTAATGTCATGTATATTAATTAATATGGCCTTCATTTCTGTAAAATAGAAGAAATTTATATCTAGTTTATAGTTACAAATCCTACACAGTGATTGTACAGATACACATGCTTACACGTATATATAAT